>NW_027507764.1:106245175-106845175 GCF_037356315.1 Lithobates pipiens | reverse complement strand
GTTTGGAAAATAGACGTATGAGTGCTACCAGCGTTGCTGCAGAGGTTGATGGGGTGGGAGGTCAGCCTTTCAGTGCTCAGACCATACACCGCACACTGGATTAAATTTGTCTGCATGGCTGTCGTCCCAGAAGGAAGCCTCTTCTAAAGATGATGCACAAGAAAGCCCACAAACAGTTTTCTGAAGACAAGCAGAGTAAAGACATGGGTTACTGGAACCATGCCCTGTGGTCTGATGAGACCAAGATAAACGTATTTGGTTCAGATGGTGTCAAGTGTGTGTGGTGGCAACCAGGTGAGGTGTACAAAGACAAGTGTGTCTTGCCTACAGTCAAGCATGGTGGTGGGAGTGTCATGGTCTGGGGCTGCATGAGTGCTGCCGGCACTTGGGAGCTACAGTTCATTGAAGGAACCATGAATGCCAAATGTACTGTGACTTACTGAAGCAGAGCATGATTCCTACCCTTCGGAGACTGGGTCGCAGGGCAGTATTTCAACATGATAACATGTCTCCAGACCTAAACCCTATTGAGAATCTGTAGGGCATAGTCAAACAGAAGGTGGGGGAGCGCAAGGTCTCTAACGTCCACCAGCTCTGTGATGTCATCATGAAGGAGTGGAAGAGGACTTCAATTGCAACCTGTGAAGCTCTGGTGAACTCTGTGCCCAAGAGGGTTAAGGCAGTGCTGGAAAATAATGGTGGCAACACAAAATGTTGGCACTTTGGGCCCAATTTGGATATTTTCACTTAGGGGTGTACTCACTTGTGTTGCCAGTTCTTTAGACATTAATGGCTGTGTGTTGGGTTATTTTGAGGGGACAGTAAATTTACACTGTT
This sequence comes from Lithobates pipiens, assembly GCF_037356315.1. Taxonomy (NCBI): domain Eukaryota; kingdom Metazoa; phylum Chordata; class Amphibia; order Anura; family Ranidae; genus Lithobates; species Lithobates pipiens. The sequence continues at coordinate 106,844,338 of NW_027507764.1, read as the reverse complement.
ATACAAGCTGTACACTCACTACTTTACATTGTAGCAAAGTGTCATTTCTTCAGCGTTGTCACATGAAAAGATATAATAAAATGTTTACGAAAATGTGAGGGGTGTACTCACTTTTGTGACATATTGCATATATTATTGGTTGGAGTGATTTATTATTGATTGATTTATTTATTTAACTTTGGGGCAAAGTTGTACCTTACGTATGCGATTTTATTAATGTATTTTGGGAGATTTGTCTTTTGGGAGATCTACACAACTACTATTGGGTAGAGGGGTTACTGAGGATTAGCACAGAATTTAGCTAGTTTACTCATGTAGGAATACCAAGTACTGTGCTCTTAATTGGTATTCTAAGATATAACTGTGGTGGTAAAAAAATGATGCAGTGAATAACTGGACACATACTTCATTTTGAATAACTGGTTACATTCTTGACAAATTCTTTTGTTCTTGCAAGTATTTGACATTATAAGCTTCTATTTGACTATTGAAGGTGATGCTTATAACCTTGGCATTAAAATGCATATAGCCTTGGAGACTGTGATTTACACATAGTTTCCAGATGTATTTCAATAGCCCTGGAGTTTCAAACAGTTTTTATGTGTGTGCAGTTGTATGCATTTGTGCACACTTGCACTAATAAAGATATTATTTTATATTCTAAATGTAATTGGAATTATGTTTCTGATTATGTCATCACAGTGCCAATTGTGTCCCTACTGATATGTCTGTCTTGTGTCAGTATGGTGCTGATTTTGACATTCTGGACATGTTTTTGCCAGTACAGTACTGCTTGTCTCTCTGGGGAGTTTTTCAGTTGTTTCTGTACTCTGCAGAAATTATACTGGTTGTGATTGTAATTTGATTTTGGTTCATCCTCTGTAAGTATGATTATGATTTTGCTATTGTTACAATATGATAAGTCTTTGTAAATTTGTTTTTGTGCTATAAGCTTTGCTTGTGTTGGGGGGATCAGGCACAAGATAGCAGCTGGCCTGGGATTGGATGGGATGAGAACGTGGGGAGTATAAATACAGCTCTGGGAGGGATATATGCTTTTATGAAATCCTTTCCTACATGCATTGCATAACAAAATGGAGTACCGTACAAAAGCTAGCTACTGTATACGCTTTTAGCACTGACTTATGCCCTGTACACACGGTCGGACATCCCGACCACAAAATCCATCAGGTTTTTTCTGAAGGATTTTGTCCGAAACTTGTGTTGCATATACATGGTCAGACAAAGTTTCCGGAAAATCCAATAGTTTGGAACGAGGTGATGTTCGTTGCGTATGACGGGACTACGTAGAGGCTAGTAGCCAATAGCTTTGGTCTCGTAATTTATTCTGAGCATGTGTGGCACTTTGTCCGTCGGAATTCTCTAAAAACTATTGGAAAAAGTCAGATTGGATTTTGTTGTCAAAAATTTTTAGATCCAGCTCTCAAACTTTTTCCTTCGGGATTTCCGACGGAAAAAGTACAATAGAGCCCATGCACGATCGGATTTTCCGAAAACATAAACCGATTGGACCTTTTCTGTCGGAAAGTCCGACCGTGTGTACAGGGCATTAGTGTTATGTATTTACAAGTATTCATTCATACTACTTACTTTTCAGTAAACAATGGGTTATGTTTCAAAAGGTGAGGTGACTCAAAAGTGATATATCAGATAAAAGTACAGTACAATGGACTGAATCACTCTCTGGCTTCTTTTATCATTTTAGGTATATGCCTATCTATAGTCCCTAACCCTTGCACTGCCTGTTTTGGTTTCTCACTTCTGCTTCAATAGTGCTGTTCTCAGGTGCTCCTACTCTTGGATTCTCTATAACACAAATTCATGAAATATCCAGGTAGAGTAGAACTACTTAAAACAGCTGTAAGAATTACAAAGATCGTAGAAATATTTGGTGCAGTAACCCTTCAAAAAGAAATTTGCACTAAATAAATAAATAAAGAACTTACTGTGATGATTATACTCTCAGCCTCACCATGTACAAAGATTTTCCAGCTCATGGGAAATCAATCTAAGTACCAGTAGACTTAACATGACCATCACTGGGGAAGATCAATTTAACAGTTAACTATTTGCACACACACAATAGCCACCATCAAGTGTTTTATTGGAAACATGCCATTCACAGCATCCATTGTTTCAATTCTGACCTTAAAAAAAAATGTCTGTATCGCTCACTGGCAGCCCCAGAGAGAAATTTAACAGAATAGCTTCTTCAAACAAAGTTATTAATTTATAGCTAGAGCATTCAGAGATCCAACTTAACAATTTTTATATATTGCTTTAATAAAAGAGATAATAAGATCGGTGCAATAAATATTTACATAAAATAAATTATAAAACAGACATACATAACAGCAAAAAATGTCTAAGCCCTTGTACACACGGTCGGAGATTCCGTCGGAATGTGTCCGATCGGAGCGGTTTGTCGGATATTCCGACTGTGTGTGGTATGCATCGGACTGTTTCTGTCGGAATATCCGTCGGACCAAATTTTCCAACTTGCTGGAAATATTTCCCGACAAACTGCTCCGATCGGACATATTCCGATCATGTGTAGAGAATTCCGATCGGACAAAGTGCCACGCATGCTCAGATCAAATTCCTACATCAAAGCTATTGGCTACTAGCCTGAACGTAGTCCCATCGTAACGAAATTACGTCATCACGTTCTGAAAGATTGGATTTTCCGACAACTTTGTCCGACTGTGTGTATGCAACAGTTTTGGACAAGATCCGTCGGACAAAATCCGTCGGACAAAATCCGACGGATTTGGTTGTCGGAATCTCCGACCGTGTGTACAAGGGCTTAGATGAGTCTGCCTAGTCTTGGTACAGTGCAACCTTTGGATCACTTGAAGATAGATCAGATCTGATATTGCAAGATCACTGGCCTTGACATGATTCCCAATAACCTTGAGTAGTACAGAAGGTTAAATGAGATCTTACAGCTGCCAATGCAGCTATCTTTCCTTGTCCCTTGGAGGCTAGTTGCGGAATTATTTTCACCCAATCAAAGGGTCATAGGGGTACGTTGTAGGTGTGCTGGAGTAATGTATTCCGTCCAGCAGACACACTGGGTACATTTGCATATCATTATTAAATTGTGATTTCTTAGATACCAAGTATGATATAGATCTGATGATCTTTCTCCTGGAAGGTCTAATGTGTCTCAGCAGCCTTCTGGACCTTGTAAGATATGCATGTTTGGTATCTAACTGAGGAAGTTGAGATTTTGAGATGTATGACAGTTCAGCTACAGTTCAATATCCTGGATTCACAATATACTCCTTAAACTACACTCCAGACCAATTATGACTTGAGAATTTACAACAAGGCAATATTAGAAGACCTTTGAAGATCATGTATAGTTGAGGTTCACATAAAAATCTCTGCATTTCTCTTAGATGGACTGTGTTTTGCCAAATATGCCACGTCTGTGACTGCCAGAATAGACGGCATTTTTTAATCTCACCAACTTTTAAAAAGAAAAATGCATATTTATGAAGCTGTGAAGGTGACATTTATGAAACATTCACTGTAGGTTAATCCTAAGCCTAACCTTGGTACACATGTTCTAAATTACAGTGATTAACGTGCAGTGAATGTTTGGTGAATGTCCCATTCACTGCTCTATAAATATGCCCCTAAATTACAGTAATTTGGAACACTCAGTAGGTACACATCTGCCAATGAACTACACTGAGCTGCCACCTACACACAACTATGTATTCATTTTATGATAGAGAGCACTGAGCCCACGTTAATAGGCACTATCATTCAAACAGCTATCTGAGTTAAGGTCAAAAAAAGAAATCCATTTTAGTTTTTATTCAGCAGGCCCTCAAACGTGCCTATGGGGATGTTTTCAGCTTCTTGTCCCCATGATTCTGTGTGATTTCCCTACCACTCCCTATTTTAAAGACACCAGGAACATTCACACAGATCAGAATGTTTTTAATACATCAGATGACTGGGAACAAGGCATTCATATGTGCCTAGGTGAACAATAGAATACCAGGACAGATAGGCTTTAATTGGCCATATATGTGGCAATTTCTCAGATTGACTGAACATTCAATTACATTTTTTTGTTGAAGTTGCAAACACATCATAGGGAGGTGGTAGAGAGAATGCCCTATTTTAACCCAGTAAAATAAATAGATTAATTTGGATGAGATTGCTGTATTTTTTTCCTGTATTCAATTAAAATTTTCAATAAACTAAATTGAAGCTATAATTTTTTTGCCCATTTTCAACTTTAGAATCAAACAAATTTTTCTACAGCACAGTAAAAGGCTGCCACAACTCGTTTCTATTCCCCCAAAGAGCCCCGAACCACGGTAAGTGGCCAGGACAGGAGCAACAATGATTTCACCACTTCAGGTTTCAGAGCTGTAATTTGCTGGCTTGTATAGCCAGGGAAACAGTCAATCAAGCAAAATCTATGCTTGGCTAGCTGCTTTAAAGAGCAGAGGAGACATCGGGATTCAAACAGACCCCTCATTATTCCATAAAAAGTACCTGTCACCTCTCCAAAGCTATCACAAGGGGGCTAACAGGTGGAGGTGACAGGTACTTTTTATGGAATAATGAGGGGTCTGTTTGAATCCCGATGTCCCCTCTGCTCTTTAAAGCAGCTAGCCAATAAAGTAATAAAGTTAAATGGAAAAAAGTGTAAAAAAATAAATAAAAATTTAATAAAATATATAAAAATAGTTTAAAAATGTAAAAACACTCCCGTCCCCCTTGCATACATGCAAATGCAAACATGCTTGGAGTTGGAGAAAAGTGTTTTTCTCCTTGGAGATAGCGAAAAGTGCATTATCTTTGCTAGCGTCCAAGCTAGCCTGAGACAGAATATAGGACAATATATGTATGTAAGTTATCTTCTAGGGAACAGGATACATAAAAAAAAACAAAAAAACATATGGCCATGTTATTTGTCAATCAAGAAAACAAATAAATAAATGAGTGTATCTAAACCCAGCACAAAAAATTAATATATTGCAGCTTACCAGTCCCTAAAACCAAACTCCAGGTTTCTTTTGACTTTTTTTGGACCAAGCTGATTGAACTGAGCTATTGGTTGCACTAAGGCCGCGTACACACGTGGGGACTGTTCGCTGAAACTGTCCGCTGAAACCAAGTTTCAGCGGACAGTCCGCTCGTGTGTGGGCTTTCAGCGGACAGTCCGCTGAACAAGGTTTTTCGGAAATTCCGAAAAACTGTCCGCTGAAACCTTGTTTCAGAGGACAGTCCCCGCGTGTGTAGGCTTGTTCGTCAAACAAAGTTGCGCGCATGCTCAGAAAGGATTTTCACGCCGAAAGTTATAATGCAGTGTATAGGACGTCGTATTTTTCGTCCCGTCATACGTGCCGTTCACGTCATCGCGCACGGTTTCAGCAAACTGTTCGTCCGTCGTGTGTGGCCATGTCCGTCCATGCTAATTTTGAGCGGACTGTTTGCCGAAACTGTTTGACGGACAAAGTTGGGCGAACAGTCCCCGCGTGTGTACGCGGCCTCATAGATGTTTCCACTTGGAGCACTGTATAAACTCCATAGCATCAGCTATATACAGTTTACAGTGCTTTTTTTTGGCAGTGGGATGGAGACTTTCTGTCCTACTCCTGGAACAACATTGAGTTGAGTTTGAGGTTGAGTTGGTTGAGTGCTGCTCAGCCATTCACAGGCAGTATTGTATTTCATCAATACAAGGCTTCCTCTGATTGGCTGAGCTGAATAATTTAACATCATCTGCCTGCCTCTCTGCCAATCAGAGAAAGCCACTGATGAAAAACAATGCTGACTTGATTTTGTCTTGGGAACAGGGCGTGGAAGTCCCCATCCCACTGGCAGAATACAGTGCTGTATGCTGTGGGGTTAATTTACTAAAGGCAAATAGACTGTGCACTTTGCAGTTGCACACCCTTCAAGGGTAATTGCTCCAGAGCTTAGAAAATATGGTGCAGCTGACTTTCAGCATCCAATCATGTTCAAGCAAAAATGCTTTTTTATTTTTTTTATTTCCTTGCATGTGATTGGGTATCACCTCATCTACTAAGCTCTGGAGCAAATTCCCTTGCAACTGCACTGCACTAGCTGATGATATATAAACAGTTTATACAGCGCTTCCACTGGGCAAATCTATTTGTAAAGGATATATTTTGTTTGGACCAGCTTTGTAAACTAACTATTTAAAGTCCCCAGAAACCTGGAATTAGGTTTTAAATGTGGTAGCTGCATTTGTATTCTTGCCAAACATCAAATTTGCTTAAAACCTCCTTCATGAAATTTCAAATAATGTTATTGGACTTCACATTTCCCTTATCTGAGTTACAAGACACCTTCCCTTTTTTGTTATTGAGTTGAGGAGAAAGGGATGTGTTTTGTAGTCCTAACACACTTCCAGTCCTAGGGTGTCACTAGGACAGGGAGGGTGTTACTGACAGGTACAGCAAATGAAAATAAAGGTACCAAAGTATGAAAATTAGAAAAATAATGGAGCTGGTAAGCTGTAATATATCATTTTTTTTGTTTTTGGATTCAGCCACGCTTTAAATAATTTGCCAGAAACTCTTCCCCGGGGACAGAAGGTAAAAGGAAAAGGGCACGGTATACTCCAGAATGCACGTAATTATGGTATTAAAATCAATTAAGGTCAAACTTCAGGTCAGATAGCAGTGGGAACATTTGTATTATGCCAGCCAGAATACATCTTAACTGCAGATCAAATCTCTGTAGATTCTCAGATTTCAGTGAATCTCTTTAGACTGTCACCTAGTAAGCTATGTGTGTGGGAGACAATATATTCATGTCTTATGCATCATCATATCCCCTGAATCTCAGCAATCCAAATGCACTCTCCTGTGAAAGGTTATATTTGCAGACTTGCTTGCCAGGATATAACTTTTGCAAAAATGGAACTTATTCTCTATTTCTACATTTGTGACCAATTTGATGTTGTCTAGGCAGTGCAGCAAAGTAGAAAGAAGAAATAAAAACAGCAAACACAGATAAGGCTTGTACAGACCACTACTATATGGCTGTTGTGCACTCTTTTTATCCCCCCCACAGTCAGCCTTTTTGCAGAATGCTGCCAGGCCATCCTGCCTTGGTACTAATACCACTAGTCAAGTGATTATTAGTAAATCGGAAAGCTACCATGGAGACCCCTTGGTGTTTCCCTTAAAAGATAAATACACTTTCAGAGACTTCTTTGGGGCCAAATGCCTCCTGTAATGAAAGACAGCCCTATTGAAGTCTATAAGGATGGAATGTGCAGGTATGGCCAGAGGCAAAAAGATTTCAGCCAGAGGCTGTAAAGACTGCTGCAGGCCATTAAGGAGGGGCTAGACAATAAGGATAACTCATAACAACTATTCTTTAAGTATATTCTAGTTCTACAGGGCTTCTGTCATGGCGCACAGGTTTTATAGGCAGTGTTTTGACCCATCCTGCTGTGTCCATATAGACTTTGGGAGAATGCCTTGTATCCTCTGGTTAATGGTTATTTCTCTATGGTAGATGTTTGATAACAACAATTTATAGGTTTGGATTTATCATGTTCCAGTGCAGTCCTAAATAAAATGCATGCCATGTGGCAAAACAGAGATTTATTACAAGGAAGCATTTCACAGGAAACATCTTCTGATGCCAATGAGATGTTTCTATTCAGTTTCAAAACTTCCCTACAAAAATTTGTCAGACATTAATGACGGCCTTAGATGATTCAAATCTCAGCCGGTTCAGCAACCTGTGGTTGCAGGAAAGAAATTCACACCATCTATGTCCTGCCTAGGTGGCTGATTGGCTAAACACTTCATACATGTTACAGTCTAGAGTAAAACATTTTCATATGTATTTATATATTATTGTGTAGTATTTTGCAACGCCTTCTGTAAGACTAAACTGAAGTTTAAAATGTAAGACCTTTAATGTGAAGTTAAAAATAACAAATTAATTGGGTATAATCATCATAGTATATAAAATGAAGACTGACAGTACCTGCTGCATCTGCCACACGTTCTGTTGTCAAATTCTGGATATTGGGGCGCACTTGAAACACCACTGCTGATCCTGACACACTGCAATAGTCAAAAGTAAGACAAATTTATATTTTATTTTAAGAAACTGAATAATGGTAACTCAGGGATGTCTTCATTGTAAGCATTATTACACACCACAATGACACATTACCACACTCTGAAATCCAATATAGTATTAAAAATTGGCACAAAAACAGTCTACACAAGAAATACTCCTACATTTACTTTGTTTCTAGTGGGGGCTGTTTCCGTTCACACCATCATGATCACTCTACATCCGTCTCCTTCACATACTGTCCACCATCATTTGCTCCACACTCTTCTCCTGCATATACTGGCCACCCTCATACCCTCTGTACATTTTTCCTGGACATACTACCCGCAATCATTTGCTCCACACTTTTCTCCTGCACATACTGTTGACCTTCATACCCTCTGCACTCCTCTCCTGCACATAATGCCCAGTCTCATACCTTCTGCACTCCTCTCCCGCACAATCTGCGCACCCACATAACCTCCACACTCTTCTCCTGCAACTACTGCCCTCCTGTATACCCTCTGCACCCCTCTCCTGCACATGCTGCCCACTTTAAAACCTTCTGCATTCTTTTGCACATACTCTCCATTCTCATACCATTCACACTCCTCTCCTGTACAAAGTATCCTCCATCAGGATGGGAAGTAACAAGGCTACTTTCTTTCCATCATACTTTCCAGCATTGTTCCCCCCATACCCTCAGACATTCCTCTTCTGCACCTACTGTTCAACCTAATTCCCTCTGACATTCCTCTACTGCAGAAACTGCCCACCTTCATACCATGCTGCTTAAATTATTACACATATAAGTTAACAGATAAGGAAAAAATGCAGCACTACTGGTCCTATAAATAATATTGCAGATGTAAACAAATGATGGTGACATCCTTCGTACCTATATGCCTCAAATGCTCTCCAATAGTGTACTATAAATATACTTGAAAGACCCAGAAGTTCAATAAAGGTAAAAAGAGGTATGGAGGGTGTCACAGTCACTTGTCTACATCTGCAATATTATATATAGAGCCGGTAGCTCTGAATTTTTTCTTTATCTGTTGTTCTAGTAGGCGTGGGGACACGTATCAATGTTGGCAGCTTCCCGTTAATTTGTTTCTTGAGATTGCTGGGGAGGTTTGTGCGGTGGTTTGTTCATTCCAGTTGTTTACATATATAGGATATTGTGAGAGTTTTGGACATTGCACTGCTGGCTTTTCAGTAAAGAGTTCAAAGCATTTACCTCTGCACTGTGCATTCCTATAGTCACCAGTATACCACCTAAAAGAATCAGCATTGAATTTATAGAAACCACAACAGCTTGATTGGATACTTGAGGTTCAGTTGCAATTATACAGTGAGAAAGGCTTTATCCAGTAACAGGATCGTAATTATTTCATGACTGTGGCATATCCTAAACTGTGTCTCTGACCTCCTCAGCCTTGTGCCTCAGTCCTTCTACCCTGTGTCTGTTCCTGTTCAACTCAGTGTTTTCCCTGTACTCTGTCTTTGGGTATTTACGATTGTCTTCTTATTGGTCTGGAGCACCATCATTGGCAAATTAGAGCTTGATTCTTGGCTGGGCTATCCTAGCCTCCTTATTGATACTTTGTATCTCCAATCTTGCTAATCTTTGCTGTTGTGCTTGATTGTTGATTAAGACTAGGCCTACCCAGGTCTCACCCCTTTTACCATGCACCCGCAAAACAGCCTACTGCATCCTAAATATTTTCTGTGTGTTTTTGTACCCCTTCTGTTTTGTCATCGACTTACCTCCCTGCTCTGATCGATGACCCTCAGTTTATTGTTCAGCATTGCCTTAGGTGCTAACTATGTTTTGCCCACTGTTTCCCTTGCTCCTATACAAGAAGTCTTATGCTGATCCTTACAACAAGATTTCTCTAGGTCTAGGGAAATGTATTTTTACTGTCTGTTATGCAAGATCAGTATGAGCTAAATAGTTATATCATGACATCAGCTACAATAGTAAACATCAGAAATATAAGAAGTGACTTTATGTTAGTAGAAATCAGCACAACTATATGTCTATTATTTCATTTATTGACATATTTACACACACGCTTTTCTCTCTACAGACACTTGGCAGAATAATGCAATAAACACAGCAATACGAACTATGAACAGGCACCTAGGTTGCCGTGGCAACAACATTCGGGTTAGGAATTGTCATGACCGTCGTAAACGCATCAAATCAGAAACTCACAGGAGAGGGAGGTCCGTGTGGTATGATTAGGAGAAATCAAAAAGAGATTGAAAGGAAGGCTGTGTGATCACAATCTAAACCACAAAACACCACATCAAGCAAAAAAGGCATTTTAGAGGAAGCTAAAGCAAGGCATACTTTGATTTAAATTAATAGAGAATGCTATAAAAGATTCTGTACAAAAACTTGCCAGTTCAAAAGAAAGCATTGAGTGTATCCATTATTTAAAGAACATTTTATTCTGAGCCACGCATCTGAGAATGGAAGGCTCAGCGGCGGCCAAACTTGTGACCTATTGCAAGGAGAGCTGGAATATTTCATGCCTTACCAATAAAGTAATTTTATTTATTTTTTATACTGTGTACTTCCTTTACTTTAAACCAGCCTTTCTTGGCCATTCTAACATGGAAGAACCCTTGAAAACACTTTTTGGTTTCCGGGAACCCCTGCCAATAATTAATATATTTAAAGCTCACAGTGGGGTAGATTTACTAAGACTGGAAAGTGCAAAATCTGGTGCAGCTGTGCAGAGACACCAATCAGTTCCCAGGTTTTATTGTCAAAGCTTGGTTGAACAAGTTAGAAGCTGATTGGCTACTATGCAAAGCTGCATCAGATTTTGCACTCCCCAGTTTTAGTAAATCAACACCACAGAGAAGAATGCTCCTTACTTTTGTGTCATTTGGAAGAATCCCCTCTTTGCCCTTGGAAGTGTTTTGGGGTGTGCTTCTAAGTATGCCTATGACATGCAATAGAAATATTGTATAAAAACTATTAATACTGTATAATAATAATAATAATAATAATAATAATAATAATAACATACAACTTTGTGTAAAAAAATATATATTTACATTTTCTTTCCTGCATTTTCCAAAAACTTTCCATTTTCAAAAGACTCTTTCTAAAACGGGATCATTTTGTAGGTGTTTCCCCTGTCCTGGTGCTCCAGGGCCTCCAAAAATGTGATAAGTATTCAGGAAATTAGGTGCATAATTTATGTACCTTGAATGCCAAAAATACCCAAAGGTGCCCCTTGGATTTTGGGCCCCTCTATGCCCGAAATCCTTTTAGGCTGTGAAAAAAGCCTCACAGATGTGGTATCCTCATACTCAGGAGGCATAGTAGAATGTGTTTTGAGGTGTAATTTTAAGTACCATGCCTTTTACTAAATACCCCAGACTGTCTACTTTCCAAAAATCTGTCATTTGGGGGGGTATTTGTACTGTCCTGGTATTTTAGGGCCTCATGAAATGACATAAGTAGCCAGTACACGAGGACTGATCAATGTTCAATTATATATATATATATATATATAAATTCTAGGGCTGTGGAAATTAAAGATTAATTTCTCGATTAATTGTTTTAATTTTTTTGATCGATCAAAATGCTTTTGATCGGTACTCACCTCTCTGCCAGCTTCCGGCTCTTCAGGAAGTTCTGTCAGAGATCCGGTGGCGTTACGGACCTCGACGTCACTGGACTACTCCCCCTTCCCCAAGTGCCTCCATCTGCTAATAAAGGGAATGGGGAGGAGTCTGGTGACATCAACGTTCTGATTGAACATAACGCATACAGGGGAGGAGCTATGCATGACCTCACCCGCTGCTGCCCTGCGGAACTAACATGATTGTCGGCTTTACATGCTGTGTTTTTATCATTTATTATAGTTTAATATTATACTTAAGCGGTGAGCACTTAGATCTTTTCTTTCTACCCATGACCTGGTGTCCTTGTTGAGATCTAAGGAGACGTGAGAGAAGTTTATGGTCCGTGTTAACTCTTTTGATACCCGCTTGCATGACCACCTGTTTGCACGAGGGTCCATGCCATAAGGTGAGAGTGATTAGTTAGACCGGAGGTGGAGGGATTGTCACGCTACTGTGGAAAAAAAATTACTTACGTAATTGTGAAGCTAAATCATGGATTGTGGAAACTAACTAGTGTTGGGTGATTGTATATATATATATATATATATATTTGTATATAGGAGATCAGCTAAAAGTATTTGGATCTGTATGTGCGTTATAATTAATCAAAATTAGTCGATTAATCGATTTAAAAAATCAGTAACAGCCCTAATATATTAATCATAGTTTGTGGATTCTACGACTTTCACACAGACTAAATATTATACACTGATTTGGTTTATTTTTATCAAAAAAATGTTGCATAATACATTTTAGACTAAATTAATGAAGAAAGATTGTTATTTGCAAAATTCTAAAACAGAAACTAAGAAAAAATTTTTTTTTTTTTTCCAAATTTTCATTTGGGTTTTGCTAATATAGCAAGGAACAAAAAATCCAGTGGTGATTAAATACCACCAAAAGAAAGCTCTATCTGCCTCGAAAAAATGATCAATATTTAATTTGGGTACACTGTTGCATGAATAACTGTCATTCAAAGCTTGACAGCACTGAAGGATGAAAAATGGCCTGGGCAGCAAGTGAGTGAGTGTCCAGTCTCTAGGTGGTTAAAGTGTATGTCCATTTTTGCAGCCAAACTGAGATAATACCTATAAATTTGTTACATGTTCCCATTTACTTAAATTAATAAGTCAAATTAAAAATTGCTGCTTAAAAATCTTACTTCGCTGTCCCCTACAATGTAATGTTAAGGAGGGGGATGGAGAGTTATGGTTATCACATGCTGTTGAGACCGGGTGTTGGAAGTACAACGGTATAGTTGCTTATAAACTGATTATGGACTGTATTATTATTATTATTATACAGGATTCATATAGTGCCGACAGTTTACTCAGCGCTTTACAACATTAGGGCAGACAGTACAATTACAATACAATTCAATACAGGGGGGAATCAGAGGGCCCTGCTCATTAGAGCTTACAATCTAGGAGCGAGGGTCAAGTTATACAAAAGGGTAATAGCTGTGGGGGATGAGCTAATGAAGAAAATAGTGCAGTTGTTAGATGGAGGCAGGATAGGCTTCTCTGAAGAGAAAAGTTTCCAGGGATCGCCTAAAGGTGGATACATTTGGAGACAGTCTGACAGATTGGGGTAGCGAATTCCAGAGAATGGGCAAGGCTCGGGAGAAGTCCTGGACTGTATGCATTATACCTTTCTATGCAGAAGGTGACGCTGTAGTATTATAGTGTTGTAGCATGTATTCTATGATAACACATGATGTACCATCTATTTCTGTTCTGTGTACTTGTTTGTTGTTCTCTTCCTGTTGCTCATGCTGTAAAGACATGTTCTGCTATCCTCCATGAAACTAAAGCATTCTCTGCATCCAAGAAGCTTCCAGCACATTATATCTATACCCTGCTAACAAATATACCCTGTTTGTACTGTGCTGATAGATCCTCGTGCATTAATGCACTGGCCCTACATCCATCCCTTAGTTGTACATTTGCAAGGTGTTCTGAACAATAAAATATGCCTATATTTTCCTATGTATGAACCTTCTGCAAAGAAACACGCCACTGCAAGGGCACAGCAGTGCAGTTTCACTGACTTTGATAGTTCAATTAAGTTTAACCAGTTGCTGCCCACCCGCAGTACATTTACTGCAGGCGAACAGCACGGGCAGGCTGGATCACATACATATACTTCATCCAGCCTGGGGCACGCAGTCCCATGACCACTGTGTCCACCGGACGAGTGTATTGTGGCTCCTGGTACTCTGCCATTTTGAGTGACCCAGGGATCATGTTAACGTTGTCACAGGATCACAATGTCAAAACAGCTGTGCTTCCTATGTAGTGATGCTGTGATTGGCCCACAGCTATCACATGGTATCTTTGCCAATCACAGCACCCTGTACCATGTAATTAGTTGTAGCCAATCACAGATCACTAGTAATCATAGATGGTATGAATGTAACCCATTCATGACAGTTCAAAACATTGGTACAGTGATTAACATTGTAACAGCAATCAAAAATCCTTGATCACCCCCAGTGTCACAAGTCAGTGTCCCTGATTACTGCCACACCAGTCATAAGATGATACTGTACTGCACTGCTGACAGTCTCCACCAAAGGCACAGGGTGACAATGCAGTGGTCAGATCAGGAGACAGTTGTCCACCTATAACAGAAGGTCTCCGAACATGGTCCTCCTTGGCAGCACCGCCAGGTATGCTTTTAACAAATATTTAAAACTATTCAAAATGATGTTTAAAATGACTTTACCATGTTAAAGCTTCTATAAGATGATAGTGATTGTGCTCGGATCTGTTTTAAAGATTGGGTTCTGTTGTATAGATATATAAACACACGTTTTCCTCTTTGGTTAACAACTCTTAGGAGAAGCTAGTTTTAATGTTTTTCGGGTATGATGAAGTTAAACAGAGAAACTCTGTAAGACAACTTTTCCCTAGGAGTGGGTATTGCTTTCTGTATCTGTAAGAATGCTGCAATATTTTCCAGGCCTTTTTTTGTATTGTTTCTTCTGTACTGTCAGAAGAAAGTTCAGTCGGTTTTTCTTTGTCATCTTGGGCATCATCAGGAATGTGTGCCTCCTTAGTAGCATAGCCATTAAAAGGATTTGGAATCTACAGTTTTTATGTCTTCCTTGTCTTCAACCCCAGGAAAGCAAGCAATTTGACTCCACATTTGTCAAACGCTCTCTGATGCTGTTTTTAACACTCTCAGCTAGACAGATGTCATTTTCTTCACAAAACTTTGAGGTGTGGGAGAGGATCTAGGTAAACAGATAAAGGCTTGGCTCTCCAGAACTATAGCTTTTTTTCCAGCAGTTTTTCACTTTCTCCTGGAACTTGAAATTGTTTGTGCTAAACCCTGCAGTTGAAGATTTATGTGGATGATTTTCTTTAAAAAAAAAAAAGGTCAAAGTGGTAAGCAAGTTTGCAATTCCATATTTTATCTTTAAAATTATGTAAAAATTCACTTTTTACATCTCTCAGGAAGACTATCACTTTACTTCCTAACCACTGATTCAGAAGCCGTCTAGGACCCTAGGTTATATCCATCATGTCTGGGTGAAGCAGTATGACCAGCTCCAATGTCATACCATAGTACTCAGAAAAGACTTGAGTTTAAAGGTCTTGCTTTTTTGTTGATGACAGTTCTTATGACCACATGCACTTTAAATCTCTGCTCAATAGTTCTGATGCTCATACACACTGGTAAAGAGTAGAATGACTCAACTTTAAAGGGTTAGTTCACTTTTACACAAAAACTGTAAAGGTGACCTAACATTAAACCCTTCAACTCCCCAGTCCATGCTGTACTTACCATTGGCGATCCTCAGCTGTCAGGGCTCCTGCAGCCACTCCACCAGTCCAGGGATTTAATATCCCAACTGCCCTGTCTCTTTTCCATCCTGTGCTGCCAGGACAGACCAGTTGGAACAGCTGAGTAAGTAAGTAACAAGAAGACAAGAGGAGAGAGCAAAGTAAGCAGAGGGATGACTTCATCAGTTTGCTGCTTCTGCTTCACTGTCCAATCAGCAGGCTGAAGGTGAAAAGATGACATCACTGCATCTGCTGTACAGGGACTGTAAGAGGCGGATACCAGGTCACATTCAGTTATTTACACAATTAAACCTTTCTTTTTAACAAATACTGTTAGACAGGATAATTCAGTTGGTTGCAGACTGGTTGGTAAGTTGAGCAGGGAATTTTCTTTGGTTTTGTTTGCTTCTCCCTTCCATGTGCTCCTCTGTGCAAAGGCCAGCTATAGGTGGGGCAGTGACCATTTGTTCTGTTGGAATACTGGTGAAGGGGTACATTGGACACCTTTGTTGCCATTGTGCTATATGCTAGGTGTGCCCCTGTGCCTTTAAGCAGGAGTCAGCTCTCTCCAGGCTCACCTGCCCTCTGCCTATCCATTATAATGCATTTACTTCCACTGTGGAGGCTCTTAAAATTTAGAGTTAGGATTTCAGATAATACTGGGGTGCCGTGAAGTAGCTCTGCAGCCTATGTATGTATTTGCAAATGTGTGCAAACGAAACCCTTGTTTTTAATGCATCCTATTAAACAGGATAATTTGGTTGGTTGTAGGCTGGTCGGTAAGTTGAGCTGGGAATTTTCTTTGGTTTTGTTTGACATGTGCTGCCCTTCCATGTGCTCCTTGCTGCAAAGGCCAGTTATAGTTACATATTTGTTTGTTACAGTTATTTACACTGCTTACATTAAAAAAAAAAAAAAATAGGCATTAATGATTACAGATCTGCATTAATTTCAGACCAGACCATTTTGCTGGCTTAAGACCAGACCACTTTTTACGATTCGGCACTGTGTCACTTTAACTGACGATTGCGCGGTCGTGCGACGTGGCTCCTAAACAAAATTGACGTCCTTTATTTCCCACAAATACAGCTTTCTTTTGGTGGTATTTGATCACCCCTGCATTTTTATTTTTTGCGCTATAAACAAAAATAGAGCGACAATTTTGAAAAAAAACGCATTATTTTTTACTTTTTGTTATAATAAATATCCCTCAAAAATATATAAAAAAAAAATGTTTCCCTCAGTTTAGGCCGATACGTATTCTTCTACATATTTTTGGTTAAAAAAATTGCAATAAGCGATTATTGATTGGTTTGCGCAAAAGTTTTCACAAAAGTTTTACTTTTTTTTTTTTTTTGCATTTTTATTAATATTTTTTTTACTAGTAATGGCGGCGATCAGCGATTTTTATTGTGACTGCGACATTATGGACGACAAATTGGATATTTTTGACACATTTTTGGGACCATTGTCATTTATACAGCAATCACTGCTATATAAATGCAGTGATTCCTGTGTAAATGACACTGGCAGTGAAGTGGTTAACCAGTGAGTGGCAGTGTAGGGGTTAAGGGTTCCTAGGGGTGTGTTACCAACTGTGGGGGGCTGGGCTTTGTTTTAGTAAACACTGATCTCTGCTCCAATCACATGGAGCAGAGATCAGCGTCACTTTTTGCTAGGCAGAACGGGGAGATGCTCTTTACAACGGCATCTCCTCGATCAGCCGCCTCGTGAGGCGATCGCGGGTATGCGACCGACCGTCCGGCACGCGATGGCAGGGTGGCATTTAAAACTGGACATACCTGTACGCCAGTATGCCTGCCCGTCCCATTCCGCCGACGTACATCGGTGTGCGCCGGTCGGGAAGTGGTTAATGCGGTTGATTTACTAAAACTGGAGAGTGCAAAATCTGGTGCAGCCGGGCATGGTAGCCAATCAGCTTCTAAATTCAGCTTATTCAATTAAACTTTGACAAACCTGAAATCTGATTGATTTCTATGCAGAGCTGCACCAGAATTCACTCTCCAGTTTTAGTAAATCAAACCCATAGTGTTTTATATGTGCCTAGAGTCCATCTTTAAAAATCTCCATACAGATATGGCAAATCACAACCCATTACTTTTTTTTTAAATAAGCATATAGAATAGTTTTAACCTAACTGTTCTTATTTTTCTGCCTTATATTAGTTCAATATTGGCTTTACAAAATGCAGTAACCCTATCTACAGGAAGGCTAGAATAATAATTTAATGTATGCAAAAGAATATGGTATAAATAAGGATAATATTGTATTGTACAACTAGCATAAAGAACAAAGAAGTGGCTTTTGTAGCATAGTGAGGGAATGGCATCAGAAGAGCAGTATAAGATAGAAGGACAGAAGGACAATCTTTGAGGTCATGTCATGTGTATGTATTTTCAAGCATAACTGTCACACTGTACGCACCAGAGGCCAGGTACACATGCTGACTGCACAGCAGTATGTAACGGTAATATAAAATGCAGGTCTCTGCTTGGAAAATAAAATCGCCCGGCAACAACTTGTTATTTTCCCAGCAAGAGGTATAATCATTTTAAAGTGTTATATAAAGGAAAGTGAAATGCTTATTTATAGTCTAATAAAGAAGCACATGATGGCTTTATAACTTAAAATCTCATATGCCAAATTATTGTGATCACAAGCATACTTCGGCTTCTGTACTTTATAGAAGTGTGCCTTCAACAGGTTTATAATTTTGTTATACTTTCTTTTGCAGGGTGTTCTTTGTGAAAGAAATTGTATATTTTCAAAATATGATTAAAGATGGAACCAGAATCTCTCACTATTTCTATGATAAGAAAAGCACTGCAACAATTTTTTTTACGACAGTAAGCGCACACCAGTCACATATGACACAGCACTGTAGAGTACTGGGAAACAACGCAGGTTTTGCTTTTGCTATTCCTAGCTATACAGCTGCCAGTCATATTCATACAGCCATATCTAAGGGATCACATGAAGCGGAATTATAAATCGAGGAATACCAGGTATATATGGATTTATCCACCCAAACCAGCTTAGTTCCAGTCAGTTACCAGAGAGACATAGAAGTCATGCCATAAATAAACAGGAGCGGTGTGGATTTTGTGGGCATTCAAGCAGCTTCGCCAGGAAAGTGTGCAGAATGTGACCTTATTGAAGGAAGGCAATGCTAATGGCAATTTAGGAGTGCTTTATGGTGGGTGATGACCCACCGGTGTTTATAGAAACTTAGATTAGGGGTAATGTGGTAAAGGATATCAGGTATATGCCATAGGGGAAAATAGTTAAGAGAGTATCCGCGTCCTAGAAATTTCAGAAAAGGGGCATATAGTTGAGACTGGTATGGAGTTTCATGGTACCATACAAAGGCTTCATACACATAATGTGAATATAAAATATACAGTGGGGATAATATGCAAAACAAATATACAGTGGGGACAATATACAAAAAAAAATACACAGTGGGGACAGTATACAAAAAAATATACAGTGGGGAAAATATACCGTGGAGACTTTTATAAATTGTTGTAATAGACACTATACAGTGGGGATGGAAAGTGCAAAAATGTCAACAATTCTGTGTTTTTCTGTCAATATGGGGTGCTTTATGTACAATAATGAGGGAAAAAATGAACTTAAATGATTTTAGCAAATGGCTGCAATATAACAACGAGTGAAACATTTAAGGGTGTCTGAATACTTTCTGTCCCCACTGTATAGTGTTTATTACAACAATTTATAAAAGCATACATATATAAAAAATGACAGTTTATGTCACCAGGGACACTAGATCTCTCTAAATAGTCAAAAATTACAAATGTAGTGACAATAAAGGACTGCCACTTTCAATTATTCACGAAACATATGTCTATCTTGCACTGGACAAGTTTTTGTGGGAATATTCCGCTTCTTGAGGAGATATTTGTATACCGAAGAACAATTATAGACATCTCAATTTCTATAGAGAAAGAAAATGAGACAATTATAACCATAATAAGGTAGGAATTAATAAATGAGCTTGGTTACAGGGGCCACACAAAATCTTACCCAGGATGTGATTAATTGTGTGGAACCACCAGGTACATGCCTACCCTGGCGAACATGGAGGCACTATATCAAAAGATGCACAGGCTCCCAGTCTGGTGATAGAATAGTTCATATCATAAGAACCTGTGCATCTTTTGGCCCCAGTAACCAAGCTCATTTATTGATTTGTACTTTGTTATGGTTATAATTGTCTCTTTTTCTTTCACTATAGAAATTGAAATGTCTATGATTGTACTCTTTAGTATACAAATATCTCCTGAAGAAGCAAAAATATTCTCACGAAAACGTGTCGGATGTAGTACAAATTATAATCTACTTGAGGATGGGTGACAGCACTGAAAAAATCTGCATCTACATTTCGGCATTGTCAACCATCAAAAGAAAGTGTGGGCATTACATTCAGTTTGGCAGGATCACTCTGTATGTTAGAAGAACATTTTAAAAACACTAGTGTGTTAAATTAACCGCTTGCCAACCAGCTGCCACAGTTATACTGCGGCAGAATGGCACGGGTAAGCGAATCGCCATCATGTTACGTCGCTCCTTAAGGTGGCCACTATGGGGCGCATGCCCACAGTTCGCCTCCCCCAAGCCAATGCGTTCTTGATGACCGCCAGGCTCCCGCGATCGTTGGTAACAGAGCGAGAACTGGGATCTATGTGTGTAAACACACAGTTTCCGGTTCTCTGAGGGGAGAAGTGACAGATCGTCTGTTCATACAAAGTATGAACAGCGATCTGTCATCACCCCTAATCAGTCCCCTCACTTCTTTAGTTAGAACACACACTAGGGAACACAATTAACCCCTTGATCGCCCCTAGCATTAACCCCTCCACTGCCAGTGACATTTTTACAGTAATCAATGCATTTTATAGCATTGATCGCTGTATTAATGCAAATGGTCCCAAAAATGTGTCAAATTGTCCAATCTGTCCGCCATAATGTTGTAGTCCTGAAAAAAATAGCAGATCGCCGACATTACTAGTAAAACAAAAATAATAATAATAAAAATGCTGTAAATCTATCCCCTATTTTATAGATGCAATAACTTTTGCCCAAACCAATTAATATATGCTTATTGCGATTTTTATTACCAAAAATATGTAGACAAATACATATCGGCCTAAACTGAGAAAAAAATAGCTTTTTTAAAAAAAAAACTGGGATATTTATTATAGCAAAAAGTACACAATATTGTGTTTTTTTCAAAATTGTCGCTCTTTTTTTGTTTATAGTGCATAAAATAAAAACCGCAGAGATGATCAAATACCACCAAAAGGAAGCTCTATTTGTGGGAAAAAAGGACATCAATTTTGTTTGGGTGCAACGTTGCACGACCGCGCAATTGTCAGTTAAAGTGACGCAGTGTGTTCTGGTCAGGAAGGGGTAACGTTTTCCAGGACTGAAGCGGTTAAAGTGTAGTTAAACACAAAATAATATGTAATATGTTGCAGCTTATAAGTCATTAGATGTGGTAGCTACATTGGTTTTCTTTTTTTAGACTTTTTTCCCTTTATTTTTTAATCAAAAAGGAGTTTATTGAAAATAAAAGAAAAACATAGCATACAGAGAACAACAGCACATGTGCACTTCAATGTACAGTAAGTATAAACATAACAGTTCCAGATATCAACATAAGTTCACTTCATTCTCTCCCCCAGAGACCATTAATTGCAGCAGATTTTGGCACAGGAGCAGCTGTGGCTTTGTACAATACCATTCCTCCTTACATTGACGCAACTGCTTTTGGTAGGTGTAGTTCAGGTAGATGCTTAAATGGCTACAATGGCTACACTTCCAATTGTTCTTATCGGAGAACCCCACAGAAGCCACACAAATTGTGGAGGAAAAAAAAATATATTTAGGAACTTTTTGATTACAAAAAAAATACACTAGACAATGCGTTTTAGAATTTGCATTTATATGTGCACATATATCAAAAAGTCTGAGATTTGAATTCCACTTCAAAAAAAAAAGGCTAACCCAATACACACTTGCCTCTCTGAATCCCAACTACATATTTTCCATAAAAAAAAGAAAAAAATGCTTTCCAAAGGCACTTTGTTGTGACAATAAAGAATTGTCAGCGACTTTGCAACCTATGCAAGCTCCATATGCAAAAAATGGAACTGCAAAGGACAAGACAATATGGTTTAATTTATTTAAATCAATACATTTTTATTGAATATTTCACAAGTGAAATAAGTTAAAATAAATTTCATAAGTGATAAAATATGTAGAAAAATAGTCACTTAGACATGCACTTCTACAGCTTATGACACAGTCTTGAGGATTATTCTATGACAAAGTCTGTATACAATAGACATGTAAACCAAGTTTAAAAATGTGATATATAATTTATAACTTGCTGGATCAAGAGTGACAAATCCCACTCCCCTGCCCAGGCACCCCATGTGGGAAGACGCTGTGCTCAGGAGGCGAGAGGCGACCCCAAACCCTCTTTTGGGGGTTGTTTCACTGTTTCCAATGTTAGATAACATCTAGTGTTAGTCTAAGCAATATATGAAATAGAAATTGGTGTTCAAAAAGAAAATTTTTAAAAATACAAAAGTATAAAATAATATGAAATAAAATTAAGAAAAAACACAGTCAGATAGTTACTTCCCATTGGTAGTACAATATGGTTTATAAATGATACATTTAGTTCTTATGTTTTATTGTATCCCAATCTACCCATTTTTCCCATATTTTGTGGGCTTTACTGTAATTGTTTTTGGTTGATGAATATAACATCTGGTACGCTGCGTGAGTGTTAGTCGTAGTTATTACTTCATGTAGAGACGGGGTTTGTTGATCTCTCCAATGGCGCATTATCGTTAATCGTGCACTCAAATGAATGTGTACGGCTATAGTCCTGTATTCTGGTGGAATTAACTCTATGTCTAAGGATAAAATTGCATTTCCCAGTGACATGGGTACTTTAATATTCAGTACTTGTGAAATGACCCCATAGGGGACTATATTAGGGCAAGGCCAGAGTATATGGTACAGTGTTCCCATAGCACCACAGTTCCTCCAGCAAGTATTGGAACTTTGTGGTGAGAATTTAGCTATTCTATGGAGTGTCAGATACCATCTGAAGATGATTGTCTGTGATAATTCCCATAGGTTTACACTCTTTGTTGCAGCGTACGTGATATATAGTGCCTTTTGCCACTGTTCCAGGGAGTAAGAGGTATCCACGTCCTTTTCCCAGGCAATCACATGAGTCGTTTTGAAGGGTATATCCTTATTTTTTAATATATTATAGAACAACGATATAGGCATACATAGCTAATTTGTTTTGAAAAGAATCCCAGTATTTAGATTCATGGTGAGCGAGGTGTGGCACAAGTAGAGGCAGAAAATCTATTCAGACTTAAAAATTTGTAAAAAAAAAATTTGTGCAATTTGTTTTAAAGTAAAGAATGAAGACAGTCGCTGCATTAACCCCTGCACACTTAGGCTCGGTTCACACAGGGGGCGACACGACTTGCCGCGCGGCGACCTGCGGCGACCTCAGCGGCGACTTGCAAATGACTTCTGTATAGAAGTCAATGCAAGTCGCCCGCTGTCGCCCAAAAGTAGTACAGGAACCTTTTTTCTAAGTCGGAGTGACTTGAGTCGCTCCTCTTAGAACGGTTCCGTAGTACAGAACGGGGGCGACTTGTCAGGTCGCGGCACGGCAAGTCGTGTCGCCCCCTGTGTGAACCGAGCCTTAAGGGTAAAACAAATCTTAATGCCTAAGCACAGTTTTGCAACTTTGACACGTGTTAGTAAAACCGTACATATCATCACAACTACTTTGTGCATCCAAGTAGATTATACCTTGTTTTTTTCAGGACAAATTTAGCTTTCATTTGGTAGTAAATGGTTATGATTTTTTTCCTATCAAAGGAAAACTGGCCCAAAGTAAAAACATTTAGCTGTATATTTCTTGTTACTACCATAACCTAAAAATTTTCCTGCTCCTGATGATCACAGTGATACCACATATGTGTATGTTATTTGCATTTTACTTCTGGGCTATACCTTGATCTAGGTATTTTTTTCTTTAATTTTTTCTTTATTTATTTTACATACACTTTTTCTTCCTCTTGGCAAGGAAAGAGAAAGATACATTGTATCATTGTATCTTTCCTCTCCATTCACAGAGAGAGAAACCCAGGGGCGGGCTTCACAGTGACTGATCACTATGGTAGCCATTCACAGGCTACCACAGCGATCAGGTGACCTAGAATAGGGTGTTCTGGGTCCCAATAGCACAGGGTGCTCAGTGAGTCCTCAGTCTCTGTGCTGGGAGCGCGTTGTGCAGCACGCTGCCAGCACAGAGAATGAGACGCGTATGTGCACCTCCCCATTGATATTATTTATTTCTACTCTGTATTGGCTGTTTTTTTTTTTTTTAACATATGACCAGCAGCAGAGGACTCAAGGCTCCCCCTGCTTATGTTTCCCTGTATACAGGCTGGGAAAGAGCTGGGTCATGTGACAGCTGTATATAGATTAGGAAAAATATACTGGTATGGGTTTTGTTTTAATTTAAACTGAACCGCCTCTCCAGTAATCAAGGAGCATGAGTCTAATACCCATCCCCTGATTGGCTGAATGCACAGACATCCCTATTGGATGCCTAGTGGAATGAAGAAGATGCATGGGAACCATTGATGATGCAGGAGTCGTCGCCTGCGAGGGGTCCCAGACTGAAAAACTGGAGCGTGCAAAATCTGGCACAACTGTGCATCGAAACCAATCAGCTTCCAGTTTTCAGCGTCTCCGCTTAATTGAACTCTCTGAATTTAGAAGCTGTTTGGCTACCATTCACAGCTGCACCAGATTCTGAGTGCTCCAGTTTTAGTAAATCTCCCAAATGTCACTTAATTGGGGGATATTTTTCTGTCTATATATACTAACATCCCCATAACATCTTCTTATGTGTTCATTAATATGTTTATTTCTTAAACACTTAGAGCTGATTCACATATGCCTTGTTTCCTTCAACCACAGATTCCCCATCAACACATCCCATCGATGCGCTATTGTATTCATGACAGTGGGAGGTTTCCCTGCCTTCAGAATTCCAAGATTGCTGCTGCCAGTTCTAGCTGTCGGCAGTAATCGTACAAAAAAAAAAAAAACTGACAGGCTGGTTGTACTGAAGTCAATCAATAGAGAGCGACAGGCCTCTCCATAGATGGATCAACATTTCTATTTGTCTATGGCTGGCTTATGTCACTGTGCTGCAATGTCCTGGGGTCAAACTGTATTTGTAATATATTTATCACTCTGTGGGAGTGAAATGCGAACAGGTGAAAATGAATGCTATTTATTTTCATTCAAAATGAATGCAACACAGAAAATGCCATATACTTTATTGTTATGTTATTATATTGCCCGTTATGTTATGTCATACCCAATTATCAGTAATTTACTACTTAATATTGTAGCACATTGTAAAATATCAATTCCATTAATACATACATTTTTGTAGCATTAACTGACAATAAAATATCCAAACGTATCTGTAAACAGCCAAGAAGCAAACAGAAGTCGCTGCCTTATGATCAATATTCCATCTCTGAAATAACAGCCAGACCATTACTTACATTTATATCTTTTACAACAGGCTTTTACTATACAGCTAAATTATGTATTCATTTCTGCACGTCTTAAATGATCCCCGGTGTGCCATGTTTTTATTACACTACCACACACAAAGAAATATTTGTTGGGTTTATTATACCCTCTAGTGGAAAAAAGAAGTTTAGAATCTAGTATGTCAACGAGTGCACATCCTTCCTGCAAAACACATGAAGGAGCCCTGAAATTGACAGGAATACTCAAATCAATAATAAGCACCTCTTTATCAAAAATACACTATAATGTTAGAGAGGCAACAATACAATTTGTAGGAAAGGGGTGACTCTAAAGCTATATCCTTATTTTATCCCAAGATGTAACAGGGATTACAAGCTGTAGATTATTCAGCTGATTTACTAATCAAATTATCTATTAGATTGTAAGCTCTTCTGAGCAGGGCCCTCTTAATCTTTTACTTTATTGTATTATAATTTTATCATCTCCTTTTTATATTGTAAAGCGCTGCACAAACTGTTGGTGCTATATAAATCCTGTATAATAATAATAATAATAATAATAATTTCCGGTGTTTAAAATTCAATTGTTCATGCAATACTATGTGTCACATATGAAAGTCGATAAAGAAAACTATTCTCATTTTTACATATAGGGGGTTATTTACTAAACCTGGAGAGTGCATAATCTGGTGCAGCTGTACATAGTAACCAATCAGCTTCCAAGTTTAATTGCCAAAGCTTAACTGAACAAGCTGAACTAATGCCGGCCATACACGGCTCGAATTTCGAAAGAATTTTCTTACGAAAATCGTATCTAAGAATTTTCGTATGAATTTCGCACCATTAGTGGGCTGCAGCAACAGCCGATTTTCGTTGCGGAAATAAAATTTGAGGAATCGGACATGTTGGAAATGTTTTGAAAAACTAACGATTTTCTAATCAATGATGGGAGAATCG
This sequence comes from Lithobates pipiens, assembly GCF_037356315.1. Classification (NCBI taxonomy): domain Eukaryota; kingdom Metazoa; phylum Chordata; class Amphibia; order Anura; family Ranidae; genus Lithobates; species Lithobates pipiens. The sequence goes on along the minus strand of NW_027507764.1, from coordinate 106,818,174 downwards.
TGCGAGAAATGTAATAAGAAAAGAAAATTTACGGAGATAAAAGAAAATTTACGGAGAGAAAAGAAGATTCCCGGCCAAGAAAATTCTTTTCTGTAGCAACATGAGGTGAAATTGAAGGCTTGGTCAGCCGAATTTCGAAAATCAATGGTGGCATAATCGGATGACAAAAAAAACGAATTTTCTGATTTTGAAAAGAAAATTTGTTCGAAATTCGATGTATGTGCTGCATTAGAAGCTGATTGGCTACCATGCACAGCTACACCAGACTCTGAGCACACCAGTTTTTGTAAATCTCACCCATAGTGTCAATACTGTGATATATATATATATATATATATATATATACACACACATATATTTATAACATATGTATATACATAATATATAACAATTATAAATTGGAGACTATTTAACTTTTTTGATCTTGGGCCTCCCAGGTTGGATTTTTTACTTTTGATTTTCATATTTGACAACATGCACAATTTATTAACATTTTTTTTTAAATATTTGATGAGACATAAGCCAATTTGGCGATATCTTGCCAGTTTGTCGACGTCTTACACTTATGTTTTAGATTTCTTAAACATAAAAATATTTTTTGGATTTATTTATTGTGCGCCAAGATAATATTTTATACCTCATATAGTGATTTTTTTTTTTTTAATTGGCATACATTTCCTTTTTTAGTGGGTGCATTGTGTATATACCATTCATCAAAACAACTCTACACCCAAAAACATCAATATACAAATGATAAAATGCGGTCTTCTTGCAAAACAACCCTAATGCCTTTGATAAAAAGCCATAACTTGTTGTAGATTTTTGTAATGGTCTTTGAACATAATCAGAAGCTGCCATCAGAGGTTAAAGTCATCTTGCTTATTGTTAGATGTTGAATAAAACATTAGATGTGCAAACATGTCTTCAGATGTCAAAGCAAGTACACACTACAAAAATAAATTACTGTGATCACGTATGGACGAGGGAAAATCTCGCCAACAAAGAGCTTAACAGCAATAAATACCTGACAGAGGTTCTAATTGTTTCACACTTTACCCAAAACTTTTTAGCTAGAGCTTTTTTTTTATTGTGATATATCATTTTTATCACCTACATGTGAATACATTTATGCTAAAGTAGAACTAAACCCCATTTTTTTTATTTTGGATAAAGTAGTTGAGGGTTATAACCCCGTAGTCACAACAGGAAGTGAGAGCATCACTCCAAACTGAAATCTCTGGTTGTCACCAGGAATGCCAGAACTAGTACCCCTATTGGAAGATTTTCCCTCCTGTTACGATAACAACTCAATATCAAAGGAGATTTTCTTTTACTCACACTCTTTGCAACAGTGGTCATCAGGAAAAATAAAGAGGGTGAATCTCCCTCATTTGCACACAGACAACAATAAAAACTGACAGGTGTTCTGATCATTCTCCAATCTATCCAATACTAAAAAAAAAACCTGACCTTTAGGATTTGTATATGTTTTGAGTAGAGAATTGGCAATTACAGTCTTAAATAAAAATTGGTGCACTGAGCCGACAATGGCGGCACTTAAAGTGAAACTATAGGCAAAATGTTTTTTTTTTCTTTCATTTTGGATAGAGTAAGGGAGGTTTTTGTCCACCAACTGTGTCCCATTGCAGAGATTTTTCTTCACTTCCTGTCCCATAGCCAAACAGGAAGTTAGAGGAAATCCCTGCAAATTAAGGGAATTCCTCCCAAACCCATAGTTCACAAGAACTAGTGTCCCCATTGGAAGATTTCCCCCCTAATCATTTTCTGGGTTCAACCCAAAATTTGGGCTTTTCTTTTACTTTTACTTTCAGTGATAATGGTAAACAGGACAAATAGAGAGGGTGAATCTCCTTAAAAGGGCACAGACAGGGCAGCAATGAAAGTCGACAAGTGTTCCGATCCCTCTGCACTCTATCCAAAACAAAAAAAAAAGTTTTGCCTTAAAGTGTAAGTAAACTCCCCTTTCATTTTCAGCCAAGGAAGATGCCATCTTTGCCTCTGTTTAATTTTCAATTGCTATGGTGCTGCACATGTGATTCGTTATGACACCAGCCATTGGATGGTTTGATAGTTTGGCTGAAAGCACAGCCAATGTGCAGTTAGTATTCCCGGCATGCCTTTTTTTTAACTGTTTAAATCCATGGGTTTACTTCCACTTTAAAGCAGAACTTGAGGGTTTTTTTTTTCATCTTTCCATCTATTAAATTGTCTCCCCTTAACTTAACTTTGGATAGTAATTTTTTTTTCTGCCAGTAAACACCTTATTCAGCACACTTCCTGTTTCTTGTCTGGTAAAAAGCCTAGGCTTATAACATCTTATAACATATAACATCATGCACAGCTCTCTCTCTCACAAGAGTTTTCCAGGAAGGGAGGGGGATGAGTCATAAGAGGGCCAATGAGAGCTGCAGAGATGGAGGTGTGTGTCTGTGTAAATCCAGAAAAAGGCAGCAGCTTCAGATGCCCACAGTTAAAATGGTTGCAGCCAGACTAAGTGTTGGGAGATTTCTGCAGCATATTTGGCAAGCACAGAATCACAGTATATATAAAATAATATGCAAAGTGGTTGGAGGGAAGCTTCAGAATGGCAAAGATGTTTTATTCCAAATTATGTGAGCCGACTGCAGTTCCTCTTTGAGTTATACTTTAAATTCCACAAACAACTGAATGATTTATTTGGCTACAAATTAATTTGTCATGTTTCTTCTTCCATATAAATATTTAGAAACACAAAGACATAGAAAAGTGACAGCAGGAAAATACAGAGTAGTCCATTAAGTCCGCCCCCTTTTTTTTTTCATTAACTTTATTGGCTTCAGATATTTTCTTCTTTAGGGCATTTTCATACCTGCACAGACTGCACAAACTTTGAAGTTACCCATAACATCTTACATTGGAGTATACCGCCTCAATTTAAAAAAAAAGAGCAGTTACCATAAGATATACTAAGAAAAAATGTAGAGTCTAAACATTTCCGTTTGTGTGGTTGCACTCCTGGTGTGTGGTGGCAGTTGCCTTGATGCTGGGCAATATACTTAGTATGTATTTATGTATGAAGTGATCAATAGGTTCCCTGGTGATTGGGGAGCTGACATCTGTGTCAGCACCTTTGGGAACTACAGCTGTGACCCTCTGCCTCAGTGCTTCAGCCTACTGTGTGAGATTGAGAGGATAATCACTTCAAGAAAATGCTCAGAGGACTGCCGCAGAACACTCCAGAATATAAAGAAAGCAAGGGAAAATAGCCAAGACAGAATCACTGTACCAATGCAGAAAGGCCACTAACAATCTGTGTATGGAAATCTAATAATGTCAAGTATCCATGTGCTTTAATTGACATCTGTCCCATTTCTTTAATATCTTGCCCGCACTGGTGTATTATCAGTATAGCGTACATTCAATACCATGAGCAACGGTGCGACCCATATTTTGTTTCAGGCCCAACCAATATTATCTGAATTATGCCTTGTACACACGATCAGACATTCCGACCACAAAATCCGTCAGATTTTTTCCGACGGATTGTGTCCGAAACTTGTGTTACATACACACGGTCTCAAATGTTTTTCCATCGGAAATTCAGACAGAAAAAGTCCACTAGAGCCCAGACACGATTGGATTCTCCGACAATATAATCTGATCGGACTTTGTTCGTTGGAATTTCCAACCGTGTGTACAAGGCATTAATTGTGTTCTATTGTACAGCCTGGTGTCCTTCCAGGTAAACTATGATCTTGATAATAGTTAAACCTCAGTCATTCCAGTCTTTTACCCTATAAACAAACATGCCTTGTAGACCACACAAAAACAGAAAGTCTGTGACTTGGGCATCTTCCTATAGACCTTGATGTTCTGCCTTCCTTGTTAAACGTTTTCTCCTTAACAGGTTTGGACACAAATGAAGGCCTATTGACCCCATAGGGAAAAGAAGCCTTGACTGATAAGGGCATGACTAGGATTTGGGCATGGCAACATGCAATATGTAAAGTGGTTAAAGATAATTGGCTATATGACACGGGGTGATGGGTTGACATCTGAGCTCCTTTAACCACTTCCATACCGGCCCTATTCTGGCCCTCCTACATGTAAAAAATAATAATTTTCTTGCTAGAAAATTACTCAGAACCCCTAAACATTATATATATATATATATATATATATATATATATATATATATATATATATATATATAATTAGCAGACACACTAGGGAATAAAATGGCAATTGTTGCAACTTATGTCGCACGGTATTTGTGCAACAATTTTTAAAACACATTTTTTTGGGGGAAAACAATAACTGTTTCATAAATTAAAAATAACAAAACTGTAAAATTAGCCCAATTTTTTGTATAATTAATGTGAAATATGATGCTACACCAAGTAAATAGATACCCAACATGTCATGCTTTAAAATTGCGCATTTTCATGGAATGGCGCCAAACTTCGATACTTAAAAATCTCCATAGGCGACGCTTTACATTTTTTTACAGTTTACCATTTTAGAGTTAAAGAGGAGGTCTAGTGCTAGAATTGTTGCTTTTGCTCTAACGCACGCGGCAATACCTCACATGTGTGGTTTGAACGGCGCTTACATATGTGGGCGGGACTTAAATGTGCGCGAGCACACTGGGACGGGTGCGCTTTAAATTTTTATTTTTTTATTTTTATTTTACTTTATTTTTTTCATCACTTTTATTCCTATTACAAGGAATGTAAACATCCCTTGTAATAGGAATAGTGTGCGACAGGTCCTCTTTAAGGAGAGATGTGGGGTCTTATAGACCCCACATCTCTCCTCCAGGCTGGAATGTATGAGATAAAAAAAATAACGATCCCATGCTTTCCAGCCGCGATCGTGGCTTTGCTTACAACTGCGGCCTGGATGTGACATCATAATGTCGAGCCAGGGCCTCCGACGGTCATAGAGATGACTGGTGACCATCTGGTCACCAGAAATCTTTATGCTCATCATCTGGCGGTGGCAGCGGATTCTTTCCCAGTCCCTGATGGCACGGGAGAGCCCGGAGATGCACCGGAGGGAGGTGGGAAAGGGGGGATGTCCCTTCCTGTCGCCTGTAAAAACGATAAAGTGGTGGAACTGCCACTATGATCATTGTTACGGTGCACAGAATCGCCGGCTCTAAAAGACAATATCTGAATGATGCCTGTAGCTGCAGGCATCATTCAGATATCCCCACTAAAAGTCAAAGATGTCAGATGGCGTCCTTGGACTGGAAATGGTTAAAAGTTGTTTGTGAGGTAAAATCTGTGCCTTTGAGAAACTGCCACTGTAAGAGTGGCCCACCCTCCCGCCCTATATGTGGTCTGTGATCATTACTTTGCCAGCGATAAAAGTTGCTGATAAAAAAATGTATGCATCAATGGCTATGCCCTTGATTGGAAGTTGGAATTAGTCTAATGTCTGTCCAGAACTTCTGATAAGGACAGGCCCTTTACACTTGGTTAACCTAATATTCAAATGTGCCCACAGTACAACTGTTACTGGCACTGGTTAAATGTGTCATGTTTGAAAATTGTCACCGTAGCTGTACATCATTATTTGATGCTAAATACTGTTGTCATGGCAGCAGCTAGCTGCCATAACCCCGGTATTTTCAGATAAAAGTGGTCTCTGCAGCGGATTCGCCGCAAGATCACACCACACTCCGGTCATCATCGCCACTTACTGGAGCTGTCAGTAGCGGTGGAGACGATCGTGTCCTCTCCCCTGACAGGCCTGGAGGTGAGTGAGGGAAAGATGCCAAAACTCGGCTCCATAACAATGGTCTTAAAGGGAAAATTATTATTTTTTGCAAAAGAAAAATATGACTTTTTTATTGCATTTAAGTGTAAATGTGAGATCTAAGGTCTTTTTGACCCCAGATCTCATATTTAAGAAGTCATGTCATGCTTTTTTTTCTATTACAAGGGATGTTTACATTCCTTGTAATAGGAATAAAAGTGACCCAATTTTTATTTATTTTTTTAAAAGACAGTATATACAGTATACATATACAGTATACATAAACAGTATATACATAAACATAAAAAATAAGTAAAAGGTAAAATAAATACGGAAAAAAATAAAAATTTAAATCGCCCCGTCCCACCGAGCTCGCGCGCAAACGTGAACGCATAGGTAAGTTTCTCCCGCATATGAAAGCAGTGTTCAAACCACACATGTGAGGTAACGCCTTGATCATTAGAGCAAGAGCAATAATTCTAGCAAAAGACCTCCTCTGTAACTCAAAACTGGTAACCTGTAGAAATGTGTAAACGTCGCCTATGGAGATTATTAAGGGCGGGTGCAATTTTGAAGCATGACATATTGGGTATCAATTTACTCAATAAAAAAAAAAAATTGGGCTAACTTTACTGTTGTCTTAATTTTAAAGTCAAAAAAGTGTATTTTTTCCCAAAAAATTGCCCTTGTAAGACCGCTACACAAATGCAGTGTGACAAAGTATTGCCACAACCATCATTTTATTCTCTAGGGTGTCTGAAAAAATATATATATAATGTTTGTGGATTCTAAGTAATATTTTAGCAAAAAAACAAGTGTTAAAAAAAGGCTCAGTCTCGCACTCTTGCCCTTTCTGTAATCTATCTCATATATACTAAGACTGGTCACACACATTTTATCTTGCAGAATTTTTCAACCACTTACAACTACCATTGATCACAAATATAATGGTAACATTTATGCCGCGTATACACGGGCGGATTGTATGGCGTACTTAGTCCGTCGAAACACATTTCAGCGGACAATCCGCTCGTGTGTGGGCTTCAGCGGACTTTTTCAGCGTGCAGTCCGGAGTACTAAGTATTTTGTTTTTTTCGAAAATTCTGTCTGTCGTACTTTGGTTTCAGCGGACAATACGGTCGTCAGTATGCTAGTCGGACGGACTAAGAATGACGCATGCCCAGAAAGGATTTACAGGGCGGAAGGGTGCTTTGCTGTGTCTTGGACTTCCTATTTCTAGTCCCGTCGTACGTGCTGTACACGTCATCGTGCAAGCTTTCGACGGACTGTTTGTGCATCCGTGTGTGGTCAAGTCTGTTCAGTGGAAAGTATGACGGACTGTCCGTCGGATTGTATGACGGACTAAGTACGCCATACAATCCGCTCGTGTGTACGCGGCATTAGGCTTCTTGTACATGGGACGCTTTACAACCTTTCCTGAACGATTTAACTTGATAGATAGTAACCGATGTTTAAAAACGTCTGTTTTGCTGCATTTATATGCCACATTTTGCAGCGTTTAAAATTTTTAGATATATATATACCGCATTTACAAGCTGTTACAGGCATTTTAAATGCCTCTGAACATCTGTCCTGAATGCATTGTGCATTCCAAAAAAATGCTTCTGAACTCAAATGCCTAGAAAGGACTATAAAGGACCCAGTGTACATGTACTGATAAGATAACATAAAGGAGAGTTCAGGGGCAGCTGAAAAAAACACCCAACTGCTCCAAAACATCCATTTACCAGCTGCAGTGTACATAAGGCCTAAACCATCTAGTTTATTTGTTTGTTATATAACTTGGTGGTAGGTTGCCCTAATTCATTCAGTCCTTGTTGACGTTGAAAAAGAATTAAAGGGGGTAAAATTGCCCAACATTTATGAACAGCAAGTATATTATCACTAAAAGAGATACACCTTCATTATTGCATGTCCTGATGAACCCACATGAAAATTACATAGTTTGTTCTCCACCTATATTGTGTACCTCTCATAGTCTTGAGTATAGAATCAATCATTACCAAGTAGAACATCCCCATTTTATATGCTGACAGGCAACTCACAACTCAGGGAAAATACTGCAGGATGTAGGTATGGAAGCAGGCAGGAGGAGACATTTATCCATGTCTCGGACCCCCACCTTGCTTCATTTCATTGGTCTCTATAGTGGGAATTAAATAGATGCTGCAATTTCATAAAACACTGTCCAATTATATATTTTACAATATGCAAAATGTTCACCCGCCAGTAATAAAAACATTGTGGTTCAATTTTCTTCATATAAATATGTATTGTCTATAATAAACCATACAATACAAATGCTGTCCATTAAATTACATAGTACAAGTACATTAAAATCTGCATTTCTGATGCCGCTGATCGGCATTTTTGTAATTCTTCAAGTACATTTAGGCTTAAGCCACGTACACACGGGCGGACTGTCTGGCCAACTTAGTCCGTCGAAACACATTTCAGCGGACAGTCCACTCGTGTGTGGGCTTCAGCTGACTTTTTCAGCGTGCAGTCTGGCGGACTAAGTATTTCGGAATTTCCGTAATATTGTCCGTCAGACTTTGGTTTCAGCGGACAATCCGCTCGTGAGTAGGCTAGTTCGACGGACTAAGTATGGCGCATGCTCAGAAAGGATTTACACGGCGAAAGGTTGCATTGCTGTGTATTGGACTTCCTATTTCTAGTCCCGTCGTACGTGCTGTACACGTCATCGCGCAAGCTTTCGACGGACTGTTTGTGCATCCGTGTGTGGTCAAGTCCGTTCATTCGAAAGTAGGACGGACTGTCCGTCGGATTGTCTGACGGACTAAGTTGGCCATACAGTCCACCCGTGTGTACGCGGCTTTACAGTAAAACCTTGGATTGCGAGCATAATTTGTTCCAGAAACATGCTTGTAATCCCAAGCACTTGTATATCAAAGCAAATTTCCCCACAAGAAATAATAGAAACTCAAATGATACGTTCTACAACCATTTATTAATTGGTCCTTTGGTCTATAGTCCATATAAAAAGATTAAAGCAATGTGATAGGCTGTGTAGCCATACAATGTCCATCCACAAATGGCAACCTCAACAAGAGGGTTAGAAGCAAACATTCAGCAGGAGCTACAGAGTAGAGAGGCGCCTCTAAGTGTAGGAATATGTTGGTAAATATTGTACCTTCATTAAATGTAACCATATTTCTACACTTAGAGGCACCTTTCTTCTCTTTTATACTCAGTTGTGACATGACGCTACTTGTATATCAAGACATTGCTTGTATATAATGTCAAAATGTATTAAAAAAATGTGTCTTGCAAAACGTTCACAAACCAAGTTACTCTCAATCCAAGGTTTTACTGTATCTGCAATTTCATAATCAAAATATTGTTTTTCGTTTTCATTTCAAGACATATAGAAGGTATTCAAGGATAGAGCTTACACATAAGTGAACTATCTAGAAAGTGGCTTGAATTTCAAACACTCTAGAGTTTTTCTTTCACAATGGGATGGAATATTAGCCAAGGTATTTATAAATACTCTTTACCTATATATTATATATTTATTATAAAAATGTTTGCTCAGTTTTGCTTTTAAATAATATACTGATATTATGCTCTATATTCGCTTCACATTATCATGCTATGTATCGCTGTTGTAATATCTGTTTTGTGTTATAAGCAATAGGTTATACTTAGCCCTAGGCCCCTGTCCTAAGAGTTCCAGTTTGTGTTTCCCAAATTAGTTTGTGTTCTTTGTTACAGTTCAAACTCCTTTTACAAGTTCCCAGTTCCATTTCATATTCCTTGCACAAGTTTCAGTTCCAGTTCCACAACCCCTGTCCTCCTGTGATCCTATTCTCTCCTGTGATCCTTGTTATTCCTTTGTGTCTGGTTTCTTGAATCCTCTGAGGCCCCCATGCACCAACCTCCTGCCTGATTTTTGTTGGACTGTCTTCCTTGACTGGCCCAAATCATTTGGTGGATTATAGTGTGGGGTTGTTTTTCAGGGTTGGGCAGGGCCCCTTAGTTCCAGTGAAGAGAACTATTAAGATGTCAGCATACCAAGACATTATGCTCCTAACTTTGTGGGAACAGGTAGGGGGTGGCCCCTTTCTGTTCCAACATGACTGCACACCAGTGCACAAAGCAAAGTCCATACAGACATGGAAATGCAAGTTTGGGGTGGAGGAACTTGACTGGCCTGCAAGCGGTTAAAGCTGCAAAGGGTGAGCCAACTCAATATTAAACCCTACAGACTAAGACTGGGATGTCATTAAAGTTCATGTGCGTGTTAAGGCAGGTGTCCCAATAATTTTGGTAATATAGTGTGCATTATTGATCCAGATAGGTGAGTCACTAAATACTGAAAGACAGATTAGGATGACAGCCATGCACTTTCAAAAACAAGGCAGCAATGGCTGCTTCCATATTTAAATCCTGGCAGTTTCATTTTACATTGACTTTTTCTTGTATAGTTTGGGCTTATCTAAAAAAAGGAATGGGTCTTGTATGTGGGATCAGCAAACACCAATATAAAGGAACTACAGTGATCACCATTGCACCAGGACATTTTTCCACTAACCACCAATGTGAGGGAGAACTATACTGATCACCAGTGTAAGAAGACACTATACTGACCACCATTGTTAACAGGTACTTTTTCATCTGATCACCAATGCCCAACACACTAATCTCCATTTTGTCTGGCCATTATTATTACTCATTTAATTATTGCTGAAAATAATTTTGTAATATAAGGCAGTGGGGTATTAAACAAATCCACTGTTGGTGTCAAACACACTTGGAACACACCCACATTTGTTTTTTTAAATTATTATTATTATATCTACAACTTACTGATCATGCCAATGTATTAAAAGTACAGTATGAGGTCACCCCTCTGAATTACTGAACTTAAAGTGGTTTCAAAGGCAAAAGGTTTTATACTCTAATGCCACGTACACACGATCGTAATTCTGGCCAGAAAAAGACCGATGAGAGCTTTTAATCGGAAAATGCGACCGTGTGTATGCTCCATCGGAATTTAGCTGTCCGAATTTCCGCCAGCCAAAAATTGATAGCCTGTTCTCAATTTTCCCAACGGAAAAACTTTCTATCGGTAATTCCGATCGTGTGTATGCAATTCCGACACGCCAAAAATCACGCATGCTCAGATTCAACTACGAGACAGAAGCTATTGGCTACTGGCTATTGAACTTCCTTTTTCTAGTCACGTCGTATGTGTTTTGTACGTCACTGCATTATAAATGATTGGAATTGGATGTGACCGTGTGTAGGCAAGACAGCTTGAGCCATCAGACTTTTTCCGACGAGAATTCCGATCGTGTGTACGCGGCATAATGCATTCGCTGATCCTCCACAGGCACCACAGTGAATCTCACAGTCATCTCAAGCCTGAAGTCAGAGGTATTTTAAGGAGTCGTATTATTAATAAACTGACTCTTGCAATCAAAATGCCTGAAACATATTGACAAAATATGTGTTCAGCAAAAAAGCTGATCCTGGCAGTAATGTCTTTAGCGAATTATAAAATCCAGTATTGATCATACAAAGGGGAAATTTTGCACAAAGTAAACCACAACAAAAACACCAAATTAATTATGCTTTTGTGGTTTTGGCATATAGCCACTGAAAGAATAATCTGTTAAAAAAACTCAGTCACATATGGAGATGAGAAACAGTTTCTACTATACAGTATGTCTGGACTCTTATTTTTATATCTATATTTTTGTATTTCATTCACAAATTATTTGGTATTTAAAGTTCACACGGCTTCACCTTATTTGCTATGGCCAGAGAACAAACTCTAAATCCTTTAGTAAATCAAACTCAGTATGTCATTGTATCTAGGCAGATGCAATACAGATTAAAATCTGAAATAATCATATCGCCAGGGAGGTTAATATTTGTTCGGTTTTAAAGGGATGAGGTGGCAACACTACCCTCAATACAGGTACCCCCCGCTAAGTAAAGACCCCTCAATACAGACATCCCCACCCCCAGTACAGACCCTTCAGGACAATCACACACCCCAGTACAGACCCCTAAGGACAGGCACCCCCCAGGAATTATAACCTAAGTGATGTATTCATAAATTGTCACTTGTACTCAAAATGCCTTAAAAATTGTGAGAAATAATGTGTGTTCTTCAGATTCAGCTGATCCTGGCAGTAATGCCTTTAGTGTATTGAAAAAAAAAATTTTGATCATAAAAAAGTGGAAATATCGCACGGCTATAAAAACACCACATGCATTATGCTTTTGTGATTTGAGCCTATATCTACTAAAAGCATAATGTGCTCAAAAAAATTCATTCACACAGGGAGATCTGAAACGGTTTCTACACCATGGCCGGACTTCATGCACCATAGAACAGCGTCTTGATGTCAGATCAAATAAAAGTTAAGAATAGATGTCTGTAGTTATCTAGATTGCGGTAGAGTATCAACACATATATAAAGCTGCCAGCCAGTTTGAGTTATCCCTACGGCTTCCAGTCACTCCTTCATGTGCTCACATTTATTACAGCACCGAGAGATGTCATAATCAATCAGCATGATGAAGTGGAAAGACGGAAGGCTGGTTTAGCGTTGAGGTTGAGTGCGTTTAATCCACTGGCTGATTAGTTATTTGAGGTGTGAGAGGGTAAACACTGTAAGCGTGATACAGAAACCGGAGCACCACATTCTGACATAATGACTTATAGATCAACCCACATGGGTATCTGTGACCTGAGACAGGTTTATCCTTTCTGTAAGATATTGTATCACGAGTGAGCAGAATAAACACACCAAATGTCCACAATGACACCTCTGTCTTACTAAACAGTTTTGTAATGGCATCATGGCATCTCACAAGCATAAAAAAATAAAAAATAATAATGACATATGATGGACATGGGAAAATTTAGGGGAGGAATATTTATGTCGGCCTTATAAATTGTGCTTGTTTCAAATAACCAACCATAGATGATCATAAACACCATATTCCCAAGCAATCTTTTACTATTCCTTGTGTAAATTTAATTTATGCCAAAACTAAACTGAATTCTTAAAAAGAAAAAGGTGGTTTGACTACATATGCCATTTTGTAATTTCTACAACTTTGAAACAAAAACAAAAAAAGCTGGTGAGATGGAACAGCAACACCTGAAAGATAAATCCTGTATACTTTATGATTTTCAAACATTCAATCAAATTATCTCAAACACTAGCTTGTGCACTTTGTACTTTTATGAAAGTTAAAAAGGGTGTTTGGTTTGATGTAAATTTACAGTGATTTTAAGAAACGTAAGGATATCTTTGTTTACCGTGTTGTAGATGATGGAATTTTCGGAGGGCCAACTGATCCTGGGTGGGAGATCTCGATATCACGCTAAACTCCTCGGTGAACACCTCCATGGGCCTATCATCTGTTCCCTCTGGCATTCTCCGGCGGCTATCACAACACATACATAGAGCCCAATTGGTGGATGTGTGGAGGCTAAAGCATTCGGGAGAGACACTACACAGTCTAATCCTCCCCACACAAGGTCTATACGAGAATAGATGTTTTTAGTCCCACATGGCCAACTTCATGCGGTAGCTGATTCCTTCATTGGCAATAAAAATATCACATGGTCGGATCATGCGGCCATTACTCTACAGTACACTCTCTCGGCAGCATCACCCAACAGAACACGGTTCTGGAAGCTTAACCCCTTGACCACTGGGCACTTAAACACCCTTAATAACCAGACCAATTTTCAGCTTTCGGTGCTCTCACATTTTGAATGACAATTACTCAGTCATGCAACACTGGACCTATATGAAATTTTTGTCCTTTTTTTCACACAAATGGAGCTTTCTTTTGGTGGTATTTAATCACCGCTGGGTTTTTTATTTTTTGTGCTATAAAAGAAAAAATACAGAAAATTCTGTAAAAAAATGAATTTTTCTTAATTTCTGTTATAAAATTTAGCAGATTAGTAATTTTTTCTTCATAAATTTTGGCCAAAATTTATACCACTACATATCTTTGGTAAAAATAAGTACAAATTGGTGGATATTATTTGGTCTTTGTGAAAGTTATAGAGTCCACAAGCTGTGGTGCCAATATCTGAAAATTGATCACACCTGAAGGACTGACGGCCTATTTCAATTCTTGAGACCCTAACATGCCAGAAAAGTACAAATACCCCCCAAATGACCCCTTTTTGGAAAGAAGACATTCCAAGGTATTTAGTAAGAGGCATGATGAGTTTTTTGAAGTTGTCATTTTTTCCCACAATTCTTTGCAAAATCAAGATTTTTTTTACTTTTTTTTTTTTTTTTCACAAAATTGTCATATTATCAGTTTATTTCTCACACAGCATATGCATACCACAAATTACAACCCAAAACACATTCTGCTATTACTCCCGAGTTCGGCGATACCACATGTGTGAGACTTTTATACAGTGCGGCCACATACAGAGGCCCAACATGCAGGGAGCGCCATCAGGCGTTCTGGAGCACCCAGGACAATTCTGACATTTCTCTCCTACATGTAAAAATCATCATTTATTTGCTAGAAAATTACATCGAATCCCAAAACATTATATATGTATTTTTAGTAAACACCCTGGAGAATACAATGGTGGCCGTTGCAACTTTTTATCTCGCACGGTATTTGCGCAGCAATTTTTCGAATGCTTTTTTTGGGAAAAAAAACAGTTTTGTGCTTAAAAAAAAAAAACACAGTAAAGTTAGCCCAATTCTTGCATAATGTGAAAGATGAAGTTACACCGAGTAAATCGATACCTAACATGTCACTCTTCAAAATTGCACAGGCTCGTGGAATGGCGCCAAACGTCGCTACTTAAAAATCCCCATAGGCGACGATTAAATTTTTTTTTTACTGGTTATATGTTTTGAGTTACAGAGGAGCTCTAGGGCTAGAATTATTGCTCTCGCTCTAACGTTCGCAGCGATACCTCACATGTGTGGTTTGAACACCGTTTTCATATGTGGGCGGGACTTAGGTATGCGTTCGCTTCTGCATGCGAGCACATGGGGACAGGGGCGCTTTAAAAAAAAAAAAAAAAATGTATTGTTCATTTTACTTTATTTATTTTAGTTTGACATTTTTTTCCCCAAAAATAATTTTTTTGATCACTTTTATTCCTATTACAAGGAATGTAAACATCCCTTGTAATAGGAATATGGCATGACAGGTCCTCTTTACAGTGAGATATGGGGTCAATAAGACCCCGCATCTCACCTCTAAGCTGGGAAGCCTGAAAAAAAAAAAAAAAAAAAAAGATTCTGGATTTGATCGTATTGGCGAGTCGGTAGAAGCACCGGAGGGCGGCGGGAGGGGGGGGGGTGTCTATGGCTGGGTATTGCAGGGTATCACCGACTATGGCTGGGTATGGCTGGGTATATCAGAGTATGGCTGGGTATCTCAGAGTATGGCGTTGCAGAGTATTGCGTTGCAGAGCATTGCAGGATATTGGAGGGTGTTGCAGAGCATTGCAGAGTGTTGCACGGTATTGGCGGGTGTTGCAGAGCATTGCAGAGTGTTGCAGGGTATTGGTGGGTGTTGCAGAGCATTGCAGAGTGTTGCAGGGTATTGGCGGGTGTTGCAGAGCGTTGCAGGGTATTGCAGAGTGTTGCAGAGTATTGCAGGGTATTGCAGAGTATTGCAGAGTATTGCAGGGTATTGCAGGGTAATGCAGAGTATTGCAGGGTATTGCAGAGTATTGCAGGGTATTGCAGAGTATTGCAGAGTATTGCAGGGCATTGCAGAGCATTGCAGGGCATTGCAGGGTATTGCAGAGTAATGTAGAGTAATGCAGAGTAATGGCAGGGTATTGCAGAGTAATGGCAGGGTAATGCAGAGTATTGCAGTGTAATGCAGAGTATTGCAGGGTATTGCAGAGTAATGCAGAGTAATGCAGAGTAATGCAGAGTAATGCAGGGTATTGCAGGGTATTGCAGGGTATTGCAGAGTAATGCAGAGTAATGGCAGGGTATTGCAGAGTATTTGCAGGGAATTAAGGGGTTAATTTTCGGTGAGCAGCGATGTGGGCACTGCAAATGCAGCCCACATCGCTGCTGACACCGATCTCTTCCCCCTCCGCTGTTCCGATCGGTACAGAGAGGGGGAGGGAGGAACCGGCGTCATAACATGACGCCGGTTTGTTTACAAGTGATCACTCCGTCATTTGACGGAGCGATCACGTGGTAAACGGCCGCGACGAGCGGCCGTTTACCGTGATCCGTGATGCGCCGGGTCCTGTGGACCCGGCGGTCACGGATGCTCTCGAGTGCGCGCCCCAGGGGGCGCGCGAGAGCGGAATTCTTGGAGGACGTCATATGACGGCCTCCCAGAGTTAAGAAACCGCCCTGAAGCCGTCATTCGGCTATAGGGCGGTTATTAAGTGGTTAATGAAAGTCTTCTACAGAACCCTGGGGTGTTAGGGGACATAACCAAGGAGCTGAGATCCTACTTCCACACAAACAATCGCCCAGATTGCAATCCCGGGGATCTGTGGGAGACCCACAAGACAGTAATAAGAGCTGTACTCATCAAGCATGGTTCACAAATTAAAAAAGAACACGAGCAACAGCTGAACCTACTCCTTGCAAAAAAAAGTAGCAGAATCCTGGCACAAACGGACACCTCGCTCGGCGCTAGAACTTGAACTTATGTCCCTCCGCAAACAAACTGTAGACCTGAGTCAGGTGATAAATTCCGTAAGACATTGGCCAGATCAATTAGAGACCACAAATTTACCTCGTGCATCCCTTATGTAATCTCCCCCAATGGCCATAAAGTGTCGCGAATTCAGAGACTACAATTTAGCGCTTGAGAGAGCTACATGGACATCGATTGAGGACTACATCTCTTCTTCTCAGATCCCCCAGCTCCCTGTGGAGGTTAGGGAAGAATTAGCAGAAATACCACACGCAGTTGGCAGCATGAAACTGGGAAACCCTCTGGTCAAGATGGTTTTACCCACAAATACTACCAGACACGACTCCCGCTATTTGGCCCCTGTATGACAAAACTGTTTAACACACTTAGTTCAGACACGGAACTCCTGAGGGATACTTTGAAAGCTCATATCTTCGAAAGAAGGAAAAGACCCGGCCCCCTGTAGCAGCTACAGAGCTCACTGTTGAACATATATCTAAAGCTTTTCATAAACATTTTGGCGACTAGATTGGCACAGCATTTACAAGACATAGTACATTTAGACCAGGTGGGATGTATTCCCACATGAGAAGCCAGGGATAATACCAGCAAAGCACTTAATTTAGTCCACATAGCCTCCAAAACTCATATGCCCTGTATCTTCCTCAGCACAGACGCTAAGAAGGTGTTTGATCGCGTTGACTGGATTTTCATGACCTCAGTTCTTAGACACATAGGAATTGGAGATCATATGATACATTGGATTACCAAACTTTATTCAACGCCGACGGCCCAAGTCAATGACAATGGAATACTGTCAGACCCCTTCCCTATAAAAAAAAATGGAACAAAACAGGGGTGCCTGCTCTCTCCGCTTCTCTTTGCCTGTTCCCTATTACTGTTCCTCTGTAAAATTTGTTTGAATACGGATATTACGGGACTAACCGCTGGTACCACATAATACAAATGATGTTATTTCTTATACTTAGATTAGTTTAGTTTTTGAATTTAGTATTCCCTTATGAATTGTTTTCAATATATGTTGTTTTTGATTATTAGGTATTGGCTATTGAATTTCATATATTTTTTTAAAATTATTTAAATGAATAAGATGATTTGTTAATGCATCAGTGTCTCCCTGGTTTAGGCCATGCATTGTCACCCAATATCCATCTTTCTCCTATAATTTCCATCAGGCACATGGAAATTATTCCTGCCATTATGGGGTGTTGTGGTTCGTTAATGTTCCCTAGTGCCATTTTGGATGATCATATGGATGCCTAGGGTGTTCCTGCTATTACGCCGGACACCCGATTCACTGTGTGGCCTGTGCTTCCTCTGCTGCCAATTTCAGAACCCTCACATGTCATTGGCAGGTGAGTAGTTTGCCTCCAATCCACCGGAGGGAGCCTTGGCTCCATCACTCCTTGCCCGGGCCTTAGGACCCCGCGGGAGTGAGCAAGCCTTATGAATGGAGGTGTTTCCGCATGCGCGGCACAGTCATTACGTCCGCATCTGGCTATCTAACTGGATGGATGGTATATAAAGCTGCTGTATGCAGTGGCAAGACGCTGTGGGAACTGAGGGACACAAGCACACTGCTAGATCTCCTTTAGGTAACTGTTAGATTGCTTTAATCTTTACAAATGGCATCCTTTGTACTTCTTCAGTGGCGATCGCAATTGCTAAGCTGCTGCTGGAGCATTAATATTAATATTTTTTAACAAAATGTTCCTTGCCGGTATTGCTAGGCAAGCTGTAACTGTTATTAATTGTTTATTAGATAGTCCTAAAGCAAACTTGAACATAAGGAGGTACATGGCCCTTGGCGGTAAGCCAGCTGCAAAATCCAACCAAGTAAGGAAAAACACTCCAAGCAACGGAGACTTCGGAATATATTCATAGTGTCTGATGAGGGGCTGACCTTACTAAGATCATAAAACGCCCCCTTCTGACAGCTTCTGTTCCTGGTCAGCCCTGCTACACAACATACTGATCCTTAAGGTGTATCTCCACTGTTGCAGAAAACTGGCATAACACCTACTTTTTATTTGTTACATGTTCCCATTCACATAAAAAAAATATATAAAAAATTATAGCTTTCCTTTTCCTTTATGTTGTTTCCTTTAATCTATTTGCTTTGTTTATGAGGAGGCTGGGAAGCTGTGTTTGCCATAATTAACCCTGTCTGTAGTGTGCTAGAAGATCTCATCTCACCAGTTGTAAACTAGATTTGAGGGGTCGATTTACTAAAGTGTAAAATGTGGTGCAGCTGTGCATTGTAGCCAATCAGCTTCTAACTTCAGCTTGTCCAATTAAGCTTTGACAAAAACCTGGAAACTGACTGGTTTCTATGCAGAACTAATTTTGCACACTCCATTATTATTATATCAACCCCTATATGTCCTAACCAAAGGTTGAATATTCACAAGCTGGGTATCTCTACTGCATGTTCTTGAGATGAAGATCACAATGGCCTCATGTCTTTCTATTGGGACAGATCAAACTTGCTGGGAAATTCTTGCAGTCTGTCATGACACCTTCTCCTAAGAAACATTATTTTTTTATATGCTGTTTGTTGACTTTAAAAGTAGAATATACTTTAATGATAGTCTCCCCTCCAAGTCTGAATGCTGCTGTACAGGGGGTTACAACAGACTAAAATCAAGTCAAGACTGTGAAAAGACAGAGAAGGGCGCAAACACCTAGTGCATTACAACCACCAAATTACACACAACATACACACAAACATGAGAAGGTACATGTGTTTCAAAACTCAACTCCAACTTTAGGCAATGCCATAATTATACTGTTGGAAGGCTTTCCAACCACAGTAATTATGGCATTGCTTAAAGCTGGAGTTGAATCTTTGAAACGCTTGTACCTTCTAATGTTTGCGAGTATGTTTTTGGCTTTTGTATTTATTAAACAATGGTGTTGGTAATAAACTAGGTGTTTGTATTCTCCTGTGTCTTTTCACTACGTGTACACCATCAGATGTAGGACTAAGTGAACGCTGAAGTTTTATGTTCTTGTGGATAAAATCAAGTCAATTTCACTTACTTACACTGGTAGTATAAATGTAATATTTTTAATAAATGCATGCCTGTACCATTCGGTATCCTTATAACTACCTGGAGTACAATCCAATTCAATACAGGATTTTACAGTCTAGGTTGTATTATATCCTATAAAACAACCACAATGTGTAAGGGTATTTGCAGTGTAATACTCCAACTATGCAACTAGTATCACTGTTCAGTAACTATATCCTTTCCCAAGACTATCACATGTAAGATCAGCAAAACATGGGCTTCTTAAAATGGAACTAAAGGAAAAAATACTCACCTCATGTATGCTCCATTGACCCATCCAAGGTCCCTTGCTGGAGCTTAAAGCTTATTACCAACTTCTACCAGGTGCCAGTCTTAATTGGCCGGTACAGGATGACATCACGCCCATAAATGGAATTGTAAATGGAGCTGGGCATGCACCAGCTCTGTGTACATTTTATGGTGGATTTTGAACAGTCAGGTACATTTATTTTATTGCAGAAGACACATTGCCTGTGTCTTCTGCAATAAAAAGCCTGCCTGTTCACTATTATTTATTTATTGTCTTTAGTTCTGCTTTCAGTTGGATGAAACCCAAGTTGTGACGACCTTTGACCCACTGATATAATTTGTAGGTCACTGCACATTTTTTGTGGGTGCAGAAGCGGGAAAAATAAGTGGAGACTATGTATGCAAGCAAGACACCTCACCATTTTATGTCTCTATAATTGTACCATGTGTAATAACCAGTGGCCTGAATTTTGAAGTGATGTAACAATGATGTAACAGTTTCAATACGTTATGTTGTTGGAAGCTGAACCATCCCTTCCTGATTTAAATTTACCAGTAAAGCCCCCACCCCCCATCATAGTGATGGGCCAATACGAATGTGTGGGAGGCAGGTCAACTCTGAACACTGTCTTTGGCTGTATATAGCAAGTTAGTGCTTATCTAATAGTTCTATTCTACTTGTAAGCTAGCAAGGTATTTATTAGAACACAGTAAGAATGAAGTTTGGTGTTGGATAAAGAATGTTAACTTAAAGTGTATCTCCACTTTTTAAGCCAAGTTGGCATAACAAGTTGGCATGCTTTATATTTGTTACATGTCGCCATTCACATAGTATTACTTAAAATAATATTTAAAAATCTCAGCTTAACTTTTTTAGATGCTCCATTCTCCAATGAAAACCCCCAGGTTTATGAGGTAGGTGGGCAGATGTGTGTGCTATAATTAACCCTGTCTGTTCTGTACAGGCATATCTTCATTATCAATTGTAAATAGATTTGAACACAGTCTGTCCTAACACAGAGTTGACGATATACAGGCTGGGCTTCATGCATTGTGTGTTAATGAGGACAGACATGGGACAAGTTCATTTTAACATTGTTTAAAAAAAAACTTGCAGTCAGCCATGACACCTCCTCCTGGCTTCCTTTCATGCCATTCATTGTGCACAATTATGTTGCTAGCTGTGAATGGTCAATTTGATCACATGGTACAGACAGGGCCAATCACAGCCCATCTGTACCATGTGATTAGCTTTGAACAATCACAGCTCATCACAACAAAACAAACTGAATGAATAAATTTCATTCAGTAAAATGCTTGCTTATAGCAATGGTAATTCATTACTATTAGCAAACAAAATGTGTAAAAAAATAAATAAACTCCTGATCCCTTCCCCAGAATAGTACAGTGTTACTATGGTAACATTATATTAATTAAAAAAAAAAAATTATAACTTTTTGTACGGTCATCGGTCAGTGTCCCTGATCACCAACATAGCAGTTATATGATGACGCTGTACTGCACTGGTGACAATATGTAAAAACAAAAAAAAAGAATTGTGACACAAATAACAACTTCAAAAAACGCACCATGCCTCTTACTAAATACCTTGGACTTTTGGGATATATGTACTGTCCTGGCATTTTCAGCCTCAAGAAATTAGATTGGCTGTCAGTAGATTAGGACAATTTTCAGATATATACCATAGTGTGTGAACTTTCCCAAAGACTACATAATATACACTGATTTGGGTTATTTTCACCAAAGAAATGTAGTAGAATACCTATTGGATTAATTTATGAAGAACAATTTATTTGAAAAATGTTACAACAGAAACAAATAAAAACACTTTTTTCAACATTTTCTGTCTTTTTTCATTTTATTTAGCAAAAAATAAAAAACCCAGTGATGATTAAATACCACCAAAAGAAAGCTCTAGTTGTGTGAACAAAATGATAAAAATTTTGTTCGGGTACAGTGTTGCATGACTGCGCAATTGTCATTCAAATTGTGACAGCTCTGGAATCTGAAAATTGTCCTGGGTAGGAAGGGGGTAAAAGTGCCTAAACAAATCTGGAAAGTAACATACACTGGGGAATAAAGCTAGTGTAATAAAGTGAATTAAAATATATGTTCGTACCGGCGCTCAGAACTATCTCTTTCTTACTGTGTTGGTACGCTGCAATCCCAAGTGCTTCCTCACCTCAATGAGTAAAAGTGTATATAACCTATATTTGGGGATTGCGCCCCCCTACTTGCTAATTACCCAAAATTTCTAAAGTGCATGGAGGGGTTGGAGGGGGAATAATATTACACCTTGAGGATTATATGCTGTGAATATGAAATGGTAGATAGATATTAATACATTGGGTGGTTATAATATATATATTTTTGGGGGAGATATATATTTTTATATATAGCACATGCACTTTAGAAATTTTAAGTAATTAGCAAGTAGGGGGCACAATCCCCAAATATAGGTAATAAAGTTAATTGTATATATTCCACAATCTCATTGGCTTATTATGTATGCAAAGCATTTTATAATTCAGGGGTAGTTGTGCGTTCAAAACATTTACCTATTTCATTCACTTCCCCCTGTTAATCCAGTGCATTAAAAAAAATCATTATTAAATGCAAAGCAATAGAAAAATTAACAGACTGAATTCAGCTGAATATGGTCTGACATTCATATATATTATTCAAAGCTTTTCGTCGATTTCTAAAAATAGGTGATCTTTCTGCATGCTTCTGTTTCAGCCTTGAAATAGCATATTCCTGTCTAGTGAGGACAGATGCAGGACGTCAATTTCAATCAATCACGGTAAGCAGAATTTAAGTCCATGATTACGTTTATAGGCTGCACTTTATCATCCTGAAAGGATCCTATCCAAAATTTATACAAGACAAATTACAATTTAATTCCTTTGCACTATGGCACATTTATGGGCATTACAAGTTTGGTGAAGGGAATTCATGTAATTGTGATTTAAAGGCCATTGGACCATCATGCTGAAAAATCATAGGACACTGAAAGCACTTTAAAGGGTATATTTAGTTTTAATAGCTGTATGCACTAGTGCCAATACCTACATGACTCCAATTCTCATTTGCGATCAATCACCGTCGGCCACACAGTGACCCATAATTAGGTGATCAGATCCTAGCTGCATCCACTTTAAGTATAAGACATAATTACATGAACATGCTAATGTTATTTTAATGGCCTTTAATGATGTAATAAGAAATAATGAGCAGTATTTGACAGCTACATAGCCATTAACAAAACATATCAAAGGGAACCAGAATTTCTATAACATAGAGTTTAATTTTGAATCAATTCACCAGTTACTTGTGATTACACATACAGGGAATGGTGGTTCAACATTGTAATATGTGTTGAGGATGGGGAAGCTATGTTACATGTAAGTTTTTTGTTTTTTTTTTCAATTTAAAAGAGTTTATTGAGTCAAGAAGCAGATACAATCACAAACCAAGATTACATCATCTCGCCATGTACAGTCATATAACAGTAGATAAACAGTGAATCTGAACATATCCTCCAGAGAAAAGAAAAAGTGAACTTGCACCAGTATAACATCTTTGGAGGGAAACAAGGGCAATGCATAGTTTATACATAGGCAGATTGAGAACATGTCTATTAATCAAGTTTACGCTAAGAGACCAGTAACCAAATATTAAAGGTCTTGACCATAAAATACAAAGAAGGGAGTAGAGAAGGAGAGAAGAGGGGAGCGATAAGAAAAAGGAGAAAAAAAGGAAGAGAGTGCAGGTGTGAGCTACGTTAGAGAAAAGTGAGAGAGGACCAAGCAGCCCCGGGGGGCAACCCCTCAGGCCACAGAGGGTATCTGTCAACACCACCCCCCCAAGCCCGAAAGGAGGGGGGTGGGAGTGAGAACCGGAGGACCACAATCCGTCCAGTGAAAAAGTATCATAATCAGCCCCCAGTGGATCTAGAAAAAGCGTCCGAATACTTAAAAAGTACCCATGGGGTCCATGTGGTGTGAAATCTGTCAGCTGTTTCATCTGCAATAGCGAGCGTCTCCTCCATCGAGTAAATGAAATTAACCGCGCTCAACCATTCTTTCACCGACGGTGTCAGTTGAGATTTCCAGTATTTGGGGATCAACGATTTCGCTGCCATCAAAAGGTGTTTGGTTAGGGATCTCTTATATCTTCCCATCGGGAAGTCAGAAATGTGAAGTAGACAACAGGCTGGTGAAAGAGTCATCTTAGTGTCTGTAATCTTCCTAATCAGTCCCAGAACTTGGTCCCAGAAGCTACGTATCTTGGGGCAATCCCACCATATATGTAGCATATCGCCCTTAGCCTCGCCGCATCTCCAACACAGGTCTGAGGACAGCGGGTACCACCTCTTCACTTTGTCCGGAGTGGCGTACCAGTGTGAGAGGAGTTTATATGAATTCTCCTGCAATCTAGTGCTAATGGAGCACTTATGTGCTAGGGTACAAGCATTCTGCCATTGCATGTCCGTAAACCTGGTTTGGAGGGCCGATTCCCACTGAGCCCTAAATTTGGGTGTGTCCTGATCCCCGAGACCGTGTAAGAATGTATACAAAATGGACGTAGTTCTCGCCACTGGTTCGCCCTTACGACACAGGGATTCGAAGGTGGTGAAATCTCTCGTCACAGTGTTTTTCCGCTTAGGTGTCAGTATGTAGTGGCAAGCTTGTCTATAGCTCCAAAAAGGTAACGCTCTCAGGGAGACATCGTCTCGTAAATCACTGTACATGTGCGTCCGACCCGCCGAAACAAGATGGGAGATGAGAATAGGAGAGGAATCCACGCATAAAAAGGACCCTGACTCCAGGCCAGGGGGGAAGTCGGGGTTCTGTGTCAAGGGGGACATAAGCCCTGGAACAGACGCTATCTGGTGCGCTGCCACGAGTTTGTGGAAAATTTTTAAAGTGGTTTTAATTAAAGGGTGTTGTGTTAAGCCCGCTGGGCATTTGTTCCAAGGTATCCAGGGTGAAAATTTAAGAGGCGTTCGTGAGAAACTTTCTTTCAGGGGGACCCAGTCCTTACCATTGGCGTGACAGTGCCAGTCGATAATACGTGCGAGGTGCGTCGCCTGGTAGTAGCGTTTAAAGTCGGGGAACCCTAGGCCTCCTTCTGTTTTAGGACGCGTCAGGGTGCGCAAACAAATACGGGGTTTTTTGTCCGCCCAAAGAAATTTCTGCAAAATAGAATTTAAACGCTTAAAAAAACTCGCTGGAACCTCTACAGGCAGAGTGTGGAGCAAATATAAGACCCTGGGCAACGTCACCATTTTAATGATGGCTGCCCTGCCAAACCAGGAAAAATGTTTAAGTGACCATTTAGACAAGTCCGTTTCCAGTCGTCGTAGTAAAGGTACGAAATTTTTGGTGTAAATGGACGGGAGCTGTGGAGTGAGCTGAATCCCCAAGTAAGTCAACGAATCCGCAACCCACCTGAAAGAGCTGTTCTGCTGAGCTAAACTGAGCGAAGCCGGGGGCAGTGAAATATTCATCGCCTCCGATTTAGTGTAATTGATTTTGAGGTTAGACAAAAAACCAAAGTCAGAAAAAGCCTTGAGTAGATTGGGGATCGAGGAATGGGGATGAACCAAAAAAAACAATAAATCATCTGCATACGCAGCTACCTTGTAGGTCTTTGGGCCAACCCGGAAGCCTTCAATGGCAGGGGAGTTATTAATGGTACGAATAAATGGCTCCAAGGATAAAATAAATAATAGGGGGGATAAAGGGCAGCCTTGTCTCGT
Source organism: Lithobates pipiens (assembly GCF_037356315.1). Lineage (NCBI taxonomy): Eukaryota > Metazoa > Chordata > Amphibia > Anura > Ranidae > Lithobates > Lithobates pipiens. The sequence continues at coordinate 106,792,605 of NW_027507764.1, read as the reverse complement.
ACCATTGTGAATAGATACCCGTTCTGACAAGGTGCCATTGATTTTGAGTTGGGCAGTAGGGTTCTGGTAGAGGGAGGAGATCCATGAGAACATATGGGGTCGCAGGCCAATGTGGCCGCAGGTTAGGAACAGGTAGTCCCACGCGACCCTGTCGAAGGCCTTCTCCGCGTCCGTAGACAGGAGAAGGCCCTCGACGTTTGTGGAGCGACACAGGTGTATTAAATTTAGAGCCTTGGTCACATTGTCTCTGGACTCCCTCCCCGGCATGAACCCCACCTGCTCAGCGCCTATCAAATGCGGTAAGAAAGACCGCAAACGATTCGCCACTATTTTCGCCAAGATTTTAAGATCTAAATTTAGGAGGGAGATCGGGCGATAATTAGAGCAGACCGAGGGATCCTTCCCTGGTTTAGGCAGTAATGTTATATGCGCACCCAGAAAAGTTTCAGGTAGGTTGCGTGGTTCGTTGAGCGAATTAAAGACCTTCAGAAGAGGTTTCTCAAGAAGATTGAAAAAGACCTTGTAATAGTGGGCCGTGAACCCATCCGGGCCCGGGCTTTTGCCCGCTTTAAGGTTCTTAACCGCTGTCGAAAGCTCCTCGGGCGAGATGGGGAGTTCCAACGATTCAGCAGCTTCTGGGGAAAGAGTCGGCATACCGCTCTGAACTAAGTAGTCTTTTATAATATGGGTCCTATCACCTAGCTGTCCCCCCGGATTATGCTGGGGAGGGACACTATAGAGACGGGAGTAAAATTGATGGAAGCTTTCTGCAATTTTGTCGGTCCTGTTAGTCAGAGTGCCATCGTTTGTTCTAATGGCCAATATATTATTGGCCAGTGAAGCGTCCTTTAATGCCCTAGCTAGCATCTTCCCCCCCTTATCCCCCTTCTCGTAGTAGATTTTTTTTTTCAGGAAAAGGGTGCGTCTGCTCCTAGTGTCCAACAGGTCCCTAAGTGCCTGGCGGGTTTGTAACAGCTCCTGAGCCTGTAGGGAATCTAGGGTTGCTTTATGGCGAAGTTCCAAACGAGATATCTTATCAGTTAGCGTGCGGAGCTGTTGGGCGGCTACCCGTTTACGAGAAGCCCCTGCGCGGATGAGCTCCCCCCGTATGACGCACTTGTGAGCTTCCCAAATAGTCAAGGGGGAGAGCTCTTCGGAAGTGTTATCAAGGAAGTAATGTCTGAGAGCGTCAGTCAGTTTGGGGAGTAGTTCTGGGTCCGTCAGCAAGGCCGAATTCAACCTCCACATACACGTCTTAGGTCTGTCCCCAAGGTGGTCAAGGGAGAGGGAAATGGGGGCATGGTCTGAGAGGGACTGTATGCCTATCCGAGCATCTCTTAAATTCTGTAGGTCCCTTTGGGTCACAAAAACATAGTCAATGCGAGAGTATTTATCATGGGGCGTTGAATAACAGGTGAAGTCCCTGCCTCTGGGATTCAACGTGCGCCATGCATCAAGTAAGGTTAAAGAATGCAAGAGGTATGTTACATGTAAGTTACTGTAAGTTACTGTAAGTAATGGCTAAATGCTACAAGACGGACTGACTCCTTTAGGACACATTCATAGCACATACATTGGTGCTGCATTGTTCAATGCTGGCCCAATGCAATGACAAGCTGAACGCCATCCTTTCCAACAGTTTGGTGTTTTCTGGGTGAAAATTACATGGCAAATGAGGTTCAATGTAGAAAAATGTAAAATAATGCATTTGGGTGGCAAAAATATGAATGCAATCTATACATTGGGGGGAGAACCTCTCAGGGAATCTAGGCTCGAAAAAGACCTGGGGGTCCTAGTAGATGATAGGCTCAGTAATGGCATGCATTGCCAAGCTGCTGATAACAAAGCAAACAGAATATTGGCATGCATTAAAAAGGGGATCAACTCCAGAGATAAAATGATAATTCTCCTGCTCTACAATACTCTGGTCCGGCCGCACCTGGAATATGCGGGCCAGTTCTGGGAACTAGACATCAGGAAAGATAGTATGAGTACAAAGAAGGGCAACAAAGCTAATAAAGGGTCTGAAGGATATTAGTTATGAGGAAAGGTTGCGAGCACTGAACTTATTCTCTCTGGAGAAGAGACACTTGAGAGGGGATATGATTTCAATATACAAATACCGTACTGGTGACCACACAATAGGGATAAAACTTTTTTGCAAAAAAGGGAGTTTAACAAGACTCCTGGCCACTCATTAAAATTAGAAGAAAATAGGTTTAACCTTAAACTACATAGAGGGTTCTTTACTGTAAGCGGGGGGCATTAATAGTTTCAAAAAAACTATTAGATAAGCACCTGAACGACAGCAACATACAGGGATATACAATGTAATACTGACATATAATCACACACATAGGTTGGACTTGATGGACGTGTGTCTTTTTTCAACCTCACCTACTATGTAACCTATATAAAATTGAACATGCTGCACTTAAATGCAGTGCAGTGCATTGAAAAGCACTGAGATGCACATTATGGGGAAAAATATATTTTGGCCCCTGCTGGAAAAAAAACAGTACATCAAAACAAATTTAATGTTAAAAAAGACATATAAACACATACAGAGGAAGTATTATATAACAGATGCGTAATATAATTGTATCACATTCCCAAAATTATAATCAAAGCCAAAAAATATACAGATTTTAAGGTTCAATTTGCATATACAGATGGTATGTCGGTTAAATATCAGTTTTATTATTGTTCATTAAAAATCGTTGAGATATTTCCTCAAATAGACCTTTATAGTGCAGTATTTATCCGTACCTGTATATTATGCCTACAATCCATCAATCATATTATAGTGCTGTACACATGGCAAACTATCATAATACAGTAAAGTCAACTTATGTTGGGGAGCCAGTGATAATTCCCAACACATTTTTTGCAGCAGAGAGGTGATACATACGTAGAGAAAAATGAGCTACAGTACATATATATATACAGTTGTGCTCATGAGTTTACATACCCTGGCAGAATTTATGATTTCTTGGCCATGTTTCAGAGAATATGAATGATAACACAAACACTTTTCTTTCACTCGTGGTTAGTGTTTGGCCGAAGCCATTTATGCTCAAACAACTGTGATTACTCTTTTTAAATCATAATGGCAACAGAAACTACCCAAACGACCCTGATCAAAAGTTCACATTTCCTGGTGATTTTGGCCTGATAACATGCACACAAGTTGGCACAAAGGGGTTTGAATGGATATTAAAGGTAACCATCCTCGCCTGTGATCTGTTTGCTTGTAATTAGTGTGTATGTGTATAAAAGGTCAGTGCATTTCTGGACTGCTGACAGACCCTTGCATCTTTCATCCAGTGCTGCACTGACATTTCTGGTTTCTGAGTCATGGGGAAAGCAAATTATTGTCAAAGGATCTGCGGGAAAAGGTAGTTGAACTGTATAAAACAGGAAAGGGATAATAAAAAAAAAAAGATATCCAAGGAATTGAGAATGCCAATCAGCAGTGTTCAAACTCTAATCAAGAAGTGAAAAATGAGGGGTTCTGTTGAAACCAAACCACGGTCAGGTAGACCAACTAAAATTTCAGCCACAAATGCCAGGAAAACTGTTTGGGATGCAAAGAAAAACCTACAAATAACTTCAAGTGAAATACAGGACTCTTTGAAAACATGTGGTGTGGCTGTTTCAAGATGCACAATAAGGAGGCACTTGAAGAAAGATATGCTGCATGGTCGAGTCGCCAGAAGAAAGCCATTACTACACAAATGTCACAAAGTATCCCACTTACAACACGCCAAACAGCACAGAGGAAAGCCTCAAACCTTCTGCCACAAAGTAATTTGGAGTGATGAGACCAAAATTTAGCTTTTTGGCAACAACCATAAACACTACATTTAGAGAGGAGTCAACAAGGCCTATGATGAAAGGTACGGAGGTGGATCGCTGATGTTTTCGGGAATGTGTGAGCTAAAAAGGCACAAGAAATTTGGTCAAAATTGATGGCTAGATGAATGCAGTATGTTATCAAAAAATACTGGAGGAAAATTTGCATTCATCAGCCAGGAAGCAGCGCATGGGACCTACAAGGGCATTCCAAAGTGACATGATCCAAGTGGACCTGTCATTGGTTACAACAGAATAAATTGAAGGTTCTGGAGTGGCCATCTCAGTCTCCTGACCTCAATATCATTGAGCCACTCTGGGGAGATCTCAAATATGCAGTTCATGCAAGACAGTCCAAGAATTTACAGGAACTGGAGGCTTTTTGCTAAGAGGAATGGGCAGCTTTACCACCTGAGAAGATAAAGAGCCTCAACCACAAATACCACAAAAGACTTCAAGCTGTCATTGATGTTAAAGGGGGCAATACTGGGGTATGTAAACTTTTGATCAGGGTAATTTCTGTAGTTTCTGTTGCCATTATGATTTCAAAAGAGTAAACACAGTGGATTAATAATAAATGGCTTCAGCCAAACACTAACCATGAGTGGAAGAAAAGTTTTTGTGTGATCATTCATACTCTCTGAAAAATGAAACTTATGAGCACAATAGTATATATGAGGGTTCTTCAAACGGTTCTGAACTTTTTTAAATCTATTAAATATAAAAAAGTGCAGCAACTATATATATATATATATATATATATATATATATATATATATACACACACACACACACACACACACACACACACATCATGGAGGTGCTCAACCACATGTGTGTGTATACATGTATAGTTATGTACAGAGTCCAAAATAAACTTAATTTTAAAAACAATTGCTGCTGTCAATTCTATAAGACCCACTGATTCCCTCTTGGTGGGGGACCCCAGGAGAAACACAGGATGAGAGGTACCTACTTGGTATGGATCTGCAATAATCATCAACAAATCTTTAATATCCAAAACATTTGTAAAACATTTAACATTTCCAACAGTGTGACTATGTCCTAAGGCATGTATTTTATCCCACATATGGGTAAATACCCAAATAATATAAGACAAATTTTAAATTTGTACTATTATTTCATATGAAGGGTTAAAGCTAATAGCCTCATTTAGTCCTGGGTAAGATGTAGCGCATAGATGGTAAATCTCTGCCTTTAAAATGTCATGATCCCAGTCAGCTCCCTTCTGAACCCTATGTATTCAGTCCAAAGCTGTAAAGTGAACACAAGAGGAGTCATGATTGTGGCTCTGAGCTACATGTTGAATAATTAAGGAATTAAAAGTTCTAGCTGGATGACATAATATGGTCATGGATTCTACACCATCATTTACATTTAGTCTTTCTTACATAATAGTAAATTACTGTTGTTTTTGCTCTCACTGATATGTTAAATGCACAATTTTTAGGCACCCTTTATTCTGTACAAGATAGAACTCTCCTTTCCCCTATATATGCTATGTACCAATCTGCCCTGGAGGGATGTCGCCCTCCTATAAATTATTTCTGGGGTGTATTTAATAAAAGTGTCAAAGGCTTTTATTGACAATTACAATCACAAAATACATAAAGTTTATGCAATGAGTCAATATTTGCAGTGTTGACCCTTCTATTCAAGACCTCTGCAATTTGCCCTGGCATTCTGTCAATCTGCTTCTGGGCAATATCCTGACTGATTGGGGGGGGGGGATTGTTTACTCGCCCCTTGGATCCAAAATGTTGTGGTTGTGTTCCCCAAGCCACTTATTTATCCATCATGATGAAAGAGGCATTATTTGTCACCAAACTGTTCTTGGGTGGTTAGCAGAAGTTGCTCTTGGAGGATGTTTTCGTACCATTCTTTATTCATGGCTGTGTTGCAAAGCACAATTGTGAGTGACCCCACTTCCTTGGCTGAGAAGCAATCACACACATGAATGGTCTCAGGATGCTTTACTGTTGGCATGACATGGGAGTGATGGTAGCGCTCACGGTTTCTTCTCCGGACTCGTTTTTATCAGGATGCCCCAAAGTAATCCGAAAGTGGATTCATCAGTGAAAATGACTACCCCAATCTTCAGCAGTCAAATCCCTGTACATTTTGCAGAATATTAGTCTGTCCCTAAAGATTTTTCCTGGAGAGAAGTGGCTTCTTTGCTACCCTTTTGACACCAGGCCATCCTCCAAAGGTCTTCCCCTCACTGTGTGTGCAGATTCACTCACACCTGCCTGCTGCCATTCCTGAGAAAGCTCTGCACTGGTGGTACACCGATCACGCAGCTGAATTAGCTGTAAGAGATGGTCCTGGAGCATGCTGGACTTTCTTGTGTACCCTGAAGCCAACAATTGAACCTCTCTACTTGAAGTTCTTGATGAACTAATAAATAGTTGATTTAGGTGCAATCATAGTAGCAGCAATATCTTTGCCTGTGAATCCCTTTTTTTTGCAAAGCAATGATGACTGCATGCGTTTCCTTGCAGGTAACCATGGTCAACAGAGGACAAACAATGATTTCAAGCACCGCCCTCGTTTTAAACCCTCCAGGCTGTTATTCTAACTCAATGGGCATTACAGAGTGATTTCAATGAGAAAATCACTGACATGATGTCCGCTGGTCCTTTTGTAGTAGGACTGAAATGCAGTGGAAATGTTTTTTGGGGGATTAAGTTAATTTTCATGGCAAAGAGGGACTTTGCAATGTATTGAGAGGGCGTTGTCAGCTCAGCCTATGGTCATAGGCTGAGCTGACAACGCCCTCTAAAGTTAGCACTTTTTATTTTGCATGAGCCTTCATGCTGGCATATATTTGGGACGTTTGCGGTGACTGATCACCTGAGCTGCGGAGTCTGCAGATAGGAGACACCCGTTTTTTCACATCTGGTCATCTGGAGCTGGAATGTGTGACATTATATGCGCTGACTGACTTCCCTTAAACAAGGGGTCGCTGATGATCTGGTAAGCCCCCATCCTATTAGTTACTGAAGGTGGTGGGTAGGTGCTATACTGTCCCCTAATGCCCTTTTATCCACTGAAGCAAGAGTCATTTTGTACACCCAGAGATCAGTTTAAGAATGTTTACAGCAGTGTCAATTACGGCAAGTTATCCTGCTGTCTTTTGCTAAACAAAGAGACTCATGCATGCCAATTGACTCCAGTTTAACAACAAAAATGTGTAAAATGCTATGAAACATACCTAAACATGGATGAAAAAAATTTACTGTCTTTTATATAGCTTCCATTAAGAATTACATTTTGATATTTATGTTTAAAAGTTGGAATATGACAGTTTTTTTTGGTCTCCAAAAAAAAAATCCTCATGTTCAATGTTCTTAACAGTCAGAAAACTCTCCCAGTTGTTTTGTATTGCGCCTAGGACCCCCGGTGTGATTTCTTTCAACGTGAACAATTTTTTCCCTGTTTTCTAATATTACATCATTAATTTTATCTAGCTTGCCTTCAGGATGTGAGGAAGTTTTCAAGCTAGCATTATTAGTGCAATATGGTGACATTGCTATTCCTTGTGTAGCCATAGGCTAAAAAGTATTATCCGTCAGTTTGGGCAGATTATTGAGGCTGTAAACACGATTACTGTGTATAATATAATTTGTGGTGTAATAATAAAGGGAATCATTCTCATATGAATGTATAGCTCACCATTTGTTAGACTTATATATGTTCCCTAATACCTTCCACTGTCATCAGAAGCAGTTTGGTGTTATAAATGAGATTTCTAGAGAATAGGTTATAAAAATAAACCTTTAGGATCTTCTGGATTATTTGTCCCTTGTTTCTAAGATATCACATGTTCATTTAAATGGTTTCTAAAGAAAACACAGTTTTAGCTTTTTTTTCTTTTTCTATAAATGCATTGAATCTTTTTAATATGAGTCATAAGAACACAAGGCATTAACCCCAAGGTCACACTCTCAGTTTATTATGTAGTTCTTTTTTAGTTACTTTACTGTGAGCTACGAGTGGCTTAACGGTATCATTACCAATTAAAGAAGAGCTCCTCCAACTTTTGAAAAAGGGATGATGCACTGCCTTCCAGACTGTTGGGGGGTCAGACTGTGGTCAGTAAGAGTTAAAAAAAAAAAAGCATTGGTTGCCAGTAGCAGCAAAAAAATGGGAGTAAAAAATGTGATCAATGGAGTAAAAATGCACTATTGTTGTTGTCAGTGGGAGACGTGGGGTGTCAGGAACTGGATGACCTGCTGGTGTAACTGTGCCAAGCAGAGTGGAAATATGTATTTCCAGTGTTCACAAGCAGGCATCTCTAAGCAGCCAGCAGATGCCAGTAATCAGCTGCACCTGGTGCTGGCTGCTAGGAGGGTATTTAGCCCTTTTTCTGCTGTTACACCCTGCTCCAGTGTTTTGCTTGCTGCCAGATACTGCTAGCCATTATCTTGTTCCTGTTCTTTAATAATGCTGTCTGCCCAGTATCTTTACCCTGCTGCCTTGTTCCTATTCACCCTTGTTCCTGGTCCCAGTTTTGGTACCCCCTTCCTATAAATTCCCTACACCTCCAGTTTAACCTTGTTTTTTTGTGTTCCCCATTTGCATATGTTGTATATAATTAGTTTGATAATTAGGATTTCTGTTATTCTGTTAGTTCATTAAGTTAGGTATTTTGTCATTGCGTTTTTGGTTCACTTACATCTATATGTTTTCTGTTTGCTGGTGTTAATGTGTCTTTTGTTTTACTATAAATACATTCATATTTATAGTCTGGTCTCAGTTTCCTGAGTGTAGCCACATAGATCTGGCCATCTCTGCTGCTCATTCCTGACATGGGGCTTCATTGTTGGTGTCTGTGGGAGGAATAGTGCCCCATTGTTGTCAGTGGGAGGAATGAGGCTTCACTGTTGGTGTCATTGGAAGGAATAGTGCCCTTGGTGTCAATGGGGGGAGTGGGGCTTCATTGTTGGTGTCAGTGGTTGGAACAGTGCCCTACTGTTGATGTCAGTGGGAGGAATAGTGCCCCACTGTTGGTGCCAGTGGGAGTAGTGGGGCTTCATTGTTGGTGTCAGTGGTTGGAACAGTGCCCCACTGTTGATGTCAGTGGGAGGAACGGTGCCTCAATGCTGGTATCTGTGGGATAAGGAACTCCCAATAGCATTGAACTTCAGCAGTTACCAAACTTTGAATATGCTCCATGTCTTCTTTACAGGCTGCATAATGTCACTGCCAAAATGATAAACTCACCATTTTAAGGTTTGGTTGGGGGGGGGGGGTTACAGACCAGACTCTTAAAAGTTACTGTGAAGAACCGGTGGTAAGCACTGGCACCTCAATAATTCAGGGAACCTTGTTCAATCAGCATTTGCTGTCATTGCATTCTGAACTGCTATATGCAGGAAATGGGCATGTTCCTAAAAAAAATAAAAAAGCTAAAAAGCTTTTTTTCTTTACAGGAAAGGCCCATTTCTGTCAATTTTACATAAAGCAACAACTTCCAATATTACAGGATCAACTAATTGTTTTGATGTGTGGTTTTCAACAAAGGTAACCGCTCTTATGACATTTTCTGTTATATACATATATTTTTTTTATGCTCAGTTTGAATCGCCCACAGGTGCTTCTCACCATGCGAGGGAGCTCGCATGAACGTGAGAAGTACCTGCGGGAAGAAGCAGAGACAGCCGCCGAGGGACCCTAGAAGAGCAGGTTCAGGGCCACTCTGTGCAAAACGAGCTGCACAGTGGAGGTAAGTATAACATGTTTGTTATTTAAAAAAAATACAATCCCTTTGAGTGCAGCTATATAATTATTGGGTTCAAGGCATAGGAATTGCAGTGTTCTTTTCCAGTGAAACAAACTGTAGATTTTGTTAAAGATGTTACTTAGGTATGATTAACATTTTAAATTGCTGTTTGAGCAACTTGTGAAGTAATTAAAGTAGTTGTGAAGTCTTTGTCAAAAGTATTCATCAATCAGCCATTGTGACCACCCACCATAACATGACCACCAAGATAATATTGAGTAGGTCCCCCCTTTTCCACCAATACAACCCTGAACCATTGAGGCATGGGCTCCACTAGACCTCTGAAGATATGCTGTGGTATCTGGCACCAAATATAAGAAACAATTGTGGAAAATCCAATCATCCAAAATATTTTATAGCCAGGAATGGATTAAGGCAGGATGGGGCCCTAGGCAAAGTAAAAGTCCCCATCACACAACTTTGACTGAAACTGATATGGATATGGATAGCAATAGGCACAGAGAAGCTTTTCTATTTGCATTGCCTGTGCTGCTTGCATGGCCTCATCAAACACCAACTGCCTAAAAGCCCTTGTACACACGGTCGGAGATTCCGACAACCAAATCCATCGGATTTTGTCCGACGGATCTTGTCCGAAACTGTTGCATACACACAGTCGGACAAAGTTGTCAGAAAATCCGATTGTACATAACGTGATGACATAATTTCGTTACGATGGGACTACGTTCAGGCTAGTAGCCAATAGATTTGATGTAGGAATTTGATCTGAGCATGTGTGGCACTTTGTCCGATCGGAATTCTCTACACATGATTGGAGTATGTCCGATCGGAGCAGTTTGTCGGAAAATATTTCCGGCAAGTTGGAAATTTGGTCCGATGGATATTCCGATGGAAACAGTCCAATGCACACCACACACAGTCGGAATATCCGACAAAACGCTCCGATCGGACACATTCCGACGGAATCTCCGACCGTGTGTACAAGGGCTAAGTGTACCACATGACAGACAAGAGCATGGGTTTTACCTATTTTTTTTTTGTTGCGTTATCCCCCTGGTTTACTGCAAAAGCATGAAGGTTGTAGCTGGACACCCGTTGACATCCATCAGGCTTTTGAGTATCTCCTGGGACCTAGACTCCAGCCTAGGTTGAGGTGTGGAAGACCCAATGTTGACATGCTCCTGGGATACTCTGCCAGTAAGAATGCTGATGTCTGGCATGCAGATTGATAAGCCATACATTAAACAAGAATTGTATTGGATGTATTTTTTAAAGAAGAGTTCCAGGCATTTTTTTTTTAACTCAAATCCCCCCCGGAGTAATGTCGCGACTAGGTAGGTCATGCCAGCCCACCTATTGGCTCCTGGGATATGAGTGTCATCAATCCCAGGAGTCAATGGGCATCTGCCACTTGTAGCATCACCATGAGTGCACCATGCTTTGTACTATATGCGCATGCGTGAGATGGGGGGGGGGCGCATGCTCGGTAGCCAGCAGCACTGTATGCCAGAAGGAGAAACGAGTGGGCTTCAGATGCCCACACTAAAGATAGGAGTGCACTCGCTGGGGACAGAAAAAATAGTTTAATTAGAAAGATAATGATTTTTTGATTTTTACAACCTACATTTATACACATACCATTATGTGTCACATTAGGCGTGACCATCACAGGTTTTTTTTTGTTTTTTTTTAACAAGCAGGAACTCAACTTTAAGGACAAACACCACAAAAAATGCATACCTGACTAATGCACATAAGTTTTGACTATTAATGAAAGTCATATTTTAACAGACTGAATGAAATTAAATTAAAACTTTGGAAAATTGTGCCAGTTTCAAGCAGAATGAAAGCAGTTTGAATATGACAGAGCATTATTCATCAAATAGAATACTCCTCTCATGAAATACATATTCTCTCTTTCTGTACCATTTGCACATGTTCAGTTTGTAAATTTTCACAACACAGACAGCGCAGAAAATGCATTGCTTACTCGATTTTTAACAGGCCAGCATTCAACAATTTTATGTTACCGAAAGGATTACGGCTACTGTACTTAAACCGACTCTTTAAATCAACGTCGAGTAGATAAAGAAACCTACCTGACATCACTAAACACATTCATTTGCTGTTTCAGGAGCAAGGCGACTTCATTTAATAATTCCAGACCCTTCTCCACAGTCAGGGGGCTGTTAGGAGAAAGTAGAGGAAAAAAACATTAGCAAAAAAATGGAACTCATCAATAGGCGAAAGGCTTAAATCCCATAAGAATTATCACCTTGGCCTGTCAAGGATATAAAAGCCATAGCTTGCTATATTCCTATCACATAGAGAGTGTGATATCTGGGGAATAGGGATCAGGTGCTCCAGCCAACATGATGAATCACCTGAATGTTTCAGCAATAAGACAAACAATACAGTGTAAATAAAATCCTTAGGAAGTCTAATGCCACCCAACTGAAAGGATGATATATATGTACATATATGTATATATATATATGTATATATATATATATATATATATATATATATATATATATATATATATATATATATATATGCACACACATACACTGTATATGTGTGTATGCCTTGATACTGATGTATCCAAACAACCACACAGATATATAATGTTGCACCTCATAATTTCATCATATATTTTTAATGCTATAGATTACATTGATTTTTTTTGCCAATGAATTCGACATATACTCATAGACAGGGGACAGGGGATTGTATCCAGCCCTAAAAATTGTTTTTCCACAAAGTCATCACCATGAGACTGCATTATATCATGGGAAAATCAGTTTGGGGAAGGAAATGGATTGTCTGGGTGGGCTTTTCCTTGTCAATCACTACTGAGATTTAGGTGATAATCCGATTGCTTTCTGGTATACAGAACTACCTTTACTTTCCATGTGATCTTAAAGAAATGGCACAGTACATCCCAGACAAAGAGAATAAGCCATTAAACCTGCTGCTGCAGAGCCAGGTTATGAGCAGGGAGTCAACTACGAGCCAGGTCAGGAAAATACTATGCAGTCTTTTTTATTTAGCATTATTAGAGTATAACCACTTCCTGCCCAGCCGATTGTCAAATGACGACTGGGTGGAACATTCGTGGACATCATACGATGTCCTCCTGGAATGCATCACAGTGGCTGCATCCACCGGACACAGCCAATGACTGATCAGTGTCCCGACCCGCTGTCGGTACCATGTGATCGCTTGGACCAATCACAGCAGGCCTCATGACAATTGTAAATAATTAATGGTTTTGATTCATACCATTCATTGTGTACAATTGTGTTGCTAGCTGTGATTGGTCACAGTGATCACTTGGCACACAGACAGAGCCAATCACAGCCCATCTGTACCATGTGATTAGCTGAGGTCCATCAAAGCTAACCACAACAATACCCACTGAATGAATCAATTTCATTCAGAAAAAAATGGTTGCTTATACCAGTGAAATTCACTGGTATAAGCAATTCTAAAATAAAAAATAAAAATCCTTAATTACTTCCCCAGAGTAGTACAATGTTACAATGGTAATGGCTGTACTGCTCTGGTCACAGTGTGTTAAAAAAAAAAAAGAATAACAAAAGAAGAAAAGAAAAAATGTACCAAAAAATTGCAAAAAAGTTTTCCAGCTCCAACTGATGGCTTCTGTGGGAGGAACCATGATCTCCCTCTGACATCAGCCAGGGAGATCACGTGACCGCTCCTCTCCTCCTCAGAATCCCAGTTTCATAGCTGTAAAGTGGCCGCGAGTCACGTGACCGGCCTGAAGACAGCTAAAAATCGGTATATATAACACTTGTTTTAAAGATGTTACTTAGGTATGATTAGATGTAGCATTTAAAAAAACATAGCATCTGGAAAACAATATAAAAAATCCTGGTACTATTCACTGTTTTAGATGAGCGCATGAGGACACCAGCAATTCTAAACTTCATTCTAACCACCTTTCTCCTGGACCTAATTCCTTCACAACTACTACAATCAGCTTCTTACTCCATTCTACGCTCTCTAACTCACATCTTCAATTCTTCTCTCTCTTTGTTTTTACATTTTTTATTCATAAATCCAAGTTCACAAATAGGTGCAGTGTTATATAATATATAAAGTGTTTTGTGTTTGATGTGTGTCCCCCTTTAACCTCTTAAAAGGGCAATAGTATACTACTACCTATAAATTCAACTTATAAAGCCATGATATAAAACATGATCACAGCAAACTGAAAATCCATAAAATAATACACAATCGCAGCAAATCGATATGTATATAAAGTGCTTGATAAAAGTGCAGTAGTACTTAATCTGTGCAGAAAATGATCCCCTATAACACAGAATTTATAAATGCTGTCTTCTGTGCTTCAAACTCTTCGTAATAAACTTAATGCATTGACTCGACTTTCTTTCTCTCACATTGACTACCTTTTGCTGGTGGTGCGAAGACAGGGGGCATTCCCAGTTGTGTGCCCCCCTGCACAGGGAAAGGGCCCACAAGCTTACATTCTAAAATCTCTTTATTTTATAAAAGTGCCACAAACTGTTGACTGTATATAGAAACTATATTGTTTTATTCCTTATTTTAGTAGACAGAAAGCCATCTATTTTTGGGATGGAGGCAGCATGGGGTTCAATACGCGGTACCGCCACATGTAGGTCACTTTTTGGGGCCTAAAAAGTATAGAAAAATAAAACTACTTGCAGTTAGTAACACTCTCATCCTTTTATATGTTTTATCCTTTATTTTAGCAAACAGTGGGCTTGATTTACTAAAACCGCAGAGCGCAAAATTTGGCACAGCTGTGCATGGTATCAGCTTCTAACTTCAGCTTGTTCAATTAAAAAAACCTAGAAGCTGATAGATTTGTATGCAGAGCTGCACCAGATTTTGAACTCTCCAGTTTTAATAAATCTCCCCAGTAAGCTATCTATTTTGAAACCCTCCCTCCTATCCCCAAAAAAATCCTAGATCTTCCTTTTCAAACTAATTACGGAGTACCGGTAATAGGCAGCGTGTTCTTTTTACAGCACCCAGAAACACCCGTTTTCCATTATAAGAAAGATACTACAGATTTTTTCAACATTGCTGCTGGATGGAGCCAATGATTTCAGAGCCCATATTGTAAATCTCAGAAGGGTTCCATGAATTGGCACCCAGGCAGAACTGTTGAAATTGCCACTCTATTGTGGCTAAACACTGCATCTTATTGAAACACACATATCCCCAAAATGGCCACTGCATTCTACATTCACAAACACCATGGGGTTGATTTACTAAAATTAGAGAGAGTGCAAAATCTGGTGCAGCTGTGCATGGTAGCCAATCAGCTTCAACCTTGATTCTGGCTTCAACCTAGTTTCTATGCAGAGCTGCACCAGATTTTTCACGCTCCAGTTTTAGTAAATCAACCCCTTTCTGTCCATATTGCAGCTCTGCAGTTATTATTGGGCAATGATTGCACAGAGGGGCCCAGACATGGAGAGAGATAGGGGGTAGAGCCAGTCCTCCTGTTTTGGCCCCCACTTCCATCAGTTTGCAGGGGGTCTGGGAACAGAGAAGGCACTCTAAGTACCTTTGGTCATAGATGGAGTACCTCCGTGACTTTCAGCAATTAAAGTGGATGTAAACCCGAAAATGTATTTATTTATTTATTTATTTTATGTCATAATGTAGACTAGAATATAAGATTTCCTATCATTTGAGCCCAGTCTTGCCACAAAGAGTTAATCCAGCTCTGAGCAATCCTCTTTTATTGTTCAGTGAGATAAATCTTGCCAAACAAGAGAAGAAAAACGTTGTCAAATTCTCCTCCTTGCTGTGAGTGACAGGTGATTTACATTTCTCGTGCACTAGCCTAAGAGACATGTATTTTTTAATTCCTTCCCACTCCTTTCTTCTGCAGCTCTGCCAGGATTGGATGTTCCCCACCTCAGCATAATTGGGCATGCTGAAGACACGTGGTTACTTTCCTGTCTTTTCACTGGATGTTAGAGATCACAGCAGAAGTTCAGTGTAAGAAATACACAGGAAAAAATGCATATTGACAAGGGGAGTGTAGAGGTGGGCAGGGAGTCTACTGAGATCACGACTCCACCCACCGAGCTCCAGACAACAGACCCACCCACGACAATAATAATAATAATTAAAAGAACGAACTTATGTTCTTATAATAAACGTTGACTGAAAATCTACTAGGGTATACACGGTTTTAAAGAAAGGGGTATGACCCCTGAAACGTGTCATCCAGCCATTTGCTCCTAGGGCGAGTCGCGTTGCACCTGAGCTGAAGCAGATCATTTTTTGCTTGATGTTTCTCAATAGCATGTGAGAAACCATTTGTCTTTGCACCCTTCTGTGTGTTTTTTGCAGTTCATTTTGAGGACTCACACCTTTGCATTTTTGGTGCTTTTTGCAGATTTGTACTACAGTCGATTTAACCTGGTTTCCTATGGAACTCGTTCTGTAGTGCAAATCTGCAAAATCCAAAAAGCATTAAAAATGCATTGGTGTGAATCCAGCTTTACCAGTCAGTGGAGGACTGCACCCTAGATTGGCATGGTGAAAGGAAGCAGAGTTGAAGATCTCCCTTTGCTTTAGCGTTCAAGTGTTTTTTGGAGAACATAGTATACCTGGTTTCATATAACTAGAGTGGTTGTAAGAACAGTGTATAGTGGGAGCCACTTACAGAACAACCAATATATATTTTCAAATTCAACAGGAATTGTCTTAATCATCCTGATACCTGCCCCCTGTTATCCCCTGTAGCAGCAACCAATCAGATTCTGTTCCAATGCACATGCGCTGACGGGAGGTGCCTAAATTACAAGCATGACTACACAAAATTACAAATGCTTTGGCAGGTAAAACTGTTCTTTTACGACTGTTTTAAATGTCTATTAACTTTCCTCCTAGAGTTCAGCTTTAAAGAGTAACTCCACTTTCATGGGGAAAAAATAGCAAATAAAGAAAAAAATAATATAGCGTATACAATTGGACACAAGTCATAGGCCGCATACACACGAGAGGATTGTCCGTCCAACTTAGTCCGCTGAAACGTGTTTCAGCGGACAATCCGCTCGTGTGTGGGCTTCAGCGGACTTTTTCGGCGGACAGTCTGGCGGACTAAGTCTTTCAGAATTTCCGTAATAATGTCCGTCCAAACTTGGTTTCAGCGGACAATCCGCTCGTGAGTAGGCTAGTTCGACGGACTAAGTATGGTGCATGCTCAGAAAGGATTTACACGGCCGAAGGTTGCATTGCAGTGTATTGGACGTCGAATTTCTAGTCCCGTCGTACGTGCCATACACGTCATCGCGCAAGCTTTCGGCGGACTGTCTGTTCATCGTGTGTGGTCAAGTCCGTTCATTCGAAAGTAGGACGGACTGTCTGTCGGATTGTCTGACGAACTTAGTTGGCCAGACAATCCGCCCGTGTGTACGCGGCCATATTGTAATTGAACGTTAATAAAAAGTACTTTTCCTTTTCAATTTGCAGCTCCGTAATTTTCTGAAAATGCAATGCAATATGGCTACCTGGTGGTGTTCTGTAGACATAATGTGTACAGAATGCCCCCCGAAACATAATTTCCTGCTTGTGTGATTGTCTCTCTGATTTTCCCAAAAGTCTGCACTGAAATACAAGGCAGATTTCAGGCATCCCCTCCAACAAAAATAGAATTTTTGGTGAGATACTCTATGTAGGAACACGTTTAAAGGGATGCAGGCTCAGCAACTTTCCTCATTAGTGCCCTGCAGGTGCACAGTTGACTGATAATTATGAAACCACTCCCATTAGACTTTCTGAAATGGACACAGACAAACACACAGGGATTTCTACAGAATAACAAAAGGTAGGAACATGCAACAAAGTTTTTTTTTTTTTTAATCCTTGCATAGATCACCCAGAGGGGAATGTTCTTTTCACAACAAAAGTGGAGTTACTCTTTAATGGATTGTTATACATAACAAATGATTTACACCAAACGTGGTACTCCATTCAAAATCTATGATTCATTCTATATCAGCAGATAAATAGTATCACCACTGATTTCACATTGCCTCCGCATATGTGTTAATTAAATCTTTCCATTCGATACTGTCACTGTGTCACTGTCTCCTGCCTGGCGTTTCCTTATTAGCACATCATTGTTCCACCACCTTCCCGGTCGGGCGGCAATGACATGACAAGAATACATTATTATATATTATTATATATATTATATATTATATTATAAGCATGGAATGGCTGTGTGTTCGTGTGCGCTCACGTGTACCTCTGGCATTCGCAGGGTTAAAAAAAGAAAAACAAGCATTGATTGAAAAAAGAAAGGGAATATTATATTTATTATGTGCTTCTTGCAGAAATAAGGGGTTTATTTATAAACACAGTAGGTGAGGAAGTGATTACTAAGCGCAACACAGCAGTAGAGGGTCAAATCCCAGCAGTAAGCGCAAAAGGAGCTTTAAAAGGCATTCACAGTTTGCGGATTGACGTCACATGTTATCTGTGTGAAAATAGATGTATGGAATTATCTAAAAAAAAAAAAAAAAATAGAGCCTATTCATCTACAGTCTCAGCAGCTTTACATCTATAAAATGGTGAATTCTGTGACATGCGTTGTGATCTGCTCCGCGGCATGCCCTGTAAGTAACTGCCCACGTGTAATTACCATGTAAACAATAGCTGATCAAAAGGAAAGAATGCCAAGACTGCACTGCATTATGTTCTAGTGAATTCTGCCTCTAAAGTCAGTGTAAAAATGATATTTAAATTGAAAGGCTTAGAGCTAACAGGCAATTTATACAAAATAAATAATGTCAGTTGCTACCACCCTCATTTACGCTAACAAGCTTTTGTCCAAATAAGGCTAAATAAGGCAAACTAAACTAAACCAAACCAAGGAACTTAAAGGGATAGTTCACTTTTACAAAAAAACCTGCCGCTCCAGGTGAGCAATCACTACAGTCTGGATGCGCTGGGTGCAAGCCACGGCTCACCACCGATGATTAATAGGAAGAAAAGAACGGCTGCACACCACAGGAACGTTCCAACAATTTTATTCCAAAAATAGCAAATGACAGCCAACAAAGACAGAGTTTCCGAACCCAGGAGGTGACACATGCGTTTCACACTGACCTTAGTGCTTCTTCAAACCAGGTTTGCAGGTAAAGGATGTTTATAGACTAAAACAAACTGTGCAGCTCTGACTAAAGATAATTAATACCCTTGCTATAGGTGCAGGCCATTTACATACCTTATGAAGCCTGACTGGAATACTCCCAGGACAGTGGTAAGTACTTCATGATGTTGCTAAGTGAGGCCTAGTCATCGCTGCTCACCTCCACCATCACAGGAGCGAGCTCTTTATCTGGTTCAACCCCCCCCCCCCCCCCACATACTCTCTCTTCTCTGATGCAGTAGCTCTGAGTTCAGCATTTGAGAGCTCATTCCTGTGATTGTGGAGATGAGCAGCAATGTCCTGGTAGTATTGCAGGCTATTTTTCTGTACTTGCAGGGTCTCTAAAGCCCCATACACACTATCAGATGTTCTGCTGAGTTTTTCCTTCAGGTTTACCAAAACCATGTAGTACAAGGGCCTGCCTGATTGCATACAAATTGAAACTAATAAAATTTGACCTCATATTAAATGGTTTTGGTAAATTGGAAGGAAAAACTTAGCAGAAAAACTGATAGTGTGTATGGGGCTTTAGAGACCCTGCAAGAACAGAAAAATAGCCTGGGGCATAAAGAAATAAAACATGGGGAAATATGCAGGTATTGAAGAGATGTACAGCCTAGGTTTTTTTTGCCCTATGGCCTAAATGGCCTACACCTATAGCAAGGGCTTTATTCAACTTTAGTTAGAGCTGCACAGACTGTTTTTATCTACAGATGCCCCTTATCTACATAGGTAGTTTTGTGGTAAAGATGAACTATCCCTTTAAGATCATCTTACCTCAACATGGCAAAACCAAAACCGAGGAACTGAGGATTATCTTTACTCATCATGGCAAAGTAATTAGGAGCAATTGTAAGATAAACATGCATTTTTTTAATCACAAGATCAGGTTTGCCAGAGGTTAACTTAAAGCCCCACTCCATGAAAAAACGAAATTATTACTACCCCCTCCCTCCTACTGCCTTCTAACCTCTGTTGACAGTATTTATTGCCACCATACTTTGTTAGGTCAACAATATTCACCTAAGTCCCCCATCCAGGTACCTCACTGCCACCGGATCCAGTGTGGGGGACCACTATTTTAGCACTCCAATGGTGCCCCGAGACCACCAGTCCCCTACTGTCCCCCCTGTGATGACATCAATCCTCTTCTCTCTCCTGAGAAGACCCTGCCAGTGGCCATCCAAGAAGTGTCCTAAAGAAAGCCCCCCTCCAATCAGTAAGAAAAAAGTAAAGATTTAAGGCTGTGGCCGAGGATTAAGGTAAGTAAAATAGGCAGATACAGATTTTTTTTTTATTCTTAATTTAAGTAGGTTTTTAAGTTTGTACAATCCAACCATAAGATATGAACATGCAGAATGTGGAATGTGTGGTCTTTAAACATGATCCAGGCATACAATGTTAGGTATGTACAATCCTTCATCATATATAAAGAAAACAGGATCCGTTTAGGGTTAAACCGAGAAGATATTCCACTGTTGTAATTAAACATTGTAGGAATTCTATTCTTTTCAGGAAAAGGAAAATGGTGGTAGGAGGAATGGTAAGTAGAAAAAAGTAGAAGGGTAAGGGGCAATAAAAAGGGAGGGACAGTGCGGCTTAGAACAAGGTTCTCCATACGGCTTATGACTTTATGCAGATATATCGTGGTTGAGGAAGGATTAAGGTCTTTCCACTTTGACGCAGTAAAGTACTTGGGACAGTCGGGAAGTGGTTAAAGGATGTTAAAAAGCAACAATGGGATCAACAGGTAAAAAAAACTTTAAGGATAAAAGTTATAGTGAGGACAACTTTCCAATAAAGCTAGCGATAGTCCGCATCATATATATATTTTTTTATTGTGCCTTTTTTGTGTTTTGTGATATGTTTGATCATGCCATAGATTCAGTGCTGCCCCATCTCCTAGGCACACATCCTGTGTTATTTTAATGAATCTAATTAGCCCTCCAAATTTTTGTCTTCGGACCACAAAATAATTAGTGTCAATGTTAAATAGATGAAGAGAGTGAGGGTTTAGCACAAGACAACTGGGCAGGGCTGATACCATTCACAAATATGCTGTGTTATCAGGAGTTGAGTGCATTTCTGGCAGATCAACAGCTAATTTTCTGTTCTTGCAAGGTCTCTAAAGGAATAAAACATGGGGAAATATGCAGACATTGAAGAGATGTACTGCCTAGGTTTTTTTTTTGTCCTATACACTTTAAATCTCAATACCGGGCACTTTTACCCCCCCCCCCTTTCTATCCAGGCCAATTTGCATGTTTCAGCGCTGTTGCATTTTGACATGTGGTCATGCAACACTGTACCCATATGACTTTTTTTCGCACAAATAATGATTTATTTTGGTGGTATTTAATCACCACTGTTTTTTTTTTTTTTTTTTTTGCTAAATAAACCAAAAAAAAATTCCAAAAATGTTGAAAAAAAATGTGTTTTCTTGGTTTCTGTTATAAAATTTTGCAAATAAATCATCTTTCTTCATAAATTTAGGCCATATTGTATTTTGCTTAATTTCTTTGGTGAAATTAACCCAAATCAGTGCATGTTATTTAGTCTTCAGTAAAGTTATATAATCCACAAACTATTGTATATATCTGACAATTGATCAATCCTGATGTACTTTCAATCCTATCTCATTTCTTGAGCCAAAAAAATGCCAGGACAGTACAAATACCCCCCAAATGACCTTTTTTGCAAAGTAGAGTCTGAGGTATATAGTAAGAGGCATGGCATGTTTTTTGAAGTTGTACTTTTTTGGGGAAAATGAAGAAAAATAAATAGTTTATTTCCTTTTTATTTTTTACATACCGTCACCAGTGCAGTACAGAGCCATCATATAACTGGTGTGGTGGTGACCAGGGACACTAACTGGTAACAGAATGTATAAATAAAAACAATATATATATATTTTCTTTATTCTTTTTCATACCATACTGCTCCCAGAGCAATACAGTTTTGCCATAGTAACACTGTACCACTCTGAGGAGTTGATCAGGATTTTTTTTTTTTACATACTATGTTTGCTTATTTATAGTGAATTTTACTGCTATGAGCAAATATTTTTACTGAATGACAGTGTGTAGACACTGTCTATTGTTGTGATTAGTTGTGATTGGTCACAGCTAATCACATGGTACAAAAGGGCTGTGATCGGCCCAGTTTGCACCATGTGATCTCCGTGACCAATAATAGCTAGCAACACAATTGTATACAATGAATGGCATAAAAAGGAAGCCATTCACAGTTTACAACTTTCATGTGGTCTGCTGTGATTGGTCACAGTGTTCACATGACACTGGCACACTGGCAGGGCGCCAGTACAGTGATCTGTCAATCTGCTGTGTCCAGTGGATGCAACGGGTGACAGATCGCACCAGAGCACAGCCCGTAGCGGCAGCACGAGGTGTGTACATGGGAAGACATTATATGAGGTTGTCCCATAACAATAGGGTTCAATTAGGGTTGTTTTGGGAACCAGTTAAAGTCACATCTGGATGTGTCACTGCATACACTGGGCTACATTGCACTTCACCTTCTGAATCACTAGGTTCCCTTAGCACCTATCTAATAACTGTCTGCTATTTATAAGACTCATGTAGGATTGTCACCTTTATTCTTCTATGCCTAATATTTCTCTCTCTTTTCTCATGTTTACATTTTTTTTTTGCAGAGATAAAATCCCTCGCTCTTTTTATTTTTCCTAGTGGCTGTAATGTATGCATGCCTTGACTCAGATGCATGTAGAAGCCAATTCCAATATAGGTGACACTTTGTAGAATCAATTTCAAGTTCTCACCTGCAAAGGTCAGTGACGATTACTAAAACTTAGAAAGGCCTCCACCTCTGTAATGTAGTAATGGAGCAGAATAGA
Source organism: Lithobates pipiens (assembly GCF_037356315.1). Taxonomy (NCBI): domain Eukaryota; kingdom Metazoa; phylum Chordata; class Amphibia; order Anura; family Ranidae; genus Lithobates; species Lithobates pipiens. Next base: position 106,769,919 of record NW_027507764.1, on the reverse strand, counting down.
AGGGAATTAACTCTCCAGGGCTATTACCGAATAGAGGATCTAGATATGTCATATAGAATTCACATCAAAATACACCATGATTTCCATGTTGCCTGTGCGGACTTAGCAAGAAATAAGAGGTGACAATCTAAACTGATCCGGGTGATATGATAGCCTCATACAAATTAGAAATTAGATTAGCCAATATCCACAAACAGGGCACAGTTATAACAAGTAAAAACATGCTCTTTAGATCATATTAAACATGTCCAGTCTATACCAAATAAACTTCAAAATAAAATATACAGAGAAATCTCAATATTGGGATAACAAGGCCGACAATTTTGCTTTCGAAATAACTATTTGTTTTTTTCATTTGAGGCGATAACAGATATTTTGGAGGAATGAACACTAGTTTTAGCAGTGGTTTGGCAGTAAGAAAAGTATCAAACAGCCAAGGATCATAATAATAATGACTAAATGGTGCTACCCTTGATGGCACGGATCACAATTTTCATAAATTGTATCTAAAAAGCATACAAAAGTTCTTTCATACTTTTTTGGGCATGTCCAATGATCCAGCCTTTTTGAGGAACTGTGGTTAAAACCATCAATGAAGTTGCACAGATCTCTTTCTCCTCTTTCCCGCAAACTTGTCTGCTAGGACTGGTGAGGGACTTAGGAACACGAATACTGGCAGGACATTAATTGGCCTTCTGCACTTTTACACCAGAATATGGACTTGGCACTCACATGTACACACTAGTGTTGCTTTATGGTCAATTTTGTGGAGCTATTCAGCCGCTAGCGGGGTGCTTTTACTCCTGCTCACGGCTGAGAAAGGGTTAAAACTGCAGCAGCGCTTTGCCGGTGGTATAGCCTCGCCCATTGGTATACACACCGCTCCAAAGATGCTGCTAGCAGGAATTTTTTTTTGTGTCCTGAGAGTGCACCGCTCCAGTGGGAAAGCCCTCGGGTCTTTCACATTGGAGACACAGGGGCGGCTCTTTCGGGCGCTTTTCAGTCGCTATTTTTAGCACTGTAGTGCCTGCAAAGCACCCCAGTGTGAAAGGGGTCTTAGCACATTTCTTTAATTTTGGTATTTTTTTCTTTTTTGTGTTCAAGTAGGCCCACTCCTGTGTGAGTCAGGTTCTGTTCTTGTTTTGTCTTTTAATTAAAAAAATAAAGAGATTTAAAAAAAAAAAATGCATACAAAAGTAAGGCCTGTGAAAAAGAATTTCCTGTCCTCCAGTGTGTACTTAACCACTTGCTGACCAGGAACACAGAGGGAAAAAAGACTAAAAAAGAAAATGATCGCATCCACCATATATTATGATTGGTAAGCTGCAATATGTTCCATTTTTTGGGTTTATCATCACTTTACTTTTGAGTGGACTGACTCTCTAAGGTGCACAAAACATCTAGAATAATTAAATATGTCAATAACATCAAATACAGGGAAACAAAAAAGTTTTATGCCTTTGTGATCTTCTTTTAAGCACATTTAAACCAGGGGTTGGCAACCCTCAGGCCGCGGCCCGCTACCGCTAGATGTCCGGCCCATCAGTACCCGTGATTAATTCACGGGTACCCGGCCTGCGGACATTTTCGCCGCTGTCCTCTTCATTGGACATCGGTGAGTGGCGGGATCACAGGGTTGGATGGGGCGGGAGCCGCTGGAGTTAACTTTATACATTACACAGCAGGTGACTGGTTGCCGGGCGATTCTAGCAACCCATCATCAGCCTGTTAATGTGAAAAGTTAACCAGCAGTTCCCACCACCATCCAGCCCTGTGATATTGATCTGTGCTCTGCAGTGTGTATGTGTGTGTGTGGGGACAGAGGACACTATGGGAGTACAGAGGACACTACAGTGGTGAGTGTAAGGGTAGGGAGAGTCACCCTTTAAGCTTATGCTAGGAATACATATTAAGAGCTTCAGGAGTTAAAAGCATATTACTTGTAATTGTTCACGGTGGCACTTGTTTTTGCAGATCTGCAGAAGCCTGCAAAAACAGGATGTATCTGTGGTTAGAAATTTTATAGGAAGTAAGATAAGTTCATAAGGTGATTTTATAATGTGTTAAAATAAATAGAATCTTAAGGTCATATATAAAAATATATGTCTGTATGTCTGGAAATCTTATATCAGAATTCCCCTAAAAAAGTCCGCTAACGGTATGACGCACTAGAATGTCAATGCTATTTGATTGGTGAATGTTTTGTCTAAATCTCATTGGTTGGTAATACAATGTTTCGAATCATAAAAGACTGGTAACAGAGGAAATTAAAAGTGTGTATTCAGAATCTAACCAGTGTGTGTGTCTGGTCCTTTTTGAATAACCACCCCGATCGATTGAAGACAGTTTTTCAAGTGAAAGTCCAGCCCGGGCAAGCAAAACAAACAGGGGCGCTCCTTACAGTGAGGGGACAGAGTACACTGCTTTGGGGGGGGGGGGGGGGGAAGTGACCCCATCATTCCTAGGGACAGGGATCCTTTCTCCCCTGGGGCAGGGATCCTTTCTCCCCTGGGGATAGGGACCTCATCACCCCTGGGGACAGGAACCCCTTCTCACCTGGGAACAGGGACCTCATCACTCCTGGGGACAGGGACCCCTTCTCACCTGGGGACAGGGACCCCAGGTGAGAAGCAGGGTATGATAATATTTCATAGAACAGAACAATGACATTTTCAGCCAGAAATCTTCCATCCGTGAGGAAAGAACGGAAAAAGACCTCCACGTTCACATAGGTGTGCACATACACCTTACCAAATATATGTATGACCCCTAATCAAGGAAAGGTAAAATAACACTAATGGTGTAAACAACATCAAGGCATGCAGTGATCTTCATTGGTTTTACATAAATATATCACTCAGAATTGGAACCACATAAGGGAAGAAAAAACTCCTCATATAAGCCCAAACAATATTTATTAAAAATAGTTCAAATGCACTTACAAAGCAATATAACGTATGGGCAATGTCACACGTGTTCAAATATGAGTATCCGATCCTCCGTGTTCTCAGCAAAGACACTTCCAGGTTGGAACTTACATGATGGCATCAGCGGTAGTGCATTTTAACTATTTTTAATAAATATTGCTTGGGCTTACTACACTATGAGGAGTTTTTTTCTTCCCTTATGTGGTTCCAATTCAGACTGATATATGTATGTAAAACGGATGAAGGTCACTGTCATGTCGTTTGCACATTAGCGTTATTTGACCTTTCCTTGATTGGGGGGGGTCATTCATATCCGATAAGGTGTATATAAACACTTATGTGAATGTGGCGGTGTCTTTTTTTCCTTCATTTTATCACAGGCAGAAGATCTTTGGTTAAAGATTCCATTGTTCTGTTCTATGAAGTATCAACATATGCTGCTTCTTTGCATGTTTTTTAGTTGGACTTTGATTTGTGCATCGATTATGGACACTACTTTTTTTCCTATTTTGTAATACTATATACAGTAAGTTCTTGTTTATAGCACTGCACTTTTTTTGCACAGTTGTTTTTGGGTTGATATTATGACCATTAGTGTTGGCTGTTTTTTTTTTTTTTTAGAAGCAACTGAGCGCAGAATTTTCACTATATAATTTAAACATATCAACCCTATATCAGCAGACGCTAGTGCAATTCCAGATACTGCATTATGGAAATGCCATGGTATTATAACTCACGCGGGTATTTATCAGGAGGGAACAATGTACTAATCTGTGCAATTACAGGAGAAGCATGGTTTTACACTATAGATGCTTCAGTAGATTTCTACAACTGTGCTATGGCTTGGAGACAAAATTCAGGGACCAGAAAAAATCCATTTAGTTGCAAGATCTCCAAGGCTGTATTATTCACGTTCTATTCCCATGTGTTAAACACTGGGTACAACTCCACTGGAGGCTATTAAGACTATAGATAAGCCTTTCTTAACCTTTTTCAACACAGAGGAACCCTTGAAATAGTTCTCCAGGCTTGAGGAACCCCTGCAAAAAATTAGAACTCTACAACTCATGATACATTAGTGTGATGGTCAGTGGGAAGAATGGTCTTTACACTTGTGGTCATTGGGAAGAATTACCTCCTTACAGATAGCTAAAAAGATTAATGGTGTCAGTAGGAACTTATCTATGAGGCAGAAATTGCCCAATGCTGAAGGAACCCCTAGAAACCTCTGGAGGAACCCTAGGGTTCCACGGAACCTTGGTTGAGAATCACTGCTATAGATCCTACTATCTACTGTCTATGACAGTTAACAATAGAATAAAGGAGAAGTATCTTCTCTTATGGGTCACATGAGTGCACTTAGTTCTGCACTCCTGTGACCAAGATTCAGCTGACAGTGGGCTAAAGTCCCCAGTCAACTAACTTCACAGAGCCAGTCCAGGCTCTGCAGGGATCCAGACAATAATGTCAGTATCTGCCCAGATGCCTGACCGGAAGCTGACTCAGCCTCTCAGCATGCCACTAAGCCTGAACCAGACACTCTTACCCCTTCACAGCCCAGCAGACCAGTGAGCACTGCAGTGACAGAGCACAGAGCAGTGACTACCAGTCACCATTCTGTTCACAAAGTGGACCCGAGAACTGAGTGATCAGTGTTCTTTAAGTTCCCAGTGTAGAGCTGGCGGGGGAGAGCTGCAGAATCAGGTCAATGCTGCAGCCATCTAGGCGAGTAAGTACTGTATGTTTGCTTATTTAATTCCCACACTTATCTTAATTCAGTTGTATATTATATACCAAACATAACTATCTCCTGTTCAACTGCACAGAATCGGAGGTATGGCCAAACTCAACGTGTAATGAAACACAGGTAGACGTCATGCATCTCATTTAAGATTGTAAGAATATATCTGGCTTATGCCAGAAATAGGTTTCCACCTTCTTATTGCAATTTCCTCTTCCCTGTACACCTGACATTTGTTTATTTACTATACTAGACAAAGAATATTGGCCACATTATATTAGAATATTCTTACAAGAAACCTTTTTTATGGTTCACAAACCCATAGCTAACAAATGGGTGAGTCCACCCTCCCCTACTGTAGGCCACTGGAAATCAATCAACGGGTGATCAGATTATCCCTCGTTAAAAGGTTATATACAGGAATAGGAACTGTCCCCAAAAAATTTATAGAATTTAGGACCCAAGGCATAATTTTATTCTTGTCTTAAATTCAGGTTGACTTGGCCAGCCTTAACATTATACCTGTCTTACTCGAGAATATGTGAACTCTTTGACAACATGTTTTAGTAAACTGGCAAATCACCCCGCTGCAAGCCAGACTTAGTCCCCTATTCTTACAAGAAACCTTTTTTATGGTTCACAAACCCATAGCTAACAAATGGGTGAGTCCACCCTCCCCTACTGTAGGCCACTGGAAATCAATCAACGGGTGATCAGATTTTCCCTCGTGAAAAGGTTATATACAGGAATAGGAACTGTCCCCAAAAAATTTATAGAATTTAGGACCCAAGGCATAATTTTATTCTTGTCTTAAATTCAGGTTGACTTGGCCAGCCTTAACATTATACCTGTCTTACTCGAGAATATGTGAACTCTTTGACAACATGTTTTAGTAATTGTAAACACACATACGTTTGGGGTTCATGTACAGTACATGGCTTCTACATACAGCTGCCCCTAAGACATAAATGGCTGTATGCAGCAGTATACGGTAGGCTCTACTAGAAATTTGCTGTCATAGCTGTTTTGGGCGGTCTTAGGTTATACCTCAATTCACATCACCCAAAACAAAAAAACTAATTTGGCTTGAGTTTTGCTTTGAAACAATTGTCTACATTAATTGGCTCCTGCTTTGAAAAAAACAGGAAAAATTTTAAGGATGACCAGTTGTATTTTTACTTTCTTTTGTCACATCTGTTATATCTGTATTCCTTATGGAAATCTGGAGTATTTAGAGAGCAGAGTGCAAGAATCAATTTGACTCCCTCAATGGTGGAATCGAGAGCCATCTTCTAAGGGTTCAGAAAGCACAAAAATAATTCAAACTGGCAAATCACCCCGCTGCAAGCCAGACTTAGTCCCCTGATTATTTTACAGGCTGAAGATGAAGAGTTGTTCAATTATTTTAGGCAAGATGCTGAGAAACTGGGCTAAAATTACCTCGCGAAATTGCCGTACCCCTTCCCGCTGTTGTGAGGTCAATTTAAACATTACAGCTTGAGATACATCCCTGATAGAAATTCTTACCTCTGACTGAATGGAAAAGTGGCTCATTTCATTTAACCTGAGAAGGCTTGGCAGAGAAAAGCAGGCTTTTCAACCCCATAGACTAAAATAATGGATTTCAATCCTGCATCTCATGGGTGTGATCAGTCCATCTAGTGAATAATAAACTTTGAACACAGCTCTATATGGACTTGCTGAAAAGTCACTTTTCCAAAAAAAAAGAAAGAAAAAAAGCACATCTTTCTTTGATTTTCCTTTATATGTGTCTTTTTCTTTACATGATACTAAAGAGTTCTTGTACTGCAGTAATGATTTTAATATTGTAAAAGAACAGGGTAGATCCTATACTAGGTTATTCTACCTAATGAAGGTATAGTGTTGGAAATGTCATGTTAGCCAAGTATGCTGCCATACATAGTAAATACATAGGAAAGTACAGTATATTATATTTACTTATTTTAGGCTTTTTTTTTTTCATTTTTCAGTTACTTCATGGTTTCTCGCCTACACCAAAATATGTCATACATCCCAGGAGTCTTCACGGGCAATTTTTTTCTTTCATTTGGAGGAGGGACTTCGTCAGCTAAGCACACCTTCCTGTCTGCATGCCTGAGCTAAGGGCACATAGATTTCAGAAAGTACATGTTACACTAATCACGTCACCTTACTCAAGATGGCTGCAGTTAGAAATTCTAAGAGCCGGTTCACACAGGGGCGACACGACTTCCAGGACGACTTTGTGAGACAACTTGCAGATGACTTAAACACGACTTGGACACGACCTGGGGCGACTTACAACGTGACTTTAAGTCGCCCCAGGCCAGGCGACTTTTGCTGTGGCCAATCAGATAATGAGCTCTAAAGGGGGAACTCCACACCAAATTTAAAAAAAAAATGGCATGGGTTTCCCCTCCGAGGGCATACCAGGCCCTTAGGTCTGGTATGGATTCTAAGGGGAACCCCCTACGCCGAAAAAAACAGCGTGGGGGTCCCCCTCAGATCCATACCAGACCCTTATCCGAGCACGCTACCCGGCCGGCCAGGAAAGGGGGTGGGGACGGGCGAGCGCCCCCCCCCTTCTGAGCCGTGCCAGGCCGCGTGCCCTCAACATGAGGGGGTGCCTTGGGGAAGGGGGGCGCGCGGCCCCCCACCCCAAAGCACCTTGTCCCCATGTTTATGAGGACAAAGGCCTCTTCCTGACAACCCTGGCCGTTGCTTGTTGGGGTCTGCGGGCGGGGGGCTTATCGTAATCCGGGAGCCCCCTTTAATAAGGGGGCCCCAGATCCCGGCCCCCCACCCTATGTGAATGAGTATGGGGTACAATGTACCCCTACCCATTCACCTGTGAAAAAAAATGTACAAAAAAAAACACAACACACAAGGGTTAAAATAGTTTATTGCACAGCTCCGGGGGTCTTCTGTCTTCGGGGGTCTTCTCGTCGGACACCTCCGGTATCTTCTGCCAGCTCTTTTACTAGCGGAGGAGCCCGGCTTTCTTCTTCGCAGCCGCCCTCTTCTTCCGACTTCGGGGGTCTTGTCCCCCTCTTCGGGGGTCTTGTCCCCCTCTTCGGTTCTTCTTGCCAGGCCACCACGCCTTCTTCTAGCTCTTTTACAAGCGGTGGCCCGGTCTTCCGTCGCCGCTGTCACCGTCTTCTGTTCTTCTCTTCTTCTCTTCAGATGTTGCCACGTCGCTGCCTTTCGGCGTAGGGGGTTCCCCTTAGAATTCATACCAGACCTAAGGGCCTGGTATGCTCTCGGAGGGGGAACCCACACCAATTTTTTTTCATAAATTTGGCGTGGAGTTCCCTCTTGAGAGCTTATAATTCTGTCAGAGTTGCCTCCGTATAGACGGAGATCCGACTTGGAGGCGACCTCCATTGAAATCAATGGGTACCAGTCGCCTACAAGTCAGATTGAAGTAGTACAGGAACCTTTTCTGAAGTCGGAGCAACTTCAGTAGTGTGCATTAAGACGGCTCTCATTCACTCGTCCCTGTGTGAACCGGCTCAAAGTGTTTTTCAAAGTGATTTTTAAATAAAATAAACCATGGAGACATGGATGGATGGGTGAGTTTGCTCTGAATATTAAGAATGCATTAAATAGAATTTTCTGTTGTGATGCTCAGATACAGTTAAAGTGGTTGTAAACCCTTACAAACCACTTTGACCTACAGGTAAGCCTAGATTAAGGCTTACCTGTAGGTACAAGAAATATCTCCTAAACCTACACGGTTTAGGAGATATTTACAAAAAGACAGGCACCACTGTCTACGGCGCATGCGCCGTAGACAGCGGCGGGCAGGCGCACTGGGCATGTTGGTGCTAACGGCAATATGCCGTTATTGGCGGCTCCCATGCGCATGCGTGGGAGTGATGTCATCGCTGCTCCTGTGTCAGGTAAGTGACACATAATGGGCTACTATACTATGCATAGTAGCCCATTAAGCTTTACCTTTGCATTGAGACAAAGAGGAAGTAAACCCATCAGAGTTTACTTCCTCTTTAAGTTCCACATTAACTTGTGACAGCCATTCAGCACTTTAGGTAATCATTGTGCTGACAAACCTGCGCACAACCTGACTTTCTTACAGGAACATATATATATATATATATATATATATATATATATATATATATATATACCGTATATACTCGAGTATAAGCCGAGATTTTCAGCCTCTTTTTTGAGGCTGAAAGTGCCCCCCTCGGCTTATACTCGAGTCATCGCTGTCTGCCCGCTCGATCAGCGTGTCGAGCAGACAGACAGCGGCCATTCTATTCAAAAGCCGCGCCTCCGGCTCCGCCTTCGCCTGTGATAGGCGGAACACTGAATTTCCCAGCAGCCTGTGTTCCGCCTATCACGGACATCGTATCATCCTCGTACTACGGACGAGGATGATACGACGTCTGTGATAGGCGGAACACAGGCTGCTGGGAAATTCAGTGTTCCGCCTATCACAGGCGAAGGCGGCGGCGCAGCTTTTGAACTTTACAATGGCCGCCGACGAAGAGGGCACGGGACGGAGGCAAGGCAAGGCACGGCACGGCACGGGACGGGACGGGACGGGGGCAAGGCAAGGCACGACACGGGACGGATGCAAGGAGGCAAGGCACGGCACGGGACGGAGGCAAGGAGGCAAGGCACGGGACGGAGGCTCGGGACAAAGGTAGGCTGGACACACACACACACACACACACACACACACACACACACACACACACACATGGATGGAGACACACACAGGGATGGATGGATGGATGGATGGAGACACACACACACAGGGATGGATGGATGGATGGATGGAGACACACACACACAGGGATGGATGGATGGATGGATGGAGACACACACACACACAGGGATGGATGGATGGATGGACACACACACACACAGGGATGGATGGACGGACACACAGGGATGGACGGACACACAGGGATGGACGGACACACAGGGATGGACGGACACACACACAGGGATGGACAGGCATGTCTCACCCTCGGCTTATACACGAGTCAATAAGTTTGCCAGTTTTTTTGGGGGTAAATTGGGGGCCTCGGCTTATATTCGGGTCGGCCTATACTCGAGTATATACGGTATATATATATATATATATATATATATATGCTTTAATGGCATCCCAGTCTTAGTCCATAGGGTTCAATATTGAGTTGGCCTGCCCTTTGCAGCTATATAAGCTTCAACTCTTCTGGGAAGGCTGTTCACAAGGTTTAGGAGTGTGTCTATGGGAATGTTTGACCATTCTTCCAGAAGTGCATTTGTGAGGTCAGGCACTGTGTAAGAGAAGGCCTGGCTTGCAGTCTCCACTATAATTCATTCCAAAGGTGTTCTATCGGGTTGAGGTCAGGACTCTGTGCAGACTAGTTAAGTTCCTCCATCCCAAACTCGCTCATTCATGTCTTTATGGACCTTGCTTTGTGCACTGGTCCAAATCATTTGGTGGAGGGGGGATTATGGTGTGCGGTTGTATTTCAGGGGTTGGGCTTGGCCCCTTAGTTCCAGTGAAGGGAATTTTAAAAAGGGGCTGTAAAGGCAGAAAGTTTTTTATTTGAATGCATTCTATGCATTATGATAAAAGCCTTCTGTGTGCAGAAGCCCTCCTAATAATTACTATTACCTGAGCCCCATATAGGTCCAGTGATGCTGCAGGAGTCTCTCGGTTACCTGGGACTCCCCTTCTCATTGGCTGAGACAGCAGCGTGGTGCCATTGGCTCTTGCTGCTGTTGATCAAAACCAGTCAGCTAATGAGGAGAGAAAGGGGGCGGGGCCGGGGTTCTGTGTCTGAATTGACACAGGGAGCTGTGGCTCAGCTCAGGTGCCCCCATAGCAGACTGCTTGCTGTGGGAGCACTCAACAGGAGGGAGGGACTAGGAGCGCCGGCGAGAGACCTGAGAAGAGGAAGGTCGGGGCTGCTTTATGCAAAATCACTGCACAGAGAAGGTAAGTACAACATGTTTGTTTTTGTTAACAAAAAAAACGAGACTTTAGTATCAAATGATCCCAACTTTGTGGGAACAGTTTAGGAATGGCCGCTTCCTGTTCCAACACCAGTGCACAAATCAAGGTCCATAAAGACATGGATGAGTGCATTTGGAGTGGAGGAACTTGACTGGTCTGCACAAAGTCCTGTGTATAAAGTGACAGTTACCAGTAGAAGACAGTGGCTTAACTAGGATGGAAACAAGCATTTAATATGGAAAAAAGGCATGGCCTAACAAAACTATTTTAACCCCCTTTGCACCAGCCCCTCCCAGCACTTTAAGGGGTTTAGAATGCTGGGAGGTGGGGCAGAGTTTATGATCATGTAACCGCCATGATTGGTTGTCATGGTGGACACATGATCATGATCTTGTGATCGGGAGCTTTTTGTTAGCCATCGGTAACTTACAGGAAAGCGTAGTTAATACCAAGTACACCAGGGCTGGTATCACGCCTCTGTGTTGGGGGTAACATGCACTACAGGAGGACATAAGTTTGTTCTTTTTGCTTTTTCTGTGCACTCGTGGCCGGTTGGTCTGAGCGTATTTCTTAGCCCCTGTACACACGGTCGGACATTCTGCCAACCAAATTCGTCGGATTTTGTCCGTCGGATTTTGCCCGTTGGATCTTGTCCGAAACTGTTGCATACACACGGTCGGACTAAGTTGTCAAAAAATCTGATTATTCAGAACGTGATGACATAATTTCATTACGATGGGACTAGTAGCCAATAGCTTTGATGTAGGAATTTGATCTGAGCATGTGTGGCACTTGGTCCGATCAAAATTCTCTACACATGATCGGAGTATGTCCGATCAAACCAGTTGGTCGGAAAATATTTCCAACATGTTGGAAAATTGGGTCCGACGGAGATTCGGACGGAATCAGTCCGATGCATACCACACACAGTCGGATTATCCGACGACACGGTCCGATAAGACGCATTCCGACGGATTCTCCGACCGTGTGTACAAGGCTTAACAGATTGGCCGTCACACTGGTTGGGAAGTCTCACTTATTGCCCCGGGCTGGAGTGTTCGTTGTTAACTTCCAAGGAGACTTGGGATCTTCACAGGGATTGGTGAGCTTGCTTGTTGACCTATGCTGGCACCGCCCCTCGCCGCTGTGTCTTTTCGCTCATCTCTGGAAGTTGCCGGTGGAGTTCGGGATAGGAGCGATTTGTCAGTCCCGGCCGAGAGCTAGACATTCTTGCGCTATTGCTTGTGGGGGAGTCCATCGGCTCCGGTAAGGACCCTCACTTGCTGACTCTTTCGTCTATTTTGACTACAGTGAAAGCTGACTGATGGTGGCTTCTGCGTGCTAATTGAACGGGACACCTGTTTAGTTTATTCCCATTGCACATTATATGGACTTATTTGTGATTGACTTTGATGTGTATTTATGTATTCACATATAATTAAGTTTCACTCATAGCGCAACATTTTATATTGATACTTATTTACACCATTAGGATATTGGATGGGTTTTTTGTTGCAGCTTTTTGATTATTTTTTCTAGCGCGGTATTGTTTACTTTTTACATATTGATTTGCCGGTAACATGCACTCCAGTGAGGGAAAAAAGTATTTGATCCCCTGCTGATTTTGTACATTTGCCCACTGACAAAGAAAAGATCAGTCTATAATTTTAATGGTAGGTTTATTTTAACAGTGAGAGACAAGAACAACAAAACAATCCAGAAAAATGCATTTCAAAAAAAGTTATAAATTGATTGGCATTTTAATGAGTGAAATAAGTAATCAGTGTGCCCGTCCGCCACGCAGTGGAAGGAGTTTCCAGGACTGTCATGCGTATCAAGATCAGCCCTATGATATTTGTGTGTTTTTGCATAACATCTCATTAGCGTGCCTTATAGTGAGTTGTTTGTTTCTGTCGCAACAAGCTGCATCCCTCTGAGAAATTCCTCCTGCCACATCTACTCTCCCTATTTAATCTTTTGTGATCATTCACTATAGTGAAAGGGGTGCTGTGAATATAGGGCCTTTTGGGTTCCTCCTTGTGGGATGAATCAGTTCAGCTGAAGTCAAGGTGTGTTATTTCCATCCCAGAAGACATTTTTTTTCTGCTTCCTCATTGTGACACAACAGACGTCCATTGTGGGGACATTGTCCTGCTTTGATACACTAATATTCTTATGGTGGCAGTTCTGTGGTTCCTGCACTGATATATACATACCTGGTGGCATTTTTGGGTGAATATCTTGTACAGTAATTAAAAAAAAGTCTCCTGTAGAAGCCAGCTGTTGGCAAAACATGTTGAGCAATAATTGCTGTATCATACACCTGGACCGTATATAATATTTATTCTAAAATTACTTTTTTAAGTATTTAAAAAAAAATGATTTGGATTTTAAAGTAAAATGTAGTACATCTCTTCTGTCTGGGAAAAAGTCTTAAAATTCCCCAAATATAGTTCTTCTATACACAGAGTGAAATAAGTATTTGACCCCTTCTCAAAATATAACTTAGTACTTGTTGGCAATCACAGAGGCCAGACATTTCTTGTAGTTGGCCACCAGGTTTGCACACATCTCAGGAGGGATTTTGTCCCACTCCTCTTTGCACATCCTCTCCAAGTCATTAAGGTTTTAAGGCTGATGTTTGGTAACTCCAGGACCTTAATGTGCTTCTTCAAGAGTCACTCCTTTGTTTCTTCAGCAGTGTGTTTTGGAACATTGTCATGCTGAAATACTCACCCATGACCCATTTTCAATGCTATTGCTGAGGCTGATGTTCTCACCCAAGATTTGACACTACATGGCCCCGCCCATCGTCCCTTTAATGCAGTGAAGTTGTGCTATCCCCTTAGCAGAAAAATACCCGCAAATTAAAATGTTTCCACCTCCATGTTTGATGGTGGGAATGGTGTTCCTGGGGTCATAGGCAGCATTCCTCCTCCTCCAAACACGGTGAGTTGGGTTGATGCCAAAGGGCTTGATTTTGGTCTCATCTGACTACAACACTTTTACCCAGTTCTCCTCTGAATCATTCAGATGTTCATTAGCAAACTTCAGACAGGCCTGTACATGTGCTTTCTTGAGCAGGGGGACAGTGCAAGCGCTGCAGGATTTCAGTCCTTCACGACGTAGTGTATTACCAATTGTTTTCTTGGTGACTATGATCCCAACTGCCTTGAGATGATTGACAATATTCTCTCATGTAGTTCTGGCCAGATTCCTCATTATTTTCATGATCATTGAAACTCCACGAGCCCCAGACCAAGGGAGATTGACAGTTATTTTGTGTTGTCATCCTCTCACCAAGCTGCTTGGCAATGGTCTTGTAGTCCATTCCAGCCTTGTGTAGGTCTACAATCTTGTCCCTGACATCCTTGGACAGCTCTTTGGTCTTGGCCATGGTGGAGAAATTGTAATCTATCTGATTGATTGACTGCTTCTGTGGACAGGTGTCTTTTATACAGGTAACAAGCTGAGATTAAGAACACTAATTTTAAGGCTCGACTCACATCTATGCACGTTGCTTTTGAGCGTTTCTGCAGAGCTTTTTGTGGTGCTTGCTGCGTTTTTGGACACGCGTTTTTACCGTGATCTTACAGCAATTTTGCCGCGATTTGTGTTTTTTTACACTGTATATAGCTGGTTGCTAAGGAGGGGGCTGGGAAGCCGTCTGCTGCGTCCTTAACAACAGATGAGTCGTCAGTTGTCAGCGGGCTTCCCGCTGAATGTAAAAAAAAAAGAATTGACGGCTTTAAAAAAATTGAGAGAAAAAACAGCGTGGGGAGATGCGGACAGACTGACTGACACACCACACCACCAATTGCCGCGTTGCGTGGTCCCGCTGGCGCGCATTCATGACTTATCCTGCTGGATGTCAATTGATGCCCAGTCAGGATAACGGAACCACTTCCCGGCCATCATTCTGCTATAGGCCAGGCGGGAAGTGGTTAATTAATTTGACTTTCCTTGTGGAAACATCAAGTTTAGAACATGCATGGCAAGGTTCTCACTATGGTTCCCAAACAAACCTCTGAGGGCTTCACAGAATAGCTGTATTTATACTGAGCTTAAGTTACACATATGGACTTTATTTACTAATTAGGTGATTTCTGAAGGCAATTGGTTCCACTAGATTTTAGTTAGGGGTATCAGAGTAAAGAGTGCTGAATACAAATGCACACCACACTTTGTAGATATTTATTTTTAAAAAGTTTGAAAACCATTTATCATTTTCCTTCCACTTCACAATTATGCACCACTTTGTGTTGTTCTATCACATAAAATCCCAATAAAATACATTCACGATTTTGAATGTGGAAAATTTCAAGGGGTATGAATACTTTTTCAATGCACTGTAATTACTGTCTTGACAGTCTGACATGAGTTCCTGAACTGTACTGTATACATTCCATCAAAATTGATTAAAAAATATTATTACATTTGGATGAACCCCTATGCTTCCTCTGAATGCCAGGCCCCCAAACTTCTGAGCCTCACAGTAACATGGTCTGCTACAGTTCTAACTACACTTTTGCTCTAACTCTGCAATATTTACCTATACTTCAATGGTCCAACTTCCCTCCCCGGCATTTTTTACCAAGCTTCACTCAGGTGCCGGGCTGCGGTCATCTTTATAGTCACACGTGGGATGATAAGTGCAGTCATCCCAACACACAGACGGTGCGCCAAAATGTAATCTGAGCTACCTTTATGCAGCTCGGTGTATTTTCCAAAGAAGCCTGTGGGCAGGCCGGTACGTTTCTTTTATCGCAGAAGTGACTTTGCATGACTCTTCTGCAAAAAAGAGCCTGCCTGCTCTCAATTTTTGAAAGTGGGACTTAGTTCTGCTTTAACACACATGTAGCTTTCTTCCCTGATGAAGAGTTTGCTACCAGCCGTACTAACGTCTTCCCTTATGTGCCTCCATGTATGAGTTTCTCTATAGTACAGTTTGCCTTCTGCATAAAACAAGAGGGGCAGCAGTACCAAACAACATAGGTGGGTTAAAGTGGTTGTAAACCCTCCCCCACAACGTTGTCCCATGTAAATCAGCATAAAAAACCCTAATGAACACTGCTTGTAGATATCTCCTTACTTGCTTAGTATTGTTGTAATCCTTGTTGTTCTGTAGAATGAAGTCACTGAGCATGCCCAGATCTCCCCTGATTTACGGCACACTCTCTATCTGCTTATCTATCTGTTATCAGGACTTCCTACAGCACAGCACTGAACTCTGCTAATCACTCAGAGCTTCCTCCTACACACCATGTGACCATGTGACATCGCATACAGTCTAAACTTGGCCATTACTGCAGTCTTATCAGCTGAAGCTGATAAGTCTGATAAAGGCAAACATTAGACATCGGCAAAAGTAAATATTATGAAATAAACAAGTAAGCTATAAACAGGGAAGCAGGGTTGCCATAGAAACATTGGATTGAGAAGGAGGCTTGGTTAACAGTACAGGAAGTGCTCAATGTAAGGGCGGAAATACACTCCACTGTGGACTCAGAAAACAATACTTAAGATGGCGCTGCCTAACCCCTGGAAACAAGTTTTTTTAAAGTTTCTTTAAACAGTAAGTAATATGCAATTTGGGCTGGATTACAGTGGCTATAGTCTGATAATTACCTATTATAATGGACTAAATGAAGAGAAGCATCAGAGTGGGAGAGTTTACTTCCTCTTTAAGAATTTTTAGCCATTGGTTGTGGAAACTGGGGTAGCAGAGTGGGCCTCTCCCCTTCTCCAGGGCATGTTGGTGTTACAACTGCCTGGCCTCCTTTTCCAACTTTATGATTAAAAAAAAATTGCCAGAAACCAGTGTTCCTTGGCGTCAACAAGAAGTACCCCAAGCTGCAGTTCCTCTGTCTGGTAGGCTGCAGAGCATGCAGATCAAGACTTGAAGTTGGGTTTGAACCCACAATTTTCAAACACATATAACATTATTTGAAAAAAAAAAAATGACTTACATCTCCTGTGTCACAATGTATCCATATTTGTCACTGCTGGGAGATGCTACTTGTAGCTGCATTTCTTCTTTCATTTTCTGTGGCTTTTCTTGAAAGGATCTGTCATCTTGTGAAAAACTCTCCTGCACCAAGTGCTGATACTCGATTTCCGCTCTGGAATCTGAATCAGACTCAGCTGATTTCTTCTGAGCTGTTAACTCTTTAGTGTATGTCTCACTTTTTACATTCTCAATGCCTGCTTTATTTTCATCATCATCATCGTCATCATCATCTGAATTGTAATGGAAGTCTCCAAAGCTTTTTAGTCCATTGTCATAAGGTTCTTTTAAGAATTCACGTGACACAGAATTTACAGTAAAATCTTGCAGGTTTTCACTTTTCGGGCCTGCCTCTCTATCCTGTTATAAAAGAAAAAAGTGATTTATTTTGAGAAAAAGCTAAACGTAAAAATTTAATTAGAACAAAAAAATAAATGTTTTTCTTTGTTTTTGGCAGAGTGCTTTAAATTTTGGAATGGGGAGGAGCTAAAAATGTTGATGCTTTTTATTTCTTTGTGTGACCCCAATGAGGAAATTTTCCTTTTCTGCTTGTTTCTTTGATACTGGTACAAGAAATAGGGGATGCAGTCATCTGCAGCCACAAAATAATAATCAGAAGTTCTAACCCTTATTAACACAACTAAAACTGTATTTTTTTCTTTTTGTCTGTGCCCCTGTATGAAAAAATGTCCATCAATTCCTATCCCAACTACAAATGAGTGCAACAAAGAGTTTTCATTTCCCTGAAATGTGTACAAAATGCATTGGAGTCGATGGGGAAGGTGAAATTAAAGTGGTTGAAAGGCCCAAAGTTTTTTACCTTCATGCATTCTAGGGGCAGGGGACCTATGAAACAAAGGACCAGAGCTGTTCTGTGCAAAACCACAGCACAGAGCACGCAAGTATGACATGTTTGTTATATTAAAAAACTGCCTTTAATATAATTTTAAGGAGGTTTTTGTTGGTTTTTAAGGGTTCAAAAGGGCTTCATTGAATTGGCTCCCATAGTTTATGGAAGCCCTTATCAACTATCCTGGAGTTATTCCAGGACTAAAAAAGGTCTTTCGTTATTTATTTATTTCTCCAGAAAGAAAATATAAAAGTGTGAAAAAAGAGAAAAAGTCAAGTGATTCATCGAATCTGGCATTTTTTATTTCATTTATTATTTTATTCTTAAGGTAACAGTACAAAAATTGGCAGCACAGTGGCTTAGTGGTTAGGATAACTGGCTTCTGCTTTTGAGTCAACAGAGAAAACGAGAAAACAGATGAATTTATAGAAATATTAATTAATTCATTAATTAATAAAAAATTGATCAAATACACAAACAATAGAAATGATACAGAAATATAAAGCAACAAGTAGATAATTTGATTGTAGAATAAATGCATCTGTTAATGAATTCTGAAAGATTTTAAGCAGGCCATACACGGGGCGAAACTCTTTTCTGCAACCACATTTTGCAGGAAAGAAATTTGCATGATTCCCCCATCAACACAGGTAGTCCCTCCACAACACAGGGCAGGGGCGTAACTATAGGGGGTAAAGCAGTTGCGACTGGGCCCCGTTCTGCAGGGGGCCCATGCGTCCCCCTCTACATATGGCTGGCGGCAGCATAGGTACCTAGCAGCATTACATGGGTGACTGGAGGTGGGGGGTGACTAGCAGAGCTCCATGCTCAACTACCACACTGGCTGCACTTTAGCTGTGGATTCCCCGCATGACCTGTGTCCACAGATGGCTCCACTGGGTCCCTCTCTCATGCTCCATGCAGCGCCACTCAGTCCGATGTCTGTCCTCCCCAGCCAGAGTCCTGCCCCCTGAGTCTGGCTTACACTGCACTGCATGCTTCTCCCAGGCAAAAAAACTTTAAGCACACAGATGCAGTGCAGCCCTATGAGAGCCGGCTCACCAGATGACACCGCAGGCTTGTCTGTCAGCTCCCCTCCTCCACATCATACACAGATGATGACAGGTCTTTTTGGAGATATGCTGATCGCTCGTCCAGCATGCTGGAGGGAGCCCAGGCCACCATGGATGAGTGCTCGGCCTGCAGCTTGGTCATGGTGAGTGAGATGACCCCATCCCCCACACACAATCGCATAGCCCCCCCCAACTTCCATGGGGACAGGGCCCACTTCTCCCCAGAGGACAGGGATCCCATTTCCCTTGGGGACAGAGACCTCTTCTCACCTGGGGACCTCTTCTCCCCAAAGGACAGGGACCCCTTCTCTCCTAAGGACAGGAATCCCATCTCCCCTGGGGGACAGGACCCACTTCTCACCTGAGGACAGGGAGCCCTTCTCACCTGAAGACAGGGATCCCTTCTCACATGGGGACAGGGACCCCTTCTCGTCTGGGGACAGGGACCCCTTCTCAACTAAGGTCAGGGACCCCATCTCCCCTAAGGACAGGGACCCCACCTCCCCAGAGGACAAGGACCCCAGTCTTTCTCTTTGTTTCAAAGGTGGAACATCATAGGTCTGTTTAGACTTCTGATATCTCACCAAAGTCCCCCACGTGGCTCCTAAAAAACTGTAAAAAATTATAAAAAACTACTGATACGAGTGGCTGAAATATGGGGCTCACAAATGTCGTACCTGTGACCGGGCCCTGGAGTTGTACCACCGGACTAGGAGGGAAGGTCCCCGGCTGGGGTTCAAGGGGGCCCTTCATGGTTTATTGCACCGGGGCCCTGAAGGATCTAGTTACGCCACTGACATGGGGAATCTCTCCTGCCGAGAGTGATTATAGCTAGCGGCTATAGCAGCTGCTAGCGATAATTGTAAGAGAATCCAGCAGGCTGCTTGCACCCAAGTTGATCGATCAACTTGGTACATTTAACCTGTCCTTTAACGGTTCAAATCTTGTCCAGTTTCTGCTGAACCAGCCAAGACTCGAACCGTGTATTGCCGACCATGTATGACCAGCCTACCTAATGTTAAATTAATGCCACTGACACAAGCCAAAGCTTGCTTGGCAGGACTTCACCTATGGGACACAGGAGTGTAGTTTGTTTTGCACTCCTGTGACCTATTTTCAGCAGAGAGCAGGCTGAAGTCCACTCTTTGCTGACATCACCAATGTTAGTCCAGGCACCACACACGTCATCCTGACAATGGAAGTCTGGATCCACCAGGTGCCTGGACTGACACCTGGCTCCGCCTCTCTCTCAGACTGACAGTCTGCAGCTCTCTGCTCACGGAGCTCTGAAAACTGAGTGATCGCAGTGTTTGATCGATCGGTTTTCAGCGCAGAGGCACCGGGGGGACACCACCTAGGTAAGTATTGAACTGAAAAAAAAGAAACCCATAATTCTCTTCTAAAAGTTTCTGTTTCCAGTGTTGAAATTGGTGATCAGTAGATAAATCTCTTCAGCAGGAACACAGACAGCGAAAAACAATCTAATAAAAAGGTAACCCCCCCACTCTAGCCAGACTAAAATAAAATATATTGGCTGGTGCTGGGCTTTAAGCCTTTTACTGCCACTGCCGTATGTCATACAACAGAGGCAACAGGGCATTTTACACACACTAAGCCCTTGTACACACGGTCTGAGATTCCGACAACCAAATCCGTCGGATTTTGTCCGTCGGATTTTGTCCAACGGATCTTGTCAGAAACTGTTGCATACACACGGTCGGACAAAGTTGACGGAAAATCCGATCTTTCAGAACGTGATGATGTAATTTCGTTACGATGGGACTACGTTCAGGCTAGTAGCCAATAGCTTTGATGTAGGAATTTGATCTGAGCATGCGTGGCACTTTGTCCGATCGGAATTCTCTACACATGATCGGAGTATGTCCGATCGGAGCATTTTGTCAGAAAATATTTCCGGCAAGTTGGAAAATTTGGTCCGACGGATATTCCGACGGAAACAGTCCGATGCAGACCACACACAGTCGGAATATCCGACAAAACGCTCCGATCGGACACATTCCGTCGGAATCTCCGATGGTGTGTACAAGGGCTTAAGCCGCGTACACACGGGCGGACTGTCTGGCCAACTTAGTCCGCCGAAACACATTTCAGCAGACAGTCCGCTCGTGTGTGGGCTTCAGCTGACTTTTTCAGCGTGCAGTCTGGCGGACTAAGTATTTTGGAATTTCCGTAATACTGTCCGTTGGAACTCGCATTTCGGCGGACAATCCGCCCGTGTGTATGCCAGTCCGCCGTACTTTTGAAATGAGCGGACTTTTCCCGCCCGGAGAAAAGTCCGCTCATTTTGAGCGGGTATCCAGGTAGGGCGGGGGCCCGCGAAGGAGACGTCGCTGGAGAGATCGTCGAGTCAACATCTCCTGGAGAAGAAGGAGAAGAAGAAGAAGAAGAAGAAGAACGGAAGGCGGCGGCGGCGACAGAAGAACCGAAGAGGGGGACAAGACCCCCGAAGTCGGGAGAAGAGGCCGGCGGCGAGGAAGAAAGCCGGACAAGGGTCTGTTGTGGACTTGGGGGGGACCCCCACGCCGATTTTTT
Organism: Lithobates pipiens; assembly: GCF_037356315.1. Taxonomy (NCBI): domain Eukaryota; kingdom Metazoa; phylum Chordata; class Amphibia; order Anura; family Ranidae; genus Lithobates; species Lithobates pipiens. The sequence goes on along the minus strand of NW_027507764.1, from coordinate 106,748,785 downwards.
TCGGCGTTGGGGTTCCCCTTTAAGTCCATACCAGGCGGCGGGGCCAGCGACGTCTCCTTCGCGGGCCCCGCCTACCTGGAGACGCGTGTGTGGGCGAGTCCGTTCATTTCAAAAGTAGGACGGATAGTATGGTGGACTTAGTACGCCGTATTAGTCTGCTCAAAAAGTGCCGTGTGTGGGCAAGTCCGTTCATTCGAAAGTATGACGGACTGTCCGTCGGATTGTCTGACGGACTAAGTTGGCCAGACAGTCCGCCCGTGTGTACGCGGCTTTACAGTTACTAAAGCAGCCGAAAGAGTATGTACACGGCACAAGCCGACTGTTGGCTTTCTTATTAAAGCAATCAATTGGCTGTACAGCCATTGGGTGGAGGATGCTGCTGTATGTGATATAAATAAAGTTTTAGTAAAACAAAAAAATAAATAAAGTTATACTCAAGCAGTTAGAAAGCTCCCAAAAAATTCTGAGCCAACCCCACACCCATCGAAGGGCACCTACTTACGAAAACATCCCTTATTACCATTTACACATGACAAATCACTGTGCACACCAGAGTGTAAGCAATAATTTTACGGTCATTATTCACAATTAACTATAAAGTGATGACCTATAGGAGCATTTTTGTAGCATCAATATGGAAAATACAGGACACTAAAGTTTGTTGTCGTCTTGCAGGTATGCACAATTTTAACGTTTAACATGTTAGCTATCTACTCGGTGCAACTTCATCTCTTAGATCTTACCAAAATTTGGTTAATATATTTTTTGTGCTCCCTAAAATTAACTTTACTGTAATTTCTATTGAAAATGTGTGCTTAATGAACCATTGTGCACATTTTCCTTTATTACTGCCTTACTATGCCTTTTTCTGCATTATATGTCTCTGTGCGGAGGTCACCTTGGTAGAGGTAGGTTATTGCTGTCAGAGCTTCCAGCATAGAGAACAGTAAGCAGCACAGTAATTACCATTCTCACTCCAACCCTTAGACTAGTAGTGACAGAAAACAGTGTCTTAAATCTTAAATTGCAGAAATACCAGTGGCGGCCTATGCATTAAGGGAGCATGGGCGCCGCCTCCTCTCTCCTGCCACCCCTCTATCACCAATAGATAGATTCATGCATTCCATGAATCTATCTATGGCTGCCGCTGCCATCCCCTATTCAGGCATCCGGCCCCCTTTCGGGGCGCAGGGCCTGAATTACAGTGGCGGGGGGTGTTTTTGAAGCACCTGATTAGAGTCATAGGCTCTAATAGGCATCAAAAAGGTGACCTATGAGCGGTCACTCAGCTGTGTTAGAAAAGCGAATGAATATCCATTTTCCTAACACTAAACCGGCTCTCCATCAATCAGGTGCTCGGATCTATTACCTGTCGGCTGAAACACCAGATGTCCAATCATAGCAGAGGACAGAGAAGACATCGAGGAGCATTGATGAGCTGTCCCACCGAGACAAGTAAGTGTAGATGGAGGGCCAGCGGGAGGCACACTGGCAGCATTTGATATGGCACAGTGGCTGCGTTTGATAGGGGCACAGTGGCAGCAACTGATGGGCACAGTGGCAGCAATTGATGGGCACAATGGGAGTAATTGATGGGCACAGTGGCAGCAATTGATGGGCACAATGGGAGTAATTGATGGGCACAGTGGCGGCAATTGATGGGCACAGTGGCGGTAACTGATGGGCATATGATGGGCGCAATGGCTGCATATAATGGTCACAGGGGCTGCATATGATGAGCACAGTGGCTGCGTTTGATGGGAACAATGGCTGCAATTGATGGGCACAATGGCTGTATTTGATGGGCACAGTGAGGCTGCAATTGATGGGCACAGTGAGGATGCAATTGATGGGGGGGTTAGTAGTTTTCAGTTTGTTTGCCCCCCCCAAAAAAAATTGTGAGCACCAACTGCCACTGAGAAATACAGTTATTAGGCTGTAGGCTCAAGACTGCATAGGCATCCTCAATTACTTAGGTAGATCACTGCTGTTTATCAGGAGGACTTCAAGACAGAGGGTACATATTTCAGGTTGCTGCTGAGGCAAAATTATTTTTTAAAAGGTTCGCTATAACATATCAGATTTTTACTTTTTGAGTTCAGATTCACTTTAACCACTTCCCGACCAGCGCACGATGATGTACGTCGACAGAATGGCACGGGCAGGCATATTGGCGTACAGGTACGTCCAATATTCAATGCCGCCCTGCCATCGCTGCACTGGTCGGGACCCCCGTGAGTCCGGTCGCGGGACCCGCGGACTCGATCGTCACGGGCATCCCCGCGATCGTCTCACAGAGCAGCCAAATGGAGGAAATGCTGTGTAAACAACATTTCTCCATTCTGCCTAGCAACTAGTGACGCTGATCTCTGCTCCATGTGATTGGAGCAGAGATTAGTGTTCACTAAATGAAAGCCCAACCCCCCCACAGTTAGTAACAAACCCCTAGGAACACTTAACCCCTACACTGCCACCCACTGGTTAACCCTTTCACTGCCAGTGTCATTTACACAGGAATCACTGCATTTATATAGCAGTGATTACTGTATAAATGACAATGGTCCCAAAAATGTGTCAATAAATGTCCGATGGGTCCCCCACAATGTCGCAGTCACAATAAAAATCGCTGATCGCCGCCATTACTAGTAAAAAAATAAATAATAAAAAATTATTAATAAAAATGCTATAAAACTATCCCTATTTTGTAAACGCTATAACTTTTGCGCAAACCAATCAATAATCGCTTATTGCGATTTTTTTTACCAAAAATATGTAGAAGAATACGTATCGGCCTAAACTGAGGGAAAAAAATGTTTTTTTATATATTTTTGGGGGATATTTATTATAACAAAAAGTAAAAAATAATGCGTTTTTTTCAAAATTGTCGCTCTATTTTTGGTTATAGCGCAAAAAATAAAAACCGCAGGGGTGATCAAATACCACCAAAAGAAAGCTCTATTTGTGGGAAAAAAAGGACGTGAATTTTGTTTGGGAGCCACGTCGCACGACCCCGCAATTGTCAGTTAAAGCGACGCAGTGCCGAATCGCAAAAAGTGGTCTGGTCTTTGACCAGCAAAATGGTCCGGTCTGCAAGTGGTTAAAGTGATTGTAAATGCTTGATTTTTTATTTTGTTTATTAAAATAACAAACATGTCATACTTACCCGCTCTGTGCAGTGTACTAGCCCCGTTTTTCCTCTTCTTGGGTCCCCCTGCCAGTGCTCCTTGCACCTCCCCCCTAACGAGTACCCCCATAGCAAGCCGCTTGTGTGGTCACTTCCAAACCCCACTACTGAGCTCAGCCCTGCCCCCTGCTTACTGACTGTAACTGGCAGCAGCAGGAGCCAATGACTTTCCCTGCTGTGTCTGAGCCAATGAGGAGAGAGAGGGGAGAAAAAAAGGGTAAAAAAAAAAAAACTTCTACCTTTAGAACCACTTTAAGTTCAGTATATTGCATTCATATATTTCCAAATATATTTTAATTTTAAAGGCAATATGCATTAAAAAATACCTTTATTTCAGGCTGTGATGGTTTTGTGCTTGTACTTTGACCTGCAATAGAAGAAAATAGTGACGTGATGGTTAGTTACCCAAACCTAATCAATGACATTTTGCCAACTTAAATCAAACTTAGTTTAGTGAGGGAAGGGGAGATCAAGTCCAGAGTTGGACTTTAAAATAGAACTTTACCCTTTGCCCTCCACCCACCAGTTCTGTTGTACGGATAGCATTAATGCTTGTTTGCATTCATATTTATTGAAAGAAGCTTTTTATCTTTTGAAATAATATAACATACTAATATATTTACAACATCACAATCTAGCTGTAAATTATTAATAGAACAGATTCAATATGTATCCTTTAAATTCTGTAACAACAGCATATTGACTATGAGAAGGTAATGTACAGGAATAAAAGCGGCTCAGGAAATCATTAAATCGATTCTTTTAGAAAGAGATTATGTAAATAGAACTTACTCTCCATGCATACTGTTAAACAGAACAAACTATTTCTGCAAATTTACTGCTTAACAAGTATTTAAGGAGAATCTCCTGGAAATCCCAACTGGAAACTATTGACTGCAGGTCACAGACATCAAGTGATACACTACACACAAAGGTTATTTATGAAGACTTTTCTGTACAGAAGGTAGTAATAACTTACTATCAGCTAAAGTGACTACCGACTGTACTGCCAGGCTAAAATGTTTTATAGCTAAAACATGATTTTTACGTCACCATAAAATCCTTTTTCTTGGAGTTCATTGAGGGGCACAGAAAGCCTTTAAAGTGGTTGTAAACCCTTACAATCCACTTTTTGCTACAGGTAAGTCTATAATAAGGCTTACTTGTAGCTACCCCAGATATCTCCTAAACCTGCACGGTTTAGGAGATATCCCCTGTATCTGCATGTGCCAAAATCATTGGCACGTATGTGTCATTTGCTTCAGTGAGTGTGCCGTTACTGGCGGCTCCCGCACGCATGCGTGGAAGTGACGTCACTGTGGCTCCGGCCAATAGGTGAGAAACTGAGGAGGGGTTGGGAAGCAAAACTCATTTGCAGCCCTGGAATACCACCTCCTGTACCAGATGCAAGCTGTTCAAGTGTCCACAAAGGTTAACAGACATCCCCCTCCTGTGGAAAGTTGGGGAGCTCCTTCATGGTGAGGAAGACTTGTCTGTGAATTTGGCAGACTTAGAGTGCCAGATGCTGTGGGTGAACTGAAGGACGAGTTTGGGGAGGTCATGATGTAGAGGTTTAGGGAGTGGAGAACAGAAAGGGACGGTTCTTAACAGTGAGAAAGGGAGACGACTTATGCCTCGTACACATGACTGGACTTTGATGGACTTGGTCCAGCGGACAATCCGACGGACTTTGCAGCTGAGGTCCGCCGGACTTTCAAACGAACTGACTTGGCCACACATGAGCGGAAAAGTCAGACAGAAAAAGGGACTGGGAGCTTTTCATCGTATATTCCGACCGTGTGTATGCCCCATCTGATTTTTTATGTCAAAAATTCTAACAGACCTAGAAAGAGAACATGTTCTAAATATTTATGACTGAACCCAATTCCTATGGGGAAAACCGCTCGTCTATATGCTGTTCCAAAGTACCAAAAACAATGCATGTTCTGAAGCAAGTATGAGACGGAAGGTATTGGCTACTGGCTAATGAATTCCTTTTTATAGTCCAGTAGTACGTGTTGTACGTCACCGTGTTCTTGACGGTCAGACTTTGGTGTGATTATGTGTACGCAAGACAGTTTCAGTGGAATTCCGTCCAAACGCCGTCGGAAAAACCTTCAGAGTTTATTCCGATGGGAAATTGGAAAACTGGTTATGTGTACAGGGCATAAGGCTATTTGCTCCACACATTCAGTAAATAATGAATAAACCACAACAGTCAAAAGATCTCTTTTGAAGGATTTAGCTAATCAGACATAGTTTAACAAAGTAAAGTCACAGACAGAATTGGGTAAAGGGCAGGACCTGCCAGAGAGAAACTCTAGAAAGAGCTATAGTAAGCAAATTGTTAAGATGAGAAAAGCCTGGATCCACATTGGGAATGGACCACTTTTGCACATAATCCTCATAAAAAAAGATAAAAGGCTTATAAGTAATTTGGGGAAACAAAATACAATAATTAAATTATAAGCATGTTTCTAATCTTTTGAGAATAAATAGGAAAATTGGGTGCAAAGGGAAAGTCTTTGCGACCTTAGAGGTTTAATTAACCAAAGGCTGGAGATAGCACTGGTAGAAAAAAACAGGCCGATCATCTATTTTCAGAGTGATGTGCACTCAGTATGAGCTAAAACTGCCTCCTTTAACCTTAAAGAAATAGCAGTGGACTGCAACTGCTCAGGGTAAGCTCATCAGCCAAGGACTGGAGAGACTCAGGATCAGTCTCTGTGGCCAAAAGCTTTGATGCTCCTAAGGCTATGGGCAAATCACATAAAGGAGGGGTGTGCATGTGGCATCTGTGATCAGACTCAGAAAATAACTGGGTCATAAAGTCGTGCATGACCGTGGTAAGTACCGAAGAGATATGGTTCAAACCGCATTTGAACCAAGATGCTGCCACATGAATGCAGGCTGCAGGCCACAGGCCCAATAAGCTAAGGCCGGGGAATACTTCCCTCTGCAGACCCATTTAACAAGGGGGCAGGGATGCTGCATAAAACAAAATAAATATATAAAGCAAATATAATTCATATATTTAACAGCTATATCAATCCATGCTGCCATACAGAAGATAAAGTGAAAAGTCCCATATTCAAATGAGAAAATGGTGTTTCAGCATGTACGCCCCTATGATATCAGTGCTGCCAGTGATCACTCAAAGCGTGTCCTGCTCCAAGGTAAAAGAGTTAGCCTCTTACCAGAAAATATGACCCTTACAAGTCTGAAAGTGCCTTAGTATATATGCCTCCCATGCATAGGGATAATTCTCAGCAGACAAGCCTGTACAGTGTTTAGACCCTTGCATGCACTCCCCCAATCTCCTCAGCCAGAAGTCTTGTCTGTTTTTGGGGATGTCTGCACCCCTGATAGGGTGAAAACACCTCACAAATTTTACCAGTTTTTCCTTCAAAAGTTTTCACTTCCTGTCACATAGTGAGGATAAAACCCTACTAATGTCTTTCCTTGGGGACACACATGTCAAGTTAAATAGTTTCCCCATTAGGTCAAATGCACTCTAGCATTTTGCTATATACATCCAAAATTATTATTATTTACTAAAGGCAAATCCACTTTGCACTACAAGTGCACTTGCAATTGCAATTACAGTTGCTGGAGATCCAAGGGGGACATGCAAGGAAAATACAAAATCATCATCTTTGCTTCTACATGATTGGATGATAAAATCACCAGTGCGTCCCCTCAGATTTACAGTGAGTACACTTGTATTGCAGAGTGGATTTGCCTTTAATAAACCCAAAAAAAACCATATAATTTGGGGTGTACACAACAGAGCGCTAGAGTGCAATTTGCCTAATGGGGACACTAGTTAGATTGACCTGTGTGTCCCCAAGGAAAGACATTAGTAAAGTTTTACCCTAACTTCCTGTTTGTTTATGACGGGAAGTGAAGCCCATTTTCATAAAAGGGACACAAAGCCCAACCTAAAAAAGACAAGCAGTGGTTCTAATACTCACTTGATTTCCCTCAAATGCCTCAACCCTTTCCTCAAGTACCCGCAACAGGCCATGTTTGCAGGTTTTCCTTCAGCTTGCACAGGTGCTTTAAATCACAGTCAATGACTTGGTATTTTGGACAGCTATTTTAGTTCAGAGAAATTCACAAAACATGTCCTGTCAGGGGTACTTGAGGACTGAGGCTGAGAACCACTGCGCTAAAATGGAAAATTGAATACTTACCTCTCTGTAATTTTCCTTTCCCGGTGCCTATCCATAGCAGCATACGCACAATCCATGCATACCATGATACCATGAAGGCACCAGGAAAGTAGCTTTTAGACAAAGCACATCTTTTTTTGTTTTGCCATGCCAATCAGCCTAGTTAAGCTGCAGCTGGGAAACCTGTTGCATGAATTTTTTTTAGAGGGGGGGGGTGTAAAATGCATTACTTGGATTAAGCATGCATCTGCAAAAAACATATTAATAAAACAGAAAAAATTGCTACAAATGTTATTGGTTAACAAAGTATGACTTGGAAAAGAGCAAGGAAAGCAAAAAACAGTTGAGACGCTCACAGAATATGGTTTTGAGGTCTGACCATTTGGCAGAGGAAATTTGAGTTGAAAGGACTGCGCCCACAAACTGACAGTCTCTTAAAGATTTAAACATTTATTAGTCACAACATCTTGAGGAATATTTTGCAAAATAATGCAGAACAGACAATTAAAATCAAAATGAACCTAACAACCTACAAACAACACAACACAAAAATATTTCAGTGGAAAAATACCCACCCCAAAAAAAATTAAATAATCAAAAGTAAAAAATACTTGCTCTAAAACACATCTGCTTTGCAAAGACATAACAAACAAAATACAAAGAGAAAATACATGTGTTACAAACTCTATACACACACACACACACACAATTCTTCCTTCTAACAAATCCTGCTTCTAACTAACACTGTTTTACTTCCTCCATCAGCTCATCTCCCCACTGCTATTACTTTTTATATCAATTGACCCTTCCTTTGTAAGCTCTAACAAGCAGGGCCCTCTGATTCCTCTTGTACCAAATTGTAATGTAGCTGTAATGTCTGCCCTCGTGTTGTAAAACGCTGCGCAAACTGTTGGCGCTATATAAAACCTGTATAATAATAATAATAATAATTCTTTACCTTGCCCTGAAACACACAAAATGCAAGTTCACCCAATGTAAAGATAGAACTTCAAAGTGGGTACACCTGTTAAGGATGTCCTTAAATTACTAACCCAAAAAACACACTCCCTGAGCACTCCCAGAAAAATCCAAGTGCTGTTCACACGCCAAAAAAAAAACAAAGTTCCAGAGCATGCCCAGACCAACCCAAATGCATTTCACACACCAAAAGCCACAGCCAAAAACCAAAGTCCCTGAGCATATCCAGAACAACCCAAGTGCAGCTAGCACAAAATAAGCCACTCCCTGTCCAAAATTAAGCACATCATCCAGCATGCTACAAAATTACAGATGGGACAAACACTCCCCAGTCCAGTGGGGCAAACAAAGAGCCTACCATGGGCAAAAGTTATACAACAAATAGCATTGCAGTCTATGGGAACTGACTTGTTAATTTTGCTAGTCCCCACTTGGCTGGCTTATATTCTAGTTACTGGCATTACAATGGGGGCCCAGGTCCTACCCTGAGGGACATATATCAATTACTTTGCCTGTAAAGTGGTGCATCTGCAGCATGTATCCAAAATGCTGCGTCAAAGATGTACGGCTTTAGAGAAAACTTGCAGATCTGCAAGATTTTAACCCAAAAAAATAAAAATTGCGTGCCCCCAATACATACAAGGCCATTTGGGTCTGTTAAGGCTTAAAGTAAAAACCCCCATGTGAAAAGTACCACTCTAACTAAAAAAAATTATTGTGCCCCTCCCACACAAACCCTTAGCCAAACACACAGCAAGCCAGCCCCTAAAAGTGGGGTGGATGCTTGGGGGCAGGAGGGGCTCGGGCACCCCAAAAGTCAACCACCTTGTTTCCATATTCAGGGAGACAAGGGCCTCTTCCACACAACCCTAGGCTGGGGTTGTGGGGGGCTGCAGACAGGGGGCTTTATGGAATGTGGAAAGCCCCTTTAAACTAGTGGGTATAAGGAGCTTTGTGGTTGGTAATTGGCTGAGTCCAACATGCCCCAAAGGCAGCCAGCTATGTCGAGTGCATGTGACCCTGTATGGTTCAGGAGGGGGTTGGGCGATCACTCTTCTCACCCCTTTCCTAGCTGGCCCTGTTGTATGCTCTGAACAAGGATGTGGTTTGGATTGGTGAAGGCAGCTCACAGCCTTTTTAGAATGGAGTGGAGTGTGGAGTTCCCCTTTAAAAGCAAAAGTTAGCCCATGGAAATCCAAAGGATTAGAGGTGGGAGACAAGAGCATTGGAGAATGGAGTGTGGAGTTCCCCTTTAAAAGCAAAAGTTAGCCCATGGAAATCCAAGGGATTAGAGGGGGAGACAAGAGCACTGGAGAATGGAGTGTGGAGTTCCCCTTTAAAAGCAAAAGCTAGCCCAAGGAAATCATATGCATTAGAGGGGTAGGGTTAAATTTCCTTTTAGGGGGAGCTAGAGGAGTGAGAGTCTTTCTACATAATTTTAACAAAGTGTATGTCACATGTTGGCATAGTAACATGCTAACATGACCTGTGTGCAAATCTTAAAAAAATACATAAGGGTGAATCAGCGTAAAAAAAAAAAAAAAAAAAAAATGTCAAGTTTAGAGGTGCACCCGTTCAACCTGTGCAACTGCATATACCTTGCTTAACAATTACTAAGCAATTCCTGTGTGCAGCAGCCCCCCTCAGCCCTCCTAATACTTACCTTAGGTCCATCTCTGTCTATGAGTGTCTCGGCCGTCCGAGACTCTCCCTCCTGATTGCCTGAGACACAGCAGTGGCGTCATTGGCTCCCGCTGCTGTCAATCAAAGTCAGTCAGCCCATCAGGTGAGAGAGGGGGTGTCTGAATGGACACAGGGAGCTCTGACTTGGCTTGGGCACCCCATAGCAAGCTGCTTGCTGTGGGGGACTCAACAGGGGGGAGGGACTAGGAGCACAGAAGAGGGACCGAAGAAGAGGAGGATCTGGACTGCTCTCTGCAAATCCACTGCAACAGACCATGTAAGTATAACATGTTTGTTATTTTTACAGAAAAAAAAACAAGACTTTACAATCACATTAAAGCGGAGGTCCACCCTAAAATGGACCTCCGCTCATCTGATCCCTCCCCCCCTCCGGCGCCACAATCGGCACCTTTCAGGGGGGAGGGGGGTGCAGTTACCTGGATAATCCAGGTAACTGCACCCACTTCCGGGCTAGCTGTCTGCGGAACGAGCGTAGGTTACGCCCCCGTTCCGCAATGCCCCGCCCCCTTCAGCAAGTGCCCCGCTGCCTGCTGGGAAACACACAGCTCCCAGAGGCAGCGGGGACCGTCCGGATTGCGCCGCGCGGCTCGCGCATGCGCAGTAGGGAACCGGGAAATGAAGCCGAAAGGCTCCATTTCCTGATTCCCATACCCAAGATGGCGGCGGGACCCGGCAGCCGAGCGAGCGATCGGCTTCGGGTGCCGACATCGCGGGCGCGCTGGACAGGTAAGTGTCACTATTTAAAAGTCAGCAGCTGCAGTATTTGTAGCTGCTGGCTTTTAAAAAAAAAAAAAAAAAACGCGGAGTCCCGGTGGACTCCCGCTTTAAGTATCTGAGTACATCAAGTATAACCCTCAAAATATTAAAATCATTTGTGGAAGCACAATCCACTTGACACTTCATAAGATTCTCTGCCTAGTGCTACATAAGCTACCGTATTTTTATTATACCTTGGAAAGTATCATTGACCCCTCTGTTGAGTTCATCATGTTCCCAGGATTCGTACGATTCCACTCTTTTCAGCTCTTGTGCTCCTCTTTCCTTCTCCAGTTTCATGGCACCAACTTGTTCACCATCCACAATCTGCAGAGTATCAGCGATCACATCTGCCAGCTCATCCAGCTCTTTTGGGCTAAGATGATCCATGTTCAGTTTATGTTTGCCCAGCTCCTTTACCACATTCTGGATAAAAGTTTCTTTGAAAAAGACAAAGCAAAAGAGTATTAACATATGATATATATATATATATATATATATATATATATATATACATACACACTGAGCAAAATTATAATTGCAACACTTTTGTGTTTGCCCCTATTTATCATGAGCTGAACTCAAAGATCTATGACTTTTTCTATGTACACAAAAGGCCTATTTCAAATATTCTTCTAAATCTGTGTTAGTGAGCAATTATACTTTGCCGAGATAATCCAACCACCTCACTGGTGTGGCATATCCAGATGCTGATTAGACAGCATGATTATTGCACAGGCGTGCCTTATGGCCCGTAGACACGATCCGAATATCGTACGACAGATCATACAACCTTTTTTGCTTAATAGTCACAAGTAGAAATTGAATAGGTAAATGAAGTCATTCAAAATTCTCGTACTACAGAAAAAAAAACCTGGGAGTACTGTAATGTGTTGTAATGTATTTGTATTGTATTGTCGGACGTCAACTATACTGACTAAACGAAAATCGTATGATCTGATATTGTAAGAAGGAACATTTTCGTGCCTATCGGGTCGAATAATATCGGATGAACTGTCGTTATCGACTCTCGAAAGTAGTGTACACACAATCCGAAAATTGTACAATTCTTCCTCGGACAACAGTTTTCGGATGATATTAGGATCATGTGAAGGGGCCATTAGGATGGCCACAATAAAAGGCCACTCTAAAATGTGCATTTTTTAACACACAGCACAATGCCACAGATGTCTCAAGTTTTGAGGGAGCGTGCAATTGGCATGCTGACTGCAGGAATGTTCACCAGAGCTGTTGCTCTTGAATTGAATGTTAATTTCTCTACCATAAGTGTCTCCAAAGGCCTTATCAGAGAATATGGCAGTACATCCAACCGGCCTCACAACCACAGACCAAGTGTAACCACACCAGCCCAGGACCTCCACATCCAGCTTCTTCACCTCCAAGATTGTCTGAGACCAGCCACCTGAACAGCTGCTACAACAATCGGTTTGCATAACCAAAGAATTTCTGCACAAACTGTTAGAAATCGTCTCAGGGAAGCTCATCTGCATGTTTGTCGTCCTCATCGGGGTCTCGACCTGACTGCAGTTTGTCATCGTAAACCGACTTGAGTGAGCAAATGCTCACATTCAATGACATCTGGCACTTTGGAGAGGTGTTCTCTTCATGTGTGAATCCTTGTTTTCACTGTACAGGGCATATGGCAGACAGTGTGCATGGCGTTGTGTGGGTGAGTGGTTTGCTGCAACATGTCAATGTTGCCGATTGAGTGGCCCATGGTGGCGATGGGGTTATGGTATGGGCAGGCAAATGTTATGGACAATGAACACAGGAGCATTTTATTGATGGCATTTTGAACGCACAAAGATACCTTGAGGAGATCCTGAGGCCGCGTACACACGGGCGGACTGTTCGTCCAACTTTGTCCGCTGAACAGTGTTTGGGCGGACAGTCCGCTCGTGTGTGGGCTTTCAGCGGACAGTTTCAGCGGACAGTTGGACGGACAAGGTTTTTCGGAAATTCCGTAAAACTGTCCGCTGAAACCTTGTTTCAGCGAACAGTCCGCTCGTGTGTAGGCTTGTTCGTCAAACAAAGTTGCGCGCATGCTCAGAAAGGATTTTCACGCCGAAAGCTATAATGCAGTGTATAGGACGTCGTATTTTTCGTCCCGTCGTACGTGCCGTTCACGTCATCGCGCACGGTTTCAGCAAACTGTTCGTCCGTCGTGTGTGGCCATGTCCGTCCATGCTAAGTTTGAGCGGACTGTTTGCCGAAACTGTTGGACGGACAAAGTTGGGCGAACAGTCCGCGCGTGTGTACGTGGCCTGAGGCCCATTGTTGTGCCATTCATCCATGACCATCAGCTCATGTTGCAGCATGATAATGCATGGCCCCATGTTGCAAGGATCTGTACACAATTCCTGGAAGCTGAAAACATGCTCTGGATCGGTCTATACGACAGCGTGTTCCAGTTTCTGCCAATATCCAGCAACTTCACACAGCCACTGAAGACGAATGGACCAACACTCCACAGGCCACAATCAACAGCCTCATCAACTCTATGCCAAGGAGTTGTGCTGCACTGCATGAGGCAAATGGAGGTTACTGACTGTTATCAGACCCCCCCCCCCCAATACAGTAGAACTGCATATTTTACAGTGGTCTTTTATTGAGGCCAGCTTAAGGCACACCTGTGCAATAATCATGATGTCTAATCAGCATCTTGATATGCCACACCTGTGAGGTGGATGGATTATCTTGGCAAAGGAGAAGTGCTCACTAACACAGATGTAGACAGATTTGTGAAGAATATGTGAAATAGAAAAATAGGCCTTTTGTGTACATAGAAAAAGTTGTAGATCTTTGTGTTCAGCTCATGATAAATAGGGGCAAACACAAAAGTGTTGCGTTTATAAGTTTGTTCAGTTTGTGTGTGTATATATATATACACACACACACACACACACACACACACACACACACACACACTTTTTTTCATTGGTGGACTGAGATCAAGAGTAGTTATATGAACCATATTATCATACTTGATCATACTTTTATACTTGCACAAATGATCAATCTTGCCAAGACTAAATTATATCATGCAAAATCAGCAGATATTTCCTGCATCAAGATGCTTGTTCAGAGATGACAATGTGTGTAATTTTCCCACATTGTGATTCAGTCTGATCACTGTGAAAAAGCAGACTGAGGTAAAGCTTTCAATTGCCCGCAGCAAGCTGATGGCATCACCTAATCTAGTCAAAGTACCTTGACGTTTTTGTAATGATTTTTTGAATGACTTTTAAAAAAATTCTACTGTTGCTAATATTTGTAACGTGAAAAATGTATCCATACAGACTTTTAAAGTTACTGAAAGGTCCACAAGCCTTATGCTAGCTTCCAAATATTTTCAATCCCATTGGTCTCTAAATAGCAGTCTTGCAAGTCTTCAGCTTTAGAACCTACTGTATATATTGCAATTGTTGCAGTTAAACAATGTATTCTGTAAGTGGGTTGCACACAAGGATTTTCTTAAAGTGGAACTAACCCCTCCTATCCTTTACAGCAGGGGTCTCCAAACTTTCTGCAAAAAGGGCCAATTTACTGTCCTTGAGGCTTGGGGGGGGGGGGCACCTGTGACCGGAGGGATTAGAAAGTGCCCCATCATTGGTTTTAGTGGAAAGGTTAGTGATCTATTGTTGGTATCAGTGGGAGGAATAGTGGGAATAGTGCCCCACTGGTGTCTGTGGGAGAAATGTTGCCCCATCATTGGTGCCTGTGGAAGGAATGATGCCCCATCATTTGAGTTTGTGGGAGGAATGATGCCCCATCATTGGTGTCTGTGGTAGGAATGGTGCTCCATCAATGGTGTCACTGGATGGCACGGTGCCCCAAGAGCTGAATAAAGGGAAGCAAAGGGCCACATCCGGCTGGTGGTTCACAGCTTGGAGACCCCTGCTTTACAGCCAAAGAAGCTGCCATCTTAGCTTTTGTTTAATTTTCAGTTGCCAGGGTGCTGCACATGTGATCAGTTATGGCACCAGCCATTTGATGAGAGCACAAGCAATCATGACACGTATCATTCACGACACCACCTGAATGTATCTGTTTTGGGAAAAAAGCGTAAATAAACCCTTCTATCGTTTTCGGCAAAGGAAGCTGCCATCTTGGCCTCTGTTTGAGCTTCAATTGCCACAATGCTGCATGTAATCAGTTATGACACCAGCCATTTGATGGTTTGACAGTTTGGTTGAGAATACAAGCAAATGGGGCAGTTACCTTCCCAGCATGTACCGGGATGTATCCGTTTTTTTAAACTTGTAAATCGATGAGTTTAGCACCGCTTTAACAAGAATTGGATGAAACTGTGGACGCAGATCGAACAGGAGCAATCCCCCATCCCTTTGAACAGAGCACTTTGGTGTTGGAACTCTTTACCGCCACCCCTGAAAACGCACCCCTTGATAGGGAACACACTGCGAAAATGTTCGCAGGCCGTGCTGAGTATACAGCAAATGACCAGGACTTCACCCCTGACACCAATTTTAGGTAACCCTAAATTCTCCCCGGGCATAACGTCTACACACTTTTAGACCTTACGAGATTCCGACACTATTACGGCATCCAACTTCGTACTAGGAAATAGATGGCCTTCCATCGCAGAACTGACGGACTCCATTGGCCCCTTCCATCTGTCATTCTGGCCGGCGGCACAATTACACCACTTCCTTCACTCTTTGAACAGACCGCACCAATATCGCAGACCTCTCACTACCTTTGAGGACTACTGCTCTGGTGGGGAGCCGCTTACTCGGGTCCTCTCCAGGGCATATACTCTTCTCAATACCCCCCCTGCAAAACCTGAACTGACTAGCATAGATAAGTGGAGCACAGACCTCCAATGCACTTTCGATGCAGGCCAAAAACAAAATATGACACATCTTTCTCTCAAATCTTCCATTTGCACAAAGACACAGGAAACGAATCACAAGGTTTTGATGAGGTGGTACTTGACACCTGACAGACTCCATGCCATATTTCCTGAGACCTCAGATCGTTGCTGGAGGTGTGGCACAGACACGGGGACAATCCTACACATTTTCTGGTCCTGCCCCAAGCTAACAGCATTTTGGACGTCTGTACGTACTATATCTCAGAAATTTACAGAGCTTGTGATCCCTGAAGATCCTGCTTTCTTCCTGTTACACGTCTCTACCATGTCGATCAAAACCTATAAAAAATCCGTACTACGGCACTTGGTGAATGCAGCCAAGGCCTGTATTCCCCTGCTGTGGAAACAACAAAACCCACCAACTGTAGCACTTTGGCTGAGAAAAGTTGAAGAGATCAACAAAATGGAAGATTTGATATTGACAGCATCCGACAAACATGAGACGTATCTTCAGATCTGGACCCATTGGAACATCTTTAAATACTCTGTGGAGGGGAGATCTTTATTTGACACCTGACATGTCTGGTAGATTATGATAGCCTGAGTTTACATAGACAACACCGGAGAGAATAGGACATGCCCTGGCGACTTGTCCCCCCCCCTTTCCCCATCCCCCCCCAACATCTTCCTCTTTTCTTTGTTTTTCCTTTTTTCTTTACTAACTCTCTCTACTCTCTGTACTTTGGCTATTCCCTGTTGCCCACACTATACCTATTGTAAACTGGTTATATATAGGTGAGATAGATTTTGTCCGCACAGACAATGAATGATATAGTGACCACTTTTCTCAAGTACTTTCACGTCGCTCTGTGCCCTCAGGCGATCACTACTGTTTCGATTATGTTGAAGTCTATCCTCTGCTTATGCTGCAAACTTGTTGTAACAACTGTCTGCTGACTGCCATATGTGGAAACCAGCCTATTCTCTTTCTTTTTTATGTTCCGAAAAAAAACAATAAAACTATACTTGCAAAAAAAAAACAAAAAAAAAAAAACAAGAATTGGAGGTGATGTTTGCTGACCAAAGTTTGAAGCAGAACTAAAGTCCAGCACTGTAAACTGAGCTGTGCATGCACAGCTTACCAGTCTCCAAGTTCCAGGATGACAGCCCACGTGTGCATGCACAGGAATCACATCATCCCCTGCTGGCCAATGAAGAGGCCCAAGACCAGAACTGTCTGGTACCAGAGCAGGACTGTTGGCCAGGTAAGTATGTAGACTTTAGTTCCACTCATCAGTATAAAAGATAGAGGTAGAAAGTGGAGAGGGAAAAAAAGAAGAAGGAAAAGAGAGAGGTTCCCTTACATGGGTGTAAAGATCTAGCATACCTAAAGCAACTATTATCAACATTCTGCTTATCTCCATGATGTGCAGACCTGCACAGTCAGCTGTGGGAACCTCAGTTCAACAAAGAGATGAATGGAGGACAGCTGTCAAAAGCAATGGAGTTGATTTACTAATGGAATATAGACTGTTTACTTTACAAGGGAAGTTGTACTTTACAAGGGAATTTTCACCAGAACTTTGTGAAAGTGGTGAAGTTAAAATTTTGCAAAGAATACCCAATTACGTGAAAAGAAAAAAGAAGAAAAAATAGCATTTTTGCTTACACATGATTGGATGATGGAAGCAAAATCATTTAGTAAGCTCTGGGGCAAATTATTGTGCAAAGTGAACAGCCTATTTACCTTTATTAAATCAACGCCAATGTGTCAGCGCCTGTGTAAGGGTGCCCACGGGTAGACAGCATGATAAATATAAGCTTTGTATTTTTTCAATATGCACTACCATTTCTTTATATATAGTCCAATAAAGTAAGACATTAAAAGCAAATATAACAGAAAATATTGCTATAGTCCATTGTTATTAAAACGTGCCTATTGCGCTATAAATGAAACAAATGTCTGAAAATAAGCATGTATTACCATCCACGGCACTCAGCGGCTCCTTTGAGTTTTCTTGGCGAGAACTGGATTTATAAATCAGAGTTCCCAGATTTGGCCTTGTCAATATGCGGGCTTGCGGTCTCTGAAGGTAAGACTGGATTTGATAAGTATTCTCTTTATCATCTTTAGGAAGCACTTCATCATGTTGACTGAGTTTAGGGACATGGTATTTATTAGAGTACATCGGAGAAACTTTTACTCTTCCATTTGGGTCTGGATTATCAGGAGCGTGTAGCGCAGACTTTTGTGCAAGGTACGTTTTCAGTGCTGCGAGTAAGGTCTTCTTTTCAGCCGCTGCTTCCGATTCCTTTGGCAGTTTGTCAGCTAAAGGTTTAGATAATGTCTTTGAAACCATCTCAGGAGTTTTCTGATGGGACGACGGAGCAAACAGACCTGGAGTTTTTCCCTTCGAGTTCTGAAAACAGAAAAGAAAAACAAAGTGATTTAATGCCGTATTAACTATTGTCATTTATATCCCTGAAAATAACGGTGACATATTTCCAATTAGCTAAAACAAACAAGGTAACAAAAATCCAATTGCTAATGCTCGAAATAGTCTTTAATTCAAAATGATCTTTCAGGATCCCCAGAGAAAATTTTTATTACTTAAAACGGTAGTTTGCCAAATTGAAGAACTTTCTTTATATTTGTTTTGTGATAACTTTAAAGAAAGCAGCAGGTAATACATTCTATGCAATAATATAGATGTAAAGTGAAATACTATATAAATGTGCACTTTCTATTGGTCTGGTGTCCTTCGGTAGAAAAGTGACTGAAGGCAAAAAGTTAAACATTGTGAACAGACCGGCTTTTTTTTGCAGATAAGACATGCATGTCATCTTCTGCATTAACCGCTTCAGGCCCGGAAAATTTTACCGCCTTCCTGACCAGAGCCCTTTTTGTGATTCGGCACTGCGTCGATTTAACTGACAATTGCGTGGCCATACTACGTTACACCCAAACAAAATTGACGTCCTTTTTTTCCCAGAGCTTTCTTTTGGTGAAATTTGATCACCTCTGAGGTTTTTATTTTTTCCGCTATAAACAAAAAAAGAGTGACAATTTTGAAAAAAAAAGCTTTTTTTTTTTTACTTTTTGCTATAATAAATATCCCCCAAAAATATATAAAAAAAATTTTTCCTCAGTTTAGGCCGATATGTATTCTTCTACATATTTTTGGTAAAAAAAAAAAATCGCAATGAGTATATATTGATTGGTTTGCGCAAAAGTTATAGTGTCTACAAAATAGGGGATAGTTTTATGCCATTTTTATTATTATTATTTTTTATTAGTAATGGCGGCAATCTGCGATTTTTATCGTGACTGCGACATTATGGCGGACACTTTTGACACTATTTTGGGACCATTGTCATTTACACAGCGATCAGTGCTATAAAAATGCACTGATTACTGTGTAAATGACACTGGCAGGGAAGGGGTTAAACACTAGGGGATGATCAAGGTGTTAAGTGTGTCCTAGGGAGTAATTCTAACTGTTGGGGGATGGGCTACCACTGACATGACAGCGATCACTGCTCTCATTCACAGGGAGCAGTGATCTCTGTCATGTCACAAGGCAGAACGGGGAATGCCTTGTTTACATCTCCCAACACATCTCTTTACATGACACGATCGATGGGACACTGGCGGACAACGAGTCTGCGGGTCCTGTGGTCATGGTTACGCTGTCCGTGGTGGGTGCAGGCGCACCCGCTAGCCCTGCCAATTAAAGGAAACATACAGATACGCTCATTTGCCCACCACTGCCATTGTGCTGACGTATATTGGCGTGCATCAGACGGTAAGTGGTTAAAATACGCTTACCTGTCTGTTTGCAATTCCCCATATAATTTACAATGAGCTGCCCACGTGTAGTTCAGTTTACATTCGAGCACACTCAGTGTGTTGGGATAACTGCACTCCTGCACATGCGTGGGAGTGATGTCCCTCCGCACCAGCCTATCAAGGTGGCTGCAACCTGAAAGAAGATGCTGGCGCCAGTGAGGGACCTCATGGGCTATGGAGGATGAGTATTTTTGCCTTTAGTGCCACCTTGAACAGTTTTGGACTATAGCAGGATAAGAAAAATTGGTCATCATGCTGAAATCCACTGATTGGCTGCAGCAGTCCAGCCAGGATTGCCAACCATCAGTAAATTTACGGACGGTATGTAAAAAATCTGATTTTTATGACTGTCTGTAAATATCAGGGGCTGATACTTTGTCATGCTGTGTTGACTTTTTAAGTGTAAAGCCAGACAAATTACTTGTTATGGGTATCATTAGTGTTTTCATATTGGGTTTATACTGTTTAAATATTGGTTGTTTTCGTTTTTAATAGGAGTTCTGTCATTTTTTTAGGTTGTTAGTAAAAAAATGTGCTCTGTCAGTAAATGTTTCATGTTCTGTCAGTAAAACAATGCTGCAGGAGGTTGGCAATATTGGTTGCCCAGGTCCTGTTCCAATATCTTAGTCCTTGGAAGCCGGCTGCCTGTTTGGGGTTTAGAAGTGAGCAAAAAAATCTGGGAGGAGAGCCTTATCACATGACCTGTCAAAGTGACAAGAATGGCTCTCCACCAGAGAGAGTATTGGACAGTGGCGCAAGCTCAATACCATAGGGTGCAAAAAGTCTGTGGTGCTGAGGAATAACTGAGGAAATGCAATATCTGCCTTCTATTTTCCATTATAAATTGCCCCCTTAATGTAGTTTTACATAGAACTAGCTTAAAAGAGAAGTCCATGTTTTGAAAAAAAACAATCGTACTCACCTAGGTGGATGCAGCATCGTTCCAACTGATTGATCAAAGACCACAACCAGTTCTGGTCTTCAGTGAGAAGAGCCAGTGACTGCTAGCCACCGACTCTCTACTCTGCCCCTCCAGTGCTCACTGAAGTACTGGGCTGTAGAGGGGGTGGAAGCGGCTGGCTCAAACTCTCAGCATCTGAGGCTAAGCTAAGCTTCTGGCCCTCTGTTGACTGTATATAGGTCACAGAAATGCAGAACGTAGTCCACTCCTGTGATCCACAGGAGAAGTGGGGCCAAAAGAGCTTTCCTGGAGTCCTTGAATCTGTATTAATATCAGGTTTACCCTGTACACAACACTCAATGAGAGAAAATTCTGGAAGCCAATCAGACTTTACTGAACTGCACAGTGCTTTATTGAGAAGAAATCAATGTCCACTCAGACACTGGATGGGTCCTAGATGAGGCTGTGTTGGTCTACTGTGGTGTAGTCTGCAGAAAGGTTTTGGGGATCACATGACGTGGCTGTGCGGTTTGGCAGGAGGTGCCTGGATCACAAAACTAGCTGAACAATATACATCTTTTGACTAGTAAAGCAGTTTTCCATCAGTGTATTCACCTGCCCCCAGGGATTAAGCTATAAGATACTTTTACAAAGCGTAGGAGTTGGCACAACTAAAAAAAAACTTTACAAAACAGTACTTTCAACAGACCACAAAACAACCTTGACAACATTTTATAAGGAACACATTTATTTAAAAAAAATAAAAATAGGACCTGGGTGTGTGGCAACTCCCTTTTTAGTACAGAATAGCTGAGCATATCAGAACCAGGATAAAGCTATTTTATTACACAATAAGCAACGCTTCCCCAATTTCTTTTACGTGAGCTGTGCTGCCAGGAAGGGATGGCAAATAAAAAATAGTGGACACTGGACTTTATCTGGGTCACAAGGACAACAGACTAAATATCTTTACCAAATTTTACTGACGTATATGAAGTTAAAATACATAAAGATTACAATTATATAAAACTCTATAAGTTAATCACACCTGCATTATAATATTGGCATGGACCCTATTAGAAGTCAAACTCTGGAAAGATGTATCCGTGCACAACTAAATCTGATGACACTAATGTTCTGTCCCCTTCTGCTCTCCTCTTTCTCAGTTGGTCTTGTGCAGATCCCCTGTGCTCAGCCCCTACGTGGGGGTTCTGTAGTGGTGGATGCCCCACTTCTCTTCCCTTCTTCCACTGGGGAGAGTCTGTTTATGTGGAATTTGCAACTCTAAGGAGTGGAACAGATTTTGATGATAAACTGTTGTTGATTTATTGATAAATCGGCCTATATGGATGTATAGTAACTTTGTTATACCATGTACCAACATTGTTGTTTACATTTATGATTATTACTTTAGACTATCAAGTCTTGAAGTCCTCTTGAGGAAGCAGGTTGTTTTTCCATTGAAACGCATAGAGGCAACAACAAGGTGGACGAGGACCCACCATGTACCAATCATTGCATTGCCTTTGGAGAACCTTCAATATAAAATAGGCTATTGGCATGACACAAGAGATGGTCGGAGACTTCAGACATCCTACAGGACATGGTCAGAGACCATGGACATGCTACAAGAGGTGGTCAGAGACTGTAAGTACACTATACAGAAGTGGGTCTGAGGCTGAGGACACAGTAGAGGCTGCAGGAGCCCTAAGGGCAACACAAAAAGTGCCTAAAGGACTGCATGTTAAACCCCAGAGCTATAAAGCATTGACAAATTACTTGCACATTGTTAATAACATACATATATTACTTTTTTTTATTTTTTTTTTGTTTGGGGGGGTCACATGACCAATTTTGGATACATTTTAAATGTCTTGGGAACACAAAACAAATTGTCAATTTTGGTGAAGTTGTTATCTGATCCAGGACTTCAAGTTCCAAAAGCCTGTGCTGCAACTGCCCACTGCAGTAGAGGGAGAATGAAGATAAATGACACCTCTGCTCCCATCTCCTATCCTTCAACGGTACATAGCCCATAGGGGGCAATAACCATAGGTATACACTTACTTAGTAATTTACATGAACATTGATCTTCCGATACGATGAACAACAGGTCATCAATGTAACGACAATAGAAAACTGTGTCCACATGGCTGGAGCAATCATGTCCAAAAATGTGCGTCCTCTCCCATCCCATGTTTAGGTTGGTTAATGAGGGTAAAACCTTCACCCCCCATGGAGGCACTGCATCTTTGGAGATAATAGCCCCCGTCAAACCTAAAAATATTGTGTGTAAGTAAAAATTCTAAATACAGTAGAATGAATTCTTATAGAACCAATAGTAGCTACCAAACTTAAGGAAAAAAGCAACAGCTTGTAAACCCAAAGAATGAGGGATACTAGAGTATAGGCTTGTAAGATCACAAGTAGATTTCACTAGAAGCTGTTTCATGTCCCTAAGAAACCCGGGAAGACTGACTACAAAAGTCTGCAACTGGCTATACCCACTCCCCTAGACGTTCATTAAGTGACCCAATGCCGGCAACGATTGGTCCATCCTCAAGTGATTTAACCCCTTGTGGATTTTAGGAAGATGGTGAAACACCAGCATGGTTGGACTTTCTGGGATAAACATGTCTCTTTCCTTCTCAGAAAATATACCAACACAAACTGTTCTATCTAAAAGAGTGGATAATTTTTTTTAAAGAAGAAGTAGGGTTTGCCTTTAGCTTCTGGTAGGTGTCTATATCAGACAGCTTCATCTTTATTCACAATCGAATCCATGACCACAACTAAACTCCCTTTGCCAGCATTTCTTATAATAATGCTGTCCGAGCTCAAATTCTTAAGTGCTTGTCTCTCAAAACTAGTGAGATTGTCTGACACAAAATCAGCCCGACAACTGCGGGCCAGATCCTTTTCCATGAGTTTCTGAAATAAATCCAAATCCTTGCCCCGCGATGCCACTGGATAGAAATCAGATCTAAGTTTAAAAGAAAATCGCTTAGTGTGTATCAGTGGGATCTTCGGGGCATGGACCAGATTCTGAAGCCAGATCAATGAGATCTTGTAACATACAGACCCCTGTAAACAAATGAGGGGAAGGAGGAGACTCACCTGTATCAGAAGCAGCCAATGGATCCTCATCACGTGTGTGCGATACATCAAAATAGTGCTTTTTTGGGGGGAAGACAAATGTGCAAATTTACTTACATCTAACAATGTCCTTAATAAATCGAAGTGCCTTGTGGGGCAAAAATTCAGCCCCTTTGATAGTAGCTTCTCTTTATTCTCTTCATTTAATACCTTCTTGGAAATATTCAGAACATTGTAACTTATTGCAGGGTTTTTGCCCCATAGTGAGTAGTGAGTGCCTTTTGTCTCACTTGTGTCTCCTTCCTCCTCTCCTTGTTTTTCTTTGTGCTGGTTTCTTTTTTGCTTTTTTGCTGATCCCACAAGGGTTTCCTGAGACTGTGCAGCCATTAATCGGCCGATCCTTGTTGATTTTGGTAGTAGACTGGTTGGGTGATGAATCAGATACCATCATCATGTATCATTGGCTGGTTTGTTTTTAGGATCCAAAAAGCTGACCCATTTTTTATGCATTTTATGTGGTCGGCCAGAGAAAAAACGGAGCTTTTTCCACAGATATACGTTGTTGCTCTTATAATCTATGCAATCCCTGGTCATCTTGCCTCTCTTATTTTCAATGACATCCTTTTCCATTTTAATTGGATCCTGTCTAATTTGTCCCTAGTATGTATGAATGTAAGTTAGGGACCTTAGATTGTAAGCTCCTTGAGGGTAGGGACTGATGTGAATGTATATGTAAAGCGCTGTGTAAATTGATGGTGCTATATAAGTAACTGAAAATAAATAAAATAAATAAATAAATACATTTTCTCCAGTTTTTTGTTTAGGCGACCATCTAGCTCCAAAAAGCCACTATGGTTTTGTAGAGTGGTCAAGTCCTTCTGTATAATGGACATTTCAGCTTGTAAATGTTCCAGCGCCTTCTTTTTTGATGAAACAATGATATCCATCAGCTTGAACGAACATGCTGACAAAGTGTCTGCCCATTGTTTCTTGAGATTATCATCAAACAAATCCGATGTAGGGAATTTTTTGATTCTCAAGGATAGGCTTTAGAGAAGCCTATCCTTCATCTAGCTAATAAACTTAAACGTTATCCATCAGCTCATCCCCCACAGTTTTTTTATTTATTTTTTATTACTTGACCCTCCCTCTTAAAATGTAAGCTCTAACGAACGGGGCCCTCTGATTCCTCTTGTATTGAATTGTTTTGCAACTGTACCGTATGTCTTTATTTTGTAAAGCACTGTGCAAACTGTTGGCGCTATATAAATCCTGCATAATAATAATAGTAAGTGAGTTCACATTATACACAATTGAAGCTGCGTTTTCCTTTAAATGTGGAGAGGGAGCCTTTGTGAATCTGTGGCATCATTCACATATACTTGGTGCAGAATTATCTCTAATTTGGACCATTTTAGTGTAACAATTTTATTATTATTACTGTAAATGTTTTATTTTACAACTATATTATTTTACTATAATATTACAGTTTTATTGAAACTTTTGTATAACATTATTGTCAGAAAATGTGACTCCTAATTACTGCAGCTATTTTTCTGTCTTATGCATGGTCAATAATTGCCAGAGATTATGCTGTACTATTGTTCTACCATTGTATTGTAAAAACTTTATTGGTGTATTTACTTTATTAAAAATCCCAGAAGGTTACTTGTCCTTTTTTAATTAGGCATAATCATGAACATTCTTCAGATTTCAGCTACAATTACGAGTATATCTGAGGCTGTGTTCAGTTATGCAGAAAACGAACTCCATACATACACAGACTTATTTAATAAGGCAGAGAGCAGAGTGCAGTAACCCCTATCAACCAGTTAGAATTCATCATTAAAGAAATGCTGTGAGAGGAGGGGAGAGGAGATATACAGTGTACTTGTTTCCTTCACTGATTAGGGTTTTAGCATAATTTTACAATATCATGTCTAGGGCGCTCTACTTGTCCTGCGTGTCTCCTTGTAATTTGATGACGGAAGCTAAGACAGGCAATTTTTTCTACGAGTCTCCAGTTTGATAACAGCTGACAAGGGAAGGTTAAGATCAAAATGTAGACTGAGTGAAAGACTATGTAGGTGGGCATCATAGCCAAAAGCAGGCAAATCTTACTAAAAGTGTTACTAAACCCACAACAGTAAAATCAGTCTGTATATGCAGTAAAGCAGGCTTGTTATACTCATTGCAGAACCAAGGGGTTAATCCTCTGTATTGTGTAAAAAGGCTGTCCGATCATGTCTTCTCTGACCCCCCCCCCCCCTTCGTCCACTGTCCCCAATCTGCTGATAGGACAGAGGCTAGGGGACAAGCTGCACGTGCTTAGTTTGGTGTATTGCTAGAGAGTTTTTTTTTTTTTTTTTTTCTTGGGAGAGTGCATGTGATCAGCACAGGGCCAATCAGCACTATCCAGGGTCCTGCAGCCTCATAGAACAATCAGAGGAGAATGTAAACTCCGCTACAAGCTTTAGCCAGACACTGATAGACATCAAAAGACTGCTATATACTGCTGATGAGAAAAGGTATTTAGAGGTTTATATGTACTAAAATAATTGCATTTTCATGTTCTGTGTACTGTGAGAGGCCAGATATAGTGAATGCAGGGTCCTGGGTTTATTAAAACTTTAACTACTTCCCACACGGCCACTGTATATAAACGACCGGGTGGGTGCTCTCTCCTTCTGAGGGGACGTTCAGGAACGTCCTTCAGAAGGAGGGGAATCGTGCATGCGCGGGCCCACGCAGCAGCGCGATCCTGATGCGCTCGTGTCACCTGGACATGGCGCATCTCCGATCAGCACAAGGGCTCTGCGATTGGTCCTCCTGATCACATGACGGCGGTGATTAGACATGTGATGTAAATACAGAGCCGGTTGTTAGGTAATCGGCTTTTCTCAACTCACACAGAAGTTGTCGGTGAAGACAGGAGAGCGGAACACTGCAGCCAGCTGATGATCAGTCAGTAGGAGCTGTATTTTTACAGCTTTTTACTCACTGATCACCAGTCTAGTGTCCCCACAATGTAAAAAGTAAGCACACATGCCTCCAAAACACATGTCCCCACATAGTAAAAACACCTGTCCCCCACATATGTAACAGTAAAATCACATGTCCCAATGATTATCTGCACACATATGTCTGTGATCACCTGCGCACATCTGTACATGATCATTTGCGTACATATGTCCGTGATCACACAAACCAATTATTATACACTTAACTGAATTTTTTTTCACTAAAAACATGTAGCAGAATACATTTTGGCTTAAATTTCTGACAAAATTTGATTTTATTGGATTTCTTTTAAAATAGAAATAAGAAAATGTTTTTTTTCCAAATCTCTGCTCTTTTTTCGCTTATATCTCAAAAAATAAAAAACTGAGTTGTGAATATATACCACCAAAGAAAGCTCTATTTGTGTGAACAAAATGATAAAAATTTAATTTGGGTACAGCGTAGTATGACCGCGCAATTGTCATTGAAAAAGCGAGAGCGCTGAAAGCTGAAAATTGGTCTTGGAAGGAAGGGGGCGAAAGTGCCAAGGAAAAAAAAACCTCTCTGTGTTTGTTTTCGGTAATGGTCAATTGCACGGTTAGGTCTGCCCTCCGTGACTAATATATGAATGCGCTGCAGCAGAAGAGCTGCATGTCTGTTAAAAGGGCCACACCATCAATGTATGGTATATCCCAAAGTAGGATAACCCCTTAACAATAACATGCAATAGTCTTTACAATTCTTTCCCTGCCAAATCTTAAGACAAACTTAATACCTTCCCTTAACTGACACTACTCCTAAGGATTTTGGAACATAAAGAAGGTGTAACAGGATGACCCTGTGCTACTGTGTAAAATGGTTGTTTATGCCAGGTTTGTGAGAAACATGCCTACTAATGATGCAGGTGGTTGCTGCATTTATATTAGAGCCAGAGATAGAGCTCAGGGTCCCACCCTCCTGAGGCAGGTTAGTGTGTCTGAGGGAAACTGTGCGAGATACTGCCATGCGTCAAGGTTGGGACAGAGGAAGGCCTGAGCAGGAGAGGATATCCATGAGGGACAAGAGAGAGCCCATGTGGGACAAGAGAAACAGCAAAGGAACTGTACAGAGACAGTCTAATGCCGCGTACACACGATCGAAATTCCCGACGGAAAAAGCTCTGATGGTTTCCCGTCGGAATTGCGCTCAAACTGTCTTGCCTACACACGGTCACACCAAATTCCGACTGCCAAGAACGCGGTGACGTACAACACGTACGACGGGACTAGAAAAATAAAGTTCAAGACCTAGTAGCCAATAGCTTCCATCTCGTAGTTGAATCTGAGCATGCTTGAGTTTTTGTGCATCGGAATTGCATACACACGATCAGAATTCCCGATAGAAAGTTTTTCCATCGGGAAAATTGGGAACATGCTATCAAATTTTTGCTTGTGGGAATTCGACCAGCTAAATTCCAATGGAGCATATACACGGTCGCATTTTCCGATGAAAAGCGCTCATCAGTCTTTTGCTGGCTGAAATGCTGATTGCGTGTATGTGACATAAGAAGGACCAAAGCTGCTAGGAAGCTGTAAATAAGATGCAGAGCTGAGGTGCAGCGACTGGGCATAAACACTGGGACGTGTTTAATGGTCAAGTGGACCACAAATGTACTAAAAGTTCAGGAGGGAGACTGAAGAGGTACCTGAAGACAGCCAGGAGGCTAAATGTATGTTTTTGCAGTGATGGTGAGAACCCCCTGCATGGGAAGACATACCTGAGTGAATTTTGATGTTTGTTTAAATAAAAGTGGGCAGGAAAGCACTGAAAACTATATTTGGTATGGAGTAAACTCACAGTTTTGACACTACCATTGAGTTAAGAAACCCCTACGTGCAGGCCCGGACTGGCCATAGGGCACATTGGGCGTTTGCCCGGTGGGCCGAAAGCCACCAGGCCGCATGTCTGGCTGTGACATGCAGGGTTAGCCGTGGATTCCGACATGCATGGCCAGCCGCTAATGTTCCGCATATGCCGGTGGTGGTGTGAGGATTGGAGGCATTCTCTGCCTACCAAGTCCTGCTATACAGCTCAGTGTGGAATCTGAGCTGTGCGGACAGCAAGAACATTGCTTCTAAACACATACATTGCCAGATGGTGTACAGAAGATCCGAGTATCCTTTCTATCTCCCGAGCAGTCTTGTGCACGCTCGCTCTGCACACTCCTGCACTCCCATCCTGCTCCCTTTCCCTTACCCCGATCTCCAGTGCCCTTCTGAGAGAAGCCGGAGCCCAGCTAGTGCTGCTGACACTGTGCAGTGTGGGAGTTGAGCTGAACTATGAAAAGTTTGTGAAGATAAGCTGATTAATGTCAATGAGATACTGAAGGAGTCGAAATAGCAGGCGAGTGTGTGTGTGTGTGTGTGTGTGTGTGTGTGTGTGTGTGTGTGTATAGGGGGCTGCTAAGTTTGCAGTCTCTCCCCCATAGCTGACACAAATCTCTCAAGCAGGCAGACATCATTGTATAAGCATCCTTCGATCAGTCTGTGTATGTCCACATACTGGGAACTTCATTTTTGACCCTTTTTATTTAACCCTGTGTTATCCAATTTTTTTCCAGTGAAAAGTATATACTCACCACACAAACTAATAATAATCCTCAATAAACAGCAGAGCGTAGTGTGCTAGCACTATTATATGAACACTTATTAATCCAGAAAATCATTTCTGTTTATGGAGGATTGTTTTTTTGCATTTAACAGGCTCAGTTCACACATAGAGGTGTGACCAAACATGGGCATATTTTTCATGCATCATGTGTAGGGAATCCCAATCATTTCAATCATTTCAATAGTATTCCTTACCTGCAAACAACTAAAAGTATGTCCACCATGTCGGTGCCAGTGTCCAACGGTCATTGCCAGTGTCCACGGCATGGCAATACATCGGCATTGCCATGATGTGGATCCTGGACTGCAACTGTGCAAAACCCATGAGCCATGCATGCATGGTAAGCAGTGCCATCCAGGGAAATACAGTAGGGCAACAACAGCAGAACAGGCATTGTCCCACCAATGGTAGACGTAGACAAAGGAGACCCATGTGTATGAAGAAATTTCAGTTTAGTGGTGTGGACAAGGCTTAATACTTTATAACAGGTTTTTCAGTAGTCACAAAGCCCGTTATTACGCAGTATTCACAAAGCCAGTTACTTGCAAGAATTGGGACTGATCTGAGGTGTGATGGTCCAAAGTTCAGTTGTTTCAAGTGGTTTACAACATTTATTTAACTATAAAGATTCCTTTCCGTGTGAAGTTGACAGTTTATATTTTTTTATATTATGTATCTGGCACTCTTAATTTCTTTGAAAGCATTTTTTCGCACACTATGCCCAAAAGCCCCTGGATTACAGCAACCCTCATTTTGTGCTGCTTCATACTATTTTCAGTACTCTACCATCACAACCGGAGTTAAAGTAATCAAACCCACACATCCTGGAACCCCACATCACATCCCGCCATCAACCGCCCCAGCAAATGCCCCCACCCCGGGCTGCTAAGTCTAAAATGCCCAGGCCTCTTTTTTTGTCCCAGTTTGGGCCTGCCTACGTGTCTCAAAAGGAATTGACTAAGACTGGAGCACCTGAAATCTGGAGCAGTTTTGAATGGCAACAAATCTGCTTCTATCTTTCATTTTCAAATCTTAACTGAACAGGCTAAAGCTAGAAGTTGATTGGTCACTATACAGTACACAGTGCTCCAGATTCTTTCAACTCAAGTTTTAGTAAATCCCCACCACAGAGTCCATGTCAGGGTCTAGTCTGTACACGGGATCTTGGCTGTGTCTGGCAGTAGTTCTTCTTGCTGAGACACCTGAGATGCTGGACAGCTCCCTGCCTGATTGATCAGACAACTTATGTCTTGTTTCTCATGAATCTTGAACTCTTTGCTCCTCTCATGAACATCCTGATTTAAGCCAAGCCTTTCCACGTCCTGTTTTCCAGATTATTGTGCTTGCTCTAGCAAATATATCACTCTTGTCAATCCTGCTGCTGTCCGTATCTTTGCTACCACTCTTTACCAACCTTTGGCTTGACCCTCTATTAGGCTTCTGCTTGATCCCAGTCTGCAACCAATTGTAACTGACCTTTGGCTTGTTTACTCACTATGTTTCTGCTTGATCCCTACCGGCTATATCTGCTACAGGACTCCAGCCTGCTCACCTCCTGGTGGGACAATCCTGAGGACCGGGATCTGGTATGAACATGCAGCAAAACCCATCTCCACCATGAAGAGTTCTAGTGAATACCTTCTAGTATTTAGACACCACACCTCGGGTGAGCCCACTTCATCACCCAGGGTATGTTTTTATATCCATGTTGCTGGTTGATCGGAGTCTCTCTACCTCTATAACTACTGGACTCCACCGCACAGTTCAATGTCACACCACCAATGCCACGTCTCGACATACTTAGGACTGATAAGTTTGAAAGCCTTTATTCATTTTGGGAAAGTAATTCTGAAAAACATATTTAGGTCCTGGCCTCCATTTTTTTTTAAATATTACAATTGCAAATCACAGGAGACCACATGCTGTCCCTCTAAACAAGTGTGTCATTTCCTGCCTGGAGTTCTTCTTTCACTGCTATGAGTTTACTACACCGATGGGTGAATGGCTGCTATGGGTTGTAGTCAATTAGATATCATAACAGTTCTTTTAACTAACTTATTAACTAAGCCTGAAAGAGCATAAACTGTTTTCAGGGCAGACCTGACATGAAAGGACTCCCGTGGTGGTTATAAATTTATAATATTAGATATAACCTTTAGAACAGTTTTCAGTAGTTTACTGTACAGTGCTACTTTTGAACAAAAATCAATAATATATAAAGGGTAGAAGAGAGCTTGGCATTCTAATAAGAACTTAAAAATATGGCAGATTGACAGACGCCACTTGGCCCTCTATTACTGAGTATTTCTTCCAGAAAATCCTGTTATATTTTATTTTGAAAACTGACATATGAAAGGTCAGGTAGAGATTTTATTTTATTAATACAACAGTCAATGTATTTGAGTGACACCGATAGTTGGGTGTAATACAGGTTTGGGATCTGTAAGCCCTAAAGTCATGTAAACAAGAGTTTTCAGGGTAACTCTTATACAGATAGATATGGGTTTGCTAAAGGCACATTGCCTATGAAAATAGAAATGCAATTTTTAGATGGAAAAAGTGGACATGGCTTATCTTTGACTGTTTCTGTTTTTAAAAGATGACCCTAGGGGTAGCATTATAACAATACTATACCTAGGGTCATGAATCTCAAGCATTCAAAAAGGTGTACACTCTAATAACCCCTTCAGTTGAATTGTATCTAAAATATTTTTTAGTAGAAAAGGGTTAGATACTATATCAGTTTTTCAGTTTGTAAATGAACAGGAGCCTCTGTACGGAACACTTTCCATTCATTCATGGTCCAGTGCAGCTGAGGCTGCAGAAAAAGGGATTGAGGAATCTATGTCTCAAAACTGAGACATCAGGGGTCTTGATCCCCCCAATTAACAGTGTTAGAAAACATAAACATAAATAAATAAATAAATATAAAAAAAAAAACAATTAAAAAAATTAAGGGCTCATTCACATGGGTTCAGTGTGAATGAGCAGTTTATTTGTGCGTTTGGAGCCACGTGTAATTCTATGAGGATGCAGCAGCTGTACGAACACAGCCACGGGTCCTAATTTGACAGGCGTGGCTCTGAATGCACACTGTCTGTATTTGGGGCCGTACACCTGCATGCACATGCCTGTCAAATTAGTACCTGCAGTTGTGTTCGTACTACTGCTGCATCCCCATAGCATAACAGACTCTGCACACAAAGCTCTCACACAACAACTAGACATACATTTCCCTTCAATTTCCCTTCAATTCTTGGAGACAAAACAAGAAGTGAGAGGAAAACTCCCCAAAGTGAAGGGAATTCATATACTCTCCGGCCACTTTATTAGATACACCTGTTCAGTTGTTTGGCAACACAAATTGCTAATCAGCCAACAACATGGCAGCAACTCAAAGCATGTAGGCATTTAGGCATCTAGACATGGTGAAGATGATTTGATGAAGTTCAAAACCGAACATTAGAATGGGAAAAAAAGAGGATTTAAGTAACTTTGAACTCGAAAATGCTTTGTTGATGTCAGAGGTCAGAGGAGAATGGGCAGACTTCAAGATGATAGAAAGGCAACAGTGACTCAAATTACCACTAGTTACACCCAAGGTAAGCAGAATACCATCTTGAATACCATCTCTGGTAAAACACATCGTACCTTGAGACCGATAGGCTACAGCAACAGAACCGGGTGCCACTCCTGTCAGCTAAGAACACCAAAATTGAACAATAGAAGATTGGAAAAATGTTGCCTAGTCTGATGAGTCTCAATTTCAGCTGTGACATTTAGATGGTAAGGTCAGAATTTGGCGTAAACATGAAAGCTTGAATCCATCCTACCTTGTATCAACAGTTCAGGCTGGTGGTGGTGGTGTAATAGTGTGAGGGATATTTTTTTGTCATACTTTGGGCCCCTTAGTACCAATTGAGTATGATTTAAAAACCACAGCCTACCTGAGTATTGTTGCTGACCATGTCCATCCCTTTATGACTACAGGTGTACCCATCTTCTGATGGCTCCTTCCAGCAAGATAATGCACCATGTCACAAAGCTCAAATCTTCTCAAACTGGTTTCTTTAAACATGACAATGAGTTCACTGTACTCCAATGGCCTCCACAGTCACCAGATCTCAATCCAATACAGAACCTTTGAGACATGGTGGAATGGGAGATTCGCATTATGGATGTGCAGTTGACAAATCTGCAGCAACTGCGTGATGCTATCATGTCACTATGGACCAAAATATCTGAGGAATGTTTCCAACATCTTGTTGAATCTATGCCACGAAGAATTAAGGCAGTTCTGAAGGCAAAATGGGGTCCAACCTGGTACTAGGAAGGTGTACCTAATAAGTGTACCTTAGACAGCTGTCACCAGAATGTTTTGCCTTAACACACACTTCACTACCTCATTTAAAATAATAATTAAAAAAAAGTTTGGGTTTAAACATTACCTAAGGTCCTAGGCACATTTCACTCTCAGAGCTGGATACTTGGCGTGTAGTGTGTTAATACAGATGGGCACCAGTCACTTTAGTTAGTCTTTGTATATTTATTGCTGAGCACTCAAGGAAAATAGGGTGGAGGAGCAGGGTACCTGAAAACACAGCAGTAACTTCTCCGTACAGCTGCTGCTATGCCTTCTTACATTTAGCATATTCTTTCTTTCACACTCTATACACACACACAGTGTGGACAGGCTGATCAAGATCCCTAATCTGAAGGTCAACTGGGAGGTTCTGGTGTCTGCTCCCCACTGGCACCAGTTTAGTTCCACTTACTCTAAGGGCTCATTACCACATGCAGCATCCTTTGTTATCCCTTCCCACTGTTGATTGCTTTTTAGAGGGTGGTTGACAGATGGCTGAAAAGCGATATGTCACCTCCTCCCCTCCTGTTTTAACCCTAAAATGGCCAAACCACAATGCAAGGTGGCTGTGACGTGGCCCCATTAATTTTATTAGGTTATGTTTGGTGCTGGTACTGCCTTTGTCTTTGTTTATGTAGACAGTCCAGGGGTGGTAAAACCGTGGTTCAACCACCTGCTTTTACTGCCCCCTGGGCATGTCTGAAGAGGCCGATTTGGGCAATCACAGGTGCTTTACTCTTGTTGTAGGAGATCTAATTCCATATCTAAATTGCAGCGTCCTGACAGAATGTTCTGAAAAAAAAGAAAAGAATGACATTTTATAGCCCAGCTCCATCTGTAGTAGAGCCCAGAAATGGAAAGATCGTTCTGTAAGGTTGCTCCAAACTAGGGTTGCCACCTTTTCTTAAAGCTAAACCCAAACACTTTAGTGGCACATGGCAATTTTGGTTTTCATAACATACATTAAAGGGTTGTAAAAGACCTGAGATACCTTTGGGTGCACCAAGGAGAGTAAAAATGTGGCATGCTCTCCGGGGATGAGACTCGTGGAACCATTCAGAGAAGCGAAGGTTGTTCATACCAGTAAAGAAGGAGCGGGCCTCCACCTAAGGAAGCTCTACATAATGGTGCAACTGAGGCTGCTTTGGGGCAACTCAGATGTTCAGGTGACCCCTTTTCCCCTATGTGTAAGTAGATGACCCTCACATGGTAGGAGGTATATCACAATTAACCTACATTGTTATGTTCATTTCTGCTATTGTCATTGCACTTGGATGATGTTTTCCATGTTTCTATGTCCTTTTAATAAATAAATAAAATAAAATAAAAATAAAAAAAATGTGGCATGCTTAGCACGCCACGGTGAACAGTGGGTGTGGCCTAATTGTGTTAACAGATATCAACAGATTTCTGTGTGACTATCCCGGTTACTTAGGAAGCTGCAGTCTGGTCTGACTAACATGTCGGGGTTTCAGGCAGACTGAAACGCATGACTCAAAACCCAAATTTTCCAGGCGAATCCCGGACAGGTGGCAACCCAATTCCAAACAATCTTTTCTCAACCAGGGTTCCATGGAACCCTAGTGTTCCTCCTGAGTTTTGGAGTAATGCCGCGCACACACGACCGGACTTTTCAACATCAAAAGTCAGACGAAATGATTCCGGCAGACCATTCGATCGTGTGTGGGCTGCAGCGGACTTTTGATTTGCAAAAGTCTGACAGACTTTAGAAATGGAACATGTTTAAAATTTTTCCGCCAGAACTCCGCCGGACCCAGTTCCTACCGAGAAATCCGCCCGTGTGTATGCTAGTCCGACGGACAAAAACCGACGCGAGGGAAGCTATTGGCTACTGGCTATGAACTTACTTATTCTAGTCCAGTCGTACGTCATCACGTTCGAATCCTTTGGACTTTGGTGTGATTGTGTGTGGCCAAGTCCGTTCATTCGGAAAGTCTGTCAGAACTCTGTCAGAACTCCGTCGAAAGTCTGTCGGACCTAGTCCCTCGAAAAGTCCGGTCGTGTGTAAGCGGCATTAGGAATTCTGTAGCAGGGAGCAGTTCTAAACTGATCTCCCACCCACACTGACCAGCAATAGGAGGCAACTGTCCATTGAATACTAAAGTACTATAAGGGGTAATTTTACACTGATCACTAACATTAGGGGATACCACACTACCGTCTGCATTTCTTTTTATCATACCATTATTCATTTCATTTCACAATCACTACTGGAAATAATTTTGTTGAATACAACAGGTGGTGTTAAAGATAATTTGCCCTGGGTGTCAAATACTCTAAGCACACAATGTTCTAATTCTCTTATTTAAAACGTTCCACAACTCACCAATCTCACATATGCCGTGAGCTGTGGGGATCATTTTTAGCAGAGGTTCCCCGAGACCTGAAAATCATTTCAAGGGTTCCTCTGTGACAAAGAAGTTGAGAAAGGTTGAGAAAGGCTGCTCCAAACATTTATCACCTTCCCTGAGCTCAGAGAACTGGTCTATCTACTTAGTGATTATCTAGGGAGGATACATATTCAGAACTCTTCTCCAGAACAGACTAACGGAACCTACTCAAAAGCAGCTAGCAGAAGCAACAAATAACTTGGAAAAATAAACTATTTTAGCACGCACAACCGTAAAACAAAAAGTCACCTGCGTATACCTGCCTTTCATAACCTGAGTTCTGGGAACACCAGGGGATGAGCCACGTGAGAGCATAGGCCAGCTATTCCTGATTGTATTCTGAGAACCAGTAAGCTGCATAACACAGTCTTATGTGACAAAAGAAACTGAAGCCAAGGGAAGGGTAAAAACAGATGGCTGAGCTGAGGTTTTACCATCCCCAACCCAAACACCCACTTACAGTCTTAATCTTGACAGGCTGCAAGATTTGTAATAAAGCTTTTCTTATGATGATGCTATCAGAGTGCAGCCTGTCATTCTTTTGGCATGTTTGGAAGATGGAGCGGGGACGTACTAGTGGGCAGGCACCTGGAATTTGCATTCAGCACAGTGGGGAGGATATGTGCACGTTGTTTTCTCTGACTTTTCTACCAAAGACCTTGTCAAGATATATTTTAAGGCTTCCTGACCACTTTCATTCATCCATGAAATGGAAAAATATGAGGGCTGCTTCAGCCTATCGCAGCAACAAACAAGTTGCAGCCTCCAGCTCTGTGCCGATACAGACTTTCTTCTTCTCTGAACAGTTTCTCTGTCATTTAGGTGGTTGTATGTTGTTCTAATTCAAGTACCTGTCCTATCAGGCGTGACAGGTCTGGGCATATATATATATATATATTGTCAGGTGTTTGCTCAAGTGGGGATCACCTTCAGGTTTTCTTAAAAGCAGACTTGCATGGAAATTTAACAAACAAAACAGAAAATAAATCTGTGCCATCCAGGCACTAACTAAACATATCCGGTTCCTAAGGCCCCTTTGACACTGGGGCGGTGTGGGCATCGGCGGTAAAGCGCCGCTATTTTTAGCAGCGATTTACCGTCGTTTTAGCGGCGGTCTGTGGGCACTAGCGGGGTGGTTTTAACCCCCGCTAGCGGCCGAAAAAGGGTTAAAACCGCACCGCAAAGCTCCGCTGCAGCGGCGCTTTGCCGGCGGTATTGCCGCGCTGTCCCATTGATTTCAATGGGTAGGAGCGGTTTAGGAGCGGTGAATACACCGCTCCTTCACCGCTCCAAAGATGCGGCTAGCAGGACTTTTTTCACTGTCCTGCCAGCGCACCGCTCCAGTGTGAAAGCCCTCCGGCTTTCACACTGGAGTGAAAGGGGCCGGTTTTTTTCAGGCGCTACACAGGCGCTATTTTTAGCGCTGTAACGCCTGAATACCGCCCCAGTGTGAAAGCAGCCTAACTCACAGGTGAAGGGCTTCTACCAGTCACCCACAAAACAAAGATTATGCAAACCAGCTCTCTCAGGTTTTTGGCTTCTTGAGTCCCAGGCCAAGAGCAATCCTTTGCTCTAGTCCTGCTTAATTTTTACCACCTGTTGGTGGACACAACTGGACCGCAAATCTGGACAGGAACCAACCCTGCCAAGGTGGCTGGTAAAACCCGGTCCAGATTCCACCTTAGTTCTCGGCAAATGAACGCAGGCAGGGTGAAGCATAACATCCATCAAACACCTCGCCTTTCATAATGTCACTATATATATATATATATATATATATAGTGACATTATCCCTTTCATGACTAAGCCTATTTTTGGAATTTGGTGTTTACAAGTTAAAATCCATATTTTTTGCTAGAAAATTACTTGGAACCCCCAAACATTATATATATTTTTTTAGCAGAGACTCTAGAGAATAAAACGGCGATTGTTGCAATATTTTATGCCACACGGTATTTGCGCAGTGGTGTTTTAAACGCAACTTTTTGGGAAAAGGGACACTTTCATGAATAAAAAAAAAAAAAACAGTAAAATTAGCCCAATTTTTTTGCGTAATGTGAAAGATAATGTTACGCCGAGTAAATAGATACCAAACATGTCACACTTTATAATTGCGCGCACTTGTAGATTGACGACAAAGTACGGTACCTAAAAATCTCAATAGGCGACGCTTTCAAAAATTTTTACGGTTGCCAGGTTAGCGTTACAGAGGAGGTCTAGTGCTAGAATTATTGCTCTCGCTCTGACGATCGCGGCGATACCTCACATGTGTGATTTGAACACCGTTTACATACGCGGGCGCGACTTCCGTATGCGTTTTCCGTATGCGTTTTCTTTGCTTCGCAAGCTCGCGGGGACGGCGGGCGCTTTAAAAAAAATTTTTTTATTTTTTTATTTATTTTATTTATTTTAAAATAACTAAATTGTTTTAAAAAAAAAAATAATAAATTGATCACTTTTATTGCTGTCACAAGGAATGTAAACATCCCTTGTGAAAGTAATAGGTGGTGACAGGTCCTCTTTATGGAGGGATCGGGGGTCTAAAAGACCCCCCACCCCTCCTTTACACTTCAATGTATTCAGATCGCCGAAAACGGCGATTCTGAATACCGGATATTTTTTTAAAACCGGCGCCATTGGCAGCTGAGTAAACGGGAAGTGACGTCATGACGTCGCTTCCGTGTTTACGATGAGGAGACTGGAACGAAGCCGATTACGGCTTCGTTCCAGTTCCTCCGCAGCAGCCGGAGGCATCGGACACGGAATCGGTGCTCCCGATCGAGCGGGAGCACCGGTAGCAGCGGCGAGAGGCGGCGGGAGGGGGGACGTCCCCTCCCGCTCCTCCGGCATAACAGCCGAGCGGCTTTTAGCCGCATCGGTTGTTATACCTGGATAGCCAATCGCCTGCTGCAAAAAACGGTACCGGGATGATGCCTGCAGGTGCGGGCATCATCCCGGTATAACCCCCGGAAGCCGAGTACGCACATCTGCGTACGCTCGGCGGGAAAAGGGTTATATATATATATATATATATATATATATATATATATATATATATATATATATATATACATACATATACACTACAATACAAAAAGTATTGGGACACTTGCCTTTACATGCACATGAACTTTAATGGCATCCCAGTCTTAGTCCGTAGGGTTTAATATTGAATTACAGTAGCCCACCCTTTGCAGTTATAACAGCTTAAACTCTTCTGGGAAGGCCGTCCACAAGGTTTAGGAGTGTGTCTATAGGAATGTTTGACCATTCTTCCAGAAGCACATTTGTGAGGTCAGCCACTGATGTGGACGAGAAGGCCATTTTAGGGCTTCTTGACTACTTTCATTCATCCATGAAAAGGAAAAATATAAGGATTGCTTCAGCCTATCATAGCAATAAAGTATTTGCAGCCTTGTGGCTATTTTACCACATCTCTTAGTCTGTTTAGCAATCTTTTGGTCTTCTCAGCAATCAGCACAAACTATCTTCTTCTCTTGACATTCACTCTCTCATTTAGGTCATATGTTGGTCTAATTCGCCTGTTCTATCAAGCTTGACAGGTCTGGACACAGACTACAGCATGTCCTCACAAGCACTGCCTCTGCAGCAATGGCTTCCACAGGGGCCCTGACTGAGCTCAGAGTTTTCCCCATTTGTGAGAAAACCCAACCAGTTTCCAAGTACATCCCTCCACTTGGCTACCAGAATTGAATCTCACAGTGTTGTTTATCACATCAATGCTGTTCATAACTTTCACAAGATACCTGTATAGTTACATAGTTAGTAAGGTTGAATAAAGACACCAGTCTATCCAGTTCAATCTGAGTGAGTGTCTACAATTGTCCCTATCCCTGTACATTGCACACTCACATCAGTCCCTGTCCTCAAGGAGCCAACAATCCAAGGTGCCCATTCATATACTAGGGCCAATTTTGGAGAGAAGCCAATTAACCTACCTGCATGTCTTTGGAGTGTGGGAGGAAGCCAGACTACCTGGAGGAAACCCACACAGGCACAGGGAGAACATGCAAACTCCAGGCTGGTAGTGTCGTGGTTTGGATTCAAACCAGCAACCCTTCTTACTGCTAGGTGAGAGTGCTAACCACTACACCACTGTGCTGCCCACCAACATATATAGATATATCCTACCAAGCAGTGTAGAATGGGCGGCGCTAAATACTCACTCAGTGAATAGGCGAATAATACACAATCTCAACTCAAATGTATCCAAAAAAGTATACACATAACATAAATAACCTTGGTTGTTACCACTTTAAACTATAATAGCAACACCCTGTGAAGTGAATAGTTGCAATAGATTCTATGAATAAGTAAATAAATAAATAAAGTGTTTTAAAACACAAAGAGTCCAACGTTCATTAGATAGTGACCAGTGAATCAATTATAATTATAATTTATAAAGACATCCAGAAACACTCCTCCACCACACCACCGTAACTGTGACTTCAATCCCCTTATGTGCACACAGTCACCGGCTGGTTATGCCTCACACTGCCGTGTTTGGCTATAGAGGCTTAAACCCTCTTTTCACAGGGATGAAGAGTGACAGATCTTCAGGTGTCAGTCAGAGGCAAATGCACAGCTCCCAATTAATCCTCTTTACACACTCCACATGTAAATGAAAAAAACACAGCCTCCGATAGTGTAAAACCTTCACACACTTTAATCTCATAACATTTCACTGCATTGCACTCACATGTGGAATATCAAAGGCACACCATAAACAAATTTCACAGCACTCCAAGACCAAAGTAGCTGGATAATGGATGGCCACAGCAGACTCAGGGCTTACGAGATAGCAAGATAGCAGCTGTAAGGCTCACCACTCCTCGCCCCAGCCCCTGTCAGTAGCCACTCTGTGTATGTTGGTCAGCGTTCCGTGTCTACCTTGATCGCTCTGTAGCCATGCCCCGACATGTTTCGTCATAGAATTGACTTAATCATGGGAATCCCCTGATTAAGTAAATTCTATGAAGAGACATGTCGGGGGCGTGGCTACATTGGGAGCTGCATTTGCATCTGACTGACACCTGAAGATCTCCCTGCGACACTCATGCTGCCCCAGACCATGACACTCCCACCACCATGCTTGACTGTAGGCAAGACACACTTGTCTTTGTACTCCTCACCTGTTTGCTGCCACACACGCTTGACACAATCTGAACAAAATAAATGTATCTTGGTCTCATCAGACCACAGGACATGGTTCCGGTAATCCATGTCCTTAGTCTGCTTGTCTTCAGCAAACTGTTTGTGGGCTTTCTTGTGCATCATCTTTAGATGAGGCTTCCTTCTGGGACAATAGCCATGCAGACCAATTTGATGCAGTGTGTGGCGTATGGTCTGAGCACTGACAGGTTGCCCCTCCACGACTTCAACCTCTGGCAGCACTCATGCGTTTATTTCTCAAAGACGACCTCTGATATGACGCTGAGCATTCGCACTCAACTTCTGTGGTCAACCATAGTGAGGCCTGTTCTGAGTGGAACCTGTCCTGTTAAACAGCTGTATGGTCTTGGCCACCGTGCTGCAGCTCAGTTTCAGGGTCTTGGCAATCTTCTTATAGCCTAGGCTTTTTTTCAGTTCCTCAGAGTTCTTTGCCATGCTGTGGCATGTTGAACTTCCAGTGATCAGTATGAGAGGGTGAGGGAGATAACACCAAATTTAACACACCTGTTCCCCATTCACACCTGAGACCTTGTAACACTATAGAGTCACAACACCGGGGAAGGAAAATAGCTAATTAGGCCCAATTTGGACATTTTCACTTAGGGGTGTACTCGCTTTTGTTGCCAGCAGTTTAGACATTAATGGCTGTGTGTTGAGTTATTTTGAGGGGACAGCAAATTTACACTGTTATACAAGCAGTACACTCACTACTTTACATTGTAGCAAAGTGTCATTTCTTCAGTGTTGTCACATGAAAAGGTATAATAAAATATTTACAAAAATGGGAGGGGTGTACTAACTTTTGTGAGACACTGTATATAAACACTAACAATTTATGGTAGCGATAAAGAGATGGATGGATAAGCAGACCAACAAATAACGCATTAAATGGAATCATATTAACCATGTTTTACCTTGAAAAACACTATATTCATTTCCTTTAGCAGCTGTGAAATATTTCTCATAACATTTAAAACACAGAAGCACAAGACTATATGTCACATTCTTACAAAAAGAATGTATCCTTCCATTCGAGAGTCGGTGTGGG
The DNA here is from genome assembly GCF_037356315.1 of Lithobates pipiens. NCBI lineage: Eukaryota > Metazoa > Chordata > Amphibia > Anura > Ranidae > Lithobates > Lithobates pipiens. The sequence goes on along the minus strand of NW_027507764.1, from coordinate 106,706,622 downwards.
AGTGTTATTTATAACGCTGAAGGTCACCAATTACAAAAACATCTTCTAGTGATGAAGGTCAACACTACAACATCAAATAACAAGGTGAGGAAATATGTATGTGTTATCTCGTTCTATACTGGTGTCTGGGAGCTTCTTATTTTAAGAGGTATCATTACCGTAATGGGGGGCTGTTCACTCTTCGTCCTTGGGTAGTAGCTCGGAGCTACAGACTGTGGCAGGATCCCGAGATACTGGAGATATTGGTGAAAAGATTTGGCAAAATTCCTATTAGCTTCCATTTCATAATTTCTGTCACTTTCAGCATTTAAATTCTGACCCCTAAAAGACAGAAGCAAGAACACAAGAGTACATATATCAGTTTATTTAAAGAAAAATTAGCTCACAATTATCAACTTATGCTTAATACAAACTCTACTATTGTGATAGTGAGAGTGAAACAATAAACACTCTCCAGCCAGTTTATTAGGTACACCTGTTCAATTGCTAATCAGCCAACCATATGGCAGCAACTCAATGCATTTAGGCATCTAGACATGGTGAAGATGACTTGCCTAAGTTCAAACCGAGCATCAGAATGGGGAAGAAATGGGATTTAAGTGACTTTGAATGTGGCATGGTTGTTGGTGCCATACGGGCTGGTCTGAGTATTTCAAAAACTGCTGATCTACTGGGATTTTCACATACAACCATCTCTAGGGTTTACAGAGAATGGTCAGAAAAAGAGAAAATATCCAGTGAGCGGCAGTTGTGTGGACAAAAATGCCTCAGTGATGTCAGAGGTCAGAGGAGAAAGGGCTGCCTGGTTCGAGATGATAAATAAGGCAACAGTAACTCAAATAACCACTCATTACAACCAAGACCACAACGGGTGCTACTCCTGTTAGCTAAGAACAGAAAACTGAGGCTACAATTCTCACAGGCTCACCAAAATTGGACAATAGCAGATTGGAAAAACATTGCCCGGTCTGATGAGCCTGCGCCATTCAGATGGTAGGGTCAGAATTTGGCATAAACAACATGAAAGCATGGATCCATCCTGCCTTGTATCAACATTTTAGGCTGGTGGTGTAATGGTGTGGGGGACATTTTCTTGGCACACTTTGGGCCCCTTAGTACCAATTAAGTATTGTATAAACGCCACGGCCTACCTGAGTATTGTTGCTGACCATGTCCATCCCTTTATGATTACAGTGTACCCATCTACTGATGACTACTTCCAGCAGGATAATGCACCATGTCAAAAAGCTCAAATCATCTCAAACTGGTTTCTTGAACATGACAATGAGTTCACTGTACTCCAATGGCCTCCACAGTCACCAGATCTCAATACAATAGAGCACATTTGAGATGTGGCGGAACGGGAAATTCACATCATGGATGTGCAGCCGACAAATCTGCAGGAACTGCTATCATGTCAATAAGGACCAACATCTCAGAGGAATGTTTCCAGCACCTTGTTGAATCTATGTCATGAAGAATTAAGGCAGTTCTGAAGGCAAAAGGGGGCCCAACCCAGTACTAGCAAGGTGTACCTAATAAACTGACCGGTGAGTGTGTATAAATAACATTATAGCCAAAATATTATGGAAAATGTCAGACAGTTCTTATTAAGTGTAAGGGCCTGTTCACACTAGAATGCACTGCATTCTATTTGCACTGCCCTTGCTATCTGCAGTGGGCATCAGTGCAAAGGTAATGACATCTCAAATGCAGGTTGCAAACGCAGTGCGTTTGACTGCATCGGCCCGCACTGGATCACATGGTACAAAGGTTCCTATGTGATTCCAATGCAGTTTATAGTGTGAATGGACCCTAAAAGTATACCTGAATGCAAACTTTTTTTTTTACGATCTTAAGATTTGCATAGAGTGGTGAGGAGTTAGAACGCCTGTCGTCATTGTACTGCTGTCTGTGTCACAATTAAATAGATTTGCATTCTCTAATTGCCTTGATCATCAGTATCACCAGGAATGAAGGTGAGGGTAAATCCAAAATTTTGAGTTGCCACCAGGGCAGGGATAGAGGATAGATCTTCCAACTGGAACACTTGTTCCTGTGACTACAATCCCTTACATTAGAAAACTATCCTCTTACTTCCTTATTGAGTCAAGAGAACAGGAAATTAAGGGAAATCTCCCTAATGAGACACAGAAAAACTGATAGCAGTGTTTGCTGGGAGCTTGGAGCTGGGGTTGCGTACATCCCTTTGGTGGTGCTACTGTTAAAAATACTTACTACTTAAAATAAAGCAGAATTGCTCAAGTTTCACCCAAGCTTTATCAGGTTACTTACATCATAATCACCTGTTCAATTTAAAAAATAATAAAATGAACTTGAAACATGAAAAATATGTTTTGCACTTACATTTATCTTGGGGACTTTGTTGTAAATTTGGTTATTAATTATTAAAACATATCTCTGTTAAAAAATATGACCCCCATAACAGTAGTAGTATACAGTATATGCATATACAGTTGTATTATCAATATGCTGGCTGCCGGTTTAAGGGCTATGAGGTGCATTTATAAATCAAAATTAGATGTACATTTATTGAAAAGGCTAGAAAAGTTTATACAACAGTATTTTCAAACATTTGCAAACCTTTAAATCCCTTTAACCACTTCAATACAGGGCACTTAAACACCTTCCTGCCCAGACCAATTTTGAGCTTTCAGCATTGTTGCACTTTGAATGACACTTGCGCGGTCATGCTACACTGTACCCAAATTACATTTTTATCATTTTTTTTCCCATAAATAGAGCTTTCTTTTGGTGGCATTTGATCACCTCTACGGTTTTTATTTTTTGCTAAACAAATAAAAAAAGACCGAAATTTTTGAAAAAATATGTTTTTTTTTGTTTCAGTTTCAAAACTTTGTAAATAAGTAAGTTTTCTCCTTCACTGATGGGCACTGATGGGGCTACACTGATGGGCACTGATAAGGCAGCACTGATGGGCACCGATGAGGTGGCACCAATGAAGTGGCACTGATGAGGTGGTATTGATGGACACTGATATGTGGCACTGATAGGCAGCACTGATGGGCACTGAAAGGCAGCACTGATAGGTGGCGCAAATTGGCACTGATAGCTGGCACAGATTGGCATGGATAGGCGGCATGGATGGGCATGGATAGGCGGCACAGATGGGCATGGATAGGCGGCACAGATGGGCATGGATAGGCACTGATAGGTGGCACGGATGGGCACTGATAGGCGCCACAGATTGGCACTGATAGGCGGCACAGATTGGCACTGATAGGCGGCATTGTATTTTATTATACTGTACCGATGGATGCCAATCAGTGCCAAACAATAATACATGCCAATCAGTGATGCCCATTGTGGGCACTGATTGTCATCCATTGTGGGCACTGATTGGCATCCATTGTGGGCACTGGCTGGCATCCCTGGTGGTCTAGGGTGGCATACCTTGTGCTGAGCATCCCTGGTGGTCTGGTGGCATCCCTGGTGGCCCAGTGTGGGCATCCTCGGGGGGGCTGCACTGATAATCAATTAGCACAGACTCCCCCTGTCAGAGGAGCAGCCGATCGGCTCTCCTCTACTCGCGTCTGACAGAGGTGAGTGAGGAAAAGCTGATCATCGGCTCTTCCTATTTACACTGTGCTCAGCCGTGATTGGTCACGGCTGATCACGTGGTAAAGAGTCTCCGTTGGAGACTACCGAGATCATAGTTGCAGGGTGTCAGACTGACACCCCGCAACAACGATCGCCGCGATGCGCGTGCCCGGGGGTGCACAGCGGCTCAAAATCCTGATCACGTCATATGACGTCCGGTCTGGATATTTAAACCACTTTGCCGCCGTGTTTCTGTTATAGGGCGGGCGGCAAGTGGTTAAATCCTTTAATTCTGGGTAGCCAGATGAGACAATTTTGCAAAGACCTGCACCAGATTTATCACTGTAGATGAGACAGATTTTTTTTAATTAAGAGCACAAAACCTTTCATTTAAATATATTTCTTAATAGCCACGCAGTATATACATCTTCCTTTGTGCAACAAATGCCTTTGCAAACCCAGACATTTCCATACGAACGTAGCGGTGACCTCATCATCAGGCTGTATATAGCCAGTACAGGGAGCAAAGCAGTGGGAAGGAGGAGCCAGCAGGTCCTCCTACTTTAGGCTGCAGAAAACTAAAGAAGAGGGTGAATACATGACCAGTCACCCTGCACAATGAAGGACAGCAACAAAGAATGGCCTTTATTACAGGAGACCCCTAAACAAGGCATAGTGAAGGATTTGTTTCATGCTGAACTACAGCACAGGTCTGGAAGAAGGATACAAAGGATACAATTATTAATCATTTACAAATCTTCCCCTATATATGTGCTTTTTGCCAGTCTCTACACTTAAGTTTTGTTGCTCACCTGCTATGACACATCAGACATAGATGATGAGAATTCATGGGAAGGGCTCAAAGATATTTAAAGCATTGCCTTATTGTAACTTTAAAAGTACCATTCCTTACCATAACTCGAGGTTGGAAGAACCTCAGTCTACATTACTATGTTTCGGTGCAAGGTTTCCTGGATCATGTTCAATGAGCATCTTACAAGCAAGCTGAACAATTCTGTCCTGAAATTAAGGAAGGTATGGGGGCCATAGGCTAAGTATGTTGATATAAAACTTTAGGAATTCTTCCTATCCTGCTCAAGCCTCCCTAAATCTGGCGCCTTTGCAGGCTCATTCTTTGGGTTTCCATTTCCATGTTCTGTCTCTCAGTTTCTTCACCCTCTCCTTTCCGGACCTACTTTCTTATTTTCCAGGTAGGTGCCCTCTTTTTCTTCTCTTTTTCTTCTCTTTTTCTTCTCTTTGTCTTTTACTTTCTTACGGTTGGGGCTAGATCCTGTTTTGTTGGTTATATGTCCACCTAGCCAGCAAGCTCTGGTGGCCTTATTGGCCACTCAGACAGTTTTGGTGTCTATTTTCTGTTTGCATGGTTATGCACCTGTTATTTCACCAATTATGAATTTGCTTATGCTATCAGCATTCTATTGCCGTATTTTGGTTGGGCCTTCGGCCTTTGTGTTTTGTTTTGTTTTTTTGTTTTTTTATTTGTATTTTTACTGCCTTTAATAATAAAAAAGATTTAAAGTCAAAGTACCGTTCCATTACAGTAGTGTTTGGCTGCCATAGAGGAGGAATGCAAATTACCAACCACATAGAAACCTTGTGTAATATATATACAACTAACTGTAGAAGGTAAATAAAAAAATATGTTACCTAGAAGTGCTGGAAACATCAGATGGACGAGATTCAGGTGGCCTGCTGTATACCTTACGAATATTTGATAGTTCCTTTGCAATGATATGTTGGGTGTAGTCATCTTTCCAAGTCAAGCCTAAACCAAGACACAAAGGTGTTAATATGAGATAATAGATGTGCTGATGTCTACAATCTGGAGTTATAATCAGTCTATTCCAACATGCTTTGAATTTGAATTTATTTGCAATATATTTTCTGACAATGTCAGACTACAGCTCTTGAGATAAGTATCAGGCCCACAGACATATATATAAAAAAATGTGGATCAGGTAAAGCGTGAGGACTTAATAACACTTGATCTAGGGGAGGACTTGGAACCACAGGCCTGGGGGGAGGGCACTGCGACCAAATAGTTCTTTCTTGGTAGATTTCTGTGGAGTAAACAAAGAGTACCATGGTGCTGTAGTTATTAGTGGGCATTGAGAAAAGTAGGTGTCCTTAAAGGACATAGTTTCTTGTGACATATCTCTTCACATCTTCCAGCATCAGCTTCCTTTGCAGTTCTTGGCACTCGATCATCGGACATCTTAGAATTGTAAAGAAAGTAAGTGCTGGAAAATGGAAAATCTCACTTTGCTAGACTGAACAGTGAGTAGGAAGCTATTTAATGACCTGCATGCAGGTCCCAAATTGATTAGGTCAGAGTTGTGAAGAATCTCCAATCAGGGTCACCAGCCCAACATATCTTATTAGTACTGGCCCAGGGGGCAAATGCTCCCCAGCCTCCAAGCACAATCCTCCCTAATGATAACCAAAGAATTGAGGGCATGAATGTTTGCGATATTATAGGATCAGATACACTCCACCCAAACCTTTTACCAGAAAACGATGTATTGTTCTAGGCATTTTTATATTGCAACACTCAACATTGTGCATTTATATGTGTTTCTACAATATCCGAAAAAAGTAAAATAACTGTTCTACAGTTCTTAATTTGTTGATTTTATACAACATATAAGCTTATTGATTTCTAAAATGTTATTAAATGATTCACTTCTTGTCAATTTCAGTTGTTCAAGTAATTGAAAAAGCATCTTTCTATATTGGAGAATTTTTTTTAACTGTTATTTGAAAATGATGACTTGCATTGAAAAGAATGTTCTCTGACTACCAGAAATTCTAAGAGCAAAACAATTATCTGTATGCTGTGGAAGGTACACAGAGTTGTGAGCCACTGCAAATTCAAATTGCACTTCCATGTTTATCTCCTACATTTCATTATCTGTGGAGAAAACTAATTGGTAAACAAAATCAGTTCCAATAAACATGAGAATATTTCCCCTGAAGAAGCTTTACAATGTTTTTTTTAAGTGTTTGATTCTCAGAATATTTTAAAAGGCAACTCCAGGCAAACAGCTAAATAAAGAGATGTAAAAACGTACAGTGCCTTGCAAAAGTATTCACCCCCCTTGGCTTTTTACCTATTTTGTTACATTACAGCCTTTAGTTCAATGTTGTTTTTTAAATCTGAATTATATGTGATGGATCAGAACACAATAGTCTAAGTTGGAAAAGTAAAATTAGAAAAATGTATACAAAAAAATATTTTTCAGAAATAAAAAAATGATAATTGGCATGTGCGTATGTATTCACCCCCTTTGTTATGAAGCCCATAAAAAAAGCTCTGGTGCAACCAATTACCTCCAGAAGTCACATTATTAGTGAAATGATGTCCGCCTGTGTGCAATTTAAGTGTCACATGATCTGTCATTACATATACATTCCTTTTTGAAAGGCCCCAGAGGCTGCAACACCTAAGCAAGAGGCACCACTAACCAATCACTGCCATGAAGACCAAAGAACTCTCCAAACAAGTAAAGGACAATGTTGTTGAGAAGTACAAGTCAGAATTAGGTTATAAAAAAATATACAAATCTTTGATGATTGCTAGGAGCCCCATCAAATCTATCATAACCAAATGGAGAGAACATGGCACAACAGCAAACCTGCCAAGAGACGGCCGCACACCAAAACTCACGGACCGGGCAAGAAGGGCATTAATCAGAGAGGCAGCAGAGACCTAAGGTAACCCTGGAGGAGCTGCAGAGTTCCACAGCAGAGACTGGAGTATCTGTACATAGGACGACAATAAGCCGTACGCTCCATAGAGTTGGGCTTTATGGCAGAGTGTCCAGAAGAAAGCCATTACTTTCAGCAAAAAACAAAATGGCAGGTTTTGAGTTTGTGAAAAGGCATCTGGGAGACTCCCAAAATGTATGGAGGAAGGTGCTCTGGTTTCACAAGACTAAAATTTAACTTTTTGGCCATATAAAGAAAACACGCAAACCCAACACATCACATCACCCAAAGAACACCACCCCCACAGTGAAACATGGTGGTGGCAACATCATGCTGTGGGGTTGTTTTTCAGCAGTCGGGACTGGGAAACTGGTCAGAGTTGAGGGAAAGATGGATGGTGCTAAATACAGGGATATTCTTGAGAAAAACCTGTACCACTCTGTGTCTGATTTGAGGCTAGGACGGAGGTTTACCTTCCAGCAGGACAATGACCCCAAACACACTGCTAAGGCAACACTTGAGTGGTTTAAGGGGAAACATGTAAATGTGTTGGACTGGCCTTTTCAAAGCCCAAACCTCAATCCAATAGAAACTCTGTGGTCAGACTTAAAGACTGCTGTTCACAAGCGCAAACCATCCAACTTGAAGGAGCTTGAGCAGTTTTGCAAGGAGGAATGGGCAAAAATCCCAGTGGTAAGATGTGGCAAGCTCATAGATACTTATCCAAAGCAACTTGGATCTGTGATAGCCACAAAATGTGGCTCTACAAAGTATTAACTTTAGGGGGGGTGAATAGTTATGCACATTGACTTTTTCTGTTATTTTTTTTTAACCTATTTGTTGTTTGCTGCACAACTTCAAAGTTGTGGGCATGTTCTGTAAATTAAATGATGCAAATCCTCAGACAATCCATGTTAATTCCAGGTTGTGAGGCAACAAAACATGAAAAATGCTAAGGGGGTGAATACTTTTGCAAGGCACTGTATATAGGGACAGTTTATCTGCCAAACATTTTTATAAACACTGCGACTATTCTTGTCATCTCCCTATAACTGCTCTATTTATAGATACATAACATAAGGTGGGTGACAGCGTAGTTTGGAAACTGCAGTTCTATGGATTGGTTGTCACTAACCACATCCTGTCTGCTTTATGTATCTCCATATTGGTCACACTGACTGGTGTTTCACAAACTGCTGTGACTAAAAACACGCACGCATCATTAATTCCAGGAGGAGAAAAGCTTAGGGAGTCAATGGTGGAGAAGGATCTGGATGGTCTGGTAGATGTAATAATAGCATGCAATGCCAAGTTGCAGTTTCTAAAGCTAGCAAAATCATTTCTTGTGTTAACAGAATTATAGTCTGCTACCGATAGCTACAGCTATCATTTTGCCCCTGTACAAAACATTAATAAGACCTTATTTGGAATATGCAATTCAGTTTTGGGCACCGGTTCACAAAAAGGATATTGGAGAACTGGAGAAAGTGCAGAGAAGGGCAACCAAACTGATATGAGGCATCAGCTCAGCTATGAGGAAAGATTAGAGGAACTGAGTTTATTCTCTCTTGAAAAGAGGAGATTAAGGGAGGATATAAGCAATATGTATAAATAAATAAGTGGTCCATATAGTGAACTTGGTGTTGAGCCATCAACTTTCAGGTCATCACAGAGGACAAGGGGGCACTCTTTACATCGGAAGGAAAAAAATAATTTAACCTCCAAATCCAGAAAGATTTCTTCATAGTAAAGCCTCGTACAAAAGATCGGATTTTCCGCAGACAAAACCTCAGACTTTTGTCCGAAGGGTGTTGGCCAGGAACTTGTCTTGCATACAAACGGCAAGGAACTGTCGGCCAACAAACACGAACGTAGTGACATACTACATGGTTTTTCAGCGCCACCCTTTGGGCACCTTCTGCTAATTTCATGTTAGTAGAAGTTTGGTGAGTGTTGGTTCGTGCTTTTAATTTCGTGCTTTTCATTTAGCGCTTTCCAGTTTGCGCTTTTCATTTTGTTTCTGAATGGCCGTTCATCAACCAGACATGTTGCGCAATCGGAGGAGATAACATGCTATTTATTATTGGCCTTGGAGTTATTGATTTGACCCAAGTCCAGTCCAGGAACAGGAGGAGGAGGATTTATTGAACCAAAAATTGTCTGCTTTATTAATCATGACCAATTATTTCATATGCCTTTGCTGCGAGAGCTCCAGGAGAATAATCCAGATGATTTTCGGAATTATCTCCGGATGACGGACCCCTGCTTTCACCAACTCTTGGCTGACCCCCTATATTAAGAAGCAAGACACATGCATGAGGCTTTTATTTTATTTTTTGGTTGAATAATAATGATTTGATTTGTTATATTTTCTATATTTTTGGATGCATAGAATGCACTTCTTGGTTAAGTTCTATTTTATTTGTTTTCTTTTTTGAATGCACAATAAATAAATTGTGGAGAATAATACTTGGCTATATGTTTTACTTCAAATGACAGTTTGGGAGTATTATTATTATTATTATTATTATAATACAGGATTTATATAGCGCCAACAGTTTGTGCAGCTCTTTACAACATCAGGAGAGACAGTACAATTACAATACAATTCAATACAGGAGGGCCCTGCTCGTTAGAGCTTACAATCTAAAAGGGAGGGTCAAGTGGAACAGATGGTAGTAGCTGTGAGGGATGATCAGATGGACAAAATGAAAATACTGTTGTTAGGTGTGGGTAGGATAGGCTTCTCTGAAGAGGAGGGTTTTCAGGGACCGTATAAGGCCGCGTACACACACGGGGACTGTTCGCTCAACCTTGTTCGTCAAACAGTTTCAGCGGACAGTCCGCTCAAAATTAGCATGGACGGACTTGCCCACACACGACGAACGAACAGTCCGCTGAAACCGTGCGCGATGACGTGAACGGCACGTACGATGGGACTAGAAAACGACGTCCTATACACTGCAATGCAAACTTCGGCGTGTAAATCCTTTCTGAGCATGCGCGGAACTTAGTTTGATGAACAAGCCTACACACGAGGGGACTGTCCGCTCAAACAAAGTTTCAGCGGACAGTTTTTCGGAAATTCCGAAAAACTTTGTTCAGCAGACTGTTCGCTGAAACTGTCCACTGAAAGCCCACACACGAGCGGACTGTCCGCCGAAACACTGTTCAGCGGACAAAGTTGGGTGAACAGTCCCCGCGTGTGTACGCGGCCTTAAAGCTAATGGAGTAGGAGATAGACAGACAGAGTAGGCAGTTACATTTAAATTAATACAATGTAAAATTGACAAGGGACACCAACAGCTGTATCTTTGATCTTAAAAACTACTAGATAATGGTGTTGTGGTAACTTGCCAAAAAAAAAAAAAAGCATAATAATATTATTTTGATATCACTAGAAAAAAAAAAGCCTTTGAAAATTCGTTTGCAATAACTCCATCAGTATTAACTGCAAAGCAGCTTCATTATTATCCCATTAAAGAAGAAGAGAATTGTGCGCTGCATTTCGAGATTTCATAATTTGCCACGTCACGATTGTTAATTCTCCATTACGAACGCTAGTTTACGAGATCGACCGCTTCTGGCTCATCCTTGCTTCCGAGCATGTGTGTTTGTACTTTTGTCCAACGGACTTGTGTATACACGCTCGGAAAATCCGACAACAGCTATTTGTCCGTGGAAAATTTTAAAGCCTGCTATCCAATATTTGTCCGCGGAAAATCCGACAACAATTGTCCGATGGAGCGCACAAAAGGTCAGATTTTCACCAGTAGCCTGATATCACACAATTTTCGTCGGAAAATCCGATCATGTGTACGAGGCTTAAGAGCTGTGTAGAATCGACTCCCTCAAGATCTAGTTTTTGCAAGCTCAGTAGATTTTTTAAAAAGCTAGATGCATTCCTAAATACACTAAATATAACCAGATATTAACATTTATGGGTAATAACAGCAGAGATTGTTGAACCAGAGAATATCTGATTGCCTTCCACGGGATCAGGATAGAATTTTTATTTTTTGGATGCTTTATAGGGGTTTTTTTTTTGCCTTCCTCTGGATCAACTGTGAAGATATGTATATGGTGGCTTTCTGTTTATTTTGTTTATTCATTTTTTCTATCAGTTGAACTATATGGACTCGTGGTGTCTTTTCCTTTTTTTTTAACCTGACTAACTATGTAACTATGATGACCAGCATGACCATGAAGATAATATAAATGTAAAAATTTTCCAGAAACTGATGGTCCAAACAAAATAGCACAAATGTGTGCACAGAATGGAAATGTAATATAAAGTGTAGCTACAATCCAGGGTAAACAACAATCTTCCCATTTACTGCAAGGGTTAAATGCTCATTTATGTCTAAGGCCCCTGAAAAAAAGTACTTTTTCTTACCTGACCCCCACTCCTAAAGGCTCCCTCAACATTGTATTGCCTTGTACACACGGTCAGACATTCCGACCACAAAATCCGTCAGATTTTTTCCGAAACTTGTGTTGCATACACACGGTCTGACAAAGTTGTCGGAAAATCCGAACGTTCGGAACGCGGTGACATTCATTGCGTACGATGGGACTACGTAAAGGCTAATAGCCAATAGTTTTGGTCTCGTAATTTGATCTGAGCATGCGTGGCACTTTGTCCGATCGGAATTCTCTGCAAACGATCGGAAAAGTCATATCGGATTTTTTTTCTCTAAAAAATTTTAGATCCTGCTCTCAAAAAAGTCAGATAGAGCCCACACACGATCGGATTTTCCGACAATATAATCCGGTCTGACTTTTTCCATCAGAATTTCCGACCGTGTGTACAAGGCATAAGACTGATCCCTGCTGGCTCTTCTCCCTAGTGTTTGCAGATAATATGATGTCATCAAGTACAATGCAGAGGCAACAGCTCTGCATTGGACGTGGGACATGAGGATGCCAAAGGACAGCTCAGAAGCCGTAGCAGAAACGAGGAAAGGAAAGTGCCGTTTTCCGGTGAAGCAAGGATCAGGTAAGTAAAACTGCTTATTCCATGACCCTGGACCTAAATGTGCTGTTAAACCTTGTAGAGCAGGGATGCCCCAAAGCAAGGGAGAACCTTTGTTTTCCATGGAGATAGCTTTTACCTGTAGCCAAGTATTGAAATCTAAACCAAACATGGAGCTGTAGCCCACAGCAACCGATCAGGTTTTCATCTTTCAGGAAACAACGTAAGCTATCAATGCAACAGTTTTACTTAAAGTGTTAATAAACCCACAGCAGTAAAATCAGTCTGTATATGCAGTAAAGCGTGCTTGTTATACTTACTGTGGAACCTAAGAAAATAATCATCTGCATGGTGTAAAAAGGCTGCTTGATCCTGTATGCACAGATTCTCCACTACCTGCACTGTTCCCCTGGACAAGTCTGGATAAGACAGAGCCTATGGGGTCAGGCTGCACATGCTCAGTTTGGTGTGTATTGCTAGAGAGTTTTTTTTTTTTATTCTTCTTAGGAGAGTGCATGTGATTAGCAGCAATGTCCAGACATATTCAGACAGAGGGCCAGGATACATGCAGCCTCATAGGACAGCTCAGTGCAGTATGACAACTCATCATACAAGCTTCACCAGGAACTGTGAGAAATCACAAGACTGTTATATACCGCTGATGAGAAAAGGTATTTAGCAGTTTATGTTTACTAAAATAATTGCATTTCCATGTTCTGTGTACTGTGGGAGACCCAGATATAGTGAATGCAGGGTCCTGGATTTAGTAACACTTTAAAGAGGAACTGCAGTCTGCTCACATAATTTGTAATAAAAACATCTTTGCCATTCTGAAGCTTCCCTCCAACCACTTTGCATATTATTTTATATACACTGTGATTCTGTACTTGCCAAATATGCTGCAGAAATCTCCCTCCACTGAGTCTAGCTGAAACCATTTTAACGTTGGGCAGCTTAAGCTGCTGCCTGTTCACTTCCTGGATTTACACAGACACACAGAGGCACAACTCCAGCTCTGCAGCCCTGCAGCTTTCATTGGCCCTCTTATGACTCACCCCCCCTCCCTTCCTGGCAAACTCTCACGAGTGTGAGAGAGAGAGCTGTGCATGATGTCATAAGCCTAGGCTTTTTACCAGACAAGAAATAGGAAGTGCGCTGTATAAGGTATTTACTGATAGAAAAAAAAAGTTTTACTATCCAAAGTTAAAACAACAAGGGCAGAAGATTTAATTAATAGAAAGTTAAAAAAATGACTGAATCCGCTTTAAGTTTTCATAAATCAACCCTATTGTCTCTCTCAAATATTTACGTTAGCTTTCATTATACCAGCCCAAATATTTTGGGGTTTGCTGGCTGATGCCACATACCAGGCTTAATGAAGACATGCATGTAAGACCTCCGCATCACAATGACAGCTGAATCAGAGACCACCGCTGAGTCAAAGCGTATGGTAATTTCCTGTGTGCTTTGTCTTTCTTACCTCACCTAATGGCTGCTCTTGGCTCTGAACCCAATTATAATAATTTACTTTCCCTGGATGAGCGGGATCACAGTGACTCTGTTTGGAGCACATTAATTCCATGTCAGTAACATGGGACTGTACGGCAGGACACCCCGCCACCGATTAACCATCGCTGCTGGAGACCTGTCAACGGTCTATATTCTTAAACTGTATTTTCCTGCTCTCAACAATTTTTATCGGGCCTCTCCGTGAACTACACTTTTCTCACTATAACCATTATTTTATTTCCTCTCTATAGTTCTGATCATCTTAAAGTGTCTTCATAAAAATGTATGTGCAGTCCAACTTTTTTTTTTGTTTGGATAGAGAGGGCAAGGATTGGAACCTTTGACAAGTTTTCATTGTTACACCACTTGCTTACCGGGCAATTTTATCCCCTTTCTGCCTAGGCCAATTTTCAGAGCTGTTGCACTTTGAATGGCAATTGTGCGGTCATACAACACTCTACTCATATAACATTTTAAATTTTTTTAAACATTTTTCACACAAACAGAGCTTTCACACAAACCAAAAAAAGACTGAAAATTGTGTTATAAAATTTTGAAAACAGGTAATTTTTAACCTTCATAGATGTGCACTGATGAGGCTGCACTGATGGGCACTAATAGGCTGCACTGATGGACACTGATAGTCACTGAAGAGGCGGCACTGCTGGGCACTGATAGGTGCCACTGAGGAGGCGCTGGTGGCACTGATAAGGGCACGGATAAGGCTGCACTGATGGGCACTGAGAAGTGACATTGATAGGCAGCATTGATAGGTGACACTGATGATGAGTCACTGATGGGCACTGATTGGCAGCACTGATGGGCACTGATAGGCGGCACTGGTGGGCACTGATAGGTGGCACTGGTGGGCACTGATAGGTGGCACTGGTGGGTACTGATTAGCAGCACTGGTGGGCACTGATTAGCAACACTGGTGGGCACTGATTAGCAACACTGGTGGGCACTGATTAGCAGCACTGGTGGGCAATGTTGGGACCGATGTCCCTTTAACAGTTATCGGCTTACTTCTTTTTTCACAGCGCGAGGAAAGAAAATCTGATAACTGGCTATTGTTTACATGCTGTGATCAGATGACATTGGCTGACAGCTGATCAAGTGGTCGCTGTCATTGGCCCTTTATCCCGATCTGTGATCAGCTGAGTCCGATCGCAGAGCACGCCACCCATGTGCCATAGAGGGCGTGCGGGAGCACGAGCGCGGGAGGACATCCATGTATGCCCTCCTGGCATTGTAAGCCAGTGCTGTAGCTGTCTTTTGGCTACAGCGCAGGCAAGAACTGGATAGGAGCCACTGGAACCCTGAGGGACATTTATATGTATATTATATGTTGTTGTCATCCAATATTGCAAAAGAAGCTAAATATATGTTGGGCTAGCAGCTTCTACACACTGGAGGGCTCCATGATCAACTTGGGTTTTGATAGAGATGAACAATTGAGAAATGAAACCCCACACCTTAATATTTACGTTTACTCCAATGATAAAGTGTCTGCAAAGCCAATGCATTTCGGGACCCTGTACATCGGCTCCTTGCTTGAAACAACTGGTGACTAATTGCTGTGTAAACTCACCTCAATAAAATACAACAGATTTATTATTGAGTCCACAAACATTGGGGGTTATTTACGAAAGGCAAATCCATTTTGCACTGCAAGTTCACTTGAAAGTGCACTGAAAGCGCACTTGGAAGTGCAGTCGCTCTAAATCTAAGCGGTAGATCTGAAATGAGTGGAAGCTCTGCTGATTTTATCATCCAATCATCTGCAAGCTAAAATGCTGTTTTTTATTTTCCTTGCATGTCCCCCTCAGATCTACAGCGACTTTACTTCCAAGTGCACTTTCAGTGCAAAGTGGATTTTCCTTTAGTAAATAACCCCCATTGCTTCACGTTTTGACTGAAATGCATTATGCCGCGTACACACGACCGGACTTAGGTCCGACAGACTTTCGACGGAGTTCTGACAGAGTTCTGACGGACTTTCCGAATGAACGGACTTGGCCACACACAATCACATCAAAGTCTGACGGATTCGAATGTGATGACGTACTACCGGACTAGAATAAGGAAGTTCATAGTCAGTAGCCAATAGCTGTTCTCGCATCGTTTTTTGTCCTTCGGACTAGCACACACACGAGCGGATATCTCGGTAGGAACTGGGTCCGGCAGAGTTATTTCTGAAAAATTTGAAACATGTTCCATTTCTAAAGTCTGTCAGACTTTTGCAAATCAAAAGTCCGCTGCAGCCCACACACGATCGAATAGTCTGCCGGAATCATTCCTTCAGACTTTCGATGTTGAAAAGTCTGGTCGTGTGTACGCGGCATTAGCTTTGCAAACAATTTTTCAATGGAATAAAGTTGTATTTAGACTTAATTATTATGATGTGGCACTTTAGTTACAAATTTAAGTTTTTATTGCTGTCTATGTCGCCACTAAGTAGAGTCACGCAAGAAGACTAGACCTCAACTTGCTGGATATACAGTACATGAAAATAAAAAACACATATGCAATATTTCATATTTAACTGTCTATACAAAATGGACAATGTTAAATTGTATTTTGTAATTGTGGCCCTAATAAATATAGAATCAATGATAGATGCAAAACCAGTATAGATTTCCTATATCAACAGACTATACCCGGTATCTTGCTCTAACATTTAGCAACATGGCGGCAGTAGTAAACAATTATTATTTTTCTTTTTTTTAGCTGTTTGCCTGGGGTTCAGCTTTAAAGCCCAACTGCAGTCATTTAAAAAAAAAATCACCCTTTTCCTGCCCCCACCCTGCACTGAAAGGGTGGCATGCTTATTATGTCTAAAGCCCCATACACACTATCAGATTTTCTGCTGATTTCTTCGATCAGATTTACCTAAACCATATAATATGAGGTCAAACCTTAGGAGTTCCAATGTGTATGCAATCAGGCAGGCCCTTCTACTACATGGTTTTGGTAAATCTGAAGAAAAAAATCAGCAGAAAATCTGATAGTGTGTATGGGGCTTTTGGGTACAGTGAGGAAGTAAATAGTTATCTTACTCTTGGCTCCAGTAGCATCCCTCCAGAACTGCAACCGCTCCCCTGCAACCTGCTATGTAAGCTGTGACTACCTCCGGTTGTACTCGTGTGTCTTCAGTGTACAATGCAGAGATGATAGGATTGATTTACTAAAGGCAAATAGACTTTGCACTTTGCCAACTGGAGTTGCACTCTTCAAGCACAGTTGTTCCAGAACTTAGTAAATGAGGTTAAACTTCACTTTTGCAAAGAATACCCAAACACATGCAAGGAAAATAAAAAAACTGCATTTTTGCTTGCACATGATTGGGTGATGGAAGTTAGCCGAGCTTCTGCTCATTTACTAAGCTTTGGAACAACTGCTTTTGCAGAGCGCAACTGTATTTTGCTAAGTGCTTTGTGTTTGCCTTTAGTAAATCAACCCCAATATCCCAGTATTGTACATGATGATGCTGAGGATCTGCCTATAGAATGGAGCTTCGGGTAGAGAAGGCAAACACTGAAGCAGGGTATAAGGTAAGTGACAGAACCTGCACTGAGCACCACTACCCCTAAATAGAATTTAACCCTAACAACGCATACCCTGTTACCCCGAAAATAAGACCTAGCGTGATTGTTGGTGATGGCTGCAATATAAGCCCTACCCCCAAATAAGTCCTAGTTAAAGTCATTGTAGGTCTTATTTTCAGGGTAGGGCTTATTTGGGGGGTAGAGCTTATATTGCAGCCATCACCGACAATCACGCTAGATCTTACTTTTGGTGAAACAGGGTAGGAACCCCACTGCAAGGTTCCGTTTTTTTTTTTTATTTAAATAATAAACATGTTATACTTACCTGCTCTGTGCAATGCTTTTGGTTAGGAAGGGGCATATTTTGGAGATGTTGCGGAGGTTGAGGCGGCAAGCTTTGGACAGTGATTGGATGTGGGGCCGAATGGAGAGTTCAGAGTCCAGGATAACACCTAGCACCCTGGCACGCGGGGACGGACTGATAGTTGTGCCATTGATCTTGACAGAGAAGTCAGGGGAAGAGGCACGCGGGGGAGGAAATATTATGAGCTCGGTTTGGGAAAGGTTGAGTTTGAGGAAGTGGTGTGACATCCAGGCCGATATGTCAGTTAGTAAATTAGTGATAGATTTACCGTATATACTCGAGTATAAGCTGAGATTTTCAGCCCTTTTTTTTAGGCTGAAAGTGCCCCCCTCGGCTTATACTCGAGTCACCGCCGTCTGACTACCTGATCAGGCATGTCATGTAGACAAACGGTGGCCAGCGTGTCATAAAAACATACAGCGGCCATTCCAGTATTTAAAAGCCGCGCCTCCTCCTCGTCTGATAGGCAGAACACTCAATTTCCCAGCAGTCAGTTTTCAGCCTATCACGGACATCCCCTCATCCTCATACCTCAGACGAGGATGAGCGGATGTCCGTGATAGGCTGAAAACTGACTGCTGGGAAATTGAGTGTTCTGCCTATCACAGACGAAGAGGAGGCACGGCTTTTGAATACTGGAATGGCCGCCGTATGTTTTTATGACACGCTGATCGGGGGCTGCAGATGGGCACACAGAGGCATGCACAGGACACAAAGGATGAAGATTAGCACAGGTAGGCTGCAATGGACACAGGGAGGTATACACAGGACACAGTGAGGTAGGCAGATCTGCACAGGACACAGGGAGGCATGCAATAGACACAGTGAGACATGCAGCTGCAGATGGGCATTGTTGACCCTCTTTGCCAGTTACAGTAGCTGCTGCATTTCCCACCCCCGACTTATACTCGAGTTAATACGTTTTCCCAGTTTTTTGTGGTAAATTAGGGGCCTCGGCTTATATTCGGATTGACCTATACTCGAGTATATACGGTACGTAACTTTGTGCTTATAAATCTGCTTATGTGAACCCTGTAAAAATTTACATTGAGCTGTAATAGCAACATAACTAATAGTACAACAAACGTCCCACAAAGTATTTGGATCATTAATGAATATCTGAGAAGAAGATAATAAATTACTTGGAGATTGTATTCTGAGGAACAGATGCTCTCCACTGAATGCTGAGCCCAAATACTATAGTTGTAATAATGACCACAGCATCTAAACCTCAGGGGAAATCAGACATTTTGGGACTCGTTTATCAAAATCTTTGCAACAAAAATTACATTAATTTGCTTTCCCAGTCAAACAGTTCTCATTTCAGCAAAGTGGCTGAATTAAAGTTACTGATCCTCTTTGCTGCAGCTTGTGAATAGTATGCAAAGCTGTATAATACTTTATTTAACCACTTCCATTCCAGGCACTTTCCCCCCTTCCTGCCCAAGACAATTTTTAGCTTTCAGCGCTATTGCACTTTGAATGGCAATTGTGCGGTCTTGCGACACTGTAGCCAAACTACATTTTTATCATTTTCTTCCCACAAATAGAGCTTTCTTTTGGTGGTATTTGATCACCATGTCATATAACATCCGGTCAGGATATCACAACCACTTTGCCACCATCATTCTACTATATGGCGGGCAGCAAGTGGTTAAAGTAGATGCAAACCTAATCACCTAAAACCAAACTGCTGAACTCTCAGTTTAAAGTGGTTCTAAAGGTAGAACGTGCTTTTACTTTAATTCATTCTGAGTCTGCATTAAGGCAAAAAAACCTTCTGCAGATCCCCCCAGCCCCCCCCTTATACTTACCTGAGTCTGATCTCAATCCACCGCTGTGCATGAGAGCAGAGGCTCTCTCGGCTCTCTCTCCTCATTGGTTCAGACACAGCAGTGGAAGCAATTGGCTCCTGCTGTTGTCAGTCACAGCCAGTGATGAGGGAGCAGGGGGTAGAGCCAAGCCAATCTCTGTGTTTCTTATGGACACACAGAGCAGAGCTCAGGAGAGAGCACACATACATGTCCCTATAGCAAGCTGCTTGCTATGGGGGTACTTAGCAGGGGAGGAGCCAGCCATTGCACAGAGTATGGCATTTTTTTTTTTTTTTTTGTTCTTTAAATTTTTACCTTTGGAATCACTTTAAGTCAGTTTAGTACATTGCAGGTGGGTCAAGACCTGGATACAAAGCAGCCTGACAATTAAAAATAAGCTGGTTTTATTTTCTTTATTATAAATGTTTCTATTAAACCGCTTATTAACCCTTAATTTACCCCTTTCCCCATTTACCCTTTTCTGCCTAATTAACACCTTCTTTCTTTTCCCCTTTATCTGTTATTTTCCTGCTGATTTTTGCTTTATTTTTATATCTATAAGTCCCATTTCACACATGCGGACATTATGTCCGTAATTCAGCCATCCGTTTGCGGATGAAATACGGACATGGGATAGCGGGTGTCTGCAGATGAACATCCGCCGACACCCGATATCGCCCGCCTCCGCTTCTCCGCTTGTCCGATTCTGCAGACGGAGGCAAATCCTATTTTTCTATCCGTCTGCAGAGCGGATCGGATTAACACGGAAAGACGGTCCGTGCTCATCCGCTCCCCCATAGAGGAGAGCAGAGAGCTGACAGGCCGGTCCCTGCACAGTGTGCAGGGACCGCCCTGTTATCCGCCGGCTCAGCGGGAACAACGGAGCGATCCCCACTGAGCAAGCGGATCATCATGGGGCAGATCATTACTGATCCGTCCCGTGTGAAAGGGGCCTTAATATTTAACCATTTTTATTCATTTTGTTTATACATTTTATACAGTGAAAAGGCACAAATTAATTAAAATGAGCTTTTTTTTTCATTTGCAATTAAAGTGGATGTGAAAACCCTTACATAAACCCAGTGAAGTGAACAGCTTCAGATGATACACAGAGATGAAATAAATCTCCCTACATAAGTTTTACATGTATATCTTCTGTTTTCAACTTGCTATATTCTTTAGAAAGAGCACGTCGTGTTAGAATTTTTTCTTCCTGTTCCAACAGGGGGAGGGAAACATTGGCATGCACTGTGTGACAGCTGATTGGAGGAAAAGCACCCCCCCCCACACACACACACACACACACACACACACACACACACACACACACACACACACACATAGGCATAGGAACAAAGATACTTGCAGAGTTGTGCTGTGAATAGACCTGCTTTCTGCTAATCTATGTCTAAACCGCTGGCAACAAAAGTGAGTACACCCCAAGTGAAAATGTTCAAATTGGACCCAAAGTGTCAATATTTTGTGTGGCCACCATTATTTTCCAGCACTGCCTTAACCCCCTTGGGTTCATCACAGGTTACCACTGGAGTCTTTTTCCACTCCTCCATGACGATATCACAGAGTTGGTGGATGTTAGAGACCTTGCACTCCTCCACCTTGCGTCTGGAGATGTCTCACAGATGCTCAATAGGTGCTCAATAGGGTTTAGCTCTGGAGACATGCTTGGCCAGTCCATCAGCTTTACCCTCAGCTTCTTTAGCAAGGCAGTGGTTGTCTTGAAGGTGTGTTTGGGGTCGTATGTCACAGTACATGTTGGCATTCATGGTTCTCTCAATGAACTGTAGCTCCCCAGTCCCGGCAGCACTCATGCAGCCCGAGACCATGACACTCCCACCACAATGCTTGACTGTAGGTAAGACACACTTGTCTTTGTGCTCCACACCTGGTTGCCACCACACACCCTTTACACCATCTGAACCAAATAAGTTTATCTTGGTCTCATCAGACCACAGGACATGGTTCCAGTAAGCCATGTCCTTAGTCTGCTCATCTTCAGCAAACTATTTGCAGGCTTTCTTGTGCATCATCTTTAGAAGAGGCTTCCTTCTGGGACGACAGCCATGCAGACCTATTTGATGCAGTGTGCAGCGTATGGTCTCAGTTCTGACAGGCTGACCACCACCCCTTCAACCTCTGCAGCAATGGTGGCGGCACTCATACGTCTATCTCCCAAAGACAACCTTTGGCTATGACGCTGAGCATGTGCACTTAACTTCTATGGTCGATCATGGTGAGGCCTGTTCTGAGTGGACCTGTCCTGTTAAACCGCTGTATGGTCTTGGCCACTGTGCTGCAGCTCAGCTTCAGGGTCTTGGCAATCTTTTTATAGCCTAGGCCAGTGATGGCGAACCTTGGCACTCCTGATGTTTTGAAACTACATTTCCCATGATGTTTCACTACACTGCAGAGTGCATGAGCATCATGGGAAATGTAGTTCCAAAACATCTGGGGTGCCAAGGTTCGCCATCACTGGCCTAGGCCATCTTTATGTAGAGCAACAATTCTTTTTTTTGCAGATCCTCAGAGAGTTCTTGCCATGTGGTGCTATGTTGAACTTCCAGTGACCAGTATGAGAGAGTGAGAGCGATAAGACCAAATTTAACACACCTGCTCCCCATTCACACTTGAGACCTTGTAACACTAACGAGTCACATGACACTGGGGAGGGAAAATAGCTAATGGGCCAAATTTGGACAATTTCACTTAGGGGTATACTCACTTTTGTTGCCAGCGGTTTAGACAATAAGGGCTGTGTGTTGAGTTGTTTTGAGGGGACAGCAAATGTACACTGTTATACAAGCTGTACACTCACTACTTTACATTGTAGTAAAATGTCATTTCTTCAGTGTTGTCACATGAAAAGATACAATAAAATATTTACGAAAATGTGAGGGGTGTACTCACTTTGGTGAGACACTGTATATAAACAGTAACAATTTATGGTTGCAAAAAAGAGATGGATGGATACGAAGACCAACAAATAACACATTCAATTAAATCACATAAACCATGTTTTACCTTGAAAAACACTATATTCATTTCCTTTAGCAGCTGTGAAATATGTGAGGGGTGTACTCACTTGTGAGATACTGTATGTTTTATTTCTCGTTAGTTTTGGTTTTAAGTAGGATAGTGTTAGAACATCTGACAACTTTATATTACTGTGTACCCTTCTTATGAGATTTGGTTTTACTTCCATTCTATTGGAAGGGTGTCGGTCAGAACAGGAAGTCAGTAGAAATCATCTTGGCAGGGAAACAAGCTATAAAAGAAAAGTGTAGTACAATGTAGAAGGTTAAGAACTGCTGTCAGCACTTAACTGCTGTCTGTGTCCCCGTGAGTTAGGTTGATGAAACAATTAAGATAAAATTAGAATAATGTTAATGTACGAATACACATGAATATGTATATCTTGTTTTTTACATTTGAATTCGATATACAAGCAGTTAGCACATCTGTGTCTCATTAGAGAGATTTCCCTTTCCTTGCCTTTAGCTATACTTTAAGGGCTTAGAAGGCCTAATGAGTTTTCAATGGCACCCAAGTGTTTATAAATAATGTCTGCAAATGCTGACTTGGTCTTCCCGTCAGTGATCTGGCACAACCCTCACTAACCCCAATGGAAAGCAAGAAACTCTTAGTCATTGAAGTTTGCATATTGCACTAAAAGCTGTTCAAGGGCGGGGCTGCAGACCTACATCATTGTCAGTGTTTGCTTATTGTGAGCTCCTAGGTTTGAAGGCTTATGCAGGAGAAAAAAAACTAGAAAACACAGGTCACATACCTACTATTAACAACTTATGTTATATAAGTAACTTTGTTCTTCTGACTGATTTGCTCCACCAAAATGATATGTTGTCATGATCTAAGGATTGGAACACCTGGGACTGTAAAACTCCAGGTCTAGCGGAGCAGTAGGAACAGCTAAACAGGTATGCCAGGGTACTGTTCCTAGCAGATGCAGGAACAGTGTGCAAGTGGAGGTGTGTCAGAGTTGCAGGATCTAAGGAGCCGCCTAGTCTTCACCAGAGCCACTGGAGGTGTGGATGTTGCGCTGCGAGGCAACGCCAAGGTTGGGTCTCTCCAACACACCTGTGCAGGCACAGTGCCAGTAACTAACATAATGGAAGGACTCAGGGTACACAAAGGATACAAGGTACCAAGGAAGACTACTGCAGCAAGCTAAGAAGAGACACTAGGGGGAGTACACAGGGAAGAAACATGAAGTACAGGAAAGCGGGGTAAGCTAGGCAATAGCGCAGAGGGAGATGGACATAGACAGGAATGAGGGGCAGGAGGCAAAACAACAAGAAAAAATACTGTGGAGAGCACCCACAGTAACAGAAAACACTGAGAACTACAACAAGACCGAACAAATACACAGACAAAAAAGAGACCCCCTTACTGGGACTTTAATGGACCACCAATACCACCAAGATTAGAGATAAAACTAATATTTTTATTCACTTCACAAAAAAAATATATAAAAAGAGACACCCAGACACAAAGTGTCTCCAATAAAATACAATCAGAGAAATATACAGAAAAAACATCTATACAAAAAAACACTGATACTCTTATTGATGTTCCAAGCCCGATGCGTTTCCAGTCTCTGCTATTACAGAACCTTCATTAGGGGTAGAGAGCAGGAAATAACAATATTGTAGCAATTCTTAGTAGCAGTGCTCCTCCATATATATAAACTAGGAACATTTAATTATGCCAAGGACATATGGCCACACTTTAAAGATATTACAGTGGAATGTTAACACACGGTATAATCTTCCAGGAATATTTCGGAATGGTGGATGTACAATATACATCCACTTCCCCAAAAGACAATCGGTGAGGTTTGTTAGAATAAACAGCCCCTTAACAACATGTTAATGGGCCCCAAAAAGGGGTTTCCCAAATCACCTGAGGGTATGAATACCGAAGAAACGGGTCTCTGCTTGAACTGGTGGTGTGCCCAATACATAGAATACAGGTACTCTTCACTTAACACTTAACAACCAGATTCTGTTCCAATGATCAGGTCATTAAACGAATTGGTCATTAAATGAGGAGTCACAAGTAATTCATATTTTAAACATTCTTAAATACTGTACTGTATTGTGAAAAAAAGTTCTAAACACAAAACTCCAACTCAATAATGTTGTTTTAATTAGCAAAAGTACAGAACACAAATGAAAATTCTGTACTGTACAATACAATGATTTATAGCGCGTCGTTCGGGTGGGGAGAGCTGGTCGTAAGTCCAAGTGGTCATTAAACAGGTAAGTCGTTAAATAAGGAGTATCTGTACAAGATTATTCCAGCAACAGCAAATGCCACAGGAAACAGGGAGGTCTGGCTACAGCATGGAGGCACGCTGCTCAAACACTAACCCAAAGATGCCAACGCTTAATAATACCTAGCTTCAGGGCGGATTGGCAGGAACCCGAGCAGCTCGAACAGGAGGCAAAACCTGGTGCCGGATCGATGTACACGGAACGGTGACAGTCAGTTATAGATTTTTTGGCGGGTTTTCGTTTATCTGCCTAGTGAGTTCCTAATGTGGCCCCCGAGGTCCTCTCTTTTAACTCTGGAAAGAGTCATAAGGTTGCCATGTAGTCGGTAATCAGGTTACTCCATCTCAATGATTTATGACAGTGTTGGAGTTTTCCCAACTGAGTCAGACTGAGAAGGGAGAGTTCCTGACCATCCATGTAGAGAAGATGACCAAGAGAGAAGGTTCCCATGTTGTTTCAATGACGTGTAATACAAGAACACAACTGTAATTTCGAAATAGAAAGAGTCTGTAATTTTCTGGATGATTTGACACAGTGAGAGTTTGTCAGCAAATCCTGACCAATGATTAATGGCCAGGACCTGCTGATTGCCTGTTTCGAATCATAGCCCAGAGCCCTGTGTTGACAAACAACACAAGGCTCTAAACAGAGGGAATGATCGCTTTGTATCTTTTCCCTGCAAAGCAGGGTAAAGAAACCAATGGATATGTAGTGAAAAGCAGCAAATACTACACACGTTAACACTTGTTAGATACACAGTTAACTCCTTGATTACCTCAAGATATTAATATTAACCCCTTGCCAGCCAGTGTCATTAGTTCATTGACAGTATATTATTAGCACTGCTGATCACTGTATCAGTGTCACTGGTGATGTGAGTGTCAGTTCCCACAAAGTGTCAATTTGTGTCAGGTTTTCCCGCCACACTATCACAGTCCCTTTATAAGTTGCTGATAACTGCCAATACTAGTATAAAATAAATAAATAAAAATTCATATATATATAAATATATATATATATATATATATATATATATATATATATATATATATATATATATATATATATATATATATATATATATATATATATATATATATACCATAATTTGTAGACACTATAACTTTTTAATTGTATATGTTTTATAGCAGAAAGTAAAAAAAATATATATTTTTTTTGTTTTGTTTTTTTAAAAGTTGGTCTTTTTTCATTTATATAATAATAAAAAAATAAACCAGTGGTGATCAAATACCACCAAAAGAAAGTTCTATTTGTGTGAAAAAAAATTATAGAAATTATTTTGGGTACAGCATTGCATGACTGTGCAATTGCCAGTAAAATTAGCGCAGTGGTGAATAGCAAAAAATGGCCTGGTCATGAAGGAGGTAAAATCTTCCGGAGCTCAAGTGGTTAAGGAGAAGTGGTTGACAGTGGTTGAAGATTATAATAACCAAAATGAGTTGCGCTGGAATCATACAAGAACAATAAAATCAATAATTAATATAGAAGCAGCTGACACAATATGCATGGATAAACACAAATAGTATATAAAGGTGGTGTAGTGCTAATATAAATTCATGAGCAAAAATCCAACACGAACCAGTTGTATATTAATGACAGGAATTCACCTAGCATGAACAGGTGCGTATAGTTCATTTAAAAAGTCCACTGTTGAACCAAAAGGATGTATCTTGAGGTATCACAATTGTGAAGAGACCACCACCATCACCCAAACACACTGGGATTTATTTACTAAAGGCAAATTCACTTTGCTCTACAAGTGCACTTGGAAGTGCAGTCACTGTAGATCTGAGGGGGACATGCAAGGAAAACAAAAAACAGCATTTTTGCTTGTACATGATTGGATGATGAAATCAGCAGAGCTTCCCCTCATTTCAAATCTTCCCCTCAGATCTACAGTGACTGCACTTCAAAGTGCACTTGTAGTGCAAAGCGGATTTGCCTTTAGCAAATCAACCCCACTGCCTCCTACCCTCAGGTATATAATAACAAGCATGGATGTTATTCAAAACAGCTCATCAGCGCCATGGGGATATGATCCACAGCTCCCCGGCACCATTAAATACCCAATTGAAAAGAGAAAAGAACTCCTCGTAGTGCAGACATCCAGATATTGTTTATTATGATAAAAGCCAAAAGCTAGTACACTAACATTTTCAAAGAAAAAACAGGCAGTAAAGGAAACAACCAGCTTTTCCAACCAACAAAAATGGCCGCTGCATCCCAGTACATGAGTCACGTCACACATCACTGACTCCTCCCTATGCGCTTCATCATCAATGATGTCATCAGGGCGTGGCTAAAAGCATGCTGTACTCAGTATATATAGGGAACGGCTTATAGATGGGAGGTTATGTCCTGCATTCCACTGAGAGGAAGCAGGAAGTGCCATGTATTCCACTGAAAGGAAACACAACTTAGATGATAAAAAGTCTAAATACTCACAGACAGACAGGACTTATAGTTGTTTTGAAAAAGGGATACACATAATCAGTAACTACCTCATCTTAGTGTTATAACCTAGAATTCAAACAACAATAGTCTGACTGTGATTATTTAAAATTTCAGCAACCACACCAGGAAACAGTGCCATCTTGTGGTACATAAATATAGTTACATAGTAGGTGAGGTTGAAAAAAGACACAAGTCCATCAAGTCCAACCTATGTGTGTGATTATATGTTAGTATCACATTGTATATACCTGTATGTTGCGGTAGTTCAGGTGCTTATCTAATTGTTTTTTGAAACTATTGATGCCCTACCGCTGAAACCACCACCTGTGGAAAGGAATTCCACATCCTTGCTGCTCTTACAGTAAAGAACCCTCTACACAGTTTAAGGTTTAACCTATTTTCTTCTCATTTTATTGACTGACCATGTGTCTTAATAAACTCCCTTCCACGAAAAAGTGTTATCCCTATTGTGGTGTCACCAGTACGGTATTTGTAAATTGAAATCATATCCCCTCTCAAGCATCTCTTCCCCAGAGAGAATAAGTTCAGTGCTCTTAACCTTTTCTCATAACTAATATCCTCCAGACCCTTTATTAGCTTTGTTGCTCTTCTTTGTACTCACTCCATTTCCAGTACATCCTTCCTGAGGACTGGTGCCCAGAACTGAACAGTATACTCCAGGCGCGGCCGGACCAAAGTCTTGTAGAGTGGGAGAATTATCCCTTTATATCTGGAGTTAATCTCCTTTTTAATGCATGCCAATATTCTGTTTGCTTTGTTAGCAGCGGCTTGGCATTGCATGCCATTGCTGAGCCTATCATCTACTAGGACCCCCAGGTCCTTTTCCTTCCCAGAGGTTGAACATACTCTTTCAGGTTTTCCCTCTTTACTACCTATTCTAACCAGCATTTTTCTGTGAAGCAAATTATGAATAAATATTAAAGTGTTCTTTGCAATAATAGGGTTTTGGGGCCTCATCTTCCCAAGAAACCTCAGGTGATAATTATAGGAGTTCCTCCACTGAGGCTGCAGATAGCACCCAATATCTTTGAATCCCCTAAAAAATCTTCATTTTTTTCAAAATGTTTTTTTCCCCCTGTAGGAAGTGCCCTATATGCAAAATCAATGCGTGTATGCGTAGAAGTACAGAATCATTCGAATCATATTCCATCAATGAGCAGTTCCCCATAAAACCACATGTAACCACACAAATTATCACATGTAGTACAACTAAGAACGTTGTTTATGTTGTCCATTGTCCATGTGGGCTCCAATATATTGGCTGTAAAATACAGATGCTACATCTGAGATTAAGTGAACATGTGGCCAACATAAAGAAAGGGTTTCCGAAGCACAGCCTATCAACACACTACGATTTGTGCCACAATAGAGATCCTAGAGGTACTGTGTTTCTTGGGATTGATAGATTCACTAGCAATTGGAGAGGTAGCAATGTCACAAGAGAAGTGTCACATCTAGAAACCAAGTGGATATAAATTAATTTATTAACAACAGTTAATAATTTGAGGAATTTTACTATACCCTAACTCTGTCTCCTCCATGTACTATATCCAGAATACATTTTTCTCCCTTTTGTATATATGGTATTTTAATCGGTATTTAAATTGCTGTGTATTTCATTAAATTTTACATTCGTTAAATGCGTATATTTAAGTACCACAAGATGGCGCTGTTTCCCAGTGCGGTTGCTGAAATGTTAAATAATCACAGTCAGACTATTGTTGTTTGAATTTCAATTTTAGCGTTTTGATTATTTAGTCTTTTTATCATCTCAAGTCAGTGATGGCGAACCTTGGCACCCCAGATGTTTTGGAACTACATTTTCCATGATGCTCATCCACTCTGCAGTGTAGTGGAGCATCATGGGAAATGTAGTTCCAAAACATCTGGAGTGCCAAGGTTGGCCATCACTGATCTAAGTTGTGTTTCTTGTCAGTCAGTGGAACACATGTCACTTCCTGCTTCCTCTCAGTGGAACACAGGATATATCCCACCATCAATAAGCCGTTCCCTATATATACTGAGTACAGTGCACATTTAGCCACACACCTGACAACGTCATTGATGACTAAACACGTAGGGAGAAGTCGGTGACGTGTGACACGACTTGTACTGGGATGCAGCTGCCATTTTGTTGGTTACAACCGCTGGTCGTTTTTTCTTTGAGAATGTGAGTGTAATAGCTTTTGTCTTTTTTCATAATAAACAATATCTGGATGTCTGCACTACAAGTCATTCTTTTCTCTTTTCAATTGGGTATTGAATGGTACGGAGGAGCTGAGGATCATATCCCCATGACGCTGATGAGGTGTTTTGAATAACATCCATGCTTGTTATTATCTACCTGAGGGTAAGAGGCAGTGTGTTTGGGTGATGGTGGCGGTCTCTTCACAATTGTCATACCTCAAGATACATCCTTTTGGTTCAACAATGGACTTTTTAAATTAACTATACTCACTTGTTCATGCTAGGTGAATTCTTATCATTAATATACAACTGGTTCATGTTGGATTTTTGCTCATAAATTTATATTAGCACTACACCACCTTTATATACAATTAGTGTATTACTACAGAAATGAGTGGTTGGTTGTTGTCCAAAACTGTAGATGCACTCTTAGAGAGGGGCATCTTGTGAGGCCTCACTGTTTGGCCTGTGGTTCAGGAAATGGTGGTGTTCATCATTAACGATCTCATTCACGCTGTAGAATAATTGCTACTATATAGTAGTTGCACTCCAAAATCCTAAGCATCATATTAAAGGTTACAAATGGTGGGCTCAGCCATTTGATGACTTTTTATGTCTATTGTGGACCTCAGTAGGAAAGCCATAGTTCCGGGTTGTATTGGGTGTTCTTAATGCTCTAACTTTATTCTCCATGATATCAAATGAATTAAAACCTGATCAGAAAGTTTGTGAACACTTACAGAAGATTTCCAAATAGATAAACTGTAAGCAACGTTGGTAGTTTATCTCTGCACCATCTTCCAGAAACCGAAATGTTAGTTTTGCATGGCCTGACCTATTCAATGAAACACGGATCTTAATATTGGGAAGCATCTTTCTGCTAATTCCTAACATGTTCTGGAACTTAATATGTAAATTAGATGTGCAGTGCCAGCCACTAATTACGCCAATAAAACATTTTTCATTTAAGATGTGTACAATGAATCCTTGATTGACTCTTACTGCAATTCATTAGGGAAATAATGGAAATATCTCATGAAATTTGATTTTGCTTTGCAAATTATATTAACATTAAGAGAAATGCATCCAGCAGCGATGTGCCCTTGTTGTGGTGAGGGTGCTTGTATCTGCAACATACTTGATTATGAATTAATAAAAAGGTTATTGCTGCCTAGATAATAACGACATCAAGTTTAAATAATTCCATGCACTTGTAAATCCGTCCACATGTACAGTATATTCATTGAAAAAAAATTCCCTAACTCATTTTTAAACTAATACATGCAGTTGGATTATACTTTATATGAAAGTGAACCTGAAGTAGGATAAAAGTTGCCAAAACTCCAAAGCACTGAAGTACACAAAGTTTAGTTTATCTTCTCTACTTTCCCTGAGAGCCCCTATACCCGAGGCACTCTACTATGATCGTTATTTCCAGCTTCTATAGTTGTTGTCTGACTTCTCCTGGTCTCTGTATTTAAATGGTGCATCAAGTAGTTGATTTGCAGTTTATTAATTCATATATTATGTCAATGTAGGTTACATAAAAAGGCCTTTTCCTTACCAGTGTTACTGTATGAAAGTGGTGCACCATTAAACTTTTTCCGCACAAGCTGTTGTATTTTCCACACTGTTGTAGAGCCATCCATGTGGATGAGCATTGATTATTTTCAGATGTAAGGTCGACTTTAACTACTTGCCTACTGGGCACTTTAACCCTCAACAGGCCAATTTTCAGCTTTCACCGCTGTCATACTTTGAATGACAATTGCGCGGACATGCAACACTGTACCTAAACTAAATTTTTAGCATTTTTTTCACAGAAATAGAGATTTCTTTTGGTGGTATTTCATCACCACTGGGGTTTTTATTTCTAAATAAAGGAATAAAGACCGAAACTTTTGAAAAAAAAATGTCTCCTTCACTGATGGGCACTGACAGCCTGCACTGATGGGCACCGATGAGCACTTATGGGCACTGATGAGGCGGCACTGGCGGGCACTGATCAGGCGGCACTGACAGGTGACACTGATGGGCACTGATAGGTGGCACTGGTAGGTGGTACTGATGAGGAGGCACTGATGGACACTGATTGGCAGCACCGTAGTGGGTGCGATTCCGGGAGGCCATCATATGACATCTTCCCAGAACTAGCCAGTCACACTGTAGCCGTCATTCAGCAAGTGGTTAAAGACTGTAAAAAGCACCGGCTGAGCCATTGAAACTCACCTCTCCAGAATCCCCACTGCTCTTTCCTCGGTCACAGCTGACATCAAAATACCTGAGGTCAATTGGTGTCAGAGCTAGGGCTGCCACATTTTTAACAAAAATTACCAGGCACAGAGAGCAAGGCTTATTTTTAAAGAGCGGAGGGGGAGAACTGAAAAATCACTGGTGTTTGATAATTCAGTTCTCACTACAGAGCCGTCGGGGGACCGATGCAGCATTGGATCGATGCTGCATCCACATAGATGAGTATAATTATTATTTTTTACTTTTTTTATGTCCTGAACTTTTCTCGTAAGGGAAATGGCCTTACCGAGGTGTTTTCTCAAAGCACAGAAATACCATTAGCATGCTATTGATCACTGCTAAGTATTTAGGAACTGCGCTTCTTTAGAAAATTAAAATACTAAATAACACAATTTCATTTAGGCCGTCTTCATAAAAGTGCTTAATGTATTATATACTATACTAACAGATGTGTCTAATATTTTCTCATATTTATAATCATTCTTGCTACGCATACAAAATAGGACAGACAAAAACGAGAAGCAGAGACTTTGCTAGGATTGTGAAAGACATGTGGTACATTTGATGCAATGATGTGGGGCCTGTGGCATGCCATAGCGAATGGTGGGTGTGGCCACACTGCACTAGTGTGAAGGGTTTAAACGGGCATAGCTTCCTAGACATACCTAGTCTTTTTTTTTGCTGTCACTCATTCTACATTTCTATCTTTATGTAACAGTCTCACGGACACATATAAACCTCAGTACAATAATTAAAATAAATAAAAAATGTTTATCTGAGCTTACCTTAAAGTAGAACATCAAGGGTAGTCAGTACTATGTAATGCATATAGTGCAGGGGTCAAGAGTATTTAATGTACAACATAGTATATATAATGCAGGTGTTAGGAGTATGTAATGTACAACACAGTGGGATTGATTTACTAAAGGCAAGTGCAATGGCTCCAGAGCTTAGTAAATGAGGTAATGTTTTACTTTACAAAGAATAGCCAATCACGTGCAAGGGAAATAAAGAAACAGCAGTTTTGCTTGCACCTGACTGGATGATGGAAGTCAGCAGAGCATCTACTCATTTACTAAGCTCTGGAGCAACTGCTCTTGTAGAGTGCAACTGCACTTTGCAAAGTGCACAGTCTTTTTGCCTTTAGTAAATCAACCCCAGTATATATAGTGCAGGGGTCAGGAGTATTTAACATACAACATACTATAAATATAATGCAGAGGTCAGAAGTATAAATCACACAGGATGGAGACGTATGTAGCACACAGAGTGCAGGGGTCTGGAGAATGCAGTATACAATATAGAATATATATTGCTGAAGTCAGGAGTATGTATTGGGGTGCATGCAAGCAGAAAACAAGGACAACAGAGATCAGGAGTGAATAACACACAGAGTGTAGAGGTCAAGAGTATGTAATAGACAGAATGCAGGAGGTAAGGAGTGCGTTATGCAAAGGAATGTAATGTACAACTCAATGTACACAACAAAATCCTCGCCCCTAAGAATAAATGTCCTCCTCCTTTGCAACCCGAAAGCCAGATAGCACACTGTGTACTAGTGCCATTTTTTACAGTAGCAAGCACTGTAAGAATAGCAGAAAATCTCTGACTCTGAGTTGCTTACTTTTTTTTAAGGTAAACCAGCTGTTAGGGGGCTTGTCTGTCCAGTGACTCCAGCCGTTTCCCTGTCCTGATTATTAGAATCATTGGGGTTGATTTACTAAAGGCTAAATGACTGTGCACTTTGGAAAGTGCAGTTGCACTCTGCAAGAGCAGTTGCTCCAGAGCTTAGTAAATGAGCAGAAGCTCTGCTGACTTCCATCATCCAATCATGTGCAATCAAAAAAGCTGTTTTTTATTTTCCATCCATGTGATTGGGCATTTTTTGCAAAGTGAAGCATTACCTCACTTACTAAGCTCTACTAAGTCTAGTTGCCTTTAGTAAACTAACCTCATGGTGTGTACTGAGGATTTCCTTTTATTCAGGAAGGCTCTTGTCTGCAGTGCAACTATGCAGACAATGCTATGCAGCATTCCTAAGAACCTGTGTTTGATCATCATGCAATCACAAACTAATTTGCCATTTCGAAATTTTCAGTATGTTTTTTTTTTTTTTTTTTTTTTTTTTTTTACCATGTTGCTGTTGTAACGCAGGGGTTGTGACCAGTAATCATGCTAAGTGATGTGATATTCCTTACGTAAGAGTTTGGCTCCCTCTAGTGTACTTTTGATGTTAATGCTGTTAGGACTTTTCTTACAATTCTTGCGAAACAGCACTGCAAGCAAATGTAGTTCAATGTTCAAGTGACTCCTGTGTTTAACTCTCTCTCCGGACGCCATTCAACACACAGCAGGAGGTCTGTGTGTGTGCCCAGGGCTGGGAGAGCCTGTGACCTACAGATGAGAGAAGGTCGCCCGCCCCAGAGGGATCTTTGTGAACTGCCCTGCTGATCGAGCAGGAGGATCGGTCTACGCTTCAAAGCATCTGAAGCTATCTGCTTTTACAGTCGCTGTTCATCTGAAGGGGCAGTGTGGTGTGACGGCGCCAGCTTCGATTGGGACTGAGATATCAAGAGCGGAGCCTAACTAGCATCTGGGCCTGGTGTGGTGAGTGGGCACTTTCCCAGATCACTATAGTGCACTGTAGCTGTTTGAATTAGTTCCAGATTGCTGGTGGGTTCTGTAGTCCCACAGAAATGATCTCATTTATCCATAGACTGTGTACAGTGGAACTTCAGGGTTTGCCTTCCCTGTACTGCAAACTAAATGCTGAGTTGCATCCCTCACTAAGGAAGAAGTTCTACGGGCGTCTTACATGTGCACACACTCGGTTGCCAGCATGTAACTTCTACTATAATTTGCTACCTACTTGTTTCTTACCTGGATTTACAAATACTGCAGTCTAATATAAAAAAGCTAGCTGAAGAGAAAGAAGACAAGAGACTTTGTCATTTTCTATAAAGCAGCACAACTTTGGTTTGCAATGAACAGTATATTGCAATCTAGGGGGAGCCCTTGAGTATATGATACAAAAATATATTGTACTGTGCTGTTGTATGTTCATAGCATTGTGCTGCAGAATTGGTATGTGTGTGTGCTCGGAGGTTTCAGTATGAAGGTGCTCAATATACCGTATTTATCGGTGTATAACACGCACCCCAATTTAAGAGGAAAGTTTCAGGGAATTTTTTTTTTTTCAAATAAACCACTTTGATGCAAAATAATGATCCAATGCATCTGCAGCCACAATGCAGCCTCTGTGCCCATCTGCAGCCTGATCTGTGCCCATCTAATGCAGGCTCAATGCAGCCTCTGTGCCCATCTGCAGCCTGACCTGTGCCCATCCAATGCAGCCTGATGCCTATCTGCAGCCACAATGCAGCCTCTGTGCAGATCTGCAGCCTGACCTGTGCCCATCCAATGCAGCCTGATGCCTATCTGCAGCCTCACCATTTCATATGCAGTGCAGGAAATCAGGAGGGGGACGAGCGTTGCCGGAATCACCGAGCCGTCATCTTCTGTTTACAGTACTCGGCTCTCACACACACAAACGTCCTGCCTCCGCCATTCCTGTGATTGGCAGAACACTGGTCCAATGCCGGTGGCGGAGGCGGGACTTGTGTGTGTGAGAGGCAAGTACTGTAAACAGAAGATGACTGCTCGGTGATTGCGGCGGCGCTCGTGAACCAGACATGGCGGCACAGTCATCCCGGCGGCGCTCACCCTTCTTCTCCGAGGTACGCTATTGGCATATAACACGCACCCCTGATTTTCCCCCTATTTTCAGGGGGGAAAAGTGTGTGTTATACGCCGATAAATACGGTAGCTGTTTATTGGTATTGGGTACCTGTCTGTATACACTATCTATGGTGATCCTTGAATAGTTTCACATTTACATTGACTGTTATATTGCCATTTACTCTGAGTTCTCACACTGTTCATTGTGTTAAACTTTTACCTGGTTAATCGGTACCCCGTGTGAGATTCTATCTATTATTATATCTGATAAGTGACGCGTACTAAAGTGACTGTAAATATACAGTACAGTGTGTCATTACTGTGTTTCTTTTTACCATTGGGTCTGACACTAACATTACTATACAGTTGTGCCAAGGGGGTCGAGTCCATTTCTGGGGTTGAGAGGCAGAGTACAGAATTGAACAATTATCAGCAGCTCCTTCGGGGGTAAGCGCTACACTGTCTTTATACATTAGTCTGGGACTCCTTTTTAAATCATAGCCACAGTATTAAAATCGCAGTGTCTAGAACCAGACCGCAGCAAGCATATTACTACATATGGATTCCAGAAGCACAAAATACATTGTATTACAGGCATACCCCACTTTTAAGTACACAATGGGGTTTATTTACTAAAGCTGGAAAGTGCAAAATCAGGCTCACTTCTGCATAGAAACCAATGAGCTTCTAACCCCAGCTTGTTTAATTAAGCTTTGGTAATAAAACCTGGAAGCTCATTGGTTTCTATGCAGAAGTGAGCCTGATTTTGCACTTTCCAGCTTTAGTAAATAACCCCCATTGTGTACTTAAAAGTGGGGTATGTATGTAACAAGAGTTTCCAAGGAAGGCTACTGGTATAATATCCCACTGTACTTAACACTACATTCTTTAAACATACTATTGAAAATCCTGCAGAAAAGCACGGTCAGTGGTAACATTTGTCAAGCAGACCTGTAATTCTCAGTGCTGTCAATAGATGTCACTATGGGTAAAGCACAATGCTCGCTTTGCCTACATTCGTCCTGAAATTTCAATGTTCAAACTCATTTTTATTCAAATTGAAATACATTATTGAAGACCAGAGTTTATCACATATTAGTATATGTACCCTGAAGAGTACTATAGGCAGGTTAGAATAACAGCCATTCCTGTAGAGATAAAACCCAGTATTGTTCATTGGTCATAAACAAATCTTACACCAAACCCACTGGGATAGGTACCGATAAACACAATACGCTGCAATCGTTACTTTCAATGAACAAACATTAGGAGCTTCCTACACACTGGGGGGATTTGGTGAAGTCTCTGCAATATAGGGGGGTTACAAAATATTAGCTGACAAAAATTGCACTGAGCCAAACAGGATATAACAAATAAACTATTAATACGTTTTTATTCTTTAAAGTGATTCTAACTGAAGGGTTTTTACCTTCATGCATTGTATGCATGAAGTTAAAAAAAACCTTCATTATGCAGCTCTCCCACTTCCCCCTGACACTTACCTGAGCTCCATCTCGATCCAGCGATGTACAGCTGCTCTACCGGCTCTCTGCTCCTCATTGGTTCAGGGACAGCAGTAGGGACCACTGTCTCCAGCTGTTGTAAATCACAGCCAGTGAGGAGGGAGTGGGGGGGGGGGATTCGATCCCTGACCTGGGAGTGAGCATGCATGAGCTTGCTATGTGGGCACTCAGCAGGGGGGAGGAGCCAAGAGCACCGGCGGGGGACCTGAGTAGAAGAGGGTCGAGGCTGCTCTGTGCATAACTACTGCACATAGCATGTAAATATAACATGTTTATTATAAAAAATAAAAAAATAAATACCTTTAGTAGACTTTTTGATTAATCTAACACTAACTAATGCCGCGTACACACGAGCGGACTGTATGGCGTACTTAGTCCGTCATACAATCCGACGGACAGTTCGTCATACTTTCGACTGAACGGACTTGACCACACACGGATGCACAAACAGTCCGTCGAAAGCTTGCGCGATGACGTGTACAGCACGTACGACGGGACTAGAAATAGGAAGTCCAATACACAGCAATGCAACCTTCCGCCGTGTAAATCCTATCTGAGCATGCGCCATTCTTAGTCCGTCGAACTAGCCTACTGACGAGCGGATTGTCCGCTGAAACCAAAGTACGACGGACAGAATTTCGAAAAATCCGAAATACTTAGTACGCCAGACTGCACGCTGAAAAAGTCCGCTGAAGCCCACACACGAGCGGACTGTCCGCTGAAATGTGTTTCGACGGACTAAGTACGCCATACAGTCCGCCCGTGTGTATGCGGCATAACTTGTGTAAAAAAAAAAAAGTTGTATATACTTCCCTATTTTCAGCCCGGTCTGATCTGGTGGGCCAGCATTGGCCAGCATTGGGTGTAGAGGAAGGAGAGAGCACTTGACAATGACTGTGAAAGCCTGGAGCGATGATGTCACCAATAGGCTCCGTTAGTGTGGCCGGTGTTGGTGCTCCCTCCTCTCCCCTACAGCTGCTGTTGACTGACACAGGGGAGCCAGGGGAATATGGCTGGACCAGGCTGAAATTGGTACCGTGTTTCCCTGAAAATAAGACCTACTCCGAAAATAAGACCTAGCGTTATTGCCCTACCCTGAAAATAAGCCCTAGTTTAAAATGCTTGTAAAATTCTATAATCCACTTTATTACAGTAGTATATAATGTACAATGTGCGTGTTTCTATAATATAATTGCGGGGAAGAGAGCTCCGGCGGGTGAAAGAAGCGCAGAGCAGTGCTATAACGAAGGTATTTGGCACAATTATATTACAGAAACACACACATTGTACATTATATATTACTGTAATAGAGTGGATTATATGATTTTACAAGCATTTTAACTTAATTCACACTGGGGATTCCCGTCAGGCAGGGAGAGAGAAGACAACACATTACATGTTGAGACCTACCCCGGAAATAAGCCCTACTGTCCTTTGTTGCCAAAATGAATATAAGACCCGGGCTTATTTTTTGGGGAACACAGTAAGTATTTACATCTTTGTTACACAAGGTAGTTAGTATAGGTGTTAGGGGGAAGAGGGAGTGTTTTTAAGACTAGTTAGGCTTTAGCTGGAAATCTATTTTAAGATGTCCATGAAGATTTTCAAATAGTCTATAGAAAAATAGGCAAATAGGTTTTCTATCAGTAATGTATAAATATCTGTTTACTCTGTATGTATATAAAGGTAGTACACCCAAGATAAAATGTGTTTCTTTGTGACTGTAAAATATCATCTATATGCAGTTTTACATACTCTAAACTACACCTAAAACTAATCGGAGTACATTATGATAATTGCTATATTAAAAGTTTAATGTACACCTAGATGCAGAGATATAATTTTATGTTAAAGTGCTCCTGTGCCAAGACTATGGGTATTAAACGATTCACAAACTCCTAGCAAGCAGTAAAAGTTCTATAGGGTACATGCAGATGGGCACATTTGCCTGTGCACCATAAAGACAATAGGGGTGATTTAGGGCCCTTTCACACTGATATGTTTTTTCTGTGTTTTTTTTCCTTGCAAGAAAAATGTTTCCCTTTAAATCCTATTGGACTTTTCACACCACTGTGTTACAGGTGCAGTGCAAAAGTCCCGCATGCTGCATCTTTGGTGGCATTTTTAAAACTGCACCAAAAACGCAGCTTTCCATTGAAATGAATGGAAATTGCTTCAAAATCCTGGTGCATTTTTGGTGCGTTTTTGAGTCACATGTCCAAGCACCCCAAAAACACACCAGAAATGCACAGTAAACGCATGAGAAACACAGCAAAATTGCGTTTTTTACTGCAATTTGGTTGCAGAGCAGTGTGAAAGTACCCTTACTAAAACTGGAGAGTGTAAAATCAGGCGCAGCTGTGCAGGGTAGCCAATCAGCTTCTAACTTCAGCTTGTTTAATCGGGCTTGGATAAAAAAAAAAAAAAGTTGGAAGCTGATTGGTTTCTTTGCAAAACTAAACCTGATTTTACATTCTTCACTTTTACTAAATAAACCCCTGTGTATTCCGGTTGCCTCAGATGTCCTAGAGCCACGCATATTTACATAAAGTAGTGAAGTCCGTTTGGAACCTTACATCTATGCGCGTGCACTACTTTATCTGCATATAGCCGCCTGCACCAATTCATGTCTATGGGCAGTTGTACGCAGCTCTAGGACATCCAGGACATGGAAATACACATTGGGGTTTATTTACTAAAGGTAACTCCACTTTGCACTACAAGGGCGCTTGGAAGTGCAGTCGCTGTAGATCCGAGGGGGTCATGCAAGGAAAATAAAAAAACAAATTTTTGCTTATACATGATTGGATGATAAAATCAGCAGAGCTTCCCCTCATTTCAGATCTATCCCTCAGATCTAAAGTGACTGCACTTCCAAGTGCACTTGTAGTGCAAAGTAGATTTGCCTTTAGTAAATCAACCCCAATGTCTTAACATTGCATGGGCAAATTTTCCCTTGTGGTCGTGATGACAGGTATTTTGCGAACAGGCACTTATACAAATAAAATACAGGCTACGGCTGAATGCAGGTATACACAGCTCTGGGCATAAACATACAGACATAAACCCCCAGACCGCAGAGATGGTATAACTATTCAAATCCTAGCGCCTGTGCAATAGTGGTGCTTATACTCTTGACAGCATCTACATGTCGCCTCCCTGTTGCTGCCTCACCTTGTAGGCTGACCAAAAATTGTTACATCAATGAGTAATCAGAGATTAAGCCGATGAGCACAGAAGAGAACCCCATACACATGCCTATAACAAGGATTTATACTAATCACTGCTACATGCTAAGCATTTTATTCATAGCTCCTGCATAAGGAGCTCAGATTCCAGTGTGGGCCAGATCTGGATATTCCTGGAAAGTGGAGGGTAAAGAAAGATAAACGGGGAGCATTAAAGTGTATACTAAAACTGCATTTTTAAAATATTTGCATACCTGCATGCCCTCATGAATCTGGATTATGGGTTACAGTTTCATTAAACCCAAATCAGCAAAAACTATTAATACATGCTATATTACATTGTCTTCATACACACTCATCCACTATAGCATTTGTTTTCTATAGACTGCAAAAATCTTGTTTGATCCTGCTGTTCACTGTCCCTCCCTCCTTGTCTGTGTCCCAGCTGCAGGCTTACATTATGTAGACCAGTTGTTGACCTCTACTGAGCATTCTCCAGTTTCAGTTCCCTTCTAAGCTGTTTAACTCCTTCTTTTTCTTATCTGAGCAGCCCATGTGACTATAGAGTCATGAATGTTGGCGTATACACAGTGGTAAATGACACTCCCCCTCCGTCCATGTCCTCATATTGCTAAACATTATGAGGGTGGGAAAAAGAGTGATTTATGGAGGCTTCATCTCCCTATTAGTCCCAGCACATACATACAAGCTGGAGAGGCATGACACACCCTGTGATTTATTTTAATTGTCTATTCCAAACGGCTTTTTTTGTATCTTGACTGGCACAGCACAATTAATGCTGTGGAGACACAGACTACTAGAATTTCCTCCCTGGGGACAGGGAAGACCTAGGAAACATCATGTGACCTCTGAACAGCAATGATTAAAGGAGAAGTCCAGCCTGAGCTCGTTTGGCTGGACTTCTCCTATGGGTCACAGGCGTGCATTTTTTGCATTTTGCACTTCTGTGACCCATTTTCAGCAGAGAACGGTCTGAAGTCCTCTCTTTGCTGGCATCCCACAGATCAGTCCAGGCACTGCATCATCCAGACTCTAGGAGCCTGGATCCACCAAGGGCCTGGACTGATGGCTTTCTCAGCCTCTTAACGAGCAGCTGAGAGGCTGAGATGGCCATTCCTCAGTGATCCAATGAGCGTGGAGGAGCAGAGCATGAGAGCTGCTGATTGACAGGCAGCAGCTCTCCACTTGGGGAGATGAGAACCGAGCCATCGGCAGTGTTCGATTGCTCGGTTCTCACTGCAGAGGCAAGTATGGCAAGAGGTAAGTATGATTATGGGGAAAAAAAAATCCCATACTTCTCTTTTAAGTAAGGTATTCTGGTGATTTTTTGGGATAATGACAATTAAACATTGTATATTTTTTCCTTTCAGACCTGCAGGGAATAACATAGCATTCGGGAGGGGGCACAGCAGGCAGCAGGGAGACACAGGCATTTGATACACCTGCCATGTGCTAAAGATTCTTCTACCACTTCCAGCTCTGCAAAACCATGAAGATTGGCAATGGAAGCAGGAGCATATCCATGGAAGGTAGCACCTATGGCAACCACAGAAATTGTGCCCCTGTCCAAATACCCGACGCCCATATTTTAGATAACATTACCATAACAGCAACTCAAAAAATGCAGGTCAAACTCATTATCTTATAATGAATAGTTATTTCCATTACATGGGAATAATAATCACACTTTCCTTGCTTTCATTGATGCAAATCAATCTATAATGTGATTAAAGTTATTTATATTTCTACTCTCTACACTCAGCAGAGCAAGATCACAGAGTGTGCCTTGACCCATCATGTAGACTTAGAGCTCCCCCCTCACAACAGGAGTTGCTCCCTACACAAAAGTGCAAATCCTCCTACACATCATAGCCCTTCTTTAAATATCAGAGCACCCCTTTACCTGAGGAATACCCCCTTACACACTGGAGCCCCCGTGCACATCAGGATCAACCTTACATACCAGAGCCCCCTTTCCTGTCAGGAGTGACCCCTCCTACATTTAGACCCCTTTCACAGCGAGCTGCCTGGGGTTTCAGTATCAAAGCGGCGCTTTACCATCATTTTAGCGGTGCTATTCGGCCGCTAGCGGGGGGGTTTTAACCCCCACTAGTGGCAGAAAAGGGGTTAAATCCGCCTGCAAAACGCAGCCAGAGCCGCGTTTTGCCGGCGGTATCGCAGTGCTGTCCCATTAATTTCAATGGGGAGCAGCGGTGGTGGAGCGGTGAGTTCACCGATCCTTCACCGCTCCAAAGAACCTGCTGCCAGGACTTTTTGTGACGCCCTGCCAGTGCATCGTGAATGGAGCTGCTTTTTTCAGGTGCTATGCAGGCACGATTAATAGCGCTGTAGCATCTGAAAAACGCCTGCAGTGTGAAAGGGGCCTTAGAGTGCCCCTTTACACATCAGACTCTCCCCAAACAAATTAGAGCCCCATCTTAGTTCAATAGTACCTTCTTAAACATCATATTCACCTTACATCAGAGCCCCCCTTGAGCATCAAAGGAGTGCCCCTAACACATCAGAGCCCTTTTCATACACTAGTGTCCCGCTCCACTTACACATCTAAGCTCCCTCTTACACCAAGAGTGTCCTCTTACACATCTGAGCCCCTCTTATATCAGGAGTGATCCCATACACATCAGAGCCCTTTTTATACATCAGAGACCCCCTTCAGATAAGTAGTGCTCCCTTACGCATTGTTCACACGGAGCATATGAAACCTTGCCCCATGTTCCCGTGTGACGACCGTGTTTACCCACACGGGGATGCACCGTCGTTATGCGGGGGATTCATATGTCCTGTGTGGACCAGGCCTAACACAGCAGAGCTTACCATATACATCAGAGCCCCGCTTACATCAGGAAACCCACCTTACACATTGCTTATAGGCAGAATGAGTACATAGCCAGAGTCTGGAAGCAGGAGGCAGAAGAGATCTGGATGTTACACAGTTTTGTGAATGGCACGCCATTGGCTGCTAGGATGTTGGCAGTCCTAGCAACCAATGGGCAGCTGCATACACTGATCATTGACGGTATTGCAATTAGATGGAGTATCCGTAAAGATGACTGGCACCTCCTTTTCAAAAGGCGCTCAGGGCAGTTGCTATACCTGCCATACCCTTAATATGCCACTGAAAGAAGGCATTACTGATAAGTATTATTACTGTATTTTCCTATGCTTGTTTACTCTTTTTTTTTTTTTTTCATGACCGTGTCTCTTTAAGAGGCCCCTCTACCTGTTTTTCCTTGCCCACTCATTTTATGCAAGTGTTGATAATTGCACATATTGTTATCATGGCTGTACTTCCCACAATTTATCTATGTGATAGTCACCCATACAGAGAACAAGTTACTGCAATAAGTCAAAACCAACAACATGCGCTGTAATTTATCT
Organism: Lithobates pipiens; assembly: GCF_037356315.1. NCBI lineage: Eukaryota > Metazoa > Chordata > Amphibia > Anura > Ranidae > Lithobates > Lithobates pipiens. Next base: position 106,662,984 of record NW_027507764.1, on the reverse strand, counting down.
TGTTTGTGCTCAAAGCTATATGTCACTACATCAGGTTATACATCATCCTGCACGAGGCCCATCTTTCCCTGTAATCAGCATGTGAGTTATTTTTCTGCCCTTGGATAACAAAAGAAATAGCAGACCCGAGTCTCAGAATAACAATACTAAAATATAGCCAATTCACAATTACAAACTAAAATTTTTTAAATGATTGGCAAATTGTGTGTTGAAAGGAAATCTGTTTTGCGCATATGTTCTTTTTATTTTTTCTACAGGAACAAAACGATAAAATGCATAAAAAAAAAACTATCTTAGAGAGGTAAATATATAAAATACTGTAACTTCAAATTTTGCCATTAGATTGAACACTCACGGCTATTTTACCTATTAACAGCCTGATTTTTTCACATATCACAATAGCTCAAGCTAAAATGTAAACAGCTGGAAGACTCACAAGCTACCTTATCTATATGTCTTGCCTCAGTCTGAAAATCTTAGTAGAAAAAGACAGCCACAAACCAGGCTACTGCTTTACTTTCTCTTTGTCTCTGGGAGTCCTTTGCCATGCACTAATTGTTTATTTGTGAGAAAAAGTTTGTATGCATATAATAAAAACCAATATTAGGCTTCATGTGCAAAGCTGTACAGCATGCAGAGCCTGCGTAATGACATTCCTGAGACCTGCTGCTGTGTACAGCAGGCCATTGAGCTGTATTAGAAGAGGCGGCTGTATGGTATTGTGCATGGGGGGTTAGTAAGGCACCTGAATATGTATTTAAAGTGTTAGGCCGCGTACACACGCGCGGACTGTTTGCCCAACCTTGTTCGTCAAACAGTTTGGGCAAACAGTCCGCTCAAAATTTGCATGAGCGGACTTGCCCACACACGAGCGGACTGTTTGACGAACAAGGTTGGGCAAACAGTTCGCTCAACTTTTGAAATGAACGGACTCGCCCACGTAAGGAGGAGGCAAATCCGCCCATTTCGAGCGCGTGTACAGGTAGGCGGGGCCCGCGAAGGAGACGTCGCGGGCTCCGCCGCCTGGAATGGGCTTAAAGGGGAACCCCAACGCCGAAAAAAATCGGCGTGGGGGTTCCCCCCAAGTCCACACAAGACCCTTGTCCGAGCACGCTACCCGGCCGGCCAGGAAAGGGGGGCGAGCGAGCGCGCCCCCCCTCCTGAGCCGTACCAGGCCGCGTGCCCTCAACATGGGGGGTGCCTTGGGGAAGGGGGGGCCGCGCGGCCCCCCCACCCCAAAGCACCTTGTCCCCATGTTGATGAGGACAAGGGCCTCTTCCCGACAACCCTGGCCGTTGGTTGTCGGGGTCTGCGGGCGGGGGGCTTATCGGAATCCGGGAGCCCCCTTTAAGAAGGGGGCCCCCGGATACCGGCCCCCCACCCTATGTGAATGAGTATGGGGTACAATGTACCCCTACCCATTCACCTGTGAACTAAAGTACAAAAAAAAACACAACACATGGAAAAAGTATTTTATTGCACAGCTCCGGGGGTCTTCCGTCTTCGGGGGTCTTCTCGCCGGACTCCTCCGCTATGTGTGTGTAGCTCTTTTACTAGCGGAGGAGTCCGGCTTTCTTCCTCCCCGCCGCCGGCCTCTTCTCCCGACTTCGGGGGTCTTGTCCCCCTCTTCGGTTCTTCTGCCGGGCCACCGCGCCTGGTCCGGTGGCCCGGTCTTCTGTCGCCGTCTTCCGTTCTTCTGTCGCCGCCTTCGGTTCTTCTGCCGGGCCACCGCGCCTTCTTGTAGCTCTTTTACAGGCGGTGGCCCGGTCTTCTGTCGCCGCTGTCGTCGTCGCCGCCGCCGCCGCCTTCCGTTCTTGTTCTTCTTCTTGTTCTTCTTCTTCTCCTGGAGATGTTGACTCGACGAGCTCTCCGGCCGGAATGCCAGGGACACGCTCCGCTGCCACTTATATAGTGACAATGGGGCGGTGTCACATGGTATATGTCACATGGGTTGGTCACATGGGTTGATGTCACATGGGGACTATGACATCGTAAGGGGGCGGGGTCACCATGTGACCAACCCATGTGACATATACCATGTGACACCGCCCCATTGTCACTATATAAGTGACCGCACAGCGCGGCTCTGGCATTCCGGCCGGAGAGATCGTCGAGTCAACATCTCCAGGAGAAGAAGAAGAACAAGAACGGAAGGCGGCGGCGGCGGCGACGACTACAGCGGCGACAGAAGACCGGGCCACCGCCTGTAAAAGAGCTACAAGAAGGCGCGGTGGCCCGGCAGAAGAACCGAAGGCGGCGACAGAAGAACGGAAGACGGCGACAGAAGACCGGGCCACCGGACCAGGCGCGGTGGCCCGGCAGAAGAACCGAAGAGGGGGACAAGACCCCCGAAGTCGGGAGAAGAGGCCGGCGGCGGGGAGGAAGAAAGCCGGACTCCTCCGCTAGTAAAAGAGCTACACACACATAGCGGAGGAGTCCGGCGAGAAGACCCCCGAAGACGGAAGACCCCCGGAGCTGTGCAATAAAATACTTTTTCCATGTGTTGTGTTTTTTTTTGTACTTTAGTTCACAGGTGAATGGGTAGGGGTACATTGTACCCCATACTCATTCACATAGGGTGGGGGGCCGGTATCCGGGGGCCCCCTTCTTAAAGGGGGCTCCCGGATTCCGATAAGCCCCCCGCCCGCAGACCCCGACAACCAACAGCCAGGGTTGTCGGGAAGAGGCCCTTGTCCTCATCAACATGGGGACAAGGTGCTTTGGGGTGGGGGGGCCGCGCGGCCCCCCCTTCCCCAAGGCACCCCCCATGTTGAGGGCACGCGGCCTGGTACGGCTCAGGAGGGGGGGCGCGCTCGCTCGCCCCCCTTTCCTGGCCGGCCGGGTAGCGTGCTCGGACAAGGGTTTGGTGTGGACTTGGGGGGAACCCCCACGCCGATTTTTTTCGGCGTTGGGGTTCCCCTTTAAGCCCATTCCAGGCGGCGGAGCCCGCGACGTCTCCTTCGCAGGCCCCGCCTACCTGTACACGCGCTCGAAATGGGCGGACTTTCCGAGCGGGAACAGTCCGCTCATTTCGAAAGTACAGTGGACAGGCCCACACACGGGCGGACTGTTCGCTCAAACACAGTTTCAGCGGACAGTTTTTCGGAATTTCCGAAAGACTTTGTCCGTCCAACTGTCCGCTGAAACTGTCCGCTGAAAGCCCACACACGAGCGGACTGTCCGCCCAAACACTGTTCAGCGGACAAGGTTGGGCGAACAGTCCGCCCATGTGTACGCGGCCTCACTAAACCCACAAGAGTAAAATCAGTCTGTATACGCCGTAAAGAATGCTTGTTATACTCACCGTGGAACCTAGAGGGTTAATCCTCCAGTTGTGTAAAAAGGCTGTTTGATCCTGGTTTTTCTGATTCTCCCCTTTTTCTACTGTCCCCAATCCATCTCCTGATAGAACAGTGCCTTTGGAGTCACTCTGCACATGCTCTATTTTCTGCGCATCGCTAGAGGTTTTTTTTTCTCATGGGAGGGTGCATGTCATCAGCACAGGGCTAATCAGCACTGTCCACACAGAGGTTCAGGGGTCCAGCAATCTCATAGGTCAGCACTTTTTGAGATGGAAATAAGGGACACCTACTAGAAAAAGTATGTAGGCATAGGACACACCCCTGCCACACCCCCATAGCCTCCCCGGCGGTATTCCCGAGTCTGGCTCAGGATGAGATTTCAGTACCAAAAGCGGTAACCCAGAGCCAGACACGGGATCACATAGCAGGATCCATGAAGAGGTTACTTACCTTGTCCCCTGGATCCTGCGATGTCTCCCCACTGTGATCTCGATATGTCACAGTGCCGGGCTCCGTTCCCTGCAAGTGTTGCGACACACAGGGACGGAGTTCGGCACCAAATTCAGAAAGTAAAAAACACAGTATAGATACAGTATTCTGTAATCTCATAGATTACAGTACTGTATCAAATAATTATACATCCCCTTTGTCCCTAGTGGTTTGTCCAGTGTCCTGCATGGCTATTGATCTTCCTATTTCTTGGCTCGCCATTCGTCTTGTACGTCACCGCATTCCCATATTTGTAATTGTTGGCCAACATTTGTGTGACCGTGTGTATGCAAGACAAGTTTGAGCCAACATCCTTCGAACAAAAATCCACGGTTTTGTTGTCGGAAAGTATGATCGTGTGTACGGGGCATTATGGTCAACAGAGCAGATAGAGTGGGTGAATCTGCCCAGTGGAAACAAAGACTAAATATAAATATGCAGATAATAAAAATGATAGGGGTTACCATTCTATTCAAAACAAGATCCATTATAAATACTGTAAAGACACTAAAATTCAGGTATAACTAAGGGGACCATTTTCTATTAGAACACATATCTAAACTAGACGGAATAGCTCATGTCACTGCAGCTATGGCAGAACAAGAGTCTGTACATAATGTTTCTGATGGTATAACTGGTACACCAGGTAATGTTTATTGCAACTGTGTATTTCATTGATTTTTTGAAGATACCTTTTTGCTAAATAGGAGCCCCAGGTTTGGACCATAGAACATAATTCTTCACTACTTTTATCTGATAAACTTTTTGATGGCACCACATAGTCATTAGCACCTAACAAGTCTACATTTTTATAAATGCAGTTTCTATAGCGTAAATTGAGCTTTTTTTTAAAGATAAAGCTATTGAAGGCCATTCTTATCACCAACACAATGAAGTACAGATTTGTCGAAGCTCAGTGTTTAATATTCTGCCTGAGCCAAATTGACTTCCACATTTTACAATAAAGGATTCATTATAATGCAGAATTTATATTGTGCAAATACATTTACTCAAGTAAAGCTGACATTATTTAAGTGCCATTGTTAATAACAAACTAGTAAAATCCAGATGGCTAGAACATTTATTTTCTATAGCTTTCCAGAGTCAAGGCTACTGAACTCCCTAACCTCAGTTCACTAACGGTATTATACTAAAATGCAGCTTTTAATATCCATCTCTTTCAAATAGGATAGACTGTTACAGTAAGTCTTCAATCATTCTGACATTTGCATAGGCTATAAAGGAATGATATGCTTATACGCTTTGTTACTGGGGATTTAAAGCTAAACTCCAGACAGACAGCTAAATATACAGTTGAAATGCATATGTGGGCACTATTTTACCTGCCAAAGGCTTCCTCTTTGTCTGCAGCATGTTTGGTAATACAGGCACCTTTGTAAAACATTGTAGCCATGTCTGGCACCTCCACTGCAGGTACAGCACTACAACCAGGCCTGGACATACACCCAACTTACTGATTGGGCAGTGAAGGAGAAGTTATATACTATAGATAGCACAGTCAATTTACGCAGTGCTTTTACAAATACATTGCACATGCACATCAGTGCCTGCCCTCAAGGAGCTTACAATCTAAGGTCACCAACTCACATTCATACTAGGGTCAACTTAGACAGGATCCAATTAACATTAGCACAGCATTACCGCAAAGGTCTTGGAAAAGCAAAATTTCGGTAAATTTTTTAAATGAATGTCAGTTGGGGGCCTTAGATTGTAAGCTCCTTAAGGGCAGGGACTGATGTGCATGTACAAGCACTGCGTAATTGACAGTGCAATATAAGTACCTAAAACAAATAAATGTATGCCAAAATGGTTCTAGCAGCAAAAGGGTCAAAGGATGTCTTTATTGATGCCATTTTGCTGCCAGCAACACACCTCCTATCCTAGGATGACAACTCTTACTTACTATACTGTATCTATAGAGAAGCAGTGTTGTTATCATAGAACAGGACTACAGAACACCACTCTATCACCTCTTCTAAATATTATTTTGCAGAGAGGTTCTGTAGTCCTCAGAAATAGCTGATAAGTTGTTAGGCGGCAACATTTCTGGCAGAACCACCTGGTATTTTTAGCACTTGTTGAATTGATACAACAAAAACGTGTTCATGGTGTATTAAATAGACCAAAGGGGAACAGATAAAAGTTTATTATTTGGGTTTACATAACCTTTTAGGTTTACATTTTCCAAATATTATGTGGCTCATGGATACTGTTAAAATGCGTGAGCTTCTTGTTACTACCACAGTTTCCAATGATGCCATAGATCAGCAGTATTCAAACAAAATCTGCTTGTATAAGTGGTGTTATGCCCTGTACACACTTTCCGGCGCAAAATGTGCGATCGGATCTTGTTGTTGGAAAAGCCAATCGTGCTAGACTTTTTCCGTCGCAATTTCCAACACACAAAGTTTGAGAGCCGGATCTAAAATTTTCCGACAACAAAATCCGATTTTTTAAATTCCGGTGGACAAAGTGCCACGCATGCTCAGAATAAATTACGAGACAAAAGCTATTGGCTCCTGCCCTCTTTATAGTCCCGTCATACGTGTTCTATGTCACCGCGTTCTTAAAGATCGGATTTTCCGACAACTTTGTGCGACTGTGTGTATGCAAGACAAGTTTGGGCCAAAACCCGATGGATTTTGTAGTCGGGATGTCCGACCGCGTGTATGGGGCATTAGGATTCAAACATGGACCATAGCTCAGGCCTTGCTGTACTGACACTATGAATAACCAAGTCCTGAAGGAAGAACATTACACATTGTATAACTAACCAACTGAGGCTTGAATTAAACAAAGGACAAGCTGCAATTTCAAGCACAAATACAAATTACACACTGGAATGCACTTTTTTTCTATGTGTTATATAAAAAAACAGCAACTATTCTCTTTTACCTATTATTTTTCTTTATAACATTCCTACTTTTGTAATAGGAACTGAATGCAGCCTTAAGCTATAGGCCAATAAGGACATAGATAGACACAAAAATGAAATGTTGCCTGAGGAATCCCCAAAGAATTGGAACAATATGCCATCAACAGCTGCCAGATATTAGGACATTGCAGAGGTCGGAAAGTTACAAAACCAGTCAACACTGGAGAACATAGGGAGTTTTAGCCTGCAGCAGGTTTATTAATGTGTGATTAAATGTGGGGGTCAATGACACAGGTAGACATTACATACCATGACACAGTTCCAAGATTATTGCTACACAACCACAAGCAACATGACCTATCAAGAGTGCTAGCAATACAGTTGTATTACTGTAACGAGGGCCAGGATGAAAGTGGAGGGGGGGGCAGGAAGGGAAGTTGCCCCAAAAGGAGATTATTCATGTTGGAGGGTGACACATGGCATTTTGCTGCCTTCTCATCACCATAGCTGGGAACTTGCCAGAACTGAGATACCAGATAGGCAATGAGCTTACCACTTTTTGGGGTTACCAGCTCTTTCTGTTTGCTGACTGAGATTTACTAATGGTTGGCAACCCTGCCTGTGAGTAGGCACTGGTGCGTTACAGAATTCACAAAGCCTGCCTTTTAAACTGCAAAAAAGAAGAAATGGCTGCACTCCAAGATGATGAATATGAGTCTTATTAATCACACAGTATCATGTAGTAGTATCACTACTGAGTTGAGAGTAGGAGTTTCAGGAAGTGGCATCAATACAGGAAACAATGCTTGCTGGTAGGAAGGTACCATGTGACATGTAGTCCTTAAAAAGTAAACAACTGAGGAGAAGCCACAAAACAGGCAGGGAATCCATGAAGAGATGGTCAGCAAACAGGCAGCACCCACAACATGAAAGAAGATGCATGATGTCATAAGCCTAGGCTTTTTACCAGACAAGAAACAGGAACTGGGCTGCATAAGGTGTTTACTAAATATAAACAAAAAAAAAAAGATAACGCAAACTAATAAAACAAATAATGTAAAAAAAGTGCAACACATAAAAAATCACAAATGTGGAAAAATCCCTTAGTACAGTAATAATAGAGCTAAAGACAACCTCTAATAACTAAATTAAGGTGAATACAAGACACACAACTCAAAATAAATATTTCTGATGTTTTGTGACAAAAAGTCCAAATTGTAACAAAATATCAAAGTGCAAAAGAACAAGAAAGTTTTTAGGATGCCACCCTTCACACTCTGCGGGAGAATCCTATATTAAACCTCTGGAGGATAAACGTAAAATCAAAAGGAGCCATATGGCCTCTTACCGGCTCTGATGGATCCCAAATTAGAAGTTTAAACACGCCTCATAACAGCAACCCACTCTAGTGATTTTATACCCGATCGGCTCCTGGAGCTGGATCAGCGTCTCTCTCTCATCCAAAGTGACATGCTGAAACACTCACTCCATAAACTCTGGCAACTTCAGTGGTCAGCTGTGGTGATTCCACCTTATTTGTTCGGAAGGAATGGCAGCTTTCTCCCGTAAAGAATAGCAGGATGAATCTGATAATCTTTCCTTTTATTCCCTTCAGAGGTTCAGAGGAAATGCTGTGGATCTAATTAATATATTTGTAATTTTCCTTTCCGTTTTAAAATATAAATTTTGTTTCCTGCAGATTGTGATTAATAGCCCTATAACTATGCCACGGCTCAAAAGACAAAGGTAGTCTTTTACTGTCTAGATCATGATTGGACCTTTTCAGGAAGACTCTACTTATAGCTATGCTACCAGAAGTAAAACTCTCAGGATCATCTGATCAGGTAAGTACAAAGCTGTACAAAAGTAGGGAGAGCTACAGAGTAGGGGAAGAATGTATATGGGTAAAGAGCTGGTTAGTAAACAAAAGGTGGTTGGTGCAGATGGTTGCAACTGACCATGTGTTGTCCTCATATTGTCACGATTGCCCATTTGTTGTTCACATTCTATCAAGATTGGCAGTTTGTTTCCCACATTTGTGACTATTCCCTATACATTGATTATACTATAGTTAGGAAAAACAGACCTGGGGATGAACTTTAGAATACTGGTTAGCGCTAATCGCCAAGCAAGAAATTAAAGTTATACAGGAGTACCAGAGTTACATACATCTGACTTACATGTGACTCATACTTCCAGAGGGAGAAATCAGGTGAGAGGAAATCCACTTCTAGGAAGGAAAATTCACTCCTGTAATGCCCTGTACACACGATCGGACATTCCGACAACAAAATCCATCAGATTTTTTCCGACGGATGTTGGCTCAAACTTGTCTTGCATACACATGTTCGCACAAAGTTGTCAGAAATTCAGGTTGTCAAGAACGCAGTGACGTACAAAACACGTACGACGGGACTATAAAGAGGGAGTTCAATAGCCAGTAGCCAATAGCTTCCGTCTGGTGATTTATTTTGAGCATGCGTGGCACTTTATGCGTCGGAATTGTCTACACACGATCGGAATTTTCACAATCGGATTTTGTTGTCGGAAAATTTTAGATCCAGATCTCAAATTTTGTGTGTCGGAAATTCCGATGGAAAAAGTCAGATGGAGTCTACACACGGTCGGAATTTCTGACAACACGCGCTGATCGTACATTTTCCATCAGAAAGTCCGACCGTGTGTACAGGGCATTAGAGTTATCGTGGGAAAAATGTTTTTCCACTGAAGCTTTATCACCAATCCTTGTTTCCCCAACAACCCAAAATGTTCAAAATTCAATTGTCACAGGGGCAGAACGTGAGGTGAAATCTTCTGTAGAGCAGCACAGACAGCAAAACAAACATTACATGATTGTTATCCCTTCCCTATGCTATCCAGAAAACATAAAAGTATTTTGTATGGAGTTACACTTAAAAAATGTACAGCTGTGGCCGAAAGTTTTGAGAATGACACAAATATTAATTTTCACAAAGTCTGCTGCTTCAGTGTTTTTGTTAGAAAAAAAGCATTTCATAAGTATCAAAGGCTTTTATTAACAATTACATGAAGTTTATGCAAAGAGTCAATATTTTCAGCGTTGACCCTTTTTTTTCAAGACCTCTGCAATTCGCCCTGGCATGCTGTCAATCGACGTCTGGGCCACATCCTGATTAATGGCAGCCCATTCTTGTAAAATAGATGCTTTGAGTTTGTCAGGATTTGGGGGGGGGGGGGGGGGGGGTTGCCCACAAGTTCTCTATGAGATTAAGGTCTGGGGAGTTTCCTGGCCATGGATAAAAAATTTTGATGTTTTGTTCCATAAGCCACTTCGCTATCAATTTTGCCTTATGCCAAGGTGCTCCATCATGCTAGAAAAGGCATTGTTCATCACCAAACTGTTCTTGGATGGTTGGGAAAAGTTGCTCTCGGAGGATGTTTTTGTACCATTCTTTATTCATGGCTGTGTTCTTAGGCAAAATTACGAGTGAGCCCACTCCCTTGGCTGAGAAGCAACCCACCACATGAATGGTCTCAGGATGCTTTACTTTTGGCATGACACAGGACTGATGATAGCGCTCACCTTTTCTTCACCGGACAAGGTGTTTTCTGGACGCTCCAAGCAATGGGAAAGGAGATTCATCAGGGAAAATGACTTTAATCCAGTCCTCAGCAGTCCAATCCCTGTACCTTTTGCAGGATATCAGTCTGTAGCTGGTGTTTTTCCTGAAGAGAAGTGGCTTCTCTGTTGCCCTTCTTGACACCAGGCCATCCTCCAAAAGTCTTCACCTCACTGTGCGTGCAGATGTACTCACACCTGCCTGGTGTCATTCCTGAGCAAGCTCTGCACTGGTGGTGCCCCGATCCTGCAGCTGAATCAAATGTATGAGACGGTCCTGGCGCTTGCTGGACTTTGGGTGCCCTGAAGCCTTCTTCACAAATGCAGCGGAAATGTTTTTTTGGGGATTAAAGCGGGAGTCCGCCGGGAGTGCACGTTTTTTTTTTTTTAAAAAGCCAGCAGCTACAAATACTGCAGCTGCTGACTTTTAAAATAGTGACACTTACCTGTCCAGCGCGCCCGCGATGTCGGCACCCGAAGCCGATCTCTCGATCGTCTCTCGGGTGCTGCCGCCGTCATCTTGGGTATGGGAATCAGGAAGTGGAGCCTTTCGGCTTCATTTCCCGGTTCCCTACTGCGCATGCGCGAGTCGCGCTGCGCAATGAGGATGGACCCGCTGCCTCTGGGATCTGTGTTTCCCAGCAGGCAGCGGGGGACTTTCGGAAAGGGGCGTAATCTACGCCCCTTTCCGCAGAGAGCTATCCAGGAAGTGGGTGCAGATACCTGTACTGTACAGGTACCTGCACCCCCCTCCCCCCTGAAAGGTGCCAATTGTGGCACCGGAGGGGGGGAGGATTCCAATGAGCGGAAGGTCCACTTTAGGGTGGACCTCCGCTTTAAGTTCATTTTTATGGCAAAGAGGGACTTTGCAAATAATTGCAATTCATCTGATCACTCTTCATAACATTCTGGAGTATATGCAAATTGCCATCATGAAATCTGCAGCAGACTTTGTGAAAATTAATATTTGTGTCATTCTCAAAACTTTTGCCCACAGCTGTACCTGTTCCAACTTACATACAAATTCAGCTCAAGAATAAACTTACAGAACTATTTTGTTTGTAACCCGGGGACTACCTGTAAAGGCAAAAACATTGAAATGTTTGAAAACAGAGATAAAACGTGTGATATAGTTCACTTTTGCGTAATAGAAATCACTTGTAAAGTTGCATCATGAATACAGAGTAAAGTTTTGGACACCATATTGTAAAAAGGACAAGAGGATTTGGAGAGGAAACTGTACAGCTAAGGGAAACAAAGGATGGACAGCTTAGCCTATAACATAAAAAGAACTGGGTTCTTTATACTTGTTAATGCAATTTAACAACGTGATCTAGTTTCTGTGTATAAATATAAAAAAAAGAATATAGAGGTTGGCAAATTAACTTTTTTTCTCTGTAGAATGCATAAAGGACAAGGAGCATATAGAAGAAATTTGATTTTACTTTCCACATAGAAAGGGATTCACACATCCTCTAGCTGTAGCTCAGAGTGCTCTGCTCATGTCTCTAGGGTGTGCAGAATATACATTTAATCAATATAAATTACTTATAAATCCCAACAGAACGTCATTATAAGTGCACCTTATTTAGTTCTTTTAAATCATGACATTTACTTAAAGCAGAACTCCAGGTAACAAACAAATAGCCTATTAAAAGAGAAAAAAAATACGCTTTGCCATACTGCAAATACAATACTGCAATACTCTTTATTATATCTTTTCCGTGACAACACTGTAGAAATAACACTTTGCTACAATGTAAAGTAGTGAGTGTACAGCTTGCATAAGTGTGTGTGTAAATGAGTGTGTGAATTTGCTGTCCCCTTAAAATAATTCAATACACAGCCATTAATGTCCGAACCGCTGGCAACAAAAGTGAGTACACCCCTAAGTGAAAACGGCCAAATTGGGCCCAAAGTGTCAATATTTTTGTGGCCACCATTATTTTCCAGCACTGCCCTAACCCCTTTGGGCATGGAGTTCACAAGAGCTTCACTGGAGTCCTCTTCCACTATGATGACATCATGGAGCTGGTGGATGTTAGAGACCTTGCGCTCCTCCACCTTCCATTTGAGGATGCCACACAGATGCTCAATAGGGTTTAGGTCTAGAGACATGATTGGCCAGTTTATAACCTTTACCCTCAGCTTCTTTAGCAAGGCAGTGGTCATCTTGGAGGTGTGTTTGGGGTCATTATCATGTTGGAATACTGCTCTGCGGCTCAGTCTCCGAAGGGAGGGTATCATACTCTGCTTCAGTATGTCACAGTACATGTTAACATTCATGGTTCCCTCAATAAACTGCAGATCCCTAGTGCCTGCAGCACTCATAAAGCCCCAGACCATGACACTTCCACCACCATGCTTGACTGTAGGCAAGACATACTTGTCTTTGTACTCCTCACCTGGTTTCTGCCACACATGCTTGACACCATCTGAACCATACATTTGTCTTGGTCTCATCAGACCACAAGACATGGTTCCAGTAATCCATATCCTTAGTCTGCTTGTCGTCAGCAAACTGTTTGTGGGCTTTCTTGTGCATCATCTTTAGAACAGCCATGCAGACCCATTTGATACAGTGTGTGGTGTATGGTCTGAGCACTGACAAGCTGACCCCCCACCCCTTCAACCTCTGCAGCAATGATGACAGCACTCATATGTCTATTTTCCAAAGACAACCTCTGGATATGATGCTGAGCATGTGCACTCAACAAAGGTTGACCATGGCGAGGCCTGTTCTGAGTGGAACCTTTCCTGTTAAACCACTGAGCTGCAGCTCCACCGTGCTGCATCTCAGTTTCAGGGTCTTGGCAATCTTCTTAAAGCCTAGGCCATCTTTACGTAGAACAACAATTATTTTTTTTCAGATCCTTAGAGAGTTCTTTGCCATGAGAAACTTCCAGTGACCAGTATGAGAGAGTGAGAGCAATTTCAACAAATTTAACACACCTGTGATCTTGTAACACTAACGAGTCACATGACACCGGGGAGGGAACGTGGCTAATTGGCCCCAATTTGGACATTTTGGACAGGAGGGAGTGTGAAGAGTTTAAGTAAGAACATCACCCCAAAATACAGAAATATTTTAGGTGAATGAATAAAGTGGGACAATTGTCCTATTGAAAGTGCTGGCTATTACATACTGATGGGTTTTTCATAGTATAAATCACTAAACAACAGAATGCCTTACTACTGTATAGGATGGAAACATTAATAATATTATTTATAGAAGATTTTACTAAAACAAAATGGTAGCTTTTTTGAGCCATATAACTAATCCAACTATCAAACGGTGTCAGGAACAATTGCTTCCCTCCAAAATGGCAAATAGCAGCCATATTGATTATTGCTTTGCCTTCCCCTAGATGAACAATTCTGGAGATTGTAAGTGGTTTAACTTGATGGACAGTTTTTTTTTAACCTAAAAAAACTGGAACTATGAAAATGTGGATTCCTGTTCTATTTGGAGCAATCCTCATTTCTCATCACATGAAGAGACAACCATACGGCCCAGCTGCCCATACTATGTGATTTTCAAATATTCAGAATTGTCATGCAGAAGTCATCCTATCCCTTCCATTTGTGCAGATATATGACGCTTTTGATCATTGCAACGAGACATCCATCCATTTCTTTGCACGAATGATAGTACAAAAGTGTACTTAAGCTTTGATAAATGCTATATGACTCTGTGCTTAGTAAAATGCAGAACAACCCATAATAGACTTGTACATTAAAGTCACTATAAGTACGATATGCTACTAATGCTCTCATATCTTTTATTTCCAACTATCACTTTGTTACTTTGATGAATGTGATGATCTGTCTCATAGTGGAATTAATTATACTTCACCATCTGCTGGCAAGCATCCATTTCCTTTTGCTCTTTGATTATTCCCAGGATTGTTGAGTTTGTTTGATGTTGTTTTGCTGTAAAAGGTTGCACTTGTCAAAGTGGGAGATGATCCTGGCGCACATTAATATTTTGGTTGTTTGGAGACTAACTAAAGTCACACTTTTTGGCAAGTTTCTATGTTCACTAAAAATGATCCAGCAGAGGGAACAGTCACAGACAGACAACTTTATTTTGGTTTTATCATCATGTAGGGAATGAAATTATCAGGGGTTTTTCACCCTTTTTTTTCATCTTCTCCACTTTAATTGTCCTGGAGAGACATTAAAGAGCAGTTTTAGACAACATGTGAAATCAATCGGTGGGATGCTGGTCAAACACTGCAACTCTGTTAAAGTCTGGTCATTCAGTTCACCTTAATGGGAAAATGTTTTTTTTTTTTCTTTTTTTACAACTTCTCTTTATTAAAGCGGAGTTCCACTCAAAAGTGAAACTTCGGCTTATCCATCTCCCCCCCCCCCTCCAGTGCCACATTTGGCACCTTTCAGGGGGTAGGCAGGAATGGGCACCTGTTTTTGACAGGAATCGTTCCCCACTTCCGGATACGGCACAGCGGCGTAGCCACTTGGAAGTTCGGCCCCCCCACCTCCTTCCTCCGCCGGGCCAATTAGAAAGCAAAGTGCGTTTCGCACATGCACAGTAGGCTTTACTGCTGGGTTCCCTTACCAGTAAGATCAGCTGAGATGCCGACATTGCACTCCCTGGACAGGTAAGTATCCATATATTAAAAGTCAGCAGCTGCAGTATTTGTAATATTTTTCATGGGACTATATTTATTTATATATATATATATATATATATATATATATATATATATCTCAAATATTCCTGCTCATTCATCAGCTAGATATATTTTTTAATATTAATGCTCATTCATCAGCTATCTTTTACATGTATTATTATTGTGTCTTGAATCTGTCATCCATATACCTGGAGGGCTTCCTAGCCAGGGTGACACCCTTATGGGAGAGTGACGTGAGTGCATTTGAGGAGGACCAGTGGGAGGAGGCTCTACAGGCTGTTCAGTTATGCTCCCTAAATGTGGTGCAACGTCTATCCCAACTGTACATTGTATTGTGGGTACACTTTACTCCAGCAACCTTATACACCTACTGTGGCGCTGCCCCAAGCTACACATCAATAGAGCATTTCAAGTTGCTGTGCCGATGGATCCTAAGCCATGAATCTTGGGAATATTAGACGATCTACCAATTGAGCACATTCCCAAACAAGCCATAGCCAGAGCACTGTTCCAAGCACGTAAACTCATCCTCAGACACTGGAAGGGGAATGAGCCTCCCACGCTTAAAGAATGGATAAATCAAATGGGAGACACCCTGCGTTTGGAGAAGTATATTTTCCAGCATCGGGGCTGCCAAGAGAAGTTTAATACCCTATGGTCCCCATGGCTGGATACTCTCGGCCTTAGCCCAGTGGAATTGGTGCTAGACAGACTGCTCATGTGATGTGGAGAGCGGTCCCTACTTCCAATGTATACCTGGTGCTTTTGTTCCCTGCGAATCCTACTACGTATTCCTGATGAAGGTGGAGGATAGTTAAAGGGGAGTGGGAGAGCAGGGGCGGAAGGGGGAGGGAAGCAGTGAACTGTCAAGATATATTACAATTTCTTTTTGTTCTAGTGAAGTGTGATGATGATGTGTTGAACTTTATATGACAATAATTGCGTTGGAACCTGACTTGTTGAACTGTATGTTTATTGTTGCTTCAATAAAATTATTATGATTTAAAAATAATATATACATTTTAATTGCAATAAGTTTTTATTGAAAATTTTAACATATGGTAACAGAGATATACCTACATACATGGTGAAGCAAAATTTCACTTACAGTATAAATATGAAGCACATAATACACGCACAGGATATACAATGTATAGAAAGTATCTAAGAGCAGAAGTACATCATAGCTGGTCTATCAGAGCTATAGGCAGAAGATAATAATAATAAGGATATCCTATATATCTAGTCTGTTCCCCGGTGTGGAGAAGAGAAGAGGCCCACCCTCCGGCACCCCTAGTGGGTACTCGCTGTGCTCAGAGGGGGAAGACCTCCACCCACCCCGGAGACATTAAACAAGTCAGGTGATATCCACTGCACTGTATCCGGGTAGGCGTAATATGGCTTGTAGGTAAAATAAGAATATAGAGCGGGTGAAGAGCACCCATGATTTCAACGAGTATAGAGTAAAACAAAGATGGAAGAAATGAAGAATAGAAGAGAACAAAAAGGCAGTAAAGTAGTAGAACAAAAATAAAGAAAGAAAAGAAAGACTTGAGTTTTGGAGTTTTAACACAGATGAGCTTGTGATCCTTCACATGTCTAAGTTATTGTAACTCTACAATCATATCAGTTTAGAATTAGTAAACCAGTCAGTCCACCTTTCCCAATTAGCTCTGGCCACGCCAAGCCTGCCTTGGGTTGAAGCAAACAGGGTTTCATACATAGCATGTGTGTTGGTAGTCATGACAATTTCCCCGAACGTGGGTGCGTTAAGATCTTTCCAGTGACGCGTTAAGGCCAGTTTGGTGCTCAGTATAATATGGGAAACAATCGTTCTGGCTGGTTGGGGTATTTGATCAATGTTTAGAAATAAGATGGCCAGTGCTGGGTCAGCAGGAATGGGAAATTGTGCTATTTGTGAGCACAAGTGAAACACCCTGTTCCAAAGTGTCCGTATTTTAGGACACTCCCAAAGGATATGGTACAAGGTGCCGGGGTGTTGACATTGTCTCCAACAAAGTGGAGATGCAGTGGGGGCAAATTTGGATATCTTATAGGGAGTAATGTACCAACGACGTAGTATTTTTTGCGTCAGTTCCCAAAGGTTGATGCATTTGGTGGATGCGTAAGCTACTTTCAGCGCGGCTTTCCATTGGGCTTCTGTAAATGTTTTCCCCAAGTCCTTTTCCCAAGCATGAATGTTGGAAGTTTTGCGGAATGTTAGTTTGTCGTTGAGGGTGTTATAAAAAAGAGATATCCCCTTTAGATTAGTAGAGGGTTTAGTAAGGTATAAAGCAATCCTCCAGGGGAGTTGTATATCTGGGATATTGTAAGATTGGAAAAGATGCTTTATTTGGATGTATCTATAACTATCCAAATCTGCTAGGCCGTATTCAATTTGTAATGTGCGAAATGTTTTCATTGCTGGACCTATCATAAGATCCTCAATGTGTTTTATACCTTTTGCTTGCCAATGAGATATTTGCAGGTCGGGAATAAGTACACTGAGACTGCCAAGAGGGATTTTTAAAGTAGAAATAGGGGCGGTAAAAGTTTGCGCAAGGAGTACCCTCCAAGCTCGTAAAGATGCCACTATAGAGGGGGCCAAATTGGCAAGGTCGGGAGCATTGGCTACGTGGGTCAGTAAATAGTTGTACAGGCTAGAGTTGGGGATTTGATTTTCCTCAAGATCCTGCCATCGCGTGGGGGGTGAGTCAGGGAACCATGTCCTCAATTGGGCTAGTATGGAAGCTATGTAGTAATCATAGATCTGTATGTTGCCCACTCCCCCTGCTGTTCTCGCGGTCAGTGAATCTTTGAAGGCCCACCTGGCCCTTTTCCCTCTCCATAGAAACTTGTTTATTATTGCTTGTACTTCAGTAAAGTATTTACTGGGGACAGGGATGGGAAGGGACCTGAACAGATAGAGTAGTTGGGGCAAAACTATCATCTTTACTGCTGCCAATCTACCTGACCAGATGAGTTCTGTTTTATCAAGGGCTTGCAGTTTAGATGGTAAGGATTTAAGAAGGGGGATATAATTATTGGTGTATAATTCCCCGGATGTGGGGGTCAAGGTGATTCCCAAATACTCTATGCCTTTCTCACTCCACCTATAGGGGAACCGTGCGCTAAGTCTCGACTGCATATCCTTGTCCACGCCCATGCCCAAGATATAAGACTTGTTCTCATTAACCTTATAATAAGACAACGTGGTAAATAGTCTCAGAGTGTCGTGTACCGAAGCCAAAGACTTTTCAGGGTTCGTGAGCATCAAGATAATGTCATCAGCGAACAGGCTTATCGTGTGTTCAGATGTTCTAGTTTTGAATCCAGTGATATTGGGGTGGGATCTTATATGTTCCGCCAGGGGTTCTAAAATTAAATTAAAGATCAAAGGGGAGAGTGGACATCCCTGGCGCGTTCCATTTGATATTGGGAAGGGGGCAGAAAGTACACCCGAGGTGTATACTTTCGCTGAGGGATTCGAGTAGAGGGCCGTTATAGCCGAAAGGATCATACCAGAGAATCCAAATTTGGTTAAGACTGCTTTCATATATCCCCAGTGGACCCTGTCGAAGGCCTTCTCCGCGTCCAACGCAAGGAGCAGAGAAGGCCCCCGCCCAGCGCCAGCCAGATGGATGATATTGGTCAGCCTCCTCGTAGCATCTGAGGTTTGTCGTCCTTTTGTAAACCCAGTTTGGTCGGGATGTATTAAACAGGGCAGAATATTTACTAGCCGGTTTGCTATAAGTTTGGCATAGACTTTCACGTCCGTGTTTAGTAAGGATATAGGACGGAAATTGGCTGGTGTATCAGGGGTCTTACCTGGCTTCGGTAAAGTCACTATGATTGCACTCAACATTTCGTGTGGGAAGGAGGAGGAAGCGGCGGCAGCATTAAACACTTCTGTCAAACAAGGCAGTAAATACGTTTTAAACGTCTTATAGTAGTCTCCGGAGAAACCGTCAGGACCGGGGGATTTAGACCCAGGAAGTGAGTCAATAACTTTGAGGATTTCGTCAGACGTAAAAGGTGTATTAAGTTGTTCCACGTGCTGTGAGGTTAGAGTAGGCAAGGATAGCTGTTGTAAAAAGTCATTAATCAAGGAGGGTGAGGGCTGAGTAGTGGTAGAGTCGTCTTTTAAGTTATACAAGGAACTGTAATAGTCGCTAAATGCGTCTGCAATATCTCGTGGGCGTAACATCTTGTGTTTACTAGTGGGGTGAAGGATGTAAGGAATTTTTGATTTCAGTCTATGACCTTTAAGTCGGTATGCAAGTAGTTTTCCTGCTCTGTTGCCCTGAGTGTAATATGTCATTTTTAGTCTTTTTGTTTGTTTTTCAAAAGAGTCCAGTAAAAGGAGCCTCAGGTCGTGTCTCAGTCTGTGGAGCTGTTCAGTCAAAGATTGGGAAGTGGCCCGTTTGTTTTGTGATTCTAAATCACGAATTTTGTTAGTAATGTCACATATCTTCTGCTGCCTCCGTCTCCTCTCCCCCACTCCCAGTTTAATAAAAATCCCCCGAATGTATGCCTTATGGGCATTCCAGAGCACAAATTTATTAGGCATCGAGGGCCCGTTGAGGGAGAAAAATTCCCCCAAATGGTCCTCGATATACGATCTACATTCAGGCAGTTGCATAATGTATGAGTTCGCCCTCCAAAGAGGGATTGATTCAAATGTAGAAGAGTTTTTCAGAGACAGCGTGATAGACGCGTGGTCAGACCACGTGATGGTGTTGATAGATGCCGATAGTGCCTTAGATAATGTGTGTTGATCGACCAAAAACAAATCTATTCGCGAGTATGTGTGGTGAGGGGCAGAAAAAAAAGTGAAGTCTCGCTCCGTTGTATGCAAACATCTCCATACGTCATAAACATCCTCGCTATGCAGTGTGCTGCCCAGAGATAGGGGTACGCGTTTGGACGTGGAGGTAGTGTCAATGGACGTGTCAGGTACAATATTAAAGTCACCACAGATTACCATCGATCCTTGGCCGTGTTTCCGAGCCTTCTTCATAATTTTGTGAAAGAAACAAACTTGACGGGTATTGGGGGCGTAGACATTTACAATGGTGTAAGTCGTTTGATTTATATCACATATCACAATCAAGTAGCGACCCTGAGGATCAGCAATTGCCGTATGTAAATTAAAAAGGACAGAGTCTCTGATTGCTATCATTACCCCTTTCGTTTTAGAAGTGGCATTTGCGAAAAACGTGTGTGGGAAGTTCTTATGTTTACAGACAGGCGCTGCATGTTGGCAGAAATGGGTTTCCTGGGCGCAGAGGATGTCTGACCCAGTAGATAACGCTTCTTTCCACATAGACTTCCTTTTCATAGGGTGGTTGAGTCCTTTAGTATTAATAGATAAGAAGTTAATGGCCATGGGAGTATTCGGGGGATGAAAGTGTGATATGTGCTGTATACATAAAAAGAGAATAGAAGACATCTGCTAGAGGTGTTAGCATGTGTAGAATGACCACTCCATGGGGAGGGTACTCACAGTTAGGCTGAGATTGAGTGCGGTCTGTAAACCGCTTTTGAAGTTGGTCTTGCAAGCTGCTGTCCGTACGATGAACAGGTGGTCTTAAGGTGGATTGCCGGGTTTGCAGGGACTGGTAAAACTCCAGGAAAAGAGAAAATGCATGAAAAGTAATTGAGTGAAAAAAAAGGAAGAAAATCCAACTTGTATAAACATAACTAAAATATTGAAAGAAAGAGAGCATGATAAGCTCTAACATAGAACCAAGACACCCCTCTAGGAGGAAGGGGTGAGTCGTAAGCAACCGAGTGTTGCTCAGGTAATTCGGGGTAACAGTTCAGGCCCAACGAACGACCTGCCTCCCCAACTAGAGGAGAAGGGACCCCGTTGGTGTGCAATCAAACTTGTGAGTTGGCGTTTCGCGGTGTCGCTGACTTCCAGTCCGGGCTGAGCGTCCGACGATTGGAGGCGTCTGCATTGTTGTCCTTAGGATCAGGGAGAATCTTCCATTCTTTTAGTAAGGTAATGCCTTTGTCCAAGGAGTCTATGACAAACGAGCGTTCCTGATGTGTGATCGTAATTTTGGTAGGATACCCCCAACGATAGGGGATTTGATGGTTGCGCAAAACTTTCGTGATCGTATTTAGATTTCTTCGTTTTTGAAGCGTATGCTGGGACAGGTCAGCATAGAACTGAAGGTGTTGGTATTGAGGAGGGAGCTGCTCTTGCTTACGAACGTACTGCATCAGTTGTTCCTTTGAGTAATAGAAATGCATACGAAGAATCACATCCCTGGGGATTTTGTCTGGGAGATACGAAGGTTTTGGTAGTCGGTGTATCCGGTCGATAGACAGTTCAATGGCTGAAAGATTGGGTAGTAAAGAGGTGAACAGGTCGGTAGCATAGGAGCGCAAATCCGAGGCTTGGACGGATTCGGGAATTCCTCTAATCTTGAGGTTGTTCCTCCTGGACCTGTCCTCAATATCGGCCAGCTTATCTCTAACCCATGTGGACTCCCCTTCTTGCAGATCGTGCGCATCTACCAAGTCATTTATGGTGGAAGCAAATTCCCCCATCTTGCCTTCCAAATGATCAACCCTGTCTTCCACCTTTCTCACAGCTCCACTGAGTCTATTCATGCAGCCCATCAAGTCAGCTTGGAGTGTGCTCCTCAGGGAGACCAGCATGTCCTTCAGTACCGTATCCAGCACTGGTTGATTGGTAGTAGGATAATTGGAAATAGAGTCATGGAGTTCCCTGGTGTCATCCTCAGAGTCTGCAGCCGGGCTCAGCGCGGGACTGCATCCAGAGCCATCCAGCTTCAACTTCACTTTAGCTGGGCTCCCCGAGGGAGAGGATGCCGGTGGGGAAGCCTGGTCACTGTAGGAGTCTATATTGTTAGGGGATGAGGTATTTGTGGGCAGTTTTAGTTTATGCTTTGCAGTCAGTGGAGAAGGGTGGTCGGCGCCATCTTGCTTACCTTGATGGCGCGGTTGGAGGAAGAAATCCGTGAGCCGCTGGGGCTTCGATGAGCCTTTTCGCTTGCCCATCATGCTCACCAGGTGTGCCCCTCTCAAAACGCCAGGTGTGTGGACGAATATCGGGGTCCTATTAGCCGCTTATAGCCGTGTTGTCTTTGGGGAAGCAGGAGCTCTGGAATCAAACGTCCATTCGGTTCCGCTGCAGGCCACGCCCCCCATAATATATACATTTTAATATTACACTTAGGTGCGCCTCTCTCCTTTCCTTTTTACATTTTTCGTGGGGGGCTGGACCTTCTCTTTAAGGTATATAAAAAGTAACTAGTTACGAAACATAGCCCATTAGGCATACCCAGGTCAGTAAAGTACATAACACAAAGAACAGTTGCATCTTCTCACTCTTGTTAAACTTAACAAGGAAAGGTACAGCAGGGAGGACAGAAAAGGAAGATAAAAAGCCCTACAGGGCAAAAGGACTACCCTGTATGAACGTGTGATAAAAAACCTCCCAATCAGGGCAATAAGCACATCAAAATACACTGAGCAAAATGTCAGTAATAGAGCAACCAACCTTATAGTTAGTGTGATGAGGTATCGGAGTTGGTGATACAGAAGAATTAATAAAGAGATCCCACACCTTATTGAGTTTCTTCTGGCAGCCTCAAGATAAATACGTTGCCATGTATAAAGGTCCTACTGAGTTGTCTAGAGAACGCCAATAATTTATGGATGGTGCCATGGACGCTTCCCACTGCATGATAATTGCCTTTCTTGCACAGCAGAAGAGGAGGCTCAGTAGGGTTCTGGTTGCCCTGTAATTGGCTAATGGTTATACCAAACCTAGCAGACAAACTGAAATTTGTAAAGGAGGGGGCAGATGTATGTTTGAACTAAAAAAATAAATACTCTCTCTTCCTGCCCTTTTCACCTATTTAGAGTAAAAAATACTTTCCAATGCAAAAGCCGATGTCCATCACACAGAAAGTCAGTGATTGAGTTTCCATAAAAACACGATTGCTGGAGACTTGCTATTAAACCTTGTGTATGTGCCCTAAAGCCCCAAAGGCTGCAATTGAATCCCATCTCTCTAGCCAGCCTACAGGTTGACAGAATTCAATTGCAGCCTATGGGGCTGAGAAGCATTATGTTCATTATTTATGTTCAAATGTAATCTTTCCCATCAATATGAGTTCTGTGTAATGCACTGTACCCAGGGTACAAAAAGCTCCTCACCCACGTGTTTCTGCTTATGTGGGTGTGTTGGCTTCCTTTTGATTGCGCAGTGTAACCTCTTTCTCTTAATTTTTTCTACTTGATGTTTCACCAATCAGATTCAAACTTCAAATACTACCCATATACCAGCTGAATTTATTGAGAACATTTTTGGTTTCCTAATAGTGACAGTAATAGTGATTATCATAGGAGCAGGATGGCCCTTTAAATGGGCATTAAAGTGGAAGTAAAGTCTAGGAGATATCTCTAGGAGATATTGATTATATACGCTTCTGCCGACATCATTGGCACATGCGCACTGAAGGAACAGCCCACTTGCGCAGTTTCTTTAGGACCCGTGTAGTGACCAGTGGCACGTCATCGCGGCTCCGGCCAATCACACCGCCAGAGCCAGTGAATCCGGAAGTAACTCCGGGAAAGATGTAGGCCGTGGAAGCAGAGTGTGGGTGGCACCGTAGGGCATCATTATCTAAGGTAAGTATTTCATAATGAGCTTCTATGTCTAGCATGGTCAGGTTAAAATAGGAAAGCAGGGGGACTGGCAGGATCACACAAAGGAAGCAATACAAAAAGAACAGGATACTTTTTAACACAAGTACGTGGTACGGAAGGCACATATAAGGGATATTAAATGTTGTGGTAACATACTCTTTAAACACTATATATTAACATTTCCCTGAAAGTATTGTAGGTTCTCCCACTAGTGGAAATCCTTGTCAAAATGTGAATTCCATTAGATTGAGTAGAGGTACAGTATTACATATAAGTAACATGGAAAGTCTATTGGTTTCAATCAGTCTAAACCAGGAGTGGCAGCCTTTGAGAGATGGCTATCTACTAGAATAACACGAAAGAGATCAAAAAGGGTGTGGCACCCTTTTTTTAATATAAATTACCTAGCAAGATCTAACTAAATTATAAGCAAAAACTATAAAAAATAAAATAAAACAAATGCCACTGTAAAAATATAAACTTAGCCTACCTTACGAGTGGACAGTGTCAGTCAGTAGAGCAGTGGACAGTGTCAGTAGGGCAGTGCACAGTGTCAGTAGGGCAGTGAAAGGTGTGTGGACAAAGTCAGTAGGGCAGAGTTTGGTGTCAGTAGAGCAGAGGTTGGTGTCAGTAGGGCAGAGAATGGTGCCAGTAAAGCAGCTGCTGGTGTCAGTAGAGCAGTGGACAGTGTCAGTAAGGCAGAAGCTGATTTCAGTAGGGCAGTGGACAGTGTTAGATTTTTACAATTACATTTTTATTATTTTATATGTTATTATTCTTTTCCTTTTTTTAAACAGCCCTGTTGGGAGGCTTTGGCAAAATATGTGAGGTCTAAACAGACCCCCAATGTCTCCCTGTTCATTGACAAACTGAAGCATAGTAAACGGTTATGAATGAGCACAATGAGTGATCAGTACCAATAACTTAGTGTGCTCATTCAGAAAAGGAAGGGGCCACTGAATTACATATTTACTGGCCCCTTCCTTCCACCGCTCTCCATCCTGAAATAGGAGGGATGGAGAAACCAGGGATGACACAGGGAGCCCTGGCAGCAGAAGGAAGGGGAACCTGGACAGGAGGGGGACAAGGGTGGCATTTAATGGAATCGATCCCCTGTAGTTCCTGTCTACAGCACCTGAATGATGGAGGAAGGGAAAGAAGGAGAAGCAGCTTTCAGCAGCTGTAGGCGGAGCTACAGAGGATTAAAAATGCTGCCCCTGCCACCCCTCCTGTCCAGGTTCCCTTCCTTCTGCTTGTCAGCGGTGCAGCATACTAAGTTGCTCCTTCCCTGTTCTGCTCTGCATATGTGGGAGGAGCTGTCCAGGAGTCAGCAAGGAAGGAACGTGATCTACCCATCACCTACCTGCGATTGATGGGTAGCTGACACCACCCCCCCCCCCCTTCTCAGTCTAAACAAGATTACTGTTAGTGACAAACACGTGAGGGAAGGTGATGTTCACACTTGTGGTGCTCTCTAAAGAGCAGTCTGTGTTCAGATCACTCCTAAGTGAACATTTGACAGGAGGTGGGCAGGCGTCACTGCCTGCTTTAACCCCTTAAAACCTACACTGACACGCTGCAACCAGGTGGATTGCACAGAGTTTTGGGGAACTTGCAGAGCGACCCCATTCACCTAAATGGGTTGTGTTCAAAGCAACAGGGGGTACAACTTCTGTGGGGCTGCGAGGAAAAGAATTGTGGCCACAGCATGAGTACAACCCCACCCCGCTATGGGCGGAAAAAGCACAGCTTAACTGCAGGGTTTTACTGCCCCTCAACCACTAGTGCGAACGAGCCCTAAAACTGCCACTGTGCATCACTGTGCATCTGGGGTGACGACATCACCTATGACGAAACGTGCGTCGGGTGGCTTAGACGTGAACTCTGAGCGAACGGGACCTCGCTTGCCGGTCGGCAGATACGCTGTTATTTTACCTCTCAAATAAAGTTGCTTACCAGTTTTACACTATGGGAAGTTTTTTTATTTATATTTTATGAGTTGTCTGCGCACTTGAAAGTTTTTTCCGGGAGAAGCTCCAGTCATATTTGGTGACGAATCTGTGATCCATCCGGCAGACTAAGTGACATATGTTGTGAGCTCTTACATGCTCCCTTCTGGTAAGCGTGCATTTTTACTGGTGATCAGCACAGTGTGTTGGTGAAGGAGGATTGCACGTTGTATTGACATCTACCTAAGGAGTCACTCTTCTCATTCAATATACCTTTGAGTGGACTATTTCACTTTAGGCTTCAAGCACTTTTTTCACTTTTTGGTTGCACTAGTGTTTTCTTACCTTGTTTCATCACTGTCATATTTTAGTATTATTTATTTAACCCCCCTGGCGGTATTCCCGAGTCTGGCTCGGGGTGTAATTTTCATACCAAAAGCGGTATCCCCGAGCCAGACTCGGGACTGCATCGCTGGATCCAGGAGGAGGTTTACTTACCTTCTCCCTCGGATCCAGCGTTGTCTCCCTGCTGTACGAGCGAGCCGTGTCTCGCTCAATGCATCACATCGCCGATCTCCGTGCCCTGCGAGCGTTGCGACGCACGGGGACGGAGATCGGTGCCAAATTCAAAAAGTGAAACAAACAGTAAACATACAGTATAATGTAATCTTACAGATTACATTGCTGTATGTAAATATTTCACATCCCCTTTGTCCCTAGTGGTCTGCCCAGTGTCCTGCATGCAGTTTTATGTAATAAAAACTGTTCTTTATGCCTGGAAACTGGAGATTGTCCATAGCAACCAAAACTGTCCCTTTACATCAAAAATGGTTTTAGACCAGCTAGAAAACAGCGATAATAAATTGGAATCACTCGCAGAATTGAGTGATAGCGATTTGTGGGGAGATCCGCCATCAAATACTGAAAAGTAATGACAGTGACAATTCTGTAACTGAGCAAATTTCAGTGTTTTTGATTTGATTACATTATTGAATAATTTTTATTATTGTTATATTATTATTTGGTACAATTATTTATAATTATTTATTATATTATAATTTATGATTTCATTTTTCAAACTTTATTATACCCGGGATGTCTGCTAGACTCTTGTTTGGACAGATTTAAGTGAGTTATTCCTAAGAATTGCAGGACTGCAATATAAAACGCCAAATTTTCATGCAAAATAATTGTACCGCTTTTAGCACCTAAAATCCGAAATAATCGTACCGCCAGGGAGGTTAATCAGTGTCATATTTCAGTATTATTTATCAATCTGATTAATATATATTCACGTATTATTTTAATATTTATCAATTTGATTTATATTCACTCATTATTTAGATATTTATCAATTTGATTCATTTGCATTCACTCATTATTTAAATATGTATTAATTTGTATAATATTTTTTCACCCTTATAATTTTTATAATTTTTTTCAAGAGTATTTATGAGTTGTGTATGATATTTATTTATCTATTTATATTTATTTATCTATTTAATCAGTATTTATTTATTTATATTTTTTCTTATGTTGATGAATTATTTGGAAAAGTATTTATTTTTATGATGAGGATTTATATGTCGTAGTAACATTAGTCACTTAATATAGTTGGGTGGGAGTATTTAGATAGCGCAGTTACACATTTTTGCATATTGCCTTGTTTACATAGACAGACTGCCATTCTGAGTCTGTTTTCGGGGTGCTGGCGAACATCGAGTCCGCTGGACTTGCTGATTGGCTCCCCCTGTGTCGCCAGCGGGAGTTAGTCGCCAACACCCCAGACCCAGTGCACAAAAGCACGTGGTTTCAGAGGGCCACAGTATATCTGTGTGGGGCGGTCCAAAAGGGGTTAAGCTGCCTGTGCATCACCTTAGACCCATATGATGGGAGAAAAAAATGGAAAGTGTCTTCATAAACTTCTGTTTTTTAAAGTGTATGTAAACCTCATTAATTAACTTCTCTTATTTGCTCCCTTTGGTCTGTTAAATCTCTGGAAGCATTTTGTTATATCTGTTAGATAACTGACAAAACCCCTGCAATCTTGTCAAAATTTCAGATATTTCCATGTCCTGTGTCTGTATTATCCCAAAGAATCTATTGAGCACTTCTAGTTTTTATCTTGGACTATAGAATGATTAGCCTTTATGTTGTAGAGATCTGAGAGTGGGTGTTGTTGAAGGGAAAGCATACTAGGAGGGGTGACAACACTCAATCCACAAAACTGATGTGTGTTGTCTGCCTTTTAAACAGTGGTTGTTAAGCCACTTTATCCCATCTTGTCTGTTGAATAAACCTATGTGCTCCTGTGTCTGTATTTTATTAAAATAAACCGTTCTTTACCACTCTTTACCATATCTTAGAGCTGTGCGATTAATCGTTAAGAATAATCGTAATTCTACTCCCCTATCGATCTTAAAACAGCATTTCTCGATTCTACAAATGCAGAGCTCTCTGCTCACTTCAGACAGCTGACAAAAGAAAAATCCAGGAAGCCTACCAAGTTTATTTCAACATTGGCGATAACTATAAACAAAGTAACATTTCATTCATAGATCAAAGGGATGAACTTCAGTCTGCAAATGAGGTCAATTTAACCACGTAAAGCTTTTTCTGACACTTGCTGCTTACAAGTTAAAATCAGTATTTTTGCTAGACAATTACTTAAAACCCTCAAACATTATATATATATATATATATATATATATATATATATATATATATATATATATATATATATATATATATATTTTAGCAGAGACCCTAGAGAATAAAATGGTGTTGTTGAAATATTTTATGTCACACTGTATTTGCGCAGTGGTTTTTAAAACGCAATTTTTTGGGAAAAGATACACTTTAATGAATTTAAGAAAAAAAGTAAGCAGTAAAGTTAGCCCAGTTTTTTTGTATAAAGTGAAAGATGATGTTACACCATGAGAATAGTGATCTTTATTTTAAGCAAAAAAATCATGATTCTCGTTTTAGCCAGTATCGTGCAGCTCTACCATATCTCAGAGCACTGACTGCCACTCACGTGACCCGCTCTCTCATCTCCCTGTCTGACAGATGCAGCGGGTGGGGCTGAGGATTCCCCGCTGACATCCGACGGGCAGGGAGGAGGAGGGGGGGAGGAGAGGAGGAGAGAGGCAGTGGGTCACATGAGCGGCGATTGGAGCTCTGAGATGTGGTAAAGAATGTCTTATTTCAATAAAACATAGACACAGTGGCACATAGAATTATTCAACAGACAAGATGGGATAAAACATTAAATGAAACTTCAGCACCAGGAGTGGAGGGGGCGGGTCACTGACACAAGAGCAGACAGGCAGGAAGGAGAAGGGGGAGAGAGGACAGAGGAGGACAGGAGAGCTGCAGATTATGCTCAGCAGCCATGATACACTCTGGTCAGTTTACAAAGAGGAGAACACAGTCAGGCAGGATTAGCCAGGTTTTTTAGATGTTAGAAGGGGCCAAATTACACAGCACAAGCACTGTGCTGTATAACATGCTTTAAGGAAACAGGGTCAATATATATTTTTTTTAAGGTTAACAAATGCTTTAAGGTTTACTGTATAATCAATTATCTACTCTTTTAATCCATTTGTTTTTATATTTAAATTTACATTTCAATAACAGCAGGAACTGCTATGTCCACTTTAGACATGCTGATTGCACGTGGTGGCATTTTCAGCAGAGTATGTAAATCCACCAAGCTGACCAAGTAAGAACTAAATTTAAATCACCATCCTGAAGTACACATGGCTTTGGTATGCACTGTCTGTATATTTGAGCCCTAAAATTAAAGTTATAATTTAATATCATGATAGTTTCCAATACTTACACTAGTTTATTTAAAAAAAAAAAAAACACATGAAAGAGAAACTAAAAGCGGTGCCCAAAAAAGTCAAGAAGAGGGCAAAGGACTAGTCACCAGTATAGCCTGTAATTGCCCTGCAGCTGCCCTTTCCCCATTACTGACTTGCTATGCTGTGTTCTGCCGTTCTTCCGTGTGGAGCCAGTCATCTTGGTAGAGGAAGGGCCTGGCTTTTTCATGCCAGAACCTTCAGCAAGCAGAACATTGAACAACACAGGGGAGTTGATTTACTAAAACCGTATTGTAAAATTAGGTGCAGCTGTGTATGGTAGCCATTGGCCAATCAGCTCCTAACTTCACCTTGTTCAATTAAGCTTTGACAAAAAAAAAACCTGGAAGCTGATTTCTATGCAGAGCTGCACTCTGCAGTCCTATGCAATCCATATATGGGTCAAATTCCGGACAAATTTTCTTTACAAAATAAGACATTTTGTGTGTTTTATGATCGATGGTACCCCCATTGATTTGGAAATTTGACCAACCAAGCCTTCAATTTCACCTCTTGTTGCTACAGAAAAGAGTTTTGGTGGCCGGGAATCTTCTTTTCCTTCTGGGAATTTTCTTTTCCTGCACTCAGGCACATTTTTTACTATTAAATTTCTCACATGATTCTCCCATCATTGATTAGAAAATCGTTAGTTTTTCAAAAAAAATTCCACCATGCCCCATTATTCCAAATTGATGAATCAAACTGGCCATTGCTGCGGCCCAATAATGGTGCGGAATATATTAGATACGATTTTCGAAAGAAAATTTCTTTGGAATTTGACCCATGTATGGCCTTCCTTAGTAAATTAACCCAAGTATGACATCACCAAAACCTCCAAATCTCCCTATACAGCAATCAACAGTACCTTAAACCTCGCACTGCAGATACAGTACATGGCTCTTTCACACCGGCTGTGTGCATTCCAATCAGTAGGGGGTCCATAAAGAGATTCCTTGCTGAATTGGAGCCCAACAGTACAGATGTGACTTTTGTGACATCCATATGTGTTGTTTTCACACCCGGAGCTTATTGGCAGATGTTAGGTCAATGGGAAGGTGGATGTAAAACATTTACATTATCATGTTTTTTTTGTTTTGTTGTTTTTTTTGGGGGGGGGGGGGAAATAAGACATGGTACATGTAAATGAGAAGTTGGAAGTGGTATTTCGTGTGTGAAATTGTCTTGTCTGTTTTAAAAGTTAAAGCGGGATTCCACCCTGAAGTGGAACCTCCGCTGATTGGAACCCCCCCCTCCGGTGTCACAATTGACACCTTTCAGGGGGGAGGGGGGTGGAGATACCTGTCAAAGACAGGTATTTTCACCCACTTCCGGGCATAGACTCCCACGGGAGTCTACGCCATTTCCTGCCCTGCCGCACTGTCTGCTGGGACACACACGGGTCCCAGTGACAGCGCAGAGATCTCCTATTGCGCGGCGCGGCTCGCGCATGCGCAGTAGGGAACCGGGAAGTGAAGCCGATTTGCTTTACTTCCTGATTCCCTCACCTCGAATGGCGGCGGCAGCAGCCGAGGCCCGAGCGGTCGATCGGCCTTGGCTGTCGGCATCGCTGGAACCCGGGACAGGTGAGTGTCCATTTATTAAAAGTCAGCAGCTGTAGTATTTATAGCTGCTGGCTTTTAATATTTTTTTTTGGGCGGAATCCCTCTTTAATAAAAGGAAAAAGTTGGATTATAAAAAAAAAAAAGATCCACTTAAAAAAAGTTCAGGTGGATCTGATCAGATTACCCATGTGAAAGGGGCCTCACAGCTATGAGGCACATTCACATGCCAGGAATTGCACCATTTTTCAGGAGAAATCCCAAAGAAAAGGTCGATTTTTTTAGAGTACTGCTTGGGTACAATAAACATTTCAAAATTTCCCACATAACATTGCAAATCTTTCTTTTTTAAATTCAGCTTGATTTTACCAATGTTTAATGAATACATAGCTGAATTCAATTCTTTTCTTTAGTCCATCCTTCTGCCTAAAGAAATTATACATACTGTACACTGCTTATATAAGTATGCTAAGCATATGGTGAAAAAAAATGGTCTTTTGGTGTGATAATTGTCCTTTAAACTATAGCCCAAGCAGTTACCTCTGTGGGAGAGCTTCTGAAGAATGTTCCTCAAACGCTGCACAACAGGAGGTGAAACTTCGTACTTGAATACGTCTATCACCGGTCGCCGCTGACATCTCCCGAACACTCCGTCTGCATTGGAGACAAAGAAAAACATTTTTCAAAACATGTTCACACACATATGCTGCAGGTAATCACGTTATATTCCATTACTCAGCACTACTGATTAATAGGCAAAGTGGAAAAAAACATGAAGGTGAAAACACATGATTGATTTTATTTTTTGCTGGCGTAACATATACAATCTTCCATAAAATCAAACATTAGCATTCATGAGGCATATAAATCCCTGACTCCTGAGTGTGTATACTGAAGATATACAGTATCTCTGAGCACCGATAATGTAGCAGCGGAATTTAATTGGTATTTGTTTGGTCTGTTGATTGCCGTGAATGTGACAAGAAATGTATTATTTTTCATATCTGAATTCTGATGGTTTCCTGGCGGCATGAAGAAATGGAACAAAACAAGCTGAGAATTTACCAGAGAAATGATTACATATTAAATGTGATAAAGGAGATTAATAGAATCTTTAACTAACCTCACTTTTTTTTATTTTTTTAGTAGAAAAAATATTAAAAAGCTCCCAACATAATTACAATGAACTTTATAGTTGCATGCATTTGACACACACTATCATAAACGAAGCCCACGTGAGCTTTAGTGATTAGTATTTATTTACTTTAATAGTGACTATTTTAAAGAAGTAGTGCTTTTCTATATTTTTGTATGGGTTGGGTTGAATCACTTTTTAGCTCCCAGTATCAAGAGAAGTATCCCATCACCCACCCTTAGGAGTCTATTTATGAAAATATTGCTAGGCAAATGGCTCGGCAGTTTGCATAGCTATCTCGAATAGTCCCCCTATTGTGTATTTCCTTTGAACATCGGTGGCCATAATGCAGTATTCTAATGAAAAATCACAATCAGGAAAATATTCCATTATGCCCACTAGATGGACCACAGGATTAAATAAAATACATGGTTCCTTGTACGTATATTTCTTAAGGCCAGCCTACTATCAAATGCCAGGGAATGTTTGGCAGTAGAGGCTCTAGAACTTGATAGTTGAATGGATCCTTTCTTTAAACCACTTCAGTCTATTAGGGAGGCAAGAAAAGCTCTGTCAGATTTTTATCCGCACCACCGCTCCTGTTATTAAAATTGTGCTTATTGTAGAAACCACAGTGTACAGGTCAGGAATAAAGTGAGTTTACGTGTTTCAGCCTACACGACTTTAGTCTGAACTTAGACATAACATCAATTTTTATTGTTGTCTGTGTCTTGCGCCACTTCCCCATGACTCCAAAATGGAAATGAGAGGAAATCTTACAACAGAGAAAAAAAAAACAGTGGAAGAAAAAAGGTGTTGCTTTGTTCCTTTAAATACAAAGTGTCACTATAATAAAATTTCAGTGCAAAAATAACAAATATGTCAATAAAATAGTGATAAACACACTTTCCACCAATTGTGCCAAACTCCAGTGTATACATGTAAAAAACACTTGTGAAAACACAAAAAGTATCCATTAAACAATAAGTGCAATATCATCAAAAGATGTGTCATTTGTCAGTGTCAGACTTTGGTGTTCCATCACCAAAAGCACACAGTAAGTTGCTTACCAGAAATTGAGACCTCATGCAATAAGAGGCCTTAGAAGGCTTAATTATGCCAGGGTGCTCTAGAGGTAATTCAACCACCAATTCAGCCACTCACAGGTCCTGTGCACTTAGATCACATCTGTTGTGATTTAGTCAAGACAGATGACATCAGACATGAGGAATACAATAGAGGAACTCCATAGTGTAGAATGAAAAACATCCTATTTTTAGCGCTCCGGAAAACATCACCAGAAAGCTGAAGCCAACGCATTTTGTCACAACAGATGTGGTCTAGGGGCACAGGAGCTTAGAGTAGCTGAAACAATGTTTGAATTATCTCTAAAGTGCCCTGGTATAATTAAGCCTTCTAGGACCTCTTACTGCCTGAGGTCTCAGGTTGAGGTTTTTGTACTTAGTCTATTTATCACCTGTATTGTCAAATCTAGAAAATGAATCTCACTTTTACTGTATTCATGAGAAAAGCGTATGTTCAACTTAATAATAATAATAATAATAAGTGTTGACATAAAGTTTTTCAATGAGAAAGAGTCACCCCTACATAGCAAAAGCACATCATCAATGTATCTTTTATAAAAAAAAAATAGCTCTGGCCAATCACGTGAATAGATCAAATTCTCTTACCATCTAGACATAAAGAGGTTGGCCAGGCTGGCAGCAAAATGAAGCATTTATTGTACCAAAAGTAGTTGTGGGTAATTGTAAAGTCTAACTCCAAAATATATTTTTGTCTAGGAGGAATGTGAGAGGCCCTGTTCAGACAGCAGAACCATCTTCATGTGCTATATGGTCTGCCAGGAGGGTTTTGCAGATTCTTACTATGTGTATTTTCAGGAGGCAGTACATAATCATGAGCTTGGGAGCTGAGGGGACCAAAAAAATTTATTTTTTATTTAAGATACCTTTTTTGAACCCATTACTAACCAACAGTGGTGGCCCATCCATATGGGACGCATAGGCACCGCTCCCCCATCCGTGCGTCCGGCCCCATAAACTACATGAGGGGCACCGGACGCATGGATTCCATTTTTAGAAGCACACGATTAGAGCCTGAGACTCTAATTGGCTTAAAAAAAGGGTGGGCTTGGGGAGCAGAGCTGTGCGACCTGAGTCCACCCTGTTGTGTGACATTAGCAAATTAATATTCGCTAATGTCTTTCTGTTTCTATTCCAGCCAATCAGTAATTGGCTCCTAAAGCCGGCAATCCGAAGACCCCACTGGCCAGGAGAAAGAGAAGGGGGGACAGGGAGGAGGGAAGCCACAGCTGAATGGATTTAAATACAGGGGAGAGATGCGATCTTTCTCCCTGCTCTGCCCAGCTCCTTTGTGCAGCACTTTTCTGTGTCTTTCATCCAAAGTTTGGTGGATCTGTCTTCCCCAGGCTCACCCTCTGCTAGGATCCTGTTCTCTCTGCAGTAGGTGTGAGGATCGCACATCTGTCATTGTAGTGGAAGTGCTGCATGCTGTCATTCTGCACTGCGCACTGATAGAGGATAGCTCCCTGCACTGATCACACCGGCAATCTGGGCAATTTGTCTGCTAAGTCGTGACCACAATCATATGGTAAGTGAGCCGGGGCGGGCTGGAGCGGTGGGGAGGTCAGTGGTCAGGACCGTCTACTGCACCCCCCCTCCCAACCAATGGAGCACCAGCTGCCACTGCTAACGGTTTTAATTGATACCTAAATTGTTTAGTGGAGTCCCTGAGACGTGTGATGTTTCCTGGTCACTTGTTCATTTCTTCCATATAATCAGTTTTGTCCCAAAAAACAATTCCTCCCCTTTGTCATATGGTCTTATGACCAAATTTTTTCTTTCTGACAAGCTATTAAGGCCACACTTTTTTTTACATTTTTTTTATCACTTTTATTCCTATTATAAGGAATGTAAACTTCCCTTGTAATAGGAATCTATTGTGACAGGTCCTCATTGTGGAGAAATGCGGGGTCAATAAGTTCCCCCATCTCTCCTCTAGGCTGGAAAGCATGAGATTGTGAAAAAAAATTCACTGATCTCATGCTCCGACAATCATAGAGATGACTGGTGACCATCGTCGTTAACTGGCTACAGGCATCATTCAGATATCCCCTCACAAAGTCAAGGACGTCATATGACGCCCTAAGGTATTGAAGTGGTTAAAATTAGTATGAGTATATGTAGAATTTTCATTCATTTTTCTCAATATATGGTTTTGGACAAAGTGTTATTTAGCAACTTAGCTTGTGGAGGAAACTTTAACCCTTTATTGAGTAACTTTACTTCCTCCTCTGTTAAAGATGTTCTACATAAATTAAAGATCCATCCATCATTTAAATGTTTCTCTTTTTGGCACCTCTTGATCCTCCTCCTGTTTTCCCCTTCTATGTGAGTGTTACTTTTCCTGGGGTTTCCCTTTCCTATAAAATGTGATCTCTAGCTTATTGTGAACTGGTGTGGTGATAATGAGTATTAGTAGGACCCATATCTCTATAAGCTTCAGAACTCCTTCCATTTCTTCCAATCACATCTCTACCCTGTTTCTCCTGTAGCTGCTTTCTATATGGTAAATTGCAAGATAAGTGATTGTAGGAATTATATTGGTTATAAGGAGGTGGAACATTATTCTACTGTCCTCCCATATTTCCATTTTTATGTTGATTTCTCCAAGGTTGATTATTTCTGCCAGAACCTCCTGTCCTTTACTGCTGGCATGTGGTCTAAAATCCCTTCTACTGACCTCGTCAGCATCAATCTGGTATAGGGGTTGAAATCTATTAGAAGTACTCACTGAGTATTACTCTCTGTACTCATGAGTTTCATCTGGATAGGTGAAATTTCCCCCTAGGAGTATGATAATTCAATTGGGTCACACTATTGTTTATGTTCCACCTTATTTTAGGGAAATTACCATTGTGAGAAAATGGTTTACCATTCCCTTGTTGACTCAAATTTATCATTCTCATTGTCTTTGAATGAAAGGTTTTCCTTAACTTTATATGCATGCTTATGTTGTTTTTTAGCGATAAGGAACTTGAGTAAATCTAAACCAGCACCATTAAAAATGTGTAATCTCTTTCTCATCATTGCCCTCTGGGGATATGTACCAACACAAAGACCACATTTTCTTTAAGAACTCTTCAGAACACCACGTACGGGTTGGTTTTCTTAGCAAGAGCCTGGAAGGGCTGAAGTAACCGAGAGAATCCGGTCTTGTGGATATCGCCAAGCAGGCTGAGAGATCCAGGTATCCCACAAGTGTTCTCAAGCTTAGTTTTCCTACGGGTTCTACAACAACGTCTGTAGCAGAGACATTATCTTGTACGTTTCTACAACAATGTCTGTGGCAGAGACTTGTTCCTGAGTAAGCACCATGTTGGCTGCTAAGCTTTGTGAGAGAGGGACTGTCCAACCTGAGTGATCATCCAGTTCCGCATGGCTATTCTCTGGATGCAGTCAAAGTAAGCAAGTTCTTCAATGTTTTTTTGACTTTGACACTAAGAGTACCTGAACCCCCTTTCCAACCTTCTGATCCCAAGTTGAAAGACTGTTCAATTGTCTAAGTTTTGCAAATAAAATCCATTCAAGTGGATCTATTGTCAGTCTCAAGTTACTGGGCCATTTACCACGGGACATCCGCTAGATGTGCAACAAGGAGAACGGAAGGCAACGGTAAGCCCAAAAATAACCAGCAGCTCCTTCGGGGGTTAGTGCTACACCAGAAAGAATACACAGTATATAACAAGTCAGTGCTAAAAACACAAATCTATATCCAAATATACAAAAAAGATAAAAAATTGATATACGTATATCCACCAAGGTGAACGTGTTAAGAGTCCATAAGTGAAACAATATGGTGACAAAGTGCAATATCTTGAGAGGTTATAGTGACTTCAGTGAATGCTTTGCAGAAATCCACCACCACTTGAGAGGAGGCTTACCAGATGTTATGGACCCAGTTAGGTATATACCTAGTGAGTCACACGAGTTTATTGATGTAAATCCACATGAAAAAAACAGCTGGCAAAACATGTAACTTCTCATGGGTACCAGAGTAGACAGAGAGATGACCCAAAAATAGATGAAATTGCTATCCACCTTTTGGGGTGACTGAGGACAGAGATTCTTCCACGTATATTATAGGCCAAAAAGAAAATACAGCCTCATAGTGAAATAGCGTTTAAAACTTTTATTAACATTAAAAGCATAAATGGGTACTCACATATTACAGGCAAATACAAGCATGGAAATAAAATCTGGCAACGCAGTGGCATCAACGACCCCTTCCCGACGCGTTTCTCCTAAACAGGCATCATCTGGGGACCTGTTTAGGAGAAACGCATCGGGAAGGGCTCGTTGATGCCACTACTTTTGCCAGATTTTATTTCCATGCTTGTATTTGTCTGCAATATGTGAGTACCCATTTATGCTTTTAATGTTAATAAAAGTTTTAAACGGTATTTCACTATGAGGCTGTAATTTATTTTTGACCTATAATATACGTGGAATAATCTCTGTCATCAGTCACGCCAAAAGGTGGATAGCCATTTCATCTATTTTTGGGTCATCTCTCTGTCTACTCTGGTACCCATAAGAAGTTACAAGTTTTGCCAGCTGTTTTTTCGTGTGGATTTACATCAATAAACTCGTGTGACTCACTAGGTATATACCTAACTGGGTCCATAACATCTGGTAAGCCTCCTCTCAAGTGGTGGTGGATTTCTGCAAAGCATTCATTGAAGTCACTATAACCTCTTAAGATATTGCACTTTGTCACCATATTGTTTCACTTATGGACTCTTAACTTGTTCACCTTGGTGGATATACGTATATCAATTTTTTATTTTTTTTGTATATTTGGATATAGTGTTGTCTAAAACATAAAATCATTAATAGTGTTAATTTATGCAGAGTTTTTTTCACTATTAAAGTTGATTATATTATTTACACTGGTAGAAGATTATATAGATATTGTCATATATATATATATATATATATATATATATATATATATATATATATAATCTAAGCACTGCACCTTTTTTATTATTTCACCATTTTGTTTGCTGCAGTAAGTCTGCAGTGCTGGCAGCTATTATTTATTTGTTGTTTGTGGATATCGCGGGTTTTTCTCACTTTATATACACTAAAAACACAAATCACCTTAACCCTTTCATCTCCATTTTTCCACTGTATGTGACCTGCACAATAACCCATTCATCTCCCTCAGTGTATGATCTGTATGCGCTGTATTTAGTGTGCCATTACCAAAGTCCATGTTTTAATCCCCTCAATACCAGCAAGTTTCTTTGTTTCTTAAAAATTGTGGAAAAAAATTGGGATCACCTTGGATTGTGTACTTTTCAAAATAGGTCAATCCGGGGGTGCGCTTACTGTCTTACTGTATTGCTCTGTATTTATATATGATAATTCAATTGTCAAACGTATTGGGACACCTGCCTTTACACGCATATGAACTTTAATGGCATCCCAGTCTTAGTCCGTAGGGTTCAAAATTTAGTTGACCCACACTTTGCAGCTATAACAGCATCAATTCTGCTGGGAAGGCTGTCCACAAGGGGCCAAGCCTAATCCCTGAAAAAAAAATCCCACACCATACTCCACCCTCCACCAAATGATTTGGTCCAGTTGAGGGTTGAGGTCAGGACACTAAGACAGCAAGGTTAGCATACCAAGGCAATTTGGACAATTTCATGCTCCCAACTTTGTGGAAACAGTTTGGGGATGCCCCTTCCTGTTCCAACATGACTGTGCACCAGTGCACAAAGCAAGGTCCATAAGGACTTGGATGGAGGTGGAGGGGTGTTGGGGTGGAGGAACTTGACTGATCTGACCAGAGTCCTGACCTCCACCTGATAGAACACCTTTGGCATTAATTATAGTGGAGCTTGCGAGCCAGGCTCTCTCGTCCAACATCAGTGCTTGACCTCATTAATGCGCTTCTAGAAGAATGGTCAAACATTCCCATAGACACACTCCTAAACCTTGTTTATAGTCTTCCCAGAACAGTTAAAGCTGCTATAGTTGCAAAGGGTGGGCCAACTCAATATTGAACCCTACAGACTAAGACTGGGATGCCATTAAAGTTCATGTGCGTATAAAGGCAGGAGTCCCAATACACATGACAATATAGTGTGTGTGTGTGTATACAGTATCTCAAAAAGTGAGTACACTCCTCACATTTTTGTAAAAATGTGATTATACCTTTTCATGTGACAACACTGAAGAAATTACACTTTGCTAAAATGTAAAGTAGTGAGTGTACAGCTTGTATAACAGTGTCAATTTGCTGTCCCTTTAAATTAACTCAACACACAGCCATTAATGTCTAAACTGCTGGCAACAAAAGTGAGTACACCCCTAAGTTAAAATTGCCAAATTGGGCCCAAAATGTGTCAATATTTTCTGTGGCCACCATTATTTTCCAGCACTACCTTAACGCTCTTGGGCATGGAGTTCACCAGAGCTTCACAGGTTGCCACTGGAGTCCTCTTCCACTCCTCCATGATGGCATCACGAAGCTGGTGGATGTTAGAGGCCTTGCACTCCTCCACCTTCCATTTGAAATGCTCAATAGGGTTAAGGTCTAAACATGCTTTGCCAGTCCATCACCTTTACCCTCAGCTCCTTTAGTAAAGCAGTGGTCATCTTGGAAGTGTGTTTGGGGTTGTTATCATGTTGGAATACAGCCCTGCGGCCCAGTCTCAGAGGAGAGGGGATCATGCTCTGCTTCAGTATGTCACAGCACATTTTGGCATTCATGGTTCCCTCAATAAACTGTAGCTCCCCAGTGCTGGCAGCACTCATGTAGCCCCAGACCATGACACTCCCACCACCATGCTTGACTGTAGACAAGACAAACTTGTCTTTGTACTCCTCGCCTGGTTGCCCCACACACGCTTGACACCATCTGAACCAAATAAGTTTATCTTGTTTTCATCAGACCATAGTACATATATATATATAGATATTGTATATGTATATATATATATATATATATATATATATATATATATATATATATATATATAAAATAAAAAAGTGGATACTAAATATCACCAAAAGAAAGCTTTCTCAGCAAAAAAATAAAAAAAAATAAAGGAGTCCCAAAAAATTGATATAAAGTAATTTGATTACAGTGTACAGTGCTACATGACTGAATAATTGTCAGTCAAATTATCACAGCACTGAAAATCTAACAATTACCTGGTAATGAAGGAGTGAAGGGGTAGACTGCATTCACACTACAGCGTTTTGAATTGCGGGCAGATCTGCTGCGAATCTTCCTGCGATTTGACAGCGCTGAAGTGTGAATGACAAAACACAGAACCCGCATTTGAGATTCCATTCATTTGAATGACACCTCAAATCACGGTGTGGGTCTGCCACGATTGACGCTCGATTAAACACGCTAAAATCACGGCCACCCACATTGTGGAAGGCACGTCGCCCCCAAAGTAGCTCCTGAACTATTTTTTGGCATCATGCGTCCCGCGATGTGGGTTACCATGTCTGCAGCACGTTTTATTGTGCGGCAATCGTGGCAGACACGCACCGAGATTTGAGGTGTCATTCAAATGAATGCCATCTCAAATGCGGGTTCCTCGCTTTGTCATTCACATCCGCTGCAGATCTGCCCGCAATTTAAAACTCTGTAGTGTGAATGCAGTGGTTATTGTCAGAAAAGCAGGCTAACATTATACTCAATATTTGTAATGAAAATAAAAGCTAGTGTTGGATACAATATGATAACAATGTCTCATTTAGCCATATAGCGTCCTCTGCACATTGTGTAGCGTACCCACTAATTAACTCCTAACTGGCCTTTATATGGAGCATCCCTCATTAAGCCAGCTTCCTATGTGTGCAAAGGTGGTGTCACATTTTAGATTGCGTTCCATTATTCAAACAAAAGGCTTCAACAACTTGGTGTACATACTGACCGTTCTTGTTATAAAGATCCACATGTACGATGATCACTGAACAGCTGGCAAAAAAGCAGCTTTGACTGGAATTTTGCAGAGCCATGCTAAGAAAAGATGATGGCTTAATTACAGACATACACTTAGTAATTATAGCAGTCATTATTTCTAGTTTATAGAATGCAACAATAAAAGAAGCATTATAGGATTGGATATGACCTACATTTACTGTAATATACTTCTACGCTTCATTGGCCTGTGTGTTTCCTGTTTTTTCAAGCAGGTGAATGTAATTTAAAGTAAAATAAAAAGCGGTTTATGAATTAAAGCAAAGCAACACACTAACCAAGCTTATAGAGACTTTGGAAAATATATTATTGCTGAAATATAGGCAGATATATAAAAAAAAAACACTAATTAATGCAATTTTATCATAGTTAAGAAAACAAAAAACTAAAAAAAGTTTTTTTAATTGCTAAAAGTGTTAAGACATATGTAAACCCAATCATTAAAATCTCATATAACATAATGACATTTCTAATATCACTTTCAAGAGACTTTGTCACTGGAATAAAAAATTTAAAAACAAAGTATCTCCTTGAATATTCCTGCCCCTGCATTACCAAACGTTGCTGTCCTGAAAAAAAAATACATACATGCATAAAAAGTCTTCAAAATCTGACATTTGTTGGGGTATCAAATTCTTAGTTCCCCTCTGCACCCTGTGGTTCCTCCCGCTGGTCTCTACGTCACTATGGGACACAGTAGTGACATATGAGCCAGTGGATCTAACCACGGAGTGCAGCAGGGGACAAATTTCTAACTTTCTGCTATAAAACACATCCAATAGAAAAATGGAAAAAAATTAATTTCTTCATCAATTTAGGCCAATATGTATTCTGCTACATATTTTGGTAAAAAAAATCCCAATAAGTGTATATTGACTGGTTTATGCAAAAGTTATAGCGTCTACAAACTATGGGATATATCTATGGAATTTTTATGTTTTAACATTTTTTTTGCTAGTAACTGCGGTGATCTGCGACTTATAGCCGATCTGCGACATTGTGGCGGACAAATCGGACACTAAGTGACACTTTTTGGGGACAAAAATTGGACACTAAGCGACACTAATAAAGTGATCAGTGCTAAAAATATGCTCTGTACTAATGTCATTGTTACTGTACTAATGACACTTGCAGGGAAGGAGTTAATATCAGGGGTGATCAAAGAGTTACATGTGTGCCTAGGGAGTGCTTACCAAATGTGTGGGGGGTGCTTGTACTATGGGAAGGCAAGAACACAGGATCACAACCTTCCCTTCTCACAGAAGAGCGATCAGCCTTGTTTACATAGGCAGACCGCCATTCTGCCTGTGTCTCAAATGATCAGCGGGTCCCATCACAATCACAGTGCTTGCACGCCCCAGACCCGGAAGTGTAGAATCACATACAGGTACGTGATTCTGCACAGGAGAACCTTGCTGCAGTATACATGCAATATACGGTCGGCAAGTGGTTAAAAAATGGCATCTGCTTATAATAAAACAGAAAAGGAGGGAACACTGACCTAGTGCATTACCATAGACAGAGCTTTATTCAAACCAAACATATAGCAAAATGGCTACTCACAAACGAGTATTGATAAAAGGCATAATCAATACAGCAGAGTCCACCTCACCGAACATCAACAAGCCGCATCTGATGTCAAGTAAATCGACCGATACCCCAACACAATGGCTGACGTGTTTCAGGGGAGAACCCCTTTCCTCAGGGTCACGTTTGTCATGTGATTTGACAGTTCAAAATTGCATAACTGCCAGCAATGGAACCTTTCAAATCATTGTGACTCAAGTCGAAGCAACTTTAAAAAAGGTTCATGCACTACTTTTTTGGGGATTTTATTGCGACTTGCATAGACTTCTGTTAAACGAAGTAGCAACCCGCTATGAAATTCGCGAAACAAATTGCACTAAAAGTAACATGATTTTAAAGCCACACTGGAAGAGGGCTTAAATAATTTAGTGTGGATTTACACATGAGCTATTTTATGTGATTTTGGAGTTGATTTTTTTGCATTTTTTCAGCCGTTTTTGAGTTTTTTGTTTTAGTCAATGGAAAGCTAGTTATTAGGAGGAGGAGACAGTTGTTAGACATAAAAGCCATGTTACACATTTTTCAGGTCCTCCCATTGAAGTTTATTGGGGCCAAACATATGCGATTGTGCCCATAGAGGCTTCTGTACTTTTTGCGAGTGATAACACTTTCCTCAGTTGTGAACGGGTACAACAGAATAACATGTAAATCTGGCATTGAGAGATGAAACACTTCAGAAAACATGCCTCAAATTAAGTGTGAATGGGGGGCTTAGGGTTTATATATATTTTATTTATTTTAATTACATCCTTTTTACCCAGATCTTATATATTACAATATATATTACATCTTATATATTACATTCCTGAGCCTGGTTTTCACCTAATTTACACACTCGTAAACTAATTTCTTCAAGGAGGCCTATTCCACCTGCACCTAATAAACTGTATAGCCATGGGCAATAGTTTTGAGAATGA
The DNA here is from genome assembly GCF_037356315.1 of Lithobates pipiens. NCBI lineage: Eukaryota > Metazoa > Chordata > Amphibia > Anura > Ranidae > Lithobates > Lithobates pipiens. The sequence continues at coordinate 106,619,283 of NW_027507764.1, read as the reverse complement.
CACAAATATACATTTTCACAAAGTCCGCTGTCTCAGTTTTTATGATGGCAATTTGTATATACGCCAGAATGTTATAATATAATAAATAACTATAAATAATTTTAGCAAATAATAATATAATAATAAAAAAATATCCAATAGCGTAATCAAATCAAAAACACTGAAATTTGCTCAGTTGCATAATTGTCGCTGTCATTAATTCCAGTGTTTGATGACGAATTTCCCCACTAATCACTATCGCTCAATTCTGCAAGTGATTCAAATTTATTATCAATGTTTTCTAGCTGGTCTAAAATCACTTTTGATGTAAAGGGATGATTTTGGTTGCTATGGACAATCTCCAGTTTACAGGCAGAAAGAACAGTTTTTATAATATAAAACTACATGCAGGGCACTGGACAAACCACTAGGGACAAAAGGGATGTGAAATAAATTGATACAGTAATGTAATCTGTAAGATTACAGAGCACTGTATATGGATTGTGTAAAAAAGGGGGGTAAGGTTTGCGCTATGGAGACAAATACTTTTTGGAAGGGGTAATAAAGAGTAGAAGAGGCAATGAAATTAAAAATTATAAAATATATAAAATATAATAGATATATAATAGAAGGGAGGCTGCCACTACCAAATAATACCAGCCTAATAGGTTGGGGGGAATGTAAACACTGTGGTGGTAGCTATGGCGCTCTCCTGTGACAGCAAATTGTATATATAAAATACACCATGAAAATGATCAATATATGCTACATGTGGGTTACAAAGTAAAAGTGCTGATGTTAGTGAACAAACTTATTAAAGTGCTAGTGCTAATGAAACAGGTAAACCTCTATATAATTGGTAAAGTGCAAATTGCAGGTTGCAAACAAACAGTGCTGAAAAAATACAAACAGCAAGTATGCTCTATATTCCACAACTATGTGCAATAAAAAGTGCTTTTATGCTTCTGGTGCAAAATAAGTGCATATGAAACTTATAAAACTTATATCATCTTCACACAATAAAGTCCGTTTGAAAAAGAAAAATGACTTAAAAAAATTCCACGAAAATTCAATCAAAGTGACTTGTGCTCAGTGTCTGGTGTATCCTGAATTCCAACCGGTGCGTTTTCTGTGCATAAGACAAATTGCCGCACTCACCAGCTCCCCTGCCCCTGCAGGGGTTAACTCGCCTCCACAGTGTGAGCCCCTGTGTCGCTATATAAAGCTGGCTAATTGGCTGAGACACAGCTGCGGTGCCATTGGCTCCCACTGCTGTCAATCAAACGCAGTTAGCTAATTAGGAGAGAGAGAGAGAGAGAGGGTGGGGCCGAACTGCAGCTCCGTATCTGAATGGATACACGGAGCTGCAGCTCAGCTCGGGGGCCCCCATAGCAAGCTACTTGCTGTGGGGGCACTCAACAGGAGGGAGGGGCCAGGAGCACCGAAGAGGGACCCAAGAAGAGGAGGATCTGGGCTGCCCTGTGCAAATTCTCTGCACAGAGCAGGTAAGTATAACATGTTAATTATTTTAAAAGAAAAAAAAAGGAGACTTTAGTATCACTTTAATTGGTAAGTGGTAATACTGGGGGAAAGAAAGTACAATCAAGCAGAGGCACAATAAATGGGGGACATCCAAGGAAGACATCACCAAAGTTTGCACTGTTGTCCATCCCCATGCTATACCTTAGGTATATACCCCATCTAACAATACTAATGCCATTGTTAGCTTGATTTTTTATTTCTTTTTTTGTTTAATACAGCAAATCAGGAGTCAAACACAAATTCTTAGATTTTTGAGCCGCTCAATGATCTGTACCCACTTTTATAGATATTCATAATGAATACAAAATTCCCGTGAAGCCAGATTTATCAGAAACCTCCATTTACAGCAAGTTTTATTTCCAAGCCCAACCAGTAACGTCAGTCACATTTACTGCGGTCTTTTAGGAATAGGAAGACAGGCAGCAGGGTGGAAATAGAACATTTATCTATGTCAGCTAATCTCTTCAATCAGCTCGGCTCAACAACTGTTGCCAAGTAACGAAGAGCAGCTTATGTCATAACGTTCCTTTCACTATGCAGACAATGACAGAAACTGTGATTTTTATGGTTATGTGCCGAATCAAATTAAAACGGCATATTACAGAAGAAGAAGTTCATATTCAAATTTCTTCTTCTTTTTTTTTTTTTTTTTTTTTAGCTCAGCTTACCAGGATACTTTTTTCGTTAGCTAAATATTATTGTTTTACATATGTAAAAATTCCTACATTATTTTCAGTGAGAATGGGAAAATGTTCTTGTCTATGGCATCAGTGGCAAAAGCAAATTAAGAATTTCACCATGGAAGGAGTCATGCACTGGTCTACAATTATACACATTTTATTACGCCAAAGTTACATTAAAGAGGGATTCCACCAAAAAAAAATTATTAAAAGCCAGCAGCTATAAATACTACAGCTGCTGACTTTTAATAAATGGACACTCACCTGCCCCGGGTTCCAGCGATGCCGGCAGCCGAGGCCGATCGATCGCTCGGCTCTCGGCTGCTGCCGCCACCATTCTAGGTGAGGGAATCAGGAAGTGAAGCGAATCGGCTTCACTTCCCGGTTCCCTAGTGCGCATGCGCGAGTCGCGCCGCGCAATAGGAAATCTCCACGCTGTCACTGGGACCCGTGTGTGTCCCAGCAGACAGCGCGGCAGGGCAGGAAATGGCGTAGACTCCCACGGGAGTGTATGCCCGGAAGTGGGTGTAAATACCTGTCTTTGACAGGTATCTCCACCCCCCTCCCCCCTGAAAGGTGTCAATTGTGACACCGGAGGGGGGGAGGGATCCGATCAGCGGAGGTTCCACTTTAGGGTGGAATCCCGCTTTAAAGCGGCTCTGGATAATATTTTTTACCTTAAAGTGGGGTGCCCCCTAAAAAAAAAAATGTAAAAGTCAGCAGCTACAAATACTTTAATAATCGGACACTCATCTGTCCCAGGGTCCAGCGATGCAGGGGAACGAAACCCCCCCCCTCGTTCCCCACTCCACTTGTGCCGGCAAACAAGCAGTCTACAAAGTTTATCACAACATGGCTCAGGTGTGATAAAGAGAAACAACATTTCGTTCTTTTAAAATCGGATCAAAGGAATGAACTCCTGTCTGTAGATGAGGTCATTTTAACCACTTAAAGACCAAACCTTTTTCTGACACTTGATGCTTACAAGTTAAAATCTGTGTTATTTTTCTAGAAAATTACCTAGAACCCCCCCCCCCCAAAAAAAAATAATAATAATAATTATATATATATATATATATATATATATATATATATAATTTGCCTAGGCTAACGACCAGACAAGAAACAGGAAGTGGGCTGTATAAGATATTTACTTCCCATAACTATTCACACTGGTCTAAAAAAGCAGCTCCACCTGCAACGTCTGTTATACTCCTAATCCTGGGCTGCATAACAGTCATTCAGCAACGGAGCTGAAACTATTCATCATCACTATTAGAAACGTGATAGTAACGTGACTGTCCTTACTATACAGCTCATAAAGTGGAAATTGGCCAATCTGTAGCAGAAATAAAGGTTAAATATAAACCAAATGTGATATTTGTATTTTTGCCAAGATTTTTTTTTTTTTTTTCAGGTATTGATGCCTTTATAACATTTTAACAAAATAATCGTTTCAGCTCCGAAAAACAGCAGTTAACTTCAAAAATAATACTTTCTTTCTGACATTTCAGCTCTGCAACTTTTTCAGACATGACATCCATTGTTCCTCATAATGCTCTTAATAATTACTGAAGTTAGAATAATAGACTCAAACTAAACATGGCTCATTCTTTGGAATACAGATAAGATATGAATACTAAAAGAATGCAAGCATTAATGTGTAATTTGGAGAATTATAACATTTACAGAGTAAATAAGAGTTATGGAAAAAAAACTCCCCATAGACTTCACTTTAAATATCATGTTTAAAGGTCTAACAATTTACTTCTTCTGTGCTTGAAGGAGTCCTTTGTTCAGTGCCTACATGACTTTATCACACAAAGTCAAATATGAAGCCTTACGCAATGAAAACACAATGGGTCGGATTAAAAAATGCAGAAAGGAAGGTAGAGGTGTTGACCATTGCAAATATTCTATTGATTTCAATTTTATCAATTTTTTTTTAAATTGACAGGTGGAACCTGATTGGTTGCTCAGTACAAAGCAGTCGTTTTCTTTTCCTCTGGTTTTCCTATTATTCACCAAGTTGTCCTTCTAGATTAGTGGTGTCCACACTGCGGCCCTGGGGCTGGATGCGGTTCTTTGCTTGCCTTTATCCGGCCCTTGAGGCATTATTTCTGCCGCTAACACCAACAATAGGGCACCATTCCTGCCACTGATACCAACAATGGGGCACTCTCCCTTCCCACCTAAAGTCAGTAAACTGGCCCTTTTGATAGAAAGTTTGGAGACCCCTGTTCTAGATAAATCTCTAACTATCATTACATTTGAATGGTCTTGAATTGAAACCTAAGCCTTGAATGTATACCAAGTGTTTCTGAGAAGTACCCTTTCTGAGCTTGACATAACCTTTTCCACACACATGTAGCATATAGGGACACTACCAGAAACGAAATACACCGACTAATACTGTAGAACTTGTTCTAAAACGAATGACCGCCTGGTTTTTATGTTGACCCTATAGTTTAATTCTATGTTAAACCCCCTGTCGGTATTCCCGAGTGTAGCTCGGGGTGGATTTTCAGGACCAAAAGCGGTAACCCCCGAGCCACACTCGGGATCGCATCGCAGGATCCAGGTACAGCTTACCTACCTTGTCCTCAGGATCCTGCGATGTCTCCCCGCTGTGTGTGGCGGCTGTGTCTCTGCTCGATTCATCACAGAGCCGAGCTCCGTTCCCTGCGAGCGTTGCGACGCACGGGGACAGCGCTCGGCACCAAATTCAAAAAGTGAAACACACAATACATACAGTACACTGTAATCTTACAGATTACATTACTGTATGAAATTATTTCACATCCCTTTTGTCCCTAGTGGTTTCTACAGGGCCCTGCATGCAGTTTTATATTGTAAATACTGTTCTTTCTGCCTGGAAACTGGAGATTGTCCATAGTAACCAAAACTGTCCCTTTACATCAAAGCGGTTTTAGGCTAGAAAACAACAATAATAAATTAGAATCACTTGCAGAATTGAGCGATAGTGATTTGTGGGGAAATTCATCATCAAACACTAAAAGTAATGACAGTGACAATTCTGCAACTGAGCAAATCTCTGTGTTTTTGATTTGATTACATTATTGAATATTTTTTTATTATTATTATATCATTATTTGTTATAATTATTTATAGTTATTTATTATATTATAATTTATGATTTCATGTTTCAAACTTTATTATACCCGGGATGTCTACTAGACTCTTGTTTGGATAGATTTAAGTGAGTTATTCCTAAGAATTACACGCCTACAATATAAAATGCCAAATTTCCATGCAAAACAATTGTACCGCTTTGAGCATCAAAAATCTGAAATAATCATATCGCCAGGGAGGTTAAAGTGGAACTTTAGTGAGAAAATTAAATCCTGCTAGATCACTTCAGGCTGTTTAAGATCCAGTAACACTGAGGGGGAGATTTACTAAAATTGGTGCACTCAGAATTTGGTGCAGCTGTGCATGGTAGCCAATCAGCTTCTAACTTCAGCTTATTTAAATAAGCTTTAGTAATAAAACCTGGAAGCTTATTGGTCTATATGCAGAGCTGCACCATATTTTGCACTCTTGAGTTTTAATAAATAACCCCAATGTCTCACCCTGTTCTGTGCATGCTCAGTTGCTCTCTATTTTTAGGCACTGACAAATTTGTAAAGTTCGATCTGCTGACAGCCTTAAAGTAGAATTAAACCCTCCTATCTTTACAGCCAAGGAAGCTGCTTCTATTTTATCTACAACTGCCATGGTCCTGCACATGTGATCAGTTATGACACCAGCCATTTGATGGTTTAATAGCTTGTTTGAATACACAAACAAATGTGACAATTAGTAATCCTGGCATTCCAGGAATGTAACTGTTTTTGAAACGGTTAAACCGATGGTTTTATGTCCCCTTTATGATTTACTGCTGTTCGGGGGCTCTGGGCTTCAGCAGAATGGCAGCCTTCTGCAAGAAGAAACAAAAGCAATGCTGGAGGCAATTCACAGCACACTATTTTTTTCAGCCTAATTATTAATATGAAATGTATGTTCCTTGCTAAAGAACATTATTTTGTATCTAGTTATTATGGATAAAGTTCCGCTTTAAGGTGCCTACAAGGACAGGCTGCTCAGCCATACACATTGGGGTTGATTTACTACAACTGGAGCATGCAAAATCTGGTGCAGCTCTGCATAGAAACCAATTAGCTTCCAGGTTTATTTTTTATCAAAGCTTAATTGAACAAGCTGAAGTTAGAAGCTGATTGGCTACCATGCACAGCTGTACCAGATTTTGCACTCTCCAGTTTTAGTAAATCTATCCCAATATGTCCACCGGTTGTACGTTGTTGTAGAATTGTATGGACTTGCAAATTAATGAACGTTTGTACAAAGTGAATATACATGTATGCCCTCTTTTGGGGAGGGGATAGCCCTCCAGGTTCCAGCCTGTGTTAGGCCGCGTACACACGCGGGGACTGTTCGCCCAACTTTGTCCGTCAAACTGTTTCGGCAAACAGTCCGCTCAAACTTAGCATGGACGGACATGGCCACACACGACGGACGAACAGTTTGCTGAAACCGTGCGCGATGACGTGAACGGCACGTATGACGGGACGAAAAATACGACGTCCTATACACTGCATTATAACTTTCGGTGTGTAAATCCTTTCTGAGCATGCGCGGAACTTAGTTTGACGAACAAGCCTACACACGAGCGGACTGTTCGCTGAAACCTTGTTTCAGCGGACAGTTTTTCGGAAATTCCGAAAAACCTTGTTCGTCAAACTGTCCGCTGAAACTGTCCGCTGAAAGCCCACACACGAGCGGACTGTCCGCCCAAACACTGTTCAGCGGACAAAGTTGGGCGAACAGTGCGCCCGTGTGTACGCGGCCTTAGAGGAAAATGATAGATGTTGGAAAGCCAACTGATTCTTCCTTTGAGCATAGTTGGGAACCAAGGATGGGCTTCAAACATCTGGACACTTCCCATTCAGATCATAACTGCAGGGTTGGGTAAGCATTCTCTTACACCGAGAGCTACTGATTTGTAACGAGAATGCCAGAAGAGCTCCTGATCTGCATAGTTATTTAAGGTCAAGTTTGAAGCTACAGGATCAGTATAACAGCCAAGCAAATAGCATTTTCAGAACAGAGGTCAATGCGACCTTGAGTTATTTTTAGTTTATTGTCTTTCAATTGTATTTAAATTGTTTGTATAGCCCAAATATTTCTTTATAGTTTTATAGGGAGGGCTTAAACCCTGTCAGTTTTTTTTCCTGCCCTGGAAAAGCATCATGAATTAAGAGGAAACATCTCTTAGACCCCTTTCACACTAGGGCGTTTTGCAGGTGCTATAGCGTTAGAAATAGTGCCTGCAATCTGCCCTAAAGAAGCTGCACCATTGTATGTAGTGTGAAAGCCCGAGGGCTTTCACACTACAGTGGTGCACTGGCAGGACGTCAGGGAAAAGTCCTGCCAGCAGCTTCTTTGGAGCGGTGAAGGAGCGGTGTGTTTACCGCTCCTCCACCGCTGCTCCCCATTGAAATCAATGGGGCAGTGCTGTAATACCGCCGGCAAAACGCCGCTATTGCGGCATATTGCCGGCGGTTTTAACCCTTTCTCGGCCGTTAGTGGGGGTAAAAGCACCCCGCTAGCGGCTGAAATCGGCTGAAATCCGTCGGTAAAACGCCGCTAAAAATAGCTGAGTTTTACCGCCCACGCTATGTGCGGTGTGGTGTGAAAGGGGTCTTAAAGCGGTGTTCCGCCCACCGCTGCAAAAATGAAAAGCCAGCAGCTACACGTACTGCAGTTGCTGGCTTTTAATAATAGGATATTTACCTGTCCTGGAGTCTAGTGATGTCGGCACCGTAGCTAATGTTTCCAACAGCTGTCGGGTGTGTGCTGTTTGGGGTAAGGGAACACGACATGCTGGGAACCCTACTGCGGACTCCTAGAAGAGGGAACAGGATACCTGCCAAAGACAGGTGTCACCACTACAACATTACAAGGTAATCTCTGGGTTTGCAAAGACATTTGGGGCACACAAAGTGGGTTTATATCCTTTTTGGCTATTGAGGAATTTATTTAAATGAAAGTTTTTGTGCCCTTAATGATCTTTAAAATAAATACATAACTTAATTTGTTGGTGTTTTTAGCCTGCCTGGATTTCAGCTTTCAACTAAAATATGCTTAGGGAGAGGTAAGTAATTCTAGCAGATTAGGTTGTTCATCCACTTTTTTCATCATCAATGCTTAGAAAATATTGAATAAACTTTTATCATAAATGAAAGAAAACAAGACAGAAGCACTACTTAAAATTGTAATAGATTTTACATCTAATCTTTGCGGAGGTTCTGTAGCGTGAAGGCATTTATTAGTGCTTCAATAATGTGCAGCCATTCATCTGTTTTCAATATAATTACTAAAGAGGTGTTTAATGGCTTTTCATGGTAAAAAAGTGGAACATCAAACAAAATCTGTAAAAAAAAAGAAAAGAATAGTACAAATTATTGTAGTAAAAATGAATTGCCAAGGTAACTAGAGTGATGAAAATGTTGATGTTTTGGTGTCGCATCTTTCTACTTTAGCAACATACACTTTATTGACAAAAGTATTGTAACACCTGCCTTTATACGCATATGAACTTAGTCTTAATTCTTAGCAACTCTAATGCCTCGTACACACAGTCGGATTTTCCGACTGAAAATGTTCAATGGGAGCTTTCTGTCGGAAATTCCGACCATGTGTAGGCTCCATCAGACATTTTCCATCGGAATTTCTGACACACAAAATTTGAGATCTGGATCTCAAATTTTCCGACAACAAAATCCGTCGGAAATTCCGATCGTGTATACACAATTCCGACGCACAAAGTTCCACACATGCTTGGAATCAAGCAGAAGAGCCATACTGGCTAAGGAACTTACATTTTCTCAGCTCGTCGTACATCACAGCGTTCTTGACATTCGGAATTTCCGAAAACATTGTGTGACTGTGTGTATGCAAGACGGGTTTGAGCCAACATCCAACTGAAAAAATCCCATGGATTTTGTTGTCGGAATGTGCACTCGTGTGTACGCGGCATTAGTCCATAGAGTTTAATATTGAGTTGGCCACCCTTTGTAGCTATAACAGCTTCAACGAGCCACACCAGAAAGGCATGGGAGATTATGGAAATAAACAAGTCGCTGGAGGACTGGGCCGACTTCTCAGTCGATAACCAATACTATAGTAGGGAAGGACTGCCCCTAAATGAGGAGGGTGCAGATCAGCTGGGAATGAAGATGACCAAAATGTAAGAGGGGTTTTTAAACTAGGCGATGGGGGGGGGAGGGTCCAGAGGTAGACAAAGTCAGTGCAGAACATATTCCAGAGGGTAGTATTGGGGGCATTAGTAGTAGGTTGACCAAAGCACATAAACCCAAGGTAAATATCCTCCCTCCCTTCTAGATTGTAAGCCCTAACGAGCAGGGCCCTCTGATCCCTCCTGTATTGATTTGTATTGTAAGTGTACTGTCTGCCCTCATATTTTAAAGCGCTGCGCAAACTGTTGGCGCTATATAAATCCTGAATAATAATAATAATAATATGGTAGCAAGTCCTAGTTGCAATCTCGGAACACCCAATAAGAGGAAAATATGTAACCAGTCTAAACTATGTGGCATGTTCACCAATGCCAGGAGCCTGGTGGACAAGATGGGTGGACTAGAGATACTGTTGTACGAGGAGTATTTGGATCTTGTGGGAATTTCAACAGCTCCCATGATTGGCTGGCAAACATTCAAGGGTATACCCTTTATTGCAAGGATAGAGAGGGTAATAAAGGGGGAGGGGTATGCCTATATATCAAGAATAATGTACAAGTGAATGTGAGCGATGACATCACTAAGGGAACTAGGGAGGAGGTGGAATCCTTATGGGTAGAGCTCCAAAGGGATGACGCTAAGGGGAAAATAATACTGGGAGTATGCTATAGGTCCCCTAACCTGAGGGAGGAAGGGGAGAGAGATCTCCTATCACAATTTGAATTAGCAGCAAGGATGGGAAGTGTTATCCTTATGGGGGATTTTAACTATCCAAACATAGACTGGGCGGAGGGAACTGTGCATTCATCTAAGGCTCGTCAGTTCCTAAATGTCTTACAGGGCAATTTTATGGGTCAAATGGTAGATGCACCAACTAGAAATAAATTGTTACTGGATCTACTGATTACCAACAATACAGACCTGGTCACGGATGTGGAAATACAGGGCAATTTAGGTAACAGCAATCACAGGCCAATTGGCTTCAGTATAAATCACATAAATAGGAAACATAAGGGGAATACAAAGGCACTGAATTTCAAGAGATCCAACTTCCCTAAACTACGAAACTTGCTAGAAGGCACACATTGGGATAAAATCTTAGGAAAAAAGAACACGGAGGAGATATGGGTTTGCTTTAAGAGCATATTAAATAAGGGCATTGGCCATTGGGTAATAAAAGGAGAAGGGCTTCAAAAAATACAAGGTTGAGGGATCATCATCAGCATTCAGACTTTATAAAGATTGCATCAAGAAATGTAAGGGTGCAATAAGAATAGCTAAGATAGAACATGAAAGACACATAGCGGAGGAGAGCAAAAAAAAAAAATCCCAAGAAATTCTTTAGGTACCTATGTAAACAGTAAAAAAGGGAGGACAGACCATATTGGCCCCATAAAGAATGAGTAAGGACATCTGGTTACAAAGGATGGGTAGATGGTGAAGGTATTGAATTTATTCTTCTCCTCAGCCTTCACGAGGGAATCGGGGGGCTTTAGTAACCAAAACTGCAGTGCTTATCCTCATGACACATCATAGGAAGTATCTCCATGATTAAAAGAGGACAGAATTAAAATTAGACTTGAGAGAATTAACATTAATAAATCACCGGGACCAGATGGCTTGCACCCGAGGGTACTTAGGGAACTCAGTCAAGTAATTGCCAGACCATTGTTCCAAATTTTTACTGACAGTCTACTGACTGGAATGGTACCAGCTGATTGGAGAAAAGCCAATGTAGCACCAATATTTAAAAACGGCCCAAAATACATCCCTGGGAATTACAGACCAGCTAGCCCAACATTAACAGTATGTAAACTCTTGGAGGGGATGATAAGAGACTTTATACAACATTTTAGTAATGGGAACGGTATCATAAGCAGTAATCAGCATGGATTCATGAAGAATCATTCTTGCCAAACCAATCTATTAACCTTTTATGAGGAGGTGAGTTGCCATCTAGATAAAGGAAGGCCCGAAGACGTGGTGTATTTGGATTTTGCAAAAGCATTTGACACAGTTCCCCATAAAAGTTTACTGTACAAAATAAGGTCCGTTGGCATGGACCATAGGGTGAGTACATGGATTGAAAACTGGCTACAAGGGCGAGTTCAGGGGGTGGTGATACATTGGATGTACTCGGAATGGTCAGGGGTGGGCAGTGGAGTCCCCCAGGGTTCTGTGCTGGGACCAATCCTATTTAATTTGTTCATAAACGACCTGGAGGATGGCGTAAGAAGTTTAATTTCCGTATTTGCTGATGATACTAAGCTAAACAGGGTAATAACTTTTCCGCAGGATGTGGAAACCTTGCAAAAAGATCTGAATAAATTAATGAGGTGGGCAACTACATGGCAAATGAGGTTCAATGTAGAAAATGTAAAATAATGCATTCGGGTGGCAAAAATAATAATGCAATCTATACAATGGGGGAGAACCTCGGGGGGGGGGGGGGAATCTAGGATGGAAAAGGACCTGAGGATCCTCGTAGATGATACGCTCAGCAATGGCATGCAATGCCAAGCTGCTGCTAGGGATCATCTCCAGAGATAAAACAATAATTCTCCTGCTCTACAAGACTCTGGTCCGGCCACACCTATAGTATGCTGTCCAGTTCTGGGCACCAGTCCTCAGGAAGGATGTACTGGAAATGGAGCGAGTACAAAGAAGGGCAACAAATCTAATAATGGGTCTGGAGGATATTAGTTGTGAGGAAAAGTTGCGAGCACTGAACTTATTCTCTCTGGAGAAGAGACGCTTGAGAGGGGATATGATTTTGATATACAAATACCATACTGGTGACCCCACAATAGGGATAAAACTTTTTCGCAAAAGGGAGTTTAACAAGACTTGTGGCGACTCATTCAAATTATAAGAAAAGTGGTTTAACCTTAAACTACGTAGAGGCTTCTTTACTGTAAGAGCGGCAAGGATGTGGAATTCCCTTCCACAGGCGGTGGTCTCAGCGAGGGGCATTGATAGTTTCAAGAAACTATTAGATAAGCACCTGAACGACCGCAACATACAGGGATATACAAAGTAATACTGACATATAATCACACGCATAGGTTGGACTTGATGGACTTGTGTCTTTTTCAAGCCTCGCCTACTATGTAACTATGTAACTATGCAACACAGATGTGAAGCGGTTCTCAGAAACAGTGGTTATACAACTAAATATTAGTTCAGTAATTCACAAGAAAGCTAAATCTTCAAGCATTATTCAGTTTATACAGTAAATGTTTGAGTTTGTAAAGAAAAATGCAGATACTGCTATTCCTTTTTCTTCACTTTCTGTAAAGTAATAACAAAATTGAAACGTTTTTCTTCATGTTTTGATTTGGAATAGACTGCGCTGTGCAGTGTTCCCAATGCATTTGCGTGTATGGAAATAAAAGCTATTATAGGGATTTTAAGATTTACTAATTTTTTAAACACACTGCTATTATTTTGAACACAACTGTAATAGAGGGGAGGCAAAAGCAGCAAAAGGAGCCAATCAGTTGGCTGCAGTGCAAAAGGATTTCTGATAGGAAGAAATAGCAGAAAGACAGAGATATGAGCTCATCTGTTTGCTGCTTCTCCTATCATTGTGCACAAGGAGGGGGTGGGGAGGAGACCTGTAAGTGAAAATGAAACTGCAGTAAAGAAAGCCGATCAGGATGAAGTTGTGTGAAAGAGCTCGCAACTGAACCGGACCCAAAAATGCACAGGATCCTTTTCAAATTTGCATCGCAGCCGCCCCAGACATGTGTGAACCGGCTCCATTGAAAACCGGTCACACTCACATGTGCGAATTGGATGCAGTATAAAACGCATCCAATTTGCATACAGGCAGTCCCCGAGTTACAAACATCTAAGTTACGAACGGAGGTGGCATGACATCACTGCTGGCCACTTGCGCTCCAAACTGGTCCCGGATACCACGAGAAACAATTTTGCAGCGCCGGACACATCCCACACTGCAGTACTGCACGGCCACGACAGCCCCAAATAACATGACTGCATGTGCAGAAGAACCCAGAACATCCCACATGACTGCACAGGCTGGAGTTACACTTATGCTCCTACAGAAAAAGTCAGACGGGAGCTTTTCATTGTATATTCTGATCGTGTGTATGCCCCATCGGAATTTTTACATCGAAAATTCTGATGGACCTAGAAATGGAACATGTTCTAAATATTTCCGACGGAACCAATTCCTATCGGGAAAACCACTCATCTGTATGCTGTTCCAACGGACCAAAAAACGACGTATGCTCTGATGCAAGTACAAGATAGAGGCTATTGGCTACTGGCTATTGAACTTACTTTTTCTAGTCCCATCGTACGTGTTATATGGCACCGTGTTCTTGACTGTCAGACTTTGACGTGTAGGCAAGACAGTATCAATGGAATAAACCTTCAGAGTTTATTCCGACGGGGAAAACGGTCATGTGTACGGGGTATTAGAAATGTACTGTTCCGACTTACAAACAAATTTGACCTAAGAACAAACCTACAGCCCCTAACTTGTTCGTTACCCCGGGGACCACCTGTATATGTGAACTCAGCCCTAATCCAATGGACAGAAATACAAATACTTTGTATTTTATCTATGTATTTAGCTGTTAGCTGAAAGATTAGCTTTAGGAATGGCATTATGTTGCAGCTTCAAGCGATATAAAATGGGGGCTATGTGTTTAATAAAAAAAGTGACCAATTATCAGTCTGTCTCCATTTTATAGACACAACAGGGTAGCTGCAAACAATATAGTAATTTCTCCTGGAAAAAATATGGTTAAATCAGGCAGGCTGGGATCAGTACACATCAATTATTAATAATAAATAAAAGGATTATATGTGCGCTTTAAAAACTCAGTTGCTGTTTAAGTAAGCAAATAAATAAATATGTTGTTACATGATTTTTGCAGCCGTGTAAAATCATTTAGAGGAAAAAAAATACACACCATTTTTAATTACAGCATAACACGCGTCAGGCTAAAAATCTGGTCTCGGCAAAGGAGACGACAAACATTAATGAGCAGTAAAGCACACATGGTATTGTAAATGAAAGGATAATGAAAGCAATTTATTTGAAAATTAAAATATGATTAAGAATGGCAGATTGTACCAAGGTCCAGATGCACAAAGAAAGCATCTAACACGCAACCAGGCTCTCATTAATTTGCTAACCTTATGAAATTGGTTTCCTTTCTTTGACAGGTTTTAATATAACGTATCTAAACTAATAGACAGCGTATGCAGTCCACACGCACAGGTACCCTTGGAGAATATAACAAGACAAAACCAAGATGTCCTATATGCAACCCAAATATATATATATATATATATATATATATATATATATATATATATATATAGAGAGAGAGAGAGAGAGAGAGAGAGAGAGAGATCTGTATATATAGATATATATATATCCAGGCCTTTTTTTCTCAAACAATAGGTGCAGGAACTCAACCACGGCCCCCCAAAATCCCTCCCCCATACACACCCTCCAAATCACATCAAATAGTGGGTGTGGTCATATTTCACAAACAGTAGAAGGATCTTAAAGGGGCATTAAATATCAGGATTGCACTACAGAATGAAGAGTTCATGGGGGTTACACACAGAGTGCAGAGCTGTCACTTGTAAACACAGAAACCAGACTTCTGTGTTTACAAGTGATTATGGTGAGCAGGCACCAAAGGGTCTGAGCCTTAGGCTGTGGGGTTCCAACAAATTCCCCCTGAAAAAGCCCTGTATATATCTATTTATCTATATATCTATATCTATATATATATATATATATATATATATATATAGTTATTTAACCCCTGCCCACCCATCATCTCAGCTAATGAAAAGCTAGTTAATAGGGGAAAAAAGGGGGTTATGAGTGTTTTAAGGCGTGCAAGCGCATTTTGCAGGTGTTACCACTGAAGTATATGGGCCCAAAAGCGATTGACGCTTGCAGTTCGTAGTTTCAAAGAAGCTCATGTACATTTTCACGCTACAAGCTTTTTTGGCCTTACTTCTCTTGTGGGTCACAGGAGTGTACTTACTTGTATTTTCTTATGACCCAGAATCCGTCAAAATGCAAACTGAGAGTCGGAGCCAACTGCACTTGCCCATTCTCCATCACAGCAATCCACCAAGCGCTGGAGTATAGAATAGAGAGCGGTGACTGACAGTCACCACCTCCCCTTTTCTCAGAGCTGACTGAGAACTGAGCGATCAGAAGCAGTCATGTGATTACTTAGTTCTCAGCCTTTGGGCAAATAGGGGGCAGCTGAAGTATCACAATGATTCTGCAGCATAAAGGTGAGTAGGTATGTTTATTTTTTTTGGTAATCCCAAACTTCTCCGGAGAGCTCAAAAGATCCTAAAAGCATGGAAAACACTCAACAGATTGTTCCCTTTGCTCTCCAGACATCAAATCCATCGCTTGTAGGATCCCCCCTAGTGTAGAAAAACCTCCAGTCTACACTATGTAATGAAATAATGACTTCCTAAAAAATGCATTCAGCTGACCGTTCAGGAGAGCTCAAAGAGCTCAGTCACAACACATCCTCTCTAGAGCACCACATGGTTGTTGCCCTGCCCATTCTGAGGGTCAAGAAAACTAATCGAGAACCTCCAGGCTCTCCATCACCTCCCTTTTTAAAAACAGAAACGGCTCCAAGAGCCTTTGATAAACTTGATTTGAGCTTTCAAGACCACCCTTTCCTGCACTTTACAGATACTGCACAAACATATATTAAAGTACAGACCTCTTAAAACTTATCTTCTGATCCTCCAAAAGCATGACATCAAATATAGGTGGAAATTTTCTTTAAAGCTTTTCCTCATTGGCAAAACTGATAGTACCAAGCAACTTCACAAGGTGAACTCAGACACATTTTCAAGACTCTCTTTTTTATCTCCCTCCAGATATTTCACAGCTATCCTATATCGCATGTTGCAAAATTACAGATCAAAGTCCTTGGTCTTCAGGTGTCTCCAAAACGTTGTAATGCTAACACAATGCTAACAAGCCCATTAACATTGTCTCTCCCTGTACTTCCAACCAACATTGGAAGGATGAGTATCATCTACTTACTGCCATTACATCTCCACAGTTAACTAGTGGCCTCCTCCCTTATTTCTACAGTTGACTTACATGATCTAATTTGACTCGTTCAACCCCTTATGGTTGCTTTACATTATGCGTTTTTTTCCTGATTAGTTTCATCACTCTATACCCCTCTCTGGGTTAGAGAGTACCAATATACTTCATGGTTAAAGAACCCTGCACTTAGAGGACTTACTGAAATGTTTTAATCTGGATGCATGCCATCCTGACTAATGCAACCAGTGCCTAGCATATAGATTGCATATAATATACCTCTTTCCTAGAAGTAATATATATATATGAATATGAAGAGTTCAGCTCAAAACTACAATTCTTTATGCACCTTCTTCTTACATTTGAATATGAAGAGTTTTTACCAAAGGCACTCTTATTCATTGCAAAATGGCTCAGTTTTCCTCCTACCATAAAGATGATACACTTTGAAATATTTAATGTTTTTATCTCGGTTCAAATTGCAGTGAGTTTTGTATTTGAATATTAGAACTTTCTAATTTGTTCAATGACTGAACAGATATTGCTGCTGCTTTGTACCTGGTAGCCACTTGGAGCCTACTCCTGGCTGAACTGTTCTGATATCTCAGGCACTAACCCTTTATTTTTCCTTTTTTATCTAGACTGTTGATGGAGTATGATTGTGAAATAGTGTGCAATGGGAGTCGAGACTATGTGAAAGTTGCAATTAAAGTTTGCTCAATACATATTTTATGCACTACTTTGTTATTATTTCCCATACCAGTTTCATTCAGTCTGATGTTGGCCATTTCTCCCAATCAACTGTGGATGGCTACCCAACCTCTATGCAGAGACAGCTATGCTGCTAGTCTTTGCAACTGTTTACACAGCTTTCTTTACAAGTCCCGTTGTTATTACTGCATTAATGATTTTATGTTTCTGATTATTAATGTCCCTTTAGGTAGTAAAGCCTGGGGTAAAAATAAAATGTTTCTATGTTCTGCTATGATGTGTTGCCTACACCTCTATAGCTTGATATATATTTTGTTCTCTCAGTATTTTCTTAAATTTTATTTTTCTCTTTTCTCATATACTGTATTTCCTACATAGCCTCTATTACAGCCCAGTTCCCTTGATTATATATAATACAACTCTTTGTCCTGGTGGTCCCAAGCTACCCGTTGCATTGGTTCAGCTCTAGGCCTTGTTGGCCGACGATCGTAATAACCAGAATGCAAGATAGTATGGAGCTTGAAAAATTAGGTAAAGCTCTACTGACTTCCATCATCCAAACATGTGCAAGCAAAAATACTGTTGTATTTTTATTTTTACTTTGCTTGAACATGATTGGGTACTCCTTGCAAAGTGAAAATCACCACATTCCCTACGCAAGGACTTATACACATATGCTATAGTGCCTGGCTACCAAGTCAAGACATGCACAAACTGAGCAAAGAAAACAGGTACTTGTGGTTGGCAAACAGACAGGGTGGTTCAATGACAGTCCAGGTAAAAGGCAGGCAGTTCAGAGAATAGTCTATATCCAATACAAGGTATATACGCAGCGAAATCCAATCAGCAGAGCAGACAAACAGGTAGCTTGGAAAACATGTTACAAGCGCAAGTACCTGTTTGATAGCCAGGCACTATAGCATTGTGTTTAAGTCCCGGGGGCAACCGAGTACCGGTAGGCCTGTTTGACTTACGAGAAGTGGAGCTGTTATAGGTGAAGAACACAGAAGTCAGCTATAGTGTCTGACCACCTGTGCTAGGGGTAAGTGTGACATTATCACAAGCAATAGAATGCAAGCTTGGTGGCTTATAAAAGTTTGGTCTCCACCCAAAGTCTAGCCACATCAATCACCTTGCAGGTAGACAGACAGACAAGGAAAATAGCCATAGCCATAGCCAAAACCAGAATGCTGGAATGAGGAACAGGAGTGCTAGATGCTCCTGACATTTTAGTCCTATTTCCCTTATAAGTAGATATATTAAGCTCTTGGCCAAAATCTTAGGTGATTCTTGGGTGAGTTAGCAACATGAGATAAAGTTGGATTTGTCTCTAAACGCTAAGCCAGTGATCATAATGGAAGAGTTAGCTCTTTCATCCACACTTAAACAACAAAGGGAACTGCTTTTACCATCACGAGATTCGTGCAAGGTGTTTTACTCTGTGTCTCAAACTTATTTTTTGTGGCAGTACTTCACAAATGAAGCTTTGGAAATGGATTCTTCACGTGGATTTAATCTGGATAAGCACAGTGCCACTATTAAATACCATGGGTTAAAGTCATCTTTTTTTTCCCATAGAACATGGCACTCACCAGGGCTGGCCACTTTCACCTATTTTCTGTGTCCTCGTACTGGCACATTCAGCAGAAAATAATATTAAAGGTATTGAACTAGCAAGCACCATCTGCAAGTTATCATTATGTGCTGATGACATGTATTACTTCTCCCCACAGATCTCTGGCTATCTTATTTACAGCTGTTAACGAGTTTGCTTCAGTCTCTGAACAAACGATCAATGAAACGAGATCCAACACAATGAACAGTTCTCATGCCCCTAATGTGTTGAGTTGTCTAAAGCAAAACTTCACATTTTCTTAGGTCTCCTTTCTCCCCTATTGGGGTATTGCCCTCAACCAGAAATATAATAACCTCTGCCATGCCAACTGCCCACATCTGATATGGGAACCTCCTTAATTCCTGGTAACATTTTCATATCTTATGGGTAGGCAGAATAATCACAATAAGGAAGATGTATCTTCCAAAATGTTATACCTTAGCATTCTTCCTGTTCACACCCCTAGTGCTTTGTAATAATTTCCTCGGTCTTCCCCTAGTTACCGAATCACTGGTGATTTGACTTTTCTGACATATAGTTTTACATTTATATGCTGTGTAATTCCATACTTGAAGTTTTATCATTCTATCCTGTTATGTATATCACATTATTTTTTCTGTATGTTAAAAAAACAAAAAACAAGAAAAACTTTGTAAAAAATATTACCATTGAAGCCCCAACAGCTATACAAACTCATTGAATGGTTCAACTAACAAAAACTGAAAAAATAACTTTTCTCTGTGAAGTGACCCTTTAACTACTTCAGATCCAAGCAAGCAATTCAAATCTGAGGTTGTTACAAGTTATCCAGAAATGTTACTAGAATATAGGCAATGCCATTACTTGTTAAAAAAAAATAATAATATAGGCAACACCATATTTTAACAGTTTAAAAGAAAGATGAATCTACTGCATTAGCTTTCATCATGTCCCCACGAGTGAGTAACAGGAGGATGGGAGGGAGGAGAAAATGTTTGATATGCTTTTTGGCAGTTCAGCATCTTGGCTGTATCATGACATTTGTTGGTTCGTGGACACAGAAGTGCCAGCAGATATGTTGCATCAACGCCAACATTTTCACATCACGATCCTTGCCAGCTGCTTGAGCGGAAACGCTGTCTGCTGTCTTTCTACTGATTTTCACCCATCGTTCCTCAGTAATTAAACTACATAAGGACCAAACATTCCAGCTGCCATCATTTATAACTGCACAACGACCATGGATCTCCAAGTGGGTCAGAAAGGGATTCTTTCCTAGAATCTCATTTATTTTGCATCAACTTTATATGGAGTTTGCAAGCTGTGTTTATTGAAGTATAGTCATTTGGATCCTATTCGGATGCTGCAATGTGACCATATCTTAGGGCCTGCACATAATATGGTTTCAGAGCAGTTTTTGTCCAGTCATTGTGATGCTTTGGGAAGGAAAAAACATATTATATTATTCTAGGTGGTAGCTTGTTTATGCCTAGTTGACATGTTGCTGACAGGCCTAAAAGTGTATATAAACCCAAAATCAATTTTTCGGTTTGAATCATGTCTCACAATTTTTTTGAAGGAAATCCTGTTTGTGAAATTATTGTAAAGTTTCTTACCTGGTGGTCCTGCAGTAACAGCACTTTTTGTTGCAGACCTACAATAACAAGCCCCTGCCTCGGAATTAGCAGCAGCATGGTCAGTTGGCCATTGGGTTGCCTATCAGTTGCCCTACAGTAAAATGAAAGAGCTTGCACAGTAGTCAAAGTGCTATTTATAAGGCAGTGGCTTAGCTTTTCTAATAACCCCCAAACATTATACATATTTTTTTAGCAGAGAATCTAGAGAATAAAATGGCGATTGTTGCAATATTTTATGTCACGCGGTATTTGTGCAGCAGTGTTTTAAAGGCAACTTTTTGGGAAAAGGGACACTTTCATGAATTAAAAAAAAAAAAAACAGTAAAGTTAGCCCAATTTTTTTATATAATGTGAAAGGTGATGTTACGCCGAGTAAATAGATACCAAATATGTCACGCTTTATAATTGAACGCACTTGTGGAATGACGACAAACGACGGTACCTAAAAATCTCCATAGGCGACGCTTTAATTTTTTTTTTACGGTTACCAGGTTAGAGGTACAGAGGAGGTTCTGACAATCGCGCAATACCTCACATGTTTGGTTTGAACACCGTTTACATATGCGGGCGCGACTTCCGTATGTGTTTTCTTTGCTGCGTGAGCTCGAGGCGACGGGGGGCGCTTTAAACATTTTTTTTATTATTTATTTGATTTATTTTAAAATTAATAAATTGTTTTTAAAAAAACAAAAAAAACTTTTGATCACTTTTATTGCTGCACAAGAAATGTAATCATCCCTTGTGACAGTAATAGGTGGTGACAGGTCCTCTTTATGGAGGGATCGGGGGTCTAAAAGACCCCCGATCCCTCCTTTGCACTTCAAAGTATTCAGATCGCCGTTTTCAGCGATTCTGAATACTGTATATTTTTTTTAAACCGGCACCATTGGCAGCCGAGTAAATGGAAAGTGACGTCATGACGTCACTTCCGTGTTCACGATCAGGACACTGGAATGTAGCCGCTTACAGCTTCATTCCAGGCTGTCCCTAGCTACCAACAGCGGCGGTTTGTTGATCGGGGCTCCCAATAGAACGCGAGCCCCGGTAAGAGCGGCGGGAATCGCAAGCCGCACTCTGGTCGGGCTACTTCTTTTTTACGCCCAAAAAGCCATAGCCCTTAGTTGGCGTAAGCCCACTCCTCCTCCTATCTCTCTCTCTGGAAACACCTGGTCAACCATAGTCTACATAGTCTACATAGTCCTATATAAGGATTGTTATGCCAATAGGGGTTGCCCTCAGAAATATGATAAGGTTTGGTCCAAATGGCTGGCAGATTCCTCCACAGCCTTAGACTCAACTCCTTCTTAACCTGTATTTCCGGTTAACAAATAGGAATATGCAACTGTGCACGCACTATTTGCTCCTGGAACACATGCTTTAGCCACGCGGTGTCCTACTACCCATGAAGGTAAACCGGCTGCTGCCTTTGTGAAGTTTTGTGCTCCCTGATTCAACTCGTATAAGTGTCTGCCTTATAATGCACCTCTGTAGGTACCCTGGCAAGTCTACCCTGTCATGACCTGTGTATGTATGTATGTTGTGTTTTTCTGTTGAATGTTATTAAATTTAATAAACAGATTTTAGCCGCATCCGTTGTTATAGCTGGCTCTAAAAAACAGTACTGGGATGATGCCTGCAGCTGCAGGCATCATCCCAGTATAACCCCCGAAAGCCAAGACCGCATATCTGCGTACGCTTGGCGGGAAGGAGATAAACACATAAGTGGTCCCTATAGTGAACTTGGTGGTGAGTTATTCACTTTAAGGTCATCACAGAGGACAAGGAGGACAAGGGGGCACCCTTTATGTCTGGAGGAAAAAATATTTAATCTCCAAATACAGAAAGGCTTCTTCTTAGTCAGAGCTGTGAATGCGTGGAATGGACTCCCTCAAGAGCTGGTTCTGGCCAGCTTAGTAGATTGCTTTAAAAAAGGCCTGATTCGTTCCTAACTATACATAATATAATTGTATACTAACATTTATAGGTAAAGTTGATCCAGGGAATATCTGATTGCTTCCGGGAGGATCAGGAAGGACATTTTTCCCCTGCTGGAGCAAATTGATTCATGCTTTGCTGGGGTTTTTTGCCTTCCTCTGGATCAACTGTGGGTATAAGATTTGTGTATATGGGATTGTATGATCTTTTTTCTCCCTTCTTTTATTGGATGAACTAGGTGGACTTGTGTCTTTTTTCAACCAGACAAGTTTCACCCGCATAAAGAACTTATTGGGTAATCTGTATATAAACTGCTTTTTTGAGCACTTTCTTTTGTGGCACCATATGGTACACCTATTACTCACTAAGTCGAGAATGTGAATATTTTGTTTAGCTATAAGCAGTTGGTATATTAGCAATATAGGATATCTTTTCATTGTAGTTTACTTACAGTTAGTTTATACACCCTCTATTTAGTTACAAGTCGTTTTATTTGAAAGCGCCATCTGTGGATTCACTATATCCTATTCATGCTTTAAAAGATAGGGACCTGTTCTTTTATTATGCATTGGGTCTTTTAATACATCAATAGATAAACAACTCTGCAAATATTACCCCTGTATTTTCCTTCCTGTGCTTTCAAAGCTCTATTCATAGGACCAGGCCAATGTAAAAATTGCAATGTTTACAAGCTTGTTTCTGCATGGTGATTGCAAAGATTGAGAATGAGAAAGTAAACTTTTCCACATTCCTGTGTTGTTCCAAGTATTCAGAACTTTGTGCCATAAATAATGCAGCAGTGCACTAATGTGTTCATTAGAGATAACAAATTTCTAGCAACAGGCAGATTTTGCATGCAATAAGCAAAACCCTGACAAATTCCATATTATGTGATTCCATATATGCAATTGTCTTCTGTGTTATGGGCATTTGTACCTAAATGCATAGGGCCATAAACCATCCTCTACAGTGTTCAGCATGATCTATCTGAAGCCTGCCATAGACTTTGACAGGCTGCAGGGATGAACACTGCACCTGTCCTCCCAAATGCACTAACACACTCTACGGGGTCTTAGAGTATCTGATCAGATCCTGAATGCACAAAATAAAATTTTCTCTAAATGCAGCTAAACTGATTGCAGCTAAATGCAGGTATACACAGAGGGGTTGATTTACTAAATGTAAATTAGAGCTTAGTAAATGAGGGGGAGCTCTGCAAGCTTCTATCATCCAATCATGTACATGTACAAATGCAATGTTTTTTATTTTTCTTGCATGTGATTGGGTATTCTTTTTAAAGTAAAGCCTTACCTCATCTACTAATCTCTGGAGTAACCGCGCTTGTAGAGGCCAACTGCACTTACAAAGTGAACAGTCTATTGGCCTTTAGTAAATCAACCCCACAGTGTCACACAAGAAAGGAAAACAGAGGGGAGAAGATACTCAGGGGCTGCCTGGACAATCACATCCTTCAACACAGCACAGTAGGTGAGAAGTATAGAAAGAGAATTGAGTAACGTTTAGGTACATACTGGTGTTTACATACAGACAGTCTTAAGTCTGGTAGACACTATTTCCCCGTACACACGATCGGAATTTCTGACAACAAATGTTCGATGTGAGCTTGTTGATGGAAATTCCAACCATGTGTATGCTCCATCGGACATTTGCTGTCGGAATTTCCAACAACAAATGTTTGAGAGCAGGTTCTCAAATTTCCGAGCGTGTGTACACAATTCCGATGCACAAAATTCCACGCATGCTCGGAATCAAGCAGAATAGCCGCACTGGCTATTGATTCTTCTCGGCTCGTCGTACATGTTGTACGTCACCGCGTTCTTGACATTCAGAATTTCCAACAACATTTATGTGACCGTGTGTATGCAAGACAAGTTTGAGCCAACATCCGTTTGCAAAAAATCCACGGTTTTGTTGTCGGAATATCCGATCGTCTGTACGCAGCATTTGAGTTCTTTTCCATTCAACACAGCAGATTGAATGAAAAAAAAAACTGTCATACACTGTACTAACGATCCGATTGTTAGTACAGTGATCTCCCCCACTGAGCTGATGTGTTCTGATAGGGGGACCCCCCACCAGAACACTCTGGTCAGTGCTCTCAGCCATTGGCAAAGAGCACTGATTTAAAGCCAGGAGGCTCCTGGTTTTCCATCATGCTCATCTGACAGAAGCTGGCCAAACATGCAATTTGTGTAATACACGGTTAAATGTAACCTTAATTTACCATGTTTGGAAAACAGATGAAAAAATAATTGTGATCACATTGTTTATCATTAGATTAATTAACCCGGCACAATTTGTTATAAATGTTTTGTCTAAAAAACTGAAATTGGCATGGTGTCCTTCCAGCTTATCACTGACCTCGCATCCCATTTATCCGCATTTATTTGTAATGTCGCGTACACACGACTGGACTTTACGTCAGACTAGGTCCAACGGTCTTCCCGACTGACTTTTCAGCGGAGTTTCGACAGACTTCTGAACAAACGGACTTGGCCACACACGAACGGACTTTCCTTTTGAACGTGATGACGTAAGACGGGACTAAAAAAGGAAGTTCAATAGCCAGTAGCCAATAGCTTCGCTTGCGTCGTATGTGGTCCGTCGGACCAGCATACAGGCGAATGGTTTTCCCGATAGGAATTGAGTCAGTTGGACCTATTTGAAACATGTTCTATTTCTAGGTCCATCTGATTTTTTTTAATGAAAAACAATCGGATAAGCCCACACAAGATCGGATTGTCCGACGGACTGATTTCAACGGACCATAATCTGCCGGAAAGTGCGGTCGTGTGTACGTGGCATTACATGTCCCCATTCAAATAACATAACTTAAAGAAATACAGGCGGTCCCCTGGGTTACAAACATCCAACTTACAAACAACTCCTACTTACAAACAGAGGGAGACAACAGGAAGTGAGAGGAAATCTACCCCTAGGAAGGGAAATTCACTCCTGTAAGAGTTATTATGGGAAAAAGGCACCTCCACTGATGCTTTATCACCAAGGCTTGTTTCCACAACAACCCAATATTTTCAAAATCCAACTGTCATAGGGACAGAAAGTGAGGTGAAAACTTCTGAACAGGGGCACAGACAGCAAAACAAACATTAGAGGGGTGTTAACCCTTCCCTATGCTATCCAAAAAGCTTAAAAAGCTTTTATTTTGGCTGGAGCTACACTTAAAAAATGTACCTGTTTCGACTTACAAACAGATTCACCTTAAGAACAAACCTACAGACCCTATTTTGTTTATAACACCGGGACCACCTATTAAAAAAAATGGTCTTGCCTTTTTTAGATGCTCTATTCTGAGCAAGGAATAATCATAGGTAATTCTCTTTGTTTATGGACTTCATTAACAATTGTAACTAGATTTGAAGACTGACTGTCCTAACAAAAGGTTAAAGGTTTAGAGGTGAGGCTTCTTGTTCATGTTAATGTGCACAGACTTAGGGCAGGCTCACTCTAACATTGTTCAAAAACCTAAGAGGCATCTAAAGGGTAAGAAATGTGTGTGTGTGTGTATATATATATATATAGTGATAGAAGGGATGAATAAAAACAGGAGAGGTGGTAATTGGGAGCTACAATTGAGGAAGCAGGAAGTATACTGGATACATTTTTTTGGATACTATCCATCCCAGAGGATTAAATACAGAGTTTTGCCACTGTGCTCATATATGACCTTTCGCTATATGTTATATGTTATAATGTACAACAGAATGTACCAATGTTTCCTATTCCTTTATGTAAACGAAATAAAACCATTGAAATTAAAATACAGACTTAGATTTATATTTGTTTATATAATAATTTTTTGTTAGGAATATATGACATCTCCGGTGATTCTATTATATGGTTAAAGAATGAATATATGAGTATGGTGGAATAATGATTTGGCATTATATATAGATCGTGATATATTTGTGTGTATGTTTCTCTGACAGGTTAATAATTGGAAGCCCAATAGTGAAATGCCAGGAGGGTAACAGTTCTGTTAACCATTTCTTCAGTATTGAAAAGCAATGAAAGAAGGACTTGAATTATTGTGATTGATGATTAACTGATGATTAATGATGTAATTGATTCCAAATGTGTTCTCACAAAGATGTTTAAATTGATGTATCTATGTATGAATAGTTAGTGTTCTGATCTGATGAAGGGTGTAAGCTTTGAAGCCCGAAACGGAAAACATGGAATGCTTTTGCTACTATGTAAGTTATGTATGAACATTTGGTTCAATAAACTTTTTGTGCAACAATCATCTTGACTTATTCTATGCACTATATAATTGCTGTGTGCTGTTCTCGCTTTCTACTGTGACTATATATATATATATATATATATATATTATAAAACGAATCAATCAGCGCTGAACACAACACATAAGTGAAAAATTAAACAGTTAATTAAAAAATGCAGCTCGAATACTATAGGTCAAAATACCAAATCCCACATTACAAAGTAAAAGCAACAGTACAGCGCATAAATAAATAATCTAAGTGAAATGAAAAAGTGACACTCTATTAGTGCATCAAAATACAAAAGTCCATATATTTACAGGAACAATAAATGGAGATGTCAGAAAAGAGATCCGCTGGTGCAATGTGCCTTCAATCGACAAAAATAAGTGATGATGTGATTCCTTCACCAATAATCAAGATGAACTCTCACCTCAAAATATGGACCCCTGATTTAACAGACAGGTCAGAAAACGCATGTTCCCATCATGGGTAACTCACAGCATTCAGTAGATATAGCGGTAGTGCTCAAAAATTGAATCCTTTTCAGTATCCTCAATTTAATATGATTCCATAAAAAACATAAGAAAACAAAATCTAGTGCTCTCTGTTTCCACAAATTTATTTAAAACAGAAGTAAAAGAGATACACTCACATTCTGGTGCACTGATCTCCAGTGCTGAGTGCTGGGCATGAAAACAAATGTATCACAACGTCCATGCATGGATCAGTATAGCAGCCCGCGGGTGACGTCACGGCTTAGGTCACGTGGTCCGTACGCGTTGCGTCCCCAAAAGTAGGCGGGACTTCATCAGCGGCGACGGCGTGACGTCGAACGGCCGCTTTTAAGCTGGTATACTGATACTGAGCCAATGAAAAAGAAGGTAGTGTGCAAGGCAATTTCACAGAGATAACACACATCGAGCGTGACTCCGGAAGCCAAATTAACACTTAGATAATTACCAGAGAGAGAGGAAGAGTTATAAAAACTATTGAAACTAATAACACAGAGGAGTGCATATGAATTGAGCCACATCAATGGCAACTTACATACGCACCAACCTGGTGCCCTCAAATGGGGCTTATTAGATAACAACAAGAAAAATGTCTAATTACCTTTAAAAGAGCAGTGTTATAGCACAAATGCGGGGACACATAAATGTATCTCAAACCATCATTGCACCACTAAAAAGATATAAATAAAAAATAATAAATAAAACCACAATGCTGCCGACGCCATCAGCAAGCAATACTGATCCATGCATGGAGACAACAATTTAATACAAATAAGTTACATAATAAAAAGAAATGCCAAAATAAATGACAGAAAATGAGATATAGATAGAAAATATAATAAATATAAAAATAAAAATAAAAATAAAAATACAAATAAAAATAAAAATAAGAAAATAAAAATAGAAATAAAAAATATATAAAATATAAAAATAAAAATAAAAATAAATAACACATACATAAGTGAAATTAGCAAAACTATCTATCCGAAATGAAGCAATTTAAATCAAAGTCAACGTTCAAGCCACTTGGGGCAAGAACCTTTGTTTCATGTATCCAATGCGACTCACGTCTGCTCAGTTGGCGTATGAAGTTGCCTCCACGCCAATGTTTCGTAACCTTCTCTATCCCCCAGAAACTCAAACTCTTGGGATTCTGAGCATGTACCAATTTAAAATGACGAGACACATTGTGTGTCCTCAGACCCTTCTTAATATTATTCACATGCTCACCAAGCCTCACATGAAGAGGCCTAGACGTCCTGCCAATATATTGGAGGCCACATCCACATTGTAACATATATACCACCCCTACCGTGGAGCAAGTGATCAGTTGATCAATCATGTACTCCCTGTTGTTACTAGTAGCAACGAAGGATTTCCTCTTTTTTATATTACATCTGGAGTGTTTGCAAGCAGTACACCTACCACAAGCATAAAAACCAGACAAAAAAGAAAAAAGCCTGCTTTCAGTTTGTACGGGAGGATCAATGACACTGGGGGCTATCTGATCACGTAACGAGGGAGCCTTTTTATATATAAAAGAGGGACGTGCGGGTAACAAAGGTCCTAATACCCGATCCTGTTTCAATATAAACCAGTTTTTGGCAACTAATTTTTCGAATTTCTTGTACTGGACATTATAATCCAGAACCATTCTGAAGTTAGTACCTCCATCTGCTGGTTCTTTTATTTTATCTCCTAATAAAAGAGATCTATCTAACTGTTGTACTCGAGCTACTTCATGATCTAGACTAGATCTATCATAGCCTTTTTCCTGAAATTTAGAGGATAGAATTTGAGCCTGAAGGGCAAAATCGTCCACTTTGGAACAATTCCGTCTCAATCTTACATACTGTCCTCTGGGGATGTTGCACAGCCAAGACTTATGGTGGCAGCTCCCCAGAGGAATGTATGAATTACGATCGGTGGGTTTAAAATAATTCTTCAAAGACAACCCATCAACATCTTTAACGATCTCCAAATCAAGGAATACCATACGTTCCTGACTAATGTTCCAAGAGAGCTGGATGTTCTTATCATTCGTGTTCATGGTCCCGATGAAATTACGCCAACTGAGCAGACGTGAGTCGCATTGGATACATGAAACAAAGGTTCTTGCCCCAAGTGGCTTGAACGTTGACTTTGATTTAAATTGCTTCATTTCGGATAGATAGTTTTGCTAATTTCACTTATGTATGTGTTATTTATTTTTATTTTTATATTTTATATATTTTTTATTTCTATTTTTATTTTCTTATTTTTATTTTTATTTGTATTTTTATTTTTATTTTTATATTTATTATATTTTCTATCTATATCTCATTTTCTGTCATTTATTTTGGCATTTCTTTTTATTATGTAACTTATTTGTATTAAATTGTTGTCTCCATGCATGGATCAGTATTGCTTGCTGATGGCGTCGGCGGCATTGTGGTTTTATTTATTATTTTTTATTTATATCTTTTTAGTGGTGCAATGATGGTTTGAGATACATTTATGTGTCCCCGCATTTGTGCTATAACACTGCTCTTTTAAAGGTAATTAGAAATTTTTCTTGTTGTTATCTAATAAGCCCCATTTGAGGGCACCAGGTTGGTGCGTATGTAAGTTGCCATTGATGTGGCTCAATTCATATGCACTCCTCTGTGTTATTAGTTTCAATAGTTTTTATAACTCTTCCTCTCTCTCTGGTAATTATCTAAGTGTTAATTTGGCTTCCGGAGTCACGCTCGATGTGTGTTATCTCTGTGAAATTGCCTTGCGCACTACCTTCTTTTTCATTGGCTCAGTATCAGTATACCAGCTTAAAAGCGGCCGTTCGACGTCACGCCGTCGCCGCTGATGAAGTCCCGCCTACTTTCGGGGACGCAACGCGTACGGACCACATGACCTAAGCCGTGACATCACCCGCAGGCTGCTATACTGATCCATGCATGGACGTTGTGATACATTTGTTTTCATGCCCAGCACTCAGCACTGGAGATCAGTGCACCAGAATGTGAGTGTATCTCTTTTACTTCTGTTTTAAATAAATTTGTGGAAACAGAGAGCACTAGATTTTGTTTTCTTATGTTTTTTATGGAATCATATTAAATTGAGGATACTGAAAAGGATTCAATCTTTGAGCACTACCGCTATATCTACTGAATGCTGTGAGTTACCCATGATGGGAACATGCGTTTTCTGACCTGTCTGTTAAATCAGGGGTCCATATTTTGAGGTGAGAGTTCATCTTGATTATTGGTGAAGGAATCACATCATCACTTATTTTTGTCGATTGAATATATATATATATATATATATATATATATATATATAGTATCTCACAAATGTGGGTACACTCCTCACATTTTTGTAAATATTTTATTATACATTTTCATGTGACAACGCTGAAGAAATTACACTTTGCTATAATGTAAAGTAGTGAGTACACAGTTTGTATAACAGTGTCAATTTGCTGCCCCCTCAAAATAACTCAACACACAGCTATTAACCTCCCTGGCGGTATGATTCGTTCTGGTTTTAGGTGCTGAAAGCGGTACAATTATTTTGCATGGAAATTTTGGCGTTTTATATTGTAGTCCCGAAATTCTTAGGAATAACTCTCTTAAATCTGTTCAAACCAGAGTCTAGCAGACATCCCGGGTATGATAACGTTTATAATATAATAAAGAATAATAAAAATTATTCAATAATGTAATCAAATCCTAAAACACTGAAAAAGGGACACTTTCTGGTTGCTATGGACAATCTCCAAATTCTAGGCAGAAAAAACAGTATTTATAATATAAAAGTGCATGCAGGGCACTGCACAGACCACTAGGGACAAAGAGGGTGTGTATTTTTTTTATACAGTAGTGTAAAATATGTGTTTTGTGTCTTTTTACTTTTTTGAATTTGGCGCCAATCTCCGCTCCCATGCGCCGTCACGTCGCAGGGAACGGAGCTCGGCGGCATTCGGCACTGTGTGAATCGAGCGGAGGACTATAAGAAGATTGCCAAGACCCTGAAACTGAGCTGCAGCATGGTGGCCAAGACCATACAGTGGTTTAACAGAACAGGTTCCACTCAGAACAGGCCTCGCAATGGTCAACCAAAGAAGTTGAGTGTATTTACTCAGCATCATATCCAGAGGTTGTCTTTGGGAAATAGACATATGAGTGCTGCTGTCATTGCTGCAGAGGTTAAACGGATGGGGGAGGGGTCAGCCTGTCAGTACTCAGATCATACGCCGCACACTGCATCAAATTGGTTGGCGTGGCTGTCCTCCCAGAAGGAAGCCTCTTCTAAAGATGATGCACAAGAAAGCCGGCAAACAGTTTGCTGAAGACAAGCAGACTAAGGACATAGATTACTGGAACCATGGTCTGATGAAACCAAGATAAACTCATTTGGTTCAGATGGTGTCAAGCATGTGTGGAGGCAACCAGTTGAGGAGTACAAAGACAAGTGTGTCTTGCCTACAGTCAAGCATGGTGGTGGGAGTGTCATGGTCTGGGGCTGTCGGCACTGGGGAGCTACAGTTCATTGAGGGAACCATGAATGCCAACATGTATTGTGACATACTAAAGGAAAGCATTATCCCCTCCCCTTGGAGACTGGGCCACAGGGCAGTATTCCAACATGATAACAACCCCAAACACACCTCCAAGATGACCACTGCCTTGCTAAAGAAGCTAAGGGTAAAGGTGATGGACTGGCCAAGCATTCAGACCTAAACCCTATTTAGCGTCTGTGGGGCATCCTCAAATGGAAGGTGGATGAGTGCAAGGTCTCTAACATCCACCAGCTCCGTGATGTCGTCATGGAGGAGTGTAAGCCCTTGTACACACGGTCGGAGATTCTGACGGAATGTGTCCGATCGGACCATATTGTCGGATAATCCGACTGTGTGTGGTCTCCATCGGACTGTTTCCGTCGGAATATCCGATGGACCAAGTTTTCCAACTTGTCTATAAAATTTTCCGACAACATGCTCCGATTGGACATACTCCGATCATGTGTAGCCTACTCCGACGGACAAAGTGCCACGATTGCTCAGATCAAATTCCTAGACCAAAGCTATTGGCTACTAGCCTGAACATAGTCCCGTCGTAATGAAATAACGTCATCATGTTATGTACAATCGGATTTTCCAACAACTTTGTCCGACCATGTGTATGCAACAGTTTCGGACAAAATCCGTCAGACAAAATCCGTCGGACAAAATCCAACGGATTTGGTTGTCAGACCGTGTGTACAAGGGCTTAGAGGACACCAGTGGCAACCTGTGAAGCTCTAGTGAATGCCATGCCCAAGAGGGTTAAAGGAGCCTGAGCTTGTTTGGCTGGGCTTCTCCCATGGGTCACAGGAGTGCAATTCGTTTTCACTCCTGTGATCCGTCTTCAGCAGAGTCTGAAGTTCGCTCTCTGCTGACGTCACAGGGATCAGTCCAGGCACTGCGTCATCACGACAATAAAGTCTGGATTCACCATGTGTCTGGACTGATACCTGCCTCAGCCTCTCAACGAGCCACTGAGAGACTGAGACGGCCGCTCTCTGCCCCTCCACAGCTCAGCGCTCCAGTGAGCGTGGGAGGGGGGCAGAGCAGAGAGCCGCTGACTGACAGCCAGTGGCTCTCTGTTTCCGGAAGCTGTGAGAACTGAGCCATTGGCGTTGTTTGATGGCTCAGCTCTCAGAGTAGAGGCACCATCGATTCTCAGGGTAGAGGCGGACTGATGCTGCATCCACCTAGGTAAGTATGATTATGGGATAAAAAAAGAACATACTTGTCTTTTAAGGCAGTGCTGGAAAATAATGGTGGCCACACAAAATATTGACACTTTGGGCCCAATTTGGACATTTTCACTTAGGGCTGTACTCACTTTTGTTGCCAGAGGTTTAGACATTAATGGCTGTGTGTTAAATTATTTTGAGGGGACAGCAAATTGACACTGTTACACAAGCTGTAGACTCACTACTTTACATTGCAGCAAGGGCAGTATCCCAACAAGATAACAACCCCAAACACACCTCCAAGAAGACCACTGCCTTGCTCATTTCTTCAGTGTTATCACATGAAAAGATATAATAAAATATTTACAAAAATGTGAGGGGTGTACTCACTTTTGTGAGATACTGTATATATACATATATATATATACACACTATATTAGCAAATGTATTGGGACACCGGCTTTTACATGCACATGAACTTTAATGGCATCCCAGTCTAGTTCATATGGCTTTATATTGAGTTGGCCCACCCTTTGCAGCTATAACAGCTTCAACTCTTCTTTGAAGGTTGTCCACAAGGTTTAGGAGGGTGTCTATGGGAATGTTTGACCATTCTTCCAGAAGCACCTTTGTGAGGTCAAGCACTGATGTGGATGTGGAAGGCCTGGCTTGTAGTCTAATTCATCCCAAGGTGTTCTATCAGGGCCAACTCAATATTGAATCCTACGGACTAATGCCCAATACACACAACGAGCCAAGAAAAAGGAAGTTCAATAGCCAGTGTGGCTCCTTCTGCTTGATTCAGAACATGTGTGAACTTTTGTGCGACGGACTTGTCTACACACGATCACAACAAAGTTTTGTCAGCGGAAAATTTGAGAACTTGCTAGCAAACATTTGTTGGCGGAAAGTCCAACAGCAAATGTTCGATGGAGCATACACACATTCAGACTTTCCGACAACAAGCTCACATCCAACATTTTCCATCAGAAAATCCGCCCATGTGTACGCGGCATAAGACTGGGATGACATTAAAGTTCATGTGCGTGTAAAGGCAGTTGTCACAATACTTTTGACAATATAGTGTATGTATGTATACATACACATACCAACACACATGTTTTTATTTTATTTTATTTTTAGACCATTCCTCAATTTGCAGACACAATAAACCCACAAGTCCATGTCTGGATTAAACCATGCTCATATTTAGAACCCCTCCTAGCACTATCCCTCCAATAAGGATCATATGCTGTTCAGCACTACTATATCTACAAATCACATGTAAAACACAAGCATTCCAAGTTACAGATTAAATAGATTTGCATATTGATCATTTCAAAAGTTCTGGTAAATCTCTGGTGTTGCAAAACTCATGACAAATATAATATTACCAGCTGTTATTTAACAAGAGCTTTAAAAACTCATTTAGGGACCTTCTGCAGGCAGCTGATGGACTCTGGAGAATGAATGGATTTATATTCAGATAGTCGAGCTTTGCATTCAAACTCATGGGAAGAGTAATAACAAATTACTGAAGCTTTTTTATGTCTGAATTCATCTCCTTGTTAAACGGGAGCGGCCTTAAGGTCAAGCCGTCAATTTGCTTTTCCAATTTCCATAATGTTATTGTGGAGTGTATTAACGCCACTTGTGTCATTGCATTCAGCTCGCTATTAGTTTTGCAAATGGGTAGATTAATGCTCCTTTTTCGACAAATAAAGAGACCATAATTAATTTTTTTTCACAAGATTCCTTTGTATATGAAAAATTGCTAAAAGAGTTTAAAAAAAAACCAAGCTCATCCTGTTTACCGGCTTGCAGTTAGTTCTTTCTCTATATCTCCCGTTCTTTGCTATGATCTACCTTTGTCTGGCTTTGTGCCCGTTCTTAATTGAAGCCTGGCACTGCACTTGAGCAGATGTACCGGGAACTCAGCTTGAAAAAAAGAAAAGTATTAAAGTTTTGAAAAATAAATATAACTAGAAAAGGAAAAGTTTCCCAATTACATGTTTTTTTTTTGTTTTTTTTTCTCTGAAACTTTTGAGTGTTCTGCCGTTAGAATGTTCAATATAATGGAAAGACATTTTGAAAATATTCTGTTTCTGAAGGCAATGCAGGACTTGTATAGACAACCAACAGAAATAAAAAAAAAGTCTGCCAAAATTTTTTGTATAATATGAATATTAGATGTCATATATAAACCTCCTTCTAAAGGGCAACTTCAGCAAGGATGACAACATGACCAAACAGACAGCATTAAAGTGGTTGTAAACACTCCTGCATCGCTTTTATCTATAGGTAAGTCTAGAATAAGACTTACCTATAGGTAGTGGAAATAACTCCTAAACGTGCGCTGTTTAGGAGGTATTTACCTTGTAGTGCACCGATGATGTCATTGGCGCATGCACTGTGAAGAAATGGACCTCCGTGGCATTTCTTATCTCGTTTGTGCCGTGGCTGACGGCACTCGCGGGCATGCGCAGGCCAGTCACAGAGCCAGAGTTTCTGACCCTAGAAGGAAGAGGGTAGAAGTTGGATGCTTCCGCCAGCGGGGACAGCGCGGGCTTCGATTCATAGTGTGCGATGCATACTAGCCCATTATGCTTTTACTTTGCAGGGAACGACAAAGGATGTAAAACCCAACAGGGTTTACTTCCTCTTTAACTTCTTGACATCCGTGCTATAGCCGAATGATGGCCACAGCGTGGACCTGAATTTCCGGGAGGTCGTCATATGATGGCCTCCGCTGTGCAGGCTCTCCCTGCGTGCACTCTACAGGGCAAATGCGGAGCAGGCTGTGATCATCAAGTCACTGAGTCCCGGCCCCTTACCATGTGATCAGCTGTCAGACAATGACAACTGATCACATGATCAAAACAAAAGCTCGGTGATCGTTTTTTTTTTTCTCCTCACGCTGACAGCAGAGGAGAAAAAAAAGCTGGTCACCGGCTCATCTGAAAGGAACATCGGTCCCGAAGAGGAAGAGGCAATTATGCCTCATCTATGCCACCTGCCATTGCCACCTGACAGTGCCTACAAGTGCCACCTATCAATGCCCACAAGTGCCACCTATCAATGCCCACCAGTGGTGCCAATCAGTGCCACCTAGAAGTACTGCCTATCAGTGTAACCGATCAGTGTCCATAACTGCCTCCCATCAAAGCCCATCACTGCCACCCATCAATGCCCATCATTGGCACCTATCAGTGCTCATCAGTGGCGCCTCATCAGCGTACATCAATGATGGACAAATATTACCTGTTTTAAAATTTTATAACAAAATAAAAAATAAAAAAAATTTAATTTGGTCTTTTTACTTTTTTTTAACAAACAATAAAAACCGCAGAGCTGAAATACCTCCAATAGAAAGCTCTATTTGTGGGAAAAATCATAAAAATTTAATTTGAGTACAGTGTAGCATGACCGCGCAATTGTCATTCAAATTGCATCAGCGATGAAAGCTGAAAATTGGTCTGGCTAGGATGGGGGTTTAAGTGCCCAGTAAGCAAGTGGTTAAAGAGCCTTGTGTTGTACTATGTAAAAATAGGCAGTGTAGCATGTATGTGAAATTATATTGAAATCAAATATGGCTGCCAACGATCAGATCCAAAAAACTGAAAAAACTAAGTTTTCTGATACATCCATACTGACAATATTATTTATATTAAAGAAGAAAATAAAAGTAGGAAGACAAACTGTAAAAGCAACTATAAAGCTGGGTTCACACTGCTGCACTGTGCAACATTGCATGTGATTCGCACCACACTGCTGTCCAATGTCTGTGCGATGCTAATTCAGCCATACAGATTGTATGGCTGATATGGCATCGCATTCGGACCAAAGTCGTGCAGAACCCTTTTTTTGGTCCACACCAGAATCGGATCGCATGGGTGTAAACACTGATTCCTCTCTGAATGGACAGTTTGCACTGAGATATGCGAACCGATCTGGGGGTGTCATTAACTTTGCATTGACACTCCCAGCAGTTTGCATAAGGCAGTGTGAATTGCTTGCGAGTCAGGTACAATGCGGGAACCTGCAGTGGATTCGATGGGTTTCCTGCATCGCACCAATGTGAACTGAGCCTTAAGGGGATGATTTAGTAAAACCGGAGAGTGCAAAATCTGGTGCAGCTGTGCATGGTAGCCAATCAGCTTCTAACTTCTAAGCTTTGACAATAAAACCTGGCAGCTGATTGGTATGCACAACTGCACCAGATTTTGCACTCTCCAGTTTTAGTAAATCAACTCGTAATCATAACAACTGAAATATCATAAACCCTTTGACATGTTCCTTTCCAATAAAAAGTTGTTTATATATATTTTAATCTTTAACAATGATTAGAGTTGCTTCCTGGCATATGATAGTTTTGCTAAGGGGCATAATGAGCATTTCTGAAAATGAGCGTTACCGACTGAAAAATCCTTGCATGAGCAAGTGCCAGTCATTGCTTTTTTATGGAGAAGAGAAAATGATTTTTTCACCTTTCCTTTAAAATGATTGTAAAGTAAAAAAAATAAATAAATAATGGTATACTTTGGTATACAGAGAATTTGCACAGAGCAGCCCAGATCCTCCTCTTCCCGGGTCCCTCCTCGGCTCTCTTGGCCCCTCCCCCTGTTGAGTGCCCCCGCAGAAAATCTCTTGATTTGCTAACTGAGTTTTACTGACAGCAGCAAGAGCCAATGGTGCCGTTGCTTTGTTTAAGCCAATCAGGGGGGAGAGTCCCGAACGGCCAAGGGACTTATGGACATTGTTGGAAAGAGATGGGCTCAGGTCATTTTTAGGGGGGCTGAGGGGGGCTGTTGCAAACAGAATGCTTTTTATCTTAATGCATTGAATGCATTACAATAAAAAACCTTCTGCCTTTACAACCCTTTTTAATGTAAAATTCCTCCTTTCCCAAACAATTGGTGGCCAGTGGCATCCCCCACACCCCAACATTTCTGGCATCAGTGACAGTAAAATACCTTTCCCAAAATCATTTGTGGTTAGTGACAATAAATGCCCCCTATCCTATATCATTGGTTGTCAGTGGCAACACCCACCCAACCCTTCCAAACAGTAGTGGCAGTGCTGGAAATAAACAACATATATAATCCATTGTACTGAACATCAGCAATCATAAGCAGTCACATTCTCCTTCTTCTCCTACCTTCCTTTATTTCTGCGAGGATGGGGAGGGCTGGCTGTAAACAAAGACAGTTTTTTTCACTCATAATCACTGTGATTAGTTCACTGCGATCACAAGGTACAGAGCAACTCTGATTGGCTTTTTTTAATTTTTCCTGTAATCTTTGCTGTCTAATGACATTGCAATTATAAGTGTTGTGAGTGTACCTTGTGCGTGCAATGCTCTCAGCACAAGGACATTTTTAGAGTGACAGCTAATATCATCTAAATACAAGAGGTACAGTCATGGCCGAAATTGTTGGCACCCCAGAAATTTTTCCAAAAAATCAAGTATTTCTCACAGAAAAGTATTGAAGTAACACATGTTTGCTATACATGTTTATTCCCTTTGTGTGTATTGGAACAAAACAAAAAAAGGGAGGAAAAAATCTAATTGGACATAATGTCACACAAAATTCCAAAAATGGGCTGGTCAAAATTCTTGCCACCCTTTCAAAATTGTGGATAAATAAGATTGTTTCAAGCATGTGATGCTCCTTTAAACTCACCTGGGGCAAGTAACAGGTGTGGGCAATATGAAAATCATACCTGAAAGTAGATAAAAAGGAGAGAAGTTCACTGAGGCCGCGTACACACGCGGGCGGACTGTTCGCTCAACTTTGTCCGCTGAACAGTGTTTCGGCGGACAGTCCGCTCGTGTGTGGGCTTCAGCTGACAGTTTCAGCGGACAGTCTGATGAACAAAGTTTTTCGGAAATTCCGAAAAACTGTCCGCTGAAACTTGGTTTGAGCGGACAGTCCGCCCGTGTGTAGGCTTGTTCGTCAAACTAAGTCTCGCGCATGCTCAGAAAGAATTTACACGCCGAAGGTTGCATTGCAGTGTATAGGATGTCGTTTTCTAGTCCCGTCGTACGTGCCGTTCACGTCATCGCGCACGGTTTCAGCGGACTGTTCGTTCGTCGTGTGTGGGCAAGTCCGTCCATGCTAATTTTGAGCGGACTGTCCGCTGAAACTGTTTGACGAACAAAGTTGAGCGAACAGTCCCCGCGTGTGTACGCGGCCTTAGTCTTTGCATTGTGTGTCTGTATGTGCCATACTAAGCATGGACAACAGAAAGAGGAGCAGAGAACTGTCTGAGGACTTGAGAATCCAAATTGTGGAAAAATATCAACAATCTCAAGGTTACAAGTCCATCTCCAGAGATCTATATTTGCCTTTGTCCACAGTGCGCAACATTATCAAGTTTGCAATCCATGGCACTGTAGCTAATCTCTCTGGACGTGGACGGAAGAGAAAAATTGATGAAAGGTTGCAACGCAGGATAGTCCGGATGGTGGATAATTAGCGCCAAACAAGTTCCAAAGAAATTCAAGCTGTCCTGCAGGCTCAGGGAGCATCAGTGTCAGGGCAAACTATCCGTCGGTATTTAAATGAAATGAAACGCTATGGCAGGAGACCCAGGAGGACCCCACTGCTGCCACAGACATAAAAAATCAAGACTACAGTTTGCCAAAATGTACTTGAGTAAGCCAAAATCCTTCTGGGAAAATGTCTTGTGGATAGATGAGACCAAGATAGAGATTTTTGGTTAAGCACATCATTCTGTTTACCGAAAACGGAATGAGGCCTACAAAGAAAAGAACACAGTACCTACAGTGAAATATGGCGGAGGTTCAATGATGTTTTGGGGTTGTTTTGCTGCCGGGTGCCTTGAATGTGTGCAAGGCATCATGAAATATAAGGATTACCAAAGGATTTTGGGTTGCACTATAGAGCCCAGTGTCAGAAAGTTGGGTTTACGTCTGAGATCTTGGGTCTTCCAGCAGGACAATGACCCCAAGCATACGTCAAAAAGCACCCAGAAATGAATGGCAACAAAGCGCTGGAGAGTTCTAAGGCTGGATTCACACCTATGCATTTTTTGTGCTTTTTGCATTTTGCAGATTTGCACTGCAGATCGCGTTCCATAGGAAACCATGTTAAATGGACTGTAGTGCAAGTCTGCAAAATGCAAAAAGAACTAAAAATGCATAGGTGTGAATCCAG
The DNA here is from genome assembly GCF_037356315.1 of Lithobates pipiens. Taxonomy (NCBI): domain Eukaryota; kingdom Metazoa; phylum Chordata; class Amphibia; order Anura; family Ranidae; genus Lithobates; species Lithobates pipiens. The sequence continues at coordinate 106,579,162 of NW_027507764.1, read as the reverse complement.
CCTAAAGTGGAGAAATCTTAAAATTGCTGTTGGGAAAAGGCACCCTTCCAATAAGAGAGACCTGGAGCAGTTTGCAAAGGAAGAGTGGTCCAAAATTCCATGTGAGAGGTATAAGAAGTTTATTGATGGTTACAGGAAGCGACTGATTTCAGTTATTTTTACCAAAGGGTGTGCAACCAAATTTTAAGTTAAGGGTGCCAAGAATTTTGACCAGCCCATTTTTGGAATTTTGTATGACATTATGTCCAATTTGCTTTTTTTCCTCCCTTTTTTTGTTTTGTTCCAATACACACAAAGGGAATAAACATGTGTATAGCAAAACGTGTTACTGCAAAACTTTTTTGTGAGAAACACTTGATTTTCGTGAAAAATTTCTGGGGTGCCAACAATTTCGGCCATGACTGTATGTGTATTCTTCCTTGACTCTCGGTGTGCTTTGTGTATTTCTTCCAGATCTGTGCAGTATTCCAGTGTGAAACTTTGCCTCTGTGCAGGAGCTTCCTGTAATTAAGAGTGGTCACTGCTGGTCTCTCCATGTGTAGGGTGACTGGTCCTTGTATTCGCCCCCTCCTGTAGTGTTCTGCAGGCTATGTACAGCACTGTGATGTCACTGCTACTTTTACAAGGTAATATCTAAAGTTTTAAAGGCATCCGGTGCACACAAAGATGACATATCCATGACAAACCAATCAGCTTACAGGATGTTTTTGACAAAGCTTAGTTGAAGAAGCTGACGTTAGAAGCTGATTGGCTACAATGCACAGCTGCACCAGATTTTGCACTCTCAAGTTTAGTAAATCAACCCCTATATTTGCTTTAAATGTATTAATTTAGAATTTGCTTGTTAACCGCTTCTGGATCACCCACAGTACATTCACTGCAGACAGGCGGCATGGGAAGCTGGTAGGTGATCCAGCCTGTTTCTGATTAGGGGCGGGCAGAGCACTGCTCCTGTGACCTCTGTGTCCACCAGACACAGAGGATTACAATTGCTGTTAATTATGTGATCACTATGATTGGCCATAGCGATCACATGATATCAATGTAAACAAACGGCCATGAATGGATTTCCATTCATAAACAGCTTGCCTACAGTTGTGATTTTTGATTGGCCCAAAGCAATCACATGGTACCTGGCTACCTGTACCACGTGATTAGCTGTAGCCAATCAAAGATCACAACCATAAGCAATGTGTTCATGAATAGGGATGAGCCAAACACCCCCCGGTTCGGTTCGCACCAGAACTTTCGAACGGACCCCAAATTCGTACGAACGTTAGAACCCCATTGAAGTCTATGGGACTCGAACGTTCGAAATTAAAAGTGTTAATTTTAACGGCTAATATGCAAGATACTGTCCTAAAAAGGGTTTGGGGACCTGGCTCCTGCCCCAGGGGACATGGGTCACTGCAAAAAAAACTTTTAAAAACAGCACTGATTTTAATGACAATTAAAATGAAAAAAAAAAGAAGAAATATTCCTTTAAATATGGTGCCTGGGGGGTGTCTGTAGTATGCCTGTGAAGTGCCACGTGTTTCCCGTGTTTAGAACAGTCCCTGCACAAAATGACATTTAACGGAAATAACGTCATTTAAAGCTGCTTGCGGTTTTAATGTTATATCTGGTTCCTGCAATATGGTTGAAAATCATTGAGAAAAATGGAATGGGTAGCCCTCCCTGCCCATTACCAGCCCCTTTGGGTCTTGTACGCATATTAAGGGGAACCCCGTAACCATATTAAAAAAAGGAAATACGTGTGGCCCCCAGGCCCTATATACTCAGAACAGCAGTATACAGGCGGTGCAAACAAGACAGGGACTGTGTAGGTTTGTTGTGTTAAGTTGAATCGGTTTGTAATTTTCAACTGGTACATTTTTAAAGTGTAGCTCCAGTCAAAAAAACTATTTTTAAGCTTTTTGGAAAACATAGGGAAGGGTTATCACCCCTGTATAATTTGTTTTGCCGTCCGTCTTTTTCAGAGCACGCAGACAGCACGCACAATCTTCTAACACTGACTGAAAGCTCTATTTAAAACAAGCAAGATATTTAGCTATATAGGTGGATATAGCAGTGTATACTGCGTTCAGAGCACGCAGACAGCACGCACAATCTCCTAACACTGAGGCCGCGTACACACGGGCGGACTGTTCGCTCAACTTTGTCCGCTGAACAGTGTTTCAGCGGACAGTCCGCTCGTGTGTGGGGCTTCAGCGGACAGTTTCAGCGGACAGTTTGACGAACAAAGTTTTTCGGAAATTCCGAAAAACTGTCCGCTGAAACTTGGTTTGAGCGGACAGTCCGCCCGTGTGTAGGCCACTTTCGAAATGAGCAAACTGTTCCCGCTTGGAGGAAAGTCTGCTCATTTCGAGCGCGTCTCCAGGTAGGCGGGGCCCGCGAAGGAGACGTCGTGGGCCCCGCCGCCTGGTATGGACTTAAAGGGGAACCCCAACGCCGAAAAAAATCGGCGTGGGGGTCCCCCCAAAGTCCACAACAGACCCTTGTCCGAGCACGCTACCCGGCCGGCCAGGAAAGGGGGGCGAGCGAGCGCGCCCCCCTCCCGAGCCGTACCAGGCCGCGTGCCCTCAACATGGGGGGTGCCTTGGGGAAGGGGGGGCCGCGCGGCCCCCCCACCCCAAAGCACCTTGTCCCCATGTTGATGAGGACAAGGGCCTCTTCCCGACAACCCTGGCCGTTGGTTGTCGGGGTCTGCGGGCGGGGGGCTTATCGGAATCCGGGAGCCCCCTTTAATAAGGGGGCCCCCGGATACCGGCCCCCCACCCTATGTGAATGAGTATGGGGTACAATGTACCCCTACCCATTCACCTGTAAAATAAAAGTACCCCAAAAAAAAAAACACAACACACGAGATAAAATATTTTATTGCACAGCTCCGGGGGTCTTCCGTCTTCGGGGGTCTTCTCGCCGGACTCCTCCTCTATATTCTTGTAGCTCTTTTGCTAGCGGAGGAGTCCGGCTTTCTTCCTCCCCGCCGCCGGCCTCTTCTCCCGACTTCGGGGGTCTTGTCCCCCTCTTCGGTTCTTCTGCCGGGCCACCGCGCCTTCTTATAGCTCTTTTACAGGCGGTGGCCCGGTCTTCTGTCGCCGCCGCCTTCCGTTCTTCTGCCGGGCCACCGCGCCTTCTTATAGCTCTTTTAGAGGCGGTGGCCCGGTCTTCTGTCGCCGCTGTCGCCTTCCGGTCGCCTTCCGTTCTTCTTCTTGTTCTTCTTCTTCTTCTCCAGGAGATGTTGACACGTCGCTCTCTCCGGCCGGAATGCCAGAGCCGCGCTGTGCGGCCACTTATATAGGGACAATGGGGCGGTGTCACATGGTATATGTCACATGGGTTGGTCACATGGTGACCCCGCCCCCTTCCTATGTCATAGTCCCCATGTGACATCAACCCATGTGACCAACCCATGTGACATATACCATGTGACACCGCCCCATTGTCACTATATAAGTGGCCGCACAGCGCGGCTCTGGCATTCCGGCCGGAGAGAGCGACGTGTCAACATCTCCTGGAGAAGAAGAAGAAGAACAAGAAGAAGAACGGAAGGCGGCGGCGACAGCGGCGACAGAAGACCGGGCCACCGCCTGTAAAAGAGCTATAAGAAGGCGCGGTGGCCCGGCAGAAGAACCGAAGAGGGGGACAAGACCCCCGAAGTCGGGAGAAGAGGCCGGCGGCGGGGAGGAAGAAAGCCGGACTCCTCCGCTAGCAAAAGAGCTACAAGAAGATAGCGGAGGAGTCCGGCGAGAAGACCCCCGAAGACGGAAGACCCCCGGAGCTGTGCAATAAAATATTTTATCTCGTGTGTTGTGTTTTTTTTTTTGGGTACTTTTATTTTACAGGTGAATGGGTAGGGGTACATTGTACCCCATACTCATTCACATAGGGTGGGGGGGCCGGTATCCGGGGGCCCCCTTATTAAAGGGGGCTCCCGGATTCCGATAAGCCCCCCGCCCGCAGACCCCGACAACCAACGGCCAGGGTTGTCAGGAAGAGGCCCTTGTCCTCATCAACATGGGGACAAGGTGCTTTGGGGTGGGGGGGGCGCGCGGCCCCCCTTCCCCAAGGCACCCCCCATGTTGAGGGCACGCGGCCTGGTACGGCTCGGGAGGGGGGGCGCGCTCGCTCGCCCCCCTTTCCTGGCCGGCCGCGAAGCGTGCTCGGACAAGGGTCTGTTGTGGACTTTGGGGGGACCCCCACGCCGATTTTTTTCGGCGTTGGGGTTCCCCTTTAAGTCCATTCCAGGCGGTGGAGCGCGCGACGTCTCTGTCGTGGGCCCCGCCTACCTGCACACGCGCTCGAAATGAGCGGACTGTTGCCTCGTGTGTGGGCGAGTCCGTTCATTTCAAAAGTTGCGCGGACTTAGTACGACGAACAAAGTTTGCCGTATTTGTCCGCTCAAAAAGTGCCGTGTGTGGGCATGTTCGTTCATTCAAAAGTTTGAGCGGACTGTTTGACGAACTTGGTTTCGGCAGACAGTCCCCGCGTGTGTACGCGGCCTGACTGAAAGCTCTATTTAAAACGAGCAAGATATTTAGTTATATAGGTGGATATAGCGGTGTATACTGCGTTCAGAGCACGCAGACAGCACGCACAATCTCCTAACACTTACTGAAAGCTCTATTTAAAACGAGCAAGATATTTAGCTATATAGGTGGATATAGCGGTGTATACTGCGTTCAGAGCACGCAGACAGCATGCACAATCTCCTAACACTGACTGAGAGCTCTATTTAAAACGAGCAAGATATTTAGCTAGATAGGTGGATATAGCGGTGTATACTGCGTTCAGAGCACGCAGACAGCACGCACAATCTCCTAACACTGACTGAGAGCTCTATTTAAAACGAGCAAGATATTTAGCTAGATAGGTGGATATTTTTTTAATGGTTATCTGCTACCGAACATACAAATTTTTCATTACAAATCAAATATCAGTTAACATACACTTTACAATTTAACAGATAATAAACTATACAAACAAAAGGGAAAAAAACAACTTACATGTCATCTTCCCCCTCCTCCTCCCCAGAAGAAAAATTTATAAGTAGAGCATCACCCCTACTGCTAGGCCCTTCTGGTGGCCCAGGATCCACCTCAGGTAACGGGGCCCTTTTTTTCTTCTTCTTCCCCTGCTTTTTCCTAATCGTGACCCAAGCCACTTCACCCTCCTCATCCGATACTTCTTTTGGGCGTTTCTGAGCCCCCTTAACCGAGACTTCCATCTCCTCCTCCCCAGACCTGTCATCCCCAGCCGAAGAATCGGATGAGGAGACAGTGACCAGACGTCTGCCCGGCCTACATCTCCGAGGAAGGGGAGTGGGAGCAGTAACCTGGGAAACAGAACCCTGTGCCCCCCCCTTATCCAAAAAGGGAGGCCCAACTACCTCCACCTGACCAATATCTGGACCGGGCACCTGAACTTCAGTGACAGGGGCCTGGGCAACATCTGCAGGCCGTACCCCCTTTTCTCTTTGAGGGACCCTACTTGCCTTTTGGGCTCGAGGTGCACCCTGTGGCTCCGCCGTAGGAGTGCTTCCCTGCCTTTCCCCTCCAAAACTCTGCCCAGCAGGAGGAGGTGCACTATCCCCTCCTGGCCCACCACCTGCTGCAGCTTCACCCCTGTAGGCTCTGGGGCATCTGCTAAAGGGATGCCCCATTTGACCGCAAAGGTTGCAGCAGATCAACCCACACGTGTCACCTGAGTGTCCAAACTTATTGCACTTAGTGCAGCGCACAACTGTGCAATCTGCACTCATGTGGGTTGGACACCCACACCTGAAACACCTACGGGGCTGGCCTGGGTAGAACACCAGGATTCTATCTCGTCCCAGGAAAGCACTTCCTGGGACATGTGCAACCGTGTTGCCAGATCTTCTCAAACGAATCCTGGTGTTCCATGCTCCAGTCCATACCCCACGCTCGTCTAAGCATTTATTTAGAGGACACTGCAACTGGCCGTGTCTCCCCAGCCAAGTTGCTATGTCCTCCGGGGGCAGGCTCTCGTTCCTTACTAACACCGTCAGGTTTTTAATCTCCTCCTGCCTACTCAAAGGAATCAGGCGGAACCCTTTCCAGGGATCAGCCCCTTTAACCAACCCAAAAGCGGTTATAAAACGCTCCATAGTCACAGCGTTGGTGAAACTGACATCAAAGTCAGGGGTGCCAGCTGGGTGGATCACAGCAAATAGCTCAACCACCCTGAACCCCAACGCCAGGACCATGTCAACCACTTGACCCCTCGTGGGGCACTGACCTTCACCCTCCCATCTCAGCTGGACCACATTCCTACGCTTGCGCTCCGGACCACCTGTCCCCCTAGACCAAGTACTGGCCCCAGGGGTCTGACCAGCCGGGGGTACCCGAAAGTTACTGGCCCCAAACTGGTGGTACAGGTGGTCCAGAGGCACACTGGACCCAGCCACATTGGCGTAGGAACGCCTTTCACCAAGTGCCGTCAGCAACTTTACCTCCGGTGTCCCCCTTAGTACGGGTCCCGGAGGAGGAGCCTCTGCCACAGACACTGGGGGTACAACATGAGAAGCAGCCCCCTCACTCACGGCATGGGAAGTCACACTCCCCACATCATTTACCCCAGCCTGAACTTTAGGATAGGTCTCATCCTCAGAGCTATAAAGCAAAGCCTCCCAGGCTTCCTGCCACTCCACCTCCATATGGGCCCCGCAGGAATCCACTGACACATGGCTCGGCCCTGATTGAGAACCCTCCAAGCCGCGAATGAACGTCATTGCAGGGTTCTCACCATCAAGCTCGCCCATTGGGCAGTCACCCCAGGCCGTAGCTTGTTCTGGCACTATACAATTAGACATTTCAACATTACTGTTACTGTTACTGTTTACACTCTCTTGACCAGAAAGCAGACCGGAAGTCCTTTGAAAACGACCCTCGGGGTCAACTTCCAGACCCGCCACCGTCACTTCCGGCCGCGGGCTATTCTCGCCATGAACCAGCTCACGCACCGGAAGTGCGTCATCACCCCTTCCCGCGCTACTATTGGCCTCGCGGTCAGTAGCACCACCCCTCCTCCCGCGGGAAGACGGCGTTCTCTTATTCACGGCCGCCATTCCCGAACTGTCAGATGCCATGCCGCCGGCCGACACTGCACCGCTGCCCACAGCGGCAGCCAAGCTGGCTTGACTCTCATATACCCTAGTCCCCTTACCCTGAGACCGGCTTGCAGCAGTGGCAGCCGACAACGCAACTGATGGCGTGCCCTGCTTGCAACCACCGGCTGGGATCACTGGGGACTGTACAGGTAAGTCCATTTTTCCTTTGCTTACTATCCTAGCAAGCTGCACCACTGGTATCTTCTTAACAACACTCCTGTCTTTAATGTCCTTTTGCTGCCTCCTTCCCACTTCACCGGGGTCTAACCTGCCCTCTGGGGACACAGCCTCATTCATAGGCTGGCAACCCTTAGGCTTACCTGACCCCTCTGCAGGATTAGTGGAGTTAGCAGGGCTAGCAGTCTTTTCACCAGGAATGCTCTTCACATTTTCAGCCTTCACAGCACTCTCTCTCTCCAAAACTGTTTCTTTACACACCGCTGGCTTTCTTTCCACCACAGTCTTTCCCTCTGGTTTGTCACTGGCCACCTTTCTTTCCACCGCACTTTCCTTTTCTTCATGGCTGGCTTCCACAGAGGGACCCGCCATTTCCTCCTCCTGCGTTGTGTTCGGGGCTGGATACAGTCTACGGCGTCTCCCTGCCTGGGTCCCCTCGTCACACGCAATTCTCATCGCTTTGTCCACGTTAGATAGAAAGTCTTTCTCACCAGAAGCACTGTCAATCAGGTTGGATAACAGCTCACCCAATATGTTGCACTGCTTCTTCAATCCGTCTATCACCGTCTTATACTCCTGTCTCTTTACAACGCCTGATCTGTCTCTCCGGTTCCTTCGCTCCGCCAGGACCTTCATTTTCTCGCAGTAGCTGCGGGAAGCCTTTACAATTAAGCTTTTAGCTTTCTTTCTTCTGTCTGCAGATTTCTCCACATCCTCTCCTGGCTGTCTCAGAGACCAATCTGCAAGATCCAGCTGGTTCTCCAAAAACAACCTCTCCTCCTTGACGAGCTCCAGGAGCTTAGGGGCTCCACGTCCTTCATTAGGCTGAGAAACAGGCACCTGGCCTGGGCTGACTGAAGTCATCAGCTCCCTCTCTTTCTCCACCACTCTGGAAGTCCTCAGAGATCAGAGCACGCAGCCAGCACACACAAGCTCCTAACACTGACTGACAGCTCTATTATAAAAGATAGATATATAGGTGAATATAGCGGTGTATACTGCGGTCAGGGCACGCAGACAACAACCACTACAGAAGAGCAAGAACGAAAAATCGGCAGATAACGATCGGTGTATACTGTGTTGAAGGTACACAGAACATCCATTAACTGCTACAGATGCCAACACACTACACAAGTGTGGCCTTATATAGTGTGGGGCGTGTACTACACAGCCTGAGCTATGATTGGCCACAGGCATCCTGCCTGTGGCCAATCATGGCTCTCCTCGCTGCCGGCGCTGTGATTGGCCAAGCATGCGGGGTCACAGTGCATGCTTGGCCAATCATGAGCCAGCAATGCACTGCGCCACACGAATTTGGTGCGAACGGCCCATAACGTTCGGAATTTGTCGAACGGGCGAACAGCCGATGTTCGAGTCGAACGCATGTTCGACTCGAACACGAAGCTCATCCCTATTCATGAATATTAAAAAAATATTTTTTTTTACATAGTGTCACCAGTCAGTGTTCCTGATCACAGACACACCAGTGGTATGATGATGCTGTACTGCACTCATGACAAAAGACTGTAGAGGAAAAAAAATGTATTTCATAATTTTCCAAAAAAACTGTAACAAAAAAATGACAACTTCAAAAAACTCACCAGGCCTCCTAATAAATAACTCAGACTGTCTACCGTATATACTCGAGTATAGGCCGACCCGAATATAAGCCGAGGCCCCCAATTTACCCCCAAAAAAACTGGCAAACTTATTGACTCGTGTATAAGCCGAGGGTGAGACATGCCTGTCCATCCCTGTGTGTGTGTCCGTCCATCCCTGTGTGTCCGTCCATCCCTGTGTGTCCGTCCATCCCTGTGTGTCCGTCCATCCATCCCTGTGTGTGTGTGTGTCCATCCATCCATCCATCCATCCATCCCTGTGTGTGTGTGTCTCCATCCATCCATCCATCCATCCCTGTGTGTGTGTGTCTCCATCCATCCATCCATCCATCCCTGTGTGTGTGTGTCTCCATCCATCCATCCATCCATCCATCCCTGTGTGTGTGTGTATCCATCCATCCCTGTGTGTGTGTGTGTCTCCATCCATCCATCCATCCGTGTGTGTGTGTCTCCATCCGTGTGTGTGTGTGTGTGTGTGTGTGTGTGTGTGTGTGTGTCCAGCCTACCTGTGTCCCGAGCCTTTGTCCCGAGCCTCCGTCCCGTGTCGTGCCTTGCCTTCGTCCCGTCCCGTCCCGTCCCGTCCTGTCCCGTGCCTTGCCTTGCCTCCGTCCCGTGCCCTCTTCGTCGGCGGCCATTGTAAAATTCAAAAGCCGCGCCTCCTCCTTCGCCTGTGATAGGCGGAACACTGAATTTCCCAGCAGCCTGTGTTCCGCCTATCACGGACGTCGTATCATCCTCGTCCGTAGTACGAGGATGAGACGACGCCCGTGATAGGCGGAACACAGGCTGCTGGGAAATTCAGTGTTCCGCCTATCACAGGCGAAGGCGGAGCCGGAGGCGCGGCTTTTGAATCATAGAATGGCCGCTGTCTGTCTGCTCGACACGCTGATCGAGCGGGCAGACAGCGATGACTCGAGTATAAGCCGAGGGGGGCACTTTCAGCCTCAAAAAAGAGGCTGAAAATCTCGGCTTATACTCGAGTATATACGGTACTTTCCCAAAAAGGGTTCATTTTGGGAGTGTATGTACTGTCCTGTCATTTTAAGGGCCTTAAGAAATGCATTTTGGTCTAAATGTATGAAGAAATTAGTTTTTTTATTTGGATATGTTTTATAACAGAAAATGGAAAATTTTGTTTTTGTTTTTTTTTATTTAATGTTTGTGTGAGAAAAAATGTATAAATTTCATTTGTGTACAGTGTTACATGACTGCACAATTGCCAGTAAAAATAGCGCAGTAATGAATAGCAAAAAATGCCCTGGTCATGAAACCTTCCAAAGGTCAAGTGGTTAAACTTTTATAGCTAGGATGATGATTAAGTCCTGGTTCACACTGCCACGACTTGTCATGCGACTTGAGAGTTCAAAGTCGCATTACAAGTCGCGCCCCATTAATGACAATGTGAATAAAAAAGGCATCAGCACACCAAGGATTCCGCAAAAGTGTCCAAAGCTTTATTCTTTGTCAGGCAGGGTCACTTGCCTGACAAAGGGGCCCAGTGTGGCTCTGAAATGTTGCTGTATATTTATCATGTGACCACGGAATAAAGCTTTGGACCCTTTCAAGAAATCCTTGGTGTGCTGATGACATTTGTGCATGGGGAACATTGCATTTGGAATTGCCATTAATGACAGTGGAACTGTTCTAATTGTTGCGACTCAAGTCGCTCCGACTAAGAAAAAGGGTCCCTCCACTACTTTGTGGCGACTTCAACGTGACTTTCATTGATTTCTGTCAAAGAAGTCATATGCAAGCCGTGATGATGTCACGCAGGGATGTTGGATTCAAAGTCGCCGGACTTTGAAGCTGCAGCAGTGTGAACAAGGGCTTCAACACTATTAAACCCAAAACCAAAAATTTAATCTATAACAGCTCACCAACTCTTATGCCGCGTACACACGATCGTGCATACACACGGTCACACCAAATTCCGACCGTCAAGAATGTGGTGATGTAAACAAGCACGACGGGACTAGAAAAAAGAAGTTCGATACCCAGTAGCCAATAGTTTCCACCTCGTAGTTGATTTTGAGCATGCGTGAGTTTTTGCGCGTCTGAATTGCATACACACGAACGGAATTTCCGATAGAAAGTTTTTCCTTTGGAAAAATTGAAAACATGCTCTCAAATTTTTGCTGGCGGGAGTTCAGCCAGCTAAATTCCGATGGAGCATACACACGGTCGCATTTTCCGATGAGAAGCTCTCATCAGTCTTTTGCTGGCCGAAATTCTGCTCGTGTGTACATGGCATTAGATTTTGTAGCTACATTACTTTTTCTTTTGGCTTTTTTTGCCCTCTGTTTTGACCCAGTGATCCGCCAGTAACACAACTCCTGTATTATGCCTCATACACACATTCCGATTATCTTACGACATATCGTTTGCATTCTGTTGCATAGAACTAATATTGAATACAACAGTGCAAAATTATCGAACGATCAATCCGAAAGTGATTTTTATCATCCGATTATGTGCTCTACGAAAAGTAAGATTTTTGTCGCACAATTCTGGAAAAACCTTCTGGTGTGCGTAGCTACATATCTGAAATGATGTCAAATACGTGTGACCCCTGTATCCTTCTGGTTTATTTTCATGTTTCCGATCATGCGTGGTGTTCTGAGCGGGAGAAGAGGCCAGACACCGGGAGAAGAGGCTGAACAGAGCAGAGAACTCGGAAGAAGACCCCCGAAGTCAGAAGAAGACCCCCGGAGCTGATTAATAAATTACTTTAAAAACCTGTAGTGTGTTTTTTTATTGACACTTTTTTCCCCAGGTAAATGGGTAGGGGTACGATGTACGATTCAGCATAGGGGGGTATGCTCCTGGAGGGGGAACCCATGCCAGGTTTTTATTTAAAATTTGGCGTGGAGTTCCCCCTCGGGTGCTGATTATTCTGTGAGAGAGGCGACATTGCTTCAATATAGATGGAGATCCGACTTGGAGGCGACTTCCATTGAAATCATTGGGTACAAGTCGCCTAGAAGTCAGATTGAAGTAGTACAGGAACCTTTTTTGAAGTCGGAGCGACTGCTGTAGTGTACTTTAACCACTACAATACAGGGCACTTTCACCCCCTTCCTTCCCAGCCCAATTTTCAGCTTTCAGCGCTCTCGCTCTTTCAGTGACAATTGCGTGGTCATGCTACACTGTACCCAAATGAAATTGTTATCATTTTTTTCGCACAAATAGAGCTTTATTTTGGTGTTATTTATTCACGACTCCGTTTTTTTTTTTTTGCGATATAAGCGCAAAAATAGCGGAAATTTGGAAAAAAAACTATATTTTCTTTTTTCTATTTGAAAAGAAATCCAATAAAATCAAATTTTGTCATAAATTTAAGCCAAAATGTATTCTGCTACATGTTTTTGGTAAAAAAAATTCCGTTAAGTGTATAATAATTGGTTTGTGTGATCACGGACATATGTACGCAAATGATCATGTACATATGTGTGCAGGTGATCACGTACATATGTGTGCAGATAATCATTGGGACATGTGATTTTAGTGGGACATATGTGGGGGACATGTTTTTATTATTAGGGACATGTGTTTTTATTATTTGGGGACATGTATGTTTTGGGGACATGTGTGTTTTGGGGACATATGTGGGGACTGTGTTTGTACTGTGTGGTGTGTTGTGTGTGTACACTACACTGATGATCAGTGAGTAAAAAGCTGTAAAAAGCAGCCAATACTCACTGATCATCAGCCAGCTGCAGCGATCTGCTCTCTTCTCCTCAGCGGTGACTTCCGTGTGAGGAGAGGAGAGCCGATTGCCTAGCAACCGGCTGTTTGTTTACATCACATGACGGCCGTGATTGGACACGGCCGTCATGTGATCAGGAGGGCCAATCACAGAGCCCTCCTGCCGATCTGAGATGTGCCGTGTCCGGGTGACACGAGCACATCGGGATCGCGCCGCTGCGCGGGCGCGCGCGCGCGCGATCCCGCTGCTCCTGAATGACGTTCCCAAACGTCCTATCAGGAGCAGGCGGCTCCCACCCGGCCGTATATACGCATTGGCCGGGTGGGAAGTGGTTAAGAAGGCCCCATTAACTAACATTGATTTTCTCAACAGTGCGACTTGGGGCGACCTGAAGTCGGATCCCGAGTTGCCCCTGTCTGAAACGGCTCTAACAGGAGTACTTACAATAAGCTTTTATTTATTTATGTCAAACTTTTATCCCAAAAGGAAAAAAAATGCTATAGCTGCTTATAAAGTATTAGCTAGAATTAGGCCTCAGTTTCGTAGTGTATCAAAATCTGCTAGTCCATCTAACATTACCCCCCCACAGACTGATGGTCATGCAGTTCAAAGATGTCTCTGTTGCTCTTTCATCCAGAGTGCAGGCACTCTAATGCCTCCTACACACGTTCTGATTATCGGATGATAAAAATTTATTTTGGATTGATCGTTCGATAGTCTGATCGTTAGTACACAGCTTTCGAGAGCCGATCACGACAGTCCGTCCAACAAAATCCGTTAACTAACATTGACTTTCTCAACAGCGTGACTTGGGGCGACCTGAAGCCCTTGTACACACGGTCGGAGATTCCGACGGAATGTGTCCTATCGGACCGTTTTGTCGGATATTCCGACTGTGTGTGGTCTGCATCGGACTGTTTCCGTCGGAATATCCGACGGACCAAGTTTTCCAACTTGGCGGTAAAATTTTCCGACAAAATGCTCCTATCGGACATACTCCGATCATGTGTAGCCTACTCCGACGGACAAAGTGCCGCACATGCTGAGATCAAATTCCTAGACCAAAGCTATTGGCTACTAGCCTGAACGTAGTCCCGTCGTAACGAAATAACGTCATCACGTTATGTGCAATCGGATTTTCCGACAACTTAGTCTGACCGCGTGTATGCAACATCACTTCCGGACCTCTTCCGGAATTAATCCATCGGAATTACTCCGACGGATTTGGTTTTTCGTAATCTCCGACCGTGTGTACAAGGGCTAACAGCTACATCTGCAAGAGAGCTTGTTCTTTTGAAAAACAACAAACTTATACAGTAGGCTGGATCACCAGGGTGCAAATAGGGTCATAAATGCTTAAAAAAGAAAATGCAGCCACCACATCTAACAATTGTTAAGCTGAAATATAATAAATGTATGCTTTTGGGTTTAATACCGCTGTAATGCTTGCTAGATAGGACAATTTACACTTCATCATTGTGTGACATGAGAGCAGGTGGCAGGGTTGCTCCTAGCAGGAAAGAACTCCAATAAATGTCACTGACTCTGTAAGCAGACCTTTCAGCATCTTTTAAGAAAAGATTTGGACTAAGAACCACTGACCTTTAACGCTCTCAGGTCCACTTAAGTGTGTAAACTAATATTACTGGTAAAATGCAGACAGCATACAGTATTTGTGCATTCAATACACCTCCTTTGTATGTGCTTCCTAGGCCCAACTGGAATACAAATCCACAACTTCTCTTCAAATGAAGATTAAACCCTGCCTGGTTCTACTGCCAAGTCACATCCCCTGTCATTCATTTGTTAAATGCTTGACAGTTCACTTCAGCTAGTCATGCAAACTCAAATGTCACCATATTTTATTAGTCCTACACCTTTAGGACTTGGGAAATCAGAAAGATCCTCTGAAAATAAATACAATCTGGGCATATGTCTTTGATGGACATGCAAAAAAATGCAGGACGAAATGTACCAAAAAATACCTCCAAACAAGATAGAGCATTTCCACTATTACTGAAGACACCTATATACACAAAAATGATAGGGACACATTTATGTGTGTAGGCGGAGTCTTGCTATAATTAGGGCCAGGCATTCATTTGAATGCGGAAAGCAGTGAGGAAAGAAAATGGGTGTGGCTCAAAGGGTTGTAGTTAGAGTCTGAGATGAACGAGGGATGGAGGAAGAAAGTAAGGGAGAGAGAAAGAAAGAACGAAAGAAAGAAAGAAATAGGGAGGGAAGGAAAGAGAAAGAAGGAAAGAAAGAGGGATGGAGGAACAGCAGGCCCAGACCCTACACCACAATAGAAATATGTATATTCCAGAAAGTTTAACAATCAGCAGATAACGATACTCCAAACACCTGGTGTTGGCGCTTCAATCATCATGGCACCATGGTTGTTATGGTGTCAGGATGATTGAAGCGCATTATTTCTTGTAATATAAAATGAAATGGTTCACCTGACCATAATGCAGAATCAGTGGGAGCCCTGAGTGTGTCACTTGCCACGTCACCTGCCACCATCAGGTGTCCCCAGAGGAGTCCCTCCTTACATCAGGTGCCACCAGAAGAGTCCCTTCTTACATCAGGTGCCACCAGCAGAGTCCCTCCTTACATCAGGTTCCCCAGCAGAGTCCCTCCTTACATCATGTGTCCCTAGCAGAGTCCCTCCTTACATCAGGTGCCACCAGCGGAGATCCTCCTTACATTAGGTGTCTCCAGCCAGCGGAGTCCCTCCTTATATCAGGTGTCCCAAGCCAGCAGAGTCCCTCCTTACATCAGGTGTCCCCTCATCACCTGTGTGCGTGCCGCTAGTGATTTGGCCTCTGCGCCATTACATAAGACCAGCTTGTGAAGGCCGAAGAGAAGGACCAAGAGGTGAGCCTGGGTTTCACCTCTTCTTTCTTCCTCATGATAGCTGGTCTTCAGTAAAATGGTGGCCGGTGGAGAGATTTTATGAGTCAGGCCGAGGACCATTAGTGCCGGCGGAAAAAACTGGAAAAATGCAATTTCCTGGGACATCTCCCAGGAAACGGTAAGACCGGAACAAAGATCTAAATCCCGGGAAAGTCCTGGGAAATTCGAGGATAGTTGGCAACTATGCACACACAGCATAACTAAAGGCCTCAATATCCCACAATCATTAATAGGGATTTAATGAAGATAAAAATAAAGTAAAATTACTAAAATTACTAAAATAACATAAAGGGGTTGTAAACCCTCGTGTTTTTTCACCTTAATGCATCCTATACATTAAGGTGAAAAAACTTCTGACAGTGACCCGACCCCCCAGCCCCCCATTTTATTCACCTGAGCCCCTTGATCCCTCAGCGGAGATGCGCTGTACCACTCTGCCTGGGGTTCTCGGCTCTTGATTGAATAAATTCATAGCAGTGCAGCCATTGGCTCCCACTGCTGTCAATCAAACACAATGACGCTGGCGCCGGGGGGGGGGGGCAGAGTCCTGCATTCTGCGTCTATGGACACAAATGCTGGACTCGGGAGTGCACCTGCAAGGTAACCACTTGGGAGAGCGTTTCTCCTAGGGGGATATAGGATGCAGGGAGGAGCCGATAGAGCTGATAGAAGAGGATGATCGGGGCCACTCTGTGCAAAACGAACTGCACACTGGGGGTAAGTATGACATGTTTGTTATTTTAAAGAAAAACAAGCCTTTACAATCACTTTAAAAGAGAAGTTCAGTTTTGTTTTTTTTTAATCATGTTTACCTAGGTGGATGCAGCATTGGCCTGATGCTGCATCTGTCCCCTGTCAGCTCTAAGACTGAGAACCGAGCAAAGACCGATCTGTAAGCACAGCGAGCTGGTGGCTGTCAGTGGAGCACTGGGCTGTGGAGGGGCGGAAGCAGCTAGCTCAGGGTCTCAGCGGCTCGCTGAGAGACTAAGCCGGGGTGCCAGTCCAGGGTTGTGGGTAGATACCAACTTTATTTTCCCGGTCTTGCTGGAGCCTGGGCTGGTTCTGTGATGTCAGCCGACAGTGGGCTTCAGCCCACTGTCTGTTGAAATCGGGATACAAGATTGTAGAACGAACTGCACTCCTGTGATCCAAATAAGTACAGAAAAAATGAGTGTCCTAATATTAAAAGTAAAAGTCAGCAGCTATAGTATGTGTAGCTGCACACTTAAAATTTTTGGAGGGTGGGTGGAACTCCGCTTTAAGGTGAGCGGCCATTGCACTCACTGGTGGATTTCATTCGCTTTCCTCGATTAAGCACCGGACTGCATGAATACTATTTTCATCACTGGATTCAGAATATATATAGTTTATATATATATATATTAGCACTTGGTTGCACTTGACTATTATTTCACCACATATCTTAGGTACCTTTTAATCAGTATTTGGCACTCTATTTGTGGTGCATTTTCTCTCAGGTAAACTTTGTTTTATGGTGACCACCTATGAGTGAATTCTTTTATGCACTAAACTGTACAACTATGTCAATATTTGCAAGACAAAATCCTGCTCTCTTTCTGGTCATATTAACATTTTGTTGTCTAAACTAAAGCCCAAATCCGGGCAAAAAATGTTTTCTCCCATGCAGTGGGGCTGTGCCTGCACTGCACAGGTCAACTGCTCATTTTCTAGGGGTGAGCAGAAAGCATTTACTTGACTGATCCTCCAGAAAATGGCGCTCCTCCTACAGTCTAGCGGTGGACTGCTCCTGGTCTATGGAGCCTGCTTTAGGCATGATGATGTGATCCACTATTCAAGACCACAGGATTGCGGGGTTGCCGGACCGGTCTTATGCTGGGAGGATCAGAGGATAAAGTACATCTCTACTCTCCTCTCCCCTAGAAAAAAAACGAGCAGTTAACCCGTGCAGTGACTTTTTTGACCAGAGTTGGGCTTTAATAGGGTTGGTATTCATTTTGGACATGTGCAGCTATTTTTAAACATTGCATTATTAAAAGGTAACTGCACTTTCATGAAATAAAAATGAAAAAAAAATATTACAACATATACAAATTTTACACATACCATATAGCAAACTAATGTTATTAAGGATTACCTTTCCTTATCAATCTGCAATATGTCAACTTGGAGGCATTCTGTGCACAGCTGGTGTATGGAACACCCCCCAGAAATGTAATTTCCTGCTTGTGTGACTGACTCGCTAATTTTTACAAGAACTCTGCACTAAGATACAAATCTAATTGTATGCCTCGTACACACGATCTGACTTTCCGCCAACAAAACCGTGGAATTTTGTCCAAAGGGCGTTGGCTCAAACTTGTCTTGCATACACATGGTCACACAAATGTTGGACAAAAATTCTGAACGTAGTGACGTAGTAGACATTCTATGTGTTTTTTCAGCTCTTTAGCACCACCCTTTAGGCTCCTTCTGCTAATTTCGTGTTAGTAGACGTTTAGTAAGTGTTGATTCGCACTTTTAATTTCACACTTTTCAGTTCGTTTCTGAATGGCTGTTCCTCAACCAGCCATGTTGCGGAATCGGAGACTATAACGTGTTATTTATTATTGGCCTTGGAGTTATTGCTTTGACTTTATTTTTTTGGTTGAATAATGATTTCATTGGGTATATTTTCTATATTTTTGGATGCATAAATTGCACTTTTTGGTTAAGTTCTATTGGCAGCTAGCATGTATAATTATTTTTTTTACTCTTTTAATGTACGATAA
The DNA here is from genome assembly GCF_037356315.1 of Lithobates pipiens. NCBI lineage: Eukaryota > Metazoa > Chordata > Amphibia > Anura > Ranidae > Lithobates > Lithobates pipiens. Next base: position 106,560,859 of record NW_027507764.1, on the reverse strand, counting down.
AAAAAATTGTGTAGAATAATACTTGGCTACGTGTTTTACTTCAAATGACAGTTTGGGAGTAGGCAGTTACAAAAAATACAATGTAAAATTAACAAGCGACACCAACATAGTTGTATCTTTGATCAAAACTACAGGATAATGGTGTTGTGGTAACTTGCCCAAATAATAATAATAAAAAAAAAAAATAATAATATTATTCTTGATATCACTAGAAAAAGCCTTGGAAAATTAGTTTGCAATAACTCCATCAGTATCACCAGCAAAGCAGCTTCATTATTATCCCATTAAATAAGAAGAGAATTGTGCGCTGCATATGAGATTTCATAATTTGCAGCGTCACAAATGTTAATTCTCCATTATGAGCGCTAGTTTACAAGACTGACCGCTTCTGGCTCGTCCTTGCTTCTGAGCATGCGTGTTTGTACTTTGGACTTTTGTCCGATGGACTTGTGTACACACGATTGGAAATTCTGACAACACACATTTGTTGAGGGAAAATTTGAAGACATGCTAGCCAACATTTGTTGGCGGAAAGTCCGACAACAATTGTCCGATGGAGCATACACAACAGCCTGACATCGAACATTTCCAGTCGGAAAGTCCGATCGCGTGTACGGGCCTTTAGGTATCCTCTGCAAAAGCATTATATTTTGGTGAGATACTTCCTAAGGGTTAATTACTTCTAAAGAGATGCAGACATTGCAACTTTCCCCATTAAAGCATGCAAGTGCATCAACTGATTAGATTGAACACAGACACTTTATATTTAGGAACCAGACTTCCAAGGACACAATAGAACATACAGCTTTCCGATAAAAACAAAAACAGGACTCTGCTAATATGTTTGTTAAAATCCTTGCAATGTACATAGATCACCCAGGGATTATTTTCTCTTTAACTGAAAAAAGAAAATTAGGAAGCAAAAGAGGGAAGCAAAGAGAAGAAATTAGATGGAAAATGAAAATGAAAAGGAAACAAAAAGCAGAAGGGAAAGTGAAAGGAAAAGGAAGGAGGGGGAGGAAAAGGAAATTGGAAGGGAAGGAAAATTTAAACGAAAAATGTAACGAAAAGAAAGAAAAGGAAGGGAATGGAACAAAGGAGAATGAACAGAAAGGGACAGGAAAGAAAAAAGGAAAAATAAATAAAAAATGGGAAATTGAAAGGAAAAGAATTAACAAAAAAAGAAAGGAAAGGAAAATTTGAAGTAAAGGAAAACAAAAGAAAAGGAAAGAATATAAATTAAAGCAAAGGGAAATTAAAAGAAAGGGACAGGAATGAACATGAAATGGAAAAGAAAGAAAATTAAGGAAAAAGGAAAGACAAGCCAGGGAAATTCAAAAGGAAAGGAAGTAAAGAAATAAAAAAGAATAGGGATGAAATAATGGAAGAAAACAAAAATTAAATATACAGAAAAAGCAAAGGTCAAGGAAAAGAAAGTGAAAAGGAAGAAAATTAAAGAAAATGGACTGGAAATACAAAGGGAAATACCAGAGGAAAGTAGCATAAAAGAGGGAAGGAAGGAAAGGAAACGAAAAGAAAGGAAAGGGAAGGGAAAAAGGAAAGGAAATTGGAAGAAAATGAAAACAAAATGGACAATAAATGAAATGGAAAGAAAAGGGAAAGAAAAAAAAGGGAAGGAAGAAAAAGAACAAGGGAAAAAATAAAAATAAATATAAAGGAAATGGAAAGGAAGAAGAGTAAAGGGAAGTGAAAGAAAATGAAAATGAAAGAAAAATGAAAGTAAAGAAGAAGTATCACTTCTGAGTTATCTTTAACAGTGACACTATTTTCAGGTTACATAATACATCAGAGTAAGGGCATAGGACAATTACAGTGAACAAGAATGACTCAAAAAATGTACAGAAGAAATGTAAAGTAGACTATTCTGAACAATGCAATATTACCGTAACTAAAAAAGAAAACAAGTAAAGATGCAAGTGAGAGGGGAAGTAAGGAAGGAAGAAAGAAATATCTGTAAAGTGTGTGAAATACATTATTTTAATTCTGAGTTGTACTTTACTCCCAGACAGCAGCAGCGCACACAATTTCATGCTGTGTAAAGTAATACTGTAAACCTATAAATTAACAAGAACCACACAAAAAATAAACAGATAAAATAAAAAAAGAATAACTCTTTTTTTTTTTTAAACAACGGGAATGAAACAGGCTTTTTTCCCCTTTCTCTCTGTCCCCATATCAGGTCAATAAACAGTGACATTTTCTTGCTTAATTGTATATTCAGTCTGCAGTGTTAATAGCACTGGATAAATGGATGTCTTTGTAGCTGTGTGCTTTCAGCGGCAGTCACGTGCCAGTCTTTACCCGACACACAAGAATCCGGCACAGTGTTTATTCATCAGGTGCTGCAGCAATTTTCAAATGGCATTATACATCAAAGGATGCAAGATGTGGCTGAGTCTTTGTCGCTGCTCTGATGATCGATTTTACACAGCACTATTTAAAGATACATCAAATCGGCATCAAGCCAATTATGGATGAGGTTTATTGCCTTGCTAGGTGGCCAGGTCAGATACAAATAAACAGCCTTTCACTATTTGTCAGTGAATCATACACCACACTGATGGCTAATGCATGTCCTGCAAAACAGATCATCTATTTCTAAAGCTTTTGTTCTTTTTGGCCCATTTTCTTTCTATTCCTTTGAAAAACCATCATTTCGTAATAACACATTGTACCATGCTTCCATTTTTGGGATGCATTTTCTAATTGATTAACACAATAGCAAAACAACAAACAGTGAATGTTTACAGCATTTTTAAAGAAAAAAAAAAAAACTGACCAGCATAAAAATATTAGTTTTATTTCAAATGCATTAAAAATGAGGACACTGTGCTTAGTCATTACGTCATTGAGCAATGACTAAGCACAGGTGTGTGAAACGCGTTTGCTGAAGCCACATGAGATGCGTGTCCTCATTTTTAATAGATTTGAAATAAAACGAATATTTTTATGCTGGTTAGTGCCGCCACTTCCTTTTTTTCTTTCACATGCTCTGACTGCAGACCAAGGCTGGCACCCAGCAATCATCTTAGCAGGATAGATCTCATACTTCATCTGGATCGGTGCAACTTTTGTGCTTCAATTTATACAGCATTGTTGCTGTTATCACTAAATTGCAAGCTGATATTAAAAAAAGTTATGTTATGTATTTATTTAAAAAATAATAATTGAATTTCAAATGTGATGCCACATACACACGATCGTAATTTTGGCCCGCCAAAGACCGATGAGAGTTTTTCATGCGTGTGTATGCTTCATCTGTCTTTTGCTGTCGGAATTCCAGCCAGCAAAAGATTAGGAGCATGATCTAAATTTTTTGGTTGGGATAAAGTTCCTATCCGAAAATGCGATCGTCTGTGGCAATTCCGACATGCAAAATTCCTACGCATGCTTGGAAACAATTTTGACACATGCTCGGAAGCATTGAACTTCATTTTCTCGGCTCGTTGTAGTGTTGTATGTCACCGCGTTCTTGACGGTTGTAATTTCAGTGAACTTTTGTGTGGCCGTGTGTATGCAAGGCAAACTTGACGGAAAAGCCGCCATATATTTTTCCGACGAGAAATCCGATCGTATGTACGCGGCATGACTTGTATAAATACCTTCATTTGATTTGTGTTTACCTTATTGTAATCCACTCTGCAGCAGTATTTAAACTGAGAAGGGGAGGGGCCTAAGTAAGCCAATTAAGTGTCCTGTATTCACATCTGCTGATAATTAACATTATGACAGTAGAGGGATGACCTCCCCACTTTTTTTTCTGCCCAATCACAGGCAGGGTGACCAGGGCTGTGTTGGGTTTTTTTTTTGCAACAGAGAAAAGTCAAATCACCAAACTGGCTGTGCTGTCTATCTGTACTGTGTACATTTCAGGACTGTATGGACAGAAATAAAAATCCTATGGCAGGGAAGACGACATCAGTCTTTTCATGGTGACTGGATTAAAGTAGTTATGAAGGCTTCTTTTTCACAAAATACCAAACATGTTATATGTACCTGCTCTGTGCAATGGAATGCCACAGACTGGACCTGAACATCCTCTTCTGGGGTCCCCCACTGACACTCTAAGCTCCTGTTCTTCAGTGTCTCTCACCACAGCAAGTCACTTGCTATGGGGACAGATGTGCAGGCTCACTTCTGAGCTGGCTGTGTGTGTCCACAGAAATACAGAGCACAGTATAAAATTCAAAATTGAATGTTGAAAGTAAATGAAATTTTCATGCAATATTCGTCCATTTATCAAATGTATAAAGAATTTTCATATGAACATTCTTGTCCAAAAATCGATACGTGTATGGCCAGCATAAGATAAGTAAGTAATACGAGTTTTTAGATACATTAGACTGGGCAATTATTTAAAAAACTGCTACATATTATATGACATCAAAAAAGCGCAATACGAAGTGGAGAGTTTACTTCCTCTTTAAAGTATTACTAAAGGCTGAGACTTTTTTGTTATGGATATAATCATTTAAATATAATGCACAATACTGGTAAATTTTTATCTTAAATATAATTGTAATGCCTTATATTTGCTCCAGTCTATCAGCCTCCAGCTTCTCTGGGTTTAAATGCTGATTTTCCCTGCACAGAGCCCTTAAAGTGATTGCAAACATTGAATTATTATTATTTTTTTATAAACAACAAATTTGTCATACTTACCTGCTCTGTGTAATGGTTTTGCACAGAGCAGCCCTGTTTCTCCCTTTCTGGGGTTACCCTCCAGCGTTACTGGCTCCTCCTGCCTTCAGGGTGCTTCTATCGCAAGTCGTAATGTAGAGTACTGAGTGTCCCCTTAGCATGGTAAGAAAACATCTGCCTTTAGAATCACTCACTTTCTTCTCCTGCCCAGGACTACATGTTCCATGAGGAAATGCTCCTCACATATTCACAAGTTTTCAGGCACTTACTGACATGTATGAATGGTGTACTGAACTGTATGTGTGCTGCACTATGTATTCTACCATGTATGAACAGTGTACTGAGCTACAATAGTCTTTTATTTAAGTATAGCAATGAGATGAATACATTTATTATAATTTTGGCAGCTCAACCATGCAGCTCGTTGCATTGTGATCCTTAAAAACAAAACAACCACACCATCGTTTTGGAGAGCAGCTTATATTTCTCCTGCGGTTAGCTATGGGTTTTTCTTTGTATCCTGAGCAATTCTTCCGCCAGTTGTGGCTGCAATCTTTCTTGGTCTACCTGACCTTGGCTTGGTATCAAAAGAGCCCCTAATTTTCCACTTCTTAATAAGTGATTAAACAGTACTGACTGGCATATTCAAGGCTTTTTAATATCTTTTTATAACCTTTTTCATCTTTGCAAAGTTTCATTACCTTGTTACGCAGGTCTTTTGACTGTTCTTCTCTACCTCCTTATGGCTCAGTGTCTAGTATGCTTAGTGCATCCATGTGAGAGCTAACAAACTCATTGACTATTTATACACACTAACTGCGTAGGGTGCATTAAGGTGAAAAAACACAAGGGTTTACAACCCCTTTAAGTTATTAAAGTGTATGACATAAAAAGTGGGACAAACTAAAAATGACTGGTACATACATAACAATATGTGAATTGAATAGCCTCAATCCCTTGAGACTAATACTAAATAAATAAGTGCATGAGTGACATTATATGATACTCAAAACAATGTGTGAAGATGAGCAATCATAAAAAATTTATATAAAATACAAAATATGATATGTAACTTATGTGATAATCAATTGAATTGCACACAGTTCCTATACATGAGCAAAAAATGCAGTTATTGGAATACTTTCAATTATCTGTTTTCCCATGCAAAAATGCGCCAGGGTATAGCAAAAAAGTGTTGTGCTGTCCAATGCCTTGAAATATGATGTTTCATGAAGTAAAGTTTGCCTCTTACCAGATGCGATGGATCCCTGTTACAGAGATCAGACTCGCTTTTGAAATATGACTGTCTGTATGGATTTCAGTCTCCTTGGTTCTCTCACAGCCAAACACCCCCAGAGATTAAACTCAGGTGATTCAAAGACAAAGGAACTGACCCACTTCCATAGGCGTTCAGTTCATCCACATCGCAGAAATTAGCCAGTATGAACTTCTAAGGCGCAATGATATATGAACTTTTGCATCCTTTTAAATGCAGATGGAATGGCAAGATTTAGGAAATCATATATAAGGAAAGAAAAAGCCTCATAGTTTAAAACCACATACATTTATTAAAAATGCTTGTAAAGGTTACACTTACAGCAAAGCAGAAAATTCAGCATGAAAAATGTATTCTGGTCACAATGTTATTTTGTTCAACCAGTTGAGTAGCGCTACAAGGATTCTCCGATCCGACGCGTTTCCACAAAACTGTCATCTACTGGGAATGGAGGATCAAGCCTAGATCACGTTCAACGGGTTGTCAACCCACCATTCCAGGACATCAGAGTGCATGGAGCTGGTTCTGGCAGCGGAAGAAGTAGACCACTGTGGAGGGAGCGGGAGCTACATAAGCTGATTCTTTCTCTGTAGCGCTGGCTCCTGTCCCAGGTGGATTGATACCAAGTGCGCTTTGCCTGGGACCTTTTTAGCAACCTGGAGAGTCAGTACAAGCAGAAGATGAAATGCTTTTCCAATATCAAGCGTGGCTTGATATTGGTAAATAGTTTATTGATGTTTTTATCTTGCAGCAAAGTCGCAGCTGTTCACATTTATTATTTCTTGTTTTCAATCACTCATTCAGTATCACTGGTCTGGTTGGAGACACAGGGGTGACTCTTTCAGGGCACTTTGCAGGCGCTATTTTTAGCGCTGTAGCACCTGCAAAGCATCCCAGTGTGAAAGGGGTCTAAAGGCCAGATTTGTGAAGTGCACAACTAATATCTGTGGACAGATTCTCCCACCTGAGCTGTGGATCTCTGCAGCTCCTCTAGAGTTAACATGGCACCTTTTGGCTGCTTTTCTGATTAAAGCGGAGCTCCACCCTAAAGTGGAGCTTCCGCTCATTGGAACCCTCCCCCCCTCCGGCGCCACAATTGGCACCTTTCAGGGGGGAGGGGGGTGCAGGTACCTGTACAGTACAGGTATCTGCACCCACTTCTGGCATAGATATCCGCAGAATCTACGGATATTTACGCCCCTTTCCGCAGGTCCCCCGCTGTCTGCTGGGAAACACACGGATCCCAGAGACAGCAGGGACCATCCTTATTGCGCAGCGCGACTCGCGCATGCGCAGTAGGGAACCGGGAAATGAAGCCGCAAGGCTCCACTTCCTGATTCCCATACCCAAGATGGCGACGGCAGCACCCGAGAGACGATCGAGAGATCGGCTTCGGGTGCCAACATCGCGGGCGCGCTGGGCGGGTAAGTGTCCTTATTTTAAAAGTCAGCAGCTGCAGTATTTGTAGCTGCTGGCTTTTAAAAAGAAAAAACGGCGGAACTCCCACTTTAATGCTCTCCTTGACCAGCCTGTCAGTTTAGGTGGACGGCCATGTCCTGGTAGGTTTGCAGTTCTGCCATACGCTTTTCTTTTTCACATAATGGATTGAACAGTGCTCCCTGCTTTAAACTTCTCTACAACTTTATTCCTGACCTGTCTGGTGTGCTCCTTGGCCTTCCTGATGCTGTTGGTTCACTAAGGTTCTCTAACAAACCTCTAAGGGCTTCACAGAACAGCTGTGAAGAGCAGACTCTATTTACTAATTAGGTGACTTCTGAAGACAATTGGTTCCACTAGATTAGGGGTATCAGAGTAAAGAGTAAATACAAATGCATGCCACACTTTTCATATATTTGTAAATAATTTGGAAAACCATTTATCAGTTTCCTTCTACTTCACAATTATGTGCCACTTTGTGTTGGTCTATCACATAAAATCCCAATAAAATACATTTACATTTTTGGATGTAACATGACAAAATGTGGAAAATTTCAAGGGGTATGAATACTTTTTCAAGCCACTGTAGATGCAGGATACCTTCATTTTCTGTACATATAGACATTACTTCTACAAAGTGCTCTAGGCATTAAACAGTCAAGCTGTGTACTATAAGTACAGTCTTCCTCTGCTGGAACATCATTTCATGGCTCTTGCATTTTTATAAAGTTTACTATTCTTACTATTTTTTATACAGCGGCTAAGCTGATAGTTCTTCAAGGCTTTTCTTTGGCTTTGACAAATCTGCATTGCACATCAAAGGTTATTGTTCTTCAACACTTCCCATTTATCCATATTTGTTTGAGAGTCTCTGCATGAAAACATCAAGTAACCTTGGACTATTTACAGTATATTGTTTGCACTTTTGCACAAGTATCTGATGCATCATCACTCACAAATAGACTATAACTCTTTTAAAGCAATAACTAATTATTTGACGAGGGTGGCATAAAAAAACAGTGGTTCTCAGGCAGCGACAGAACTAGTTTGCATGCATAAATACAAACATACTGCTAATACATACTGAGCAGTGGGGTCCGTCCATTAGGGCACCCGGCGCTGCCCCCTTTCTTCAGGCCACCCCCTGTATGGTAATTGATAGATTCATGCATAGCATGCATCTATCCATGGCTGCCGCGGCCACTCCCTATTCATGTGTCTGGCCCCGTTCAGTGCAGCAGGAGCATCAATTACAGCGGCAGGGTTTTTTTTAAGCCCCAAGGCCTCTAATAGGCTTCAAAATAGGGTGGGCTCGGGTCGCAGAGCATGCAACCGGAGCCCACCCAGGTGTGTTACAACAGCGAATGAATCTTCCCTGTTGAAACACTGATCCTCAATCTGGCCAATCAGAAGCGGGTGTGGGACCCATTTTCTGTTTTCCGATTGGCCGAAAAGAGAAGACTCCCAATTGGCCTCCAACGAGGAGGAAGGAAACGGAAGCCACCGCTGTGGAGAGAAGGAGAATGGGAAGCCGTTGGTAATGGCAAGCAGAACGGGAGGCTGCCGCCACTGCTGAGAGGGGGGAAGCTGCCAGTGATGGGTTAAAGCGGTAGTAAACCCGCACATTTTTTTTTTTTTTTTAAACCTGCAAAGCAAAAGGCATAATGAGCTAGTATGCACCGCATACTAGCTCATTATGAAATACTTACCTTAGAACCTTAGAACGAGGCCCCGTCATCTGGCCCGATCCACGCCGAGGGAGCTGACATGCTCCCTCTGCGTTTCTTCGAGGTATCGCGGCTCCGGCGCTGTGAGTGGCCGGAGCCGCGATATCGTCACTCCTGCGCATGCTCGCGGGAGATTTCATTCCGGCCGGCCGGCCACTGCCGGATTTTCAGGCCGAGAATCCCCTTGTGCGCATGCGCCGCTGCAGTCAGCGGCGCATACCGTACAGGTTTAGGAGATATTTTTTTTACCTACAGGTAAGCCTTATTATAGGTAAAAGTAAAAAAACTGAGTATACAACCACTTTAAGTGCTAGCAACCCACAGGGTGTGGGGGGTGGCATACTGTTTAACACCCCCCCCAAAAAAAATTCCACCAGCCACCACTGATACTGAGTATAAAAAGGCGCTTGTAAAACACTTTCAGATACATAAAAAATATTTTTGTACTGTATAAGATTCAAAAAAAATGTTTGATAAGAATTTTAGATTGTGACTGTGTTGTCCAGTTAAAGAAATGATAAACTCTTTGATTAAAAAAAAATAAGAAAAAAAGTGCGCCCCCGGGTAGCTTAAGCCATAATGTGGTAGTATGCACCGCATTAGGCCTGAAACAACGAATCAATTAATCGACAACTAATCTATTATGAAATTAATTGATTACTATTTTCCTAATCGATTAATCGCCCAGTAACATAATGGGGTTAAAAAAAAAATAGCCCTTTATAGTGCAAAAAGAGCAAATAATCGCTACTGTAAATATTATTTTCACAGTTCTACAGTAAAAAAAAATTAACCCCTAAGGCCGCGTACACACGCGGGGACTGTTCGCCCAACTTTGTCCGCTGAACAGTGTTTCGGCGGACAGTCCGCCCGTGTGTGGGCTTTCAGCGGACAGTTTCAGCAAACAGTCTGCTGAACAAAGTTTTTCGGAAATTCCGAAAAACTGTCCGCTGAAACTTGGTTTCAGCGAACAGTCCCCTCGTGTGTAGGCTTGTTCGTCAAACTAAGTTCCGCGCATGCTCAGAAAGGATTTACACGCCGAAAGTTGTAATGCAGTATATAGGACGTCGTATTTTCCGTCCCGTCGTACGTGCCGTTCACGTCATTGCGCACGGTTTCAGCAAACTGTTCGTTCGTCGTGTGTGGGCAAGTCCGTCCATGCTAATTTTGAGCGGACTGTTCGCTGAAACTGTTTGACGGACAAAGTTGAGCGAACAGTCCCCGCGTGTGTACGCGGCCTTACAGTAGTGATTATTTGCTTTTTTGTACTATAAAGGGCTAATTTTAGTTTTTTAACCCCAGTATGTTACTAAACATCTCAGGCCTGGTTCACACCTATGTGTTTTTTGGTGCTTTTTGCAGAAACACACTACAGTTCATTTACATGGTTTCCTATGCGACACGTTCACATCTATGCTTTTTCAGCTGCTGTGTATTTGGAAAGGGTCAGGGACTTTTTTTTTTAACGGTGCTTTTTTGGTTCAATATACTTCAATGGAGAAGATGCAGAAAAGCTTGTAATGTGTTTTTGCAGCAATTTGTGTTTTTTAATCTGCCCAAAAACAAATTGGCCAAAAAAATTGCAAAAACACAAATCGCAGCAAAATCAAGTGTGAAAAAATCAAAACGCAGAGCAAAAAGCACTGCAGAAAAAGATCAAACGCAAACTGCATAGGTGTGTACTGAGCTTTATGCTGGTCACACTGATCAATTTTTATACGAGAATATTCATGCAAAAAATGTTTGTACATTCACTGAATAACATTTTTAAAATTAACCACTTGCTGCCCGCCCTATAGCAAATAGACGGCGGCAAAGTGGTTTCATAATCCTGACCGGACGTCATATGACGTGATCAGGATTATGAGCCGCTGCGCGCCCCCGGGGGCGCGCATCGCGGCGATCGTTGTTGCGGGGTGTCAGTCTGACACCCGGCAACTACGATCTCGGTAAAGAGTCTCCGACGGAGACTCTTTACCACGTGATCAGCCGTGTCCAATCACGGCTGATCACAGTGTAAATAGGAAAAGCCGGTGATCGGCTTTTCCTCACTCGCGTCTGTCAGACGCGAGTAGAGGAGAGCCGATCGGCTGCTCCTCTGACAGGGGGGGTCTGTGCTGATCGATTATCAGCACAGCCCCCCCGAGGATGCCCACACTGGACCACCAGGGACACCACCAGACCACCAGGAATGCCAAGGTATGCCACCCTAGACCACCAGGGATTGCAGTCAGTGCCACAATGGATGCCAATCAGTGCCCATAATGGATGCCAATCAGTGCCCACAATGGGCATCACTGATTGGCATGCATTATTGATTGGCACTGATTGGCATCCATTAGTACAATATATTATAATACAATGCCGCCTATCAGTTCCCATCTGTGCCGCCTATCAGTGCCTACCCATGCCCACCTGTGCCGCCTACCCATGCCCACCTGTACCACCTACCATGCCCACCTGTGCCGCCTACCCATGCCCACCTGTGCCGCCTAACCCATGCCCACCTGTGCCACCTATCCATGCCCATCCATGCCAATCCGTGCCAATTTGTGCCACCTATCAGTGCCCATCCGTGTCGCCCATCCGTGTTGCCCATCAGTGCCGCCTATCAGTGCCACATATCGGTGTCCATCAATGCCACCTCATCAGTGCCACTTCATTGGTGCCACCTCATCGGTGCCCATCAGTGCCGCCTTATCATTGCCCATCAGTGTAACCCCATCAGTGCCCATCAGTGAAGGAGAAAACGTACTTATTTGCAAAGTTTTGAAACTGAAACAAAAAAAAACATTTTTTTTTTCAAAATTTTCGGTATTTTTTTATTTGTTTAGCAAAAAATAAAAACCGCAGAGGTGATCAAATACCACCAAAAGAAAGCTCTATTTGTGGGAAAAAAATGATAAAAATTTCATTTGGGTACAGTGTAGCATGACCGCGCAATTGTCATTCAAAGTGCGACAGCGCTGAAAGCTCAAAATTGGTCTGGGCAGGAAGGTGTTTAAGTGCCCGGTATTGAAGTGGTTAATGTAATTTCTGAACGAAAACCACATACACTATCTAAAAATTCCTTTGACCAAGAAGTTTTTTATTATTTCCAAATTTTCCCATCACTATGGTTGAAAATGAGCATCAATTTGACCCCACTACGATGGGGTCAAAAAAAAAAAATCGAATGAAAGTTCTTAAAATTAATTATTTTTTCAAGGAAGACATTGTTTGTTTGTTTTTTAATAAATAAATGTGATCTCCGAGTCTGATGATATTTACCAGATTCACCCTTTAATAGTATATACAGTATATCTCCTCTAATAGTATATACAGTATATATCTCTTCTGCCTGTTATTCTCAGAGTGGATTCGAGATTTTGCTCTCTAACCGTATAGTTGGTTATTTATATTTACCACTGCATAGAGATCTTTAAGAATAAATTGCCTTTTTTTTTAACTTTACATATTAACTAAATTATACACCACACTTTTTTTAAGGTTATTAACTGATTGATTGATTAATCGAAACAATAATTGGTCGAATTGTTAGTTGCTTATTTTAGGCTTGCCTGTAGGTACAAGTTCAAAAGCAGAGTTTATTACCACTTTAAGCCATATAAGAATAAGTGGGGATCCATGTTTAACTGTTTACAGTTAAACAAGAGTCTTATCTAAAATAGATGTCTTCTTGATGCCCTTTTTGGTTCTTTATTGCTGTACTGAACCACAGTGAAAAAGTCTCAAACTAGCCCTGTATTGCTGTAAGCAGACAAACTTATATTTTAGGGAATATAGATTGTCAAACCAATAAGTGATAATCTAAATGCATTTATTGCTTCATAGAAGTCAATAAGTATAACTCAACACGTTTGCAAAGTTACTTCCCCTCTACAACTTTTACAAAATAATCTGTAGTGGGTGACTGGGGACAAAGAGGAGGCTAATTTATTAAATACTTTCTTCAGCTCTGTGTCTGCAAAGGAGCATGGGGGAGTCCATGTCCATAACGGGGGTGGTAGTGACACAGCCCCAAATCCACAATGGCTCAAAAGTGATATGTTCAGAAATATTTAGACAGAATAAAGGTGGATAAAGCACCTGGACCTGACGGCATCCACCCATGGATCCTAAAAGAATTGAGCTCTAATTTCAAAGCCCTTGTATCTCATTTTTAGGGACTCATTAATGACAAGAATAGTACCACTGGATTGGCGCAGGGCCAATGTGGTGCCTATATTTTAAAAGGGAACAAAGTCTTTACCAAGTAACTATAGACCTGTTAGTTTAACTTCTATAGTTGGGAAGATACTGGAGAGATTAATAAAAGACCACATATATACGGGTTCTTGCAGGAAAAAAATATTTTAAGCAACAGACAGCATGGATTCATGAAAGACAGAAGTTGTCAGACAAACCTGATTTCTTTTTATGAAGAGGTAAGTAAAACCTTGGACAGAGGGGTGGCTGTAGACATGGCATACTTGGACTTTGCAAAAGTGTTCGATACAGTTCTGTACACATGGCTCATGTGTAAGGTAAAGTCTACAGGTTTGGAAATATCAGTTTGTAATTGGATAGAAAACTGTCTAAAAAACAGAATTCAGAGAGTAGTGATTAATGATTCTTACTCTGAATTGTCTAAGGTTATCAGTGGTGTACCCCAAGGTTCAGTGCTGGGACCCTTACTTTTTAATATCTTTATAAATGATATTGGGTCTGGGATCAAAAGTAACATTTCTGTCTTTGGAGATGACACCAAGCTATGCAGTGGAATAACGTCCTTACAGGATGTCTCCAATTTACAAGCCGACCTCAATGCTCTGTCTAATTGGGCGACTATGTGGCAGATGAGGTTTAATGTTGATAAATGTAAAGTTATGCACTTGGGGCCTAAGACAACTGGGGGAATCCATAGTGGAGAAGGATCTGGGGGTTTTGGTAGATCATAAGCTCAATAATAGCATGCAATGCCAAGCTGCGGTTTCCAAAGCGAGCAAAGTCCTTTCTTGTATTAAAAGAGGTATGGACTCCAGAGAGAATAATATAATTTTGCCCCTGTTCAAATCATTAGTAAGACCTCATCTGGAATATGCAGTTCAGTTTTGGGCACCAGTTCTCAAAAAGGATATCGGGGAACTGTAGAAAATACAGAGAAGGGCAACCAAACTGATAAGAGGCATGGAGGAACTCAGCTATGAGGAAAGATTGGAGGAACTGAATTTATTCACTCTTGATAAGAGGACATTAAGGGGGGATATGATCAACATGTATAAATATATAAGGGGTCCATATAGTGAACGTGTTGAGTTATTCACTTTACAGTCAACACAGAGGACAAGGGGGCACTCTTTATGTCTAGGAAAAGAGGAAAAGTGATTTCATCTCCAAATACGGAAATGTTTCTTCACAGTAAGAGCTGTGAAAATGTGGAATAGACTCCCTGCAGAGGTGGTTCTGGCCAGCTCAGTAGATTGCTTTAAGAAAGGCCTGGATTATTTCCTAAATGTACATAATATAACTGGGTAATAACATTTATAGGTAACTTTGATCTGGGGAAAATCCAATTTCCTCTAGGGGGATCAGGAAGGAATTTTTTCCCCTGCTGTAGCAAATTGGATCATGCTCTGCTGGGGTTTTTCGCCTTCCTCTGGATCAACTGTGGGTATAGAATTGGGTATATGGGATTGTATGATATTATGTTATTTGTTTTGTGGTTGAACTGGATGGATTTGTATCTTTTTTCCACCTGACTAGCTATGTAACTATGTAACCTGCCATGCTCGAAAAACCAGCTGCTGCCACCATGACTTTGTCACAAAAGAAGAATTTACATGTTTTAAACAATTTTTGAGTATTGGAACATCCTTATCAACTGGAAGCTAAAGCCCTGATTAAAAGAGACCTTTAGAACCCCTGGAATATATTGGCTTATCTGTACAGACTATTATGAATAAATAAATAAATTGAAGCTCTCAAAACTGACCCAGTGCTTCAGATGTACATATGACTATATATGGCCCCAGCGCTGTCCCTGGCCACGCCCCCTGACATGTTTCACCATGCCTACCGAGACTTGGTCACAGAGGTGGGGAGAAATGGAGCAGGACAAAGGTTTTTATGTGCATCATTGGCTGTGAAGAGAGAAACAGAAGCAGGTGTGTGCAATAGAGGTAAATGGATCAGGCTTCAGGAATTAAAAAGCAGAAGGAAAAAGTAAGAGGCATGAAATGAAATGTCAATGCATTGATTTTCTTTTTTTTTTTTTGTCTTATTTAGTTATGAAATACTGATGTAAAATGAAAGGTGAAGAAAAATAGAAGAGAGAATGTGAAACTGAAATAAATAAATATTAGAAGTGAAGAAAAATATGGAAAATTAAAAATAAAAATATGAAAGTAAAAACAACACTTTATTGTCCTGATCATAAGTGTAAAATATAAAGAGCCTGCAAAAATATAACGGCATCTGCATCTTTTTCATATATATATATATATATATATATATATATATATATATATATATACACACACACACACCGGTATATATATATATATATATTTTCACATTAATGCATTCTCTCTTTCACTTATATTTTCCCTCACTTTTCATTTTACATCATTAATTCATCACTAATTAAAAAAAAGAAATCATTAATCAATGCATTAACATTTCGCTTCATCCCTTTTCCTTCTGCTTTTTTCTTCCTGTAGCCTGATCCATCACACACATCTGTTTCTGTTTCCCCATTCATTCTGTTTCTCCATGTCCGGCTCATTCTCCCCACCTCTGTGACCAAGCCCCAGTAGGCGAGGCAAAACGTGTCAGAAAGACATGGCCGAGCATCACTGGCTGAGGCCATACACAGTCATATCCACTTCTGAAGCACTCGGTTTGTTTTCAGCAGATACTTACCCTACAGCTGTGACCAAACGTTTTGAGAATGATACAAATATACATTTTCACAAAGTCTGCTGCTTCAGTGTTTTTGGATCTTTTTTTCAGAGGTTACTATGGGATACTGATGTATAATTACAAGCATTTCATAAGTGTCAAAGGCTTTTATTGACAGTTACAGCAAGTTTATGCAAAGAGTCAAGATTTTCAGTGTTGACCCTTCTTTTTCAAGACCTCTGCAATTCGCACTGGCATGCTGTCAATCAACTTCTGGGCCACATCTTGACATGGTAGCCCATTCTTGCATAATCAATGCTAAGAGTTTGTCATAATTTGTGGGGGGGGGGGGGGGTTTCGTTCACCTGCCTCTTGAGGATTGACCACAAGATCTCAATGGGATTAAGATCTGGGGAGTTTCTTAGCCATGGACCCAAAATGTTAATGTTTTGTTCCCCAAGCCACTTTGTTATCACTTTTGTCTCATGGCAAGGTGCTCTATCATGCTGGAAAAGGCAGTGTTTGGCACCAAATTGTTCTTGGATGGTTCGGAGAAGTTGCTCTCGGAGAATGTTTTTGTACCACTATTTATTTATGGCTGGGTTCTTAGGTAAAATTGTGAGTGAGCCCACTTCCTTGACTGAGAAGCAACCCCATACATGAATGGTCTCAGGATGCTTTACTGTTGGCACGCCACAGGACTTTCTTCTCCGGACAAGGTTTTTTCTCAGTGCCCCAAACAATCTGAAAGGGGATTCATCAGAGAAAATGTCTTTACCCCAGTCCTTAGCAGTCAAATCCCTGTATATTATGCAGAATATAAGTCTGTCCCTGATGTCCTCACTGCTGCCCTTCTTGACACCAGGCCATCCTCCAAACGTCTTCACTCACCTTGCACGCAGATGCACTCACACCTGTCTGCTGTCATTCCTGAGCAAGCTCTGCACTGGTGGTGCCCTGATCCTGCAGCTGAATTAACTATAGGAGACGGTCCTGGCACTTGCTAGACTTTCTTGGGTGCCCTGAAGCCTTCTTCACAAATGTAGTGGAAATGTTTGTTATGGGATTATGGGATTAAGTTAATTTTCATGACAAAGAGGGACTTTGCAATTAATTGCAAATTATCTGATCACTCTTCATAACATTCTGGAGTATATGCAAATTGACATCATAAAAACTGAGGCAGCAGACTTTGTGAAAATGTATATTTGTGTAATTCTCAAAACTTTTGGCAATGGCTGTATACATGTTCACTCTTCTGAATTAGTGCCTGACACCTGCTCCCACTTTCTGAATTCCAGTAGGGACACCTGTTATCTTCCAGCTTTAAGCGGTGCCCCAAGTTCACACGTGATCACATTGGAGCTCTTGAGTATTGGTTTGGAGCTCTCGTTTTTCTATGTTACCCTATAGAGCCTTCTTCATAATTGAGAATAGCCTAACCAAACTCAATGTACTCCATAATAGAGCCTTTACAGTGCTGTGAGATATAATCTATTTTGGATCCAATGCCTTTGACCTATACCTTCCATAAACTCTGCTTCTTCAGCAGTGCTGCCATTGTTACTTGCCTGTAAGCTCCACAAGTACAGAAAATCCATAACATCTCTGCAGACATAATAACTACAGTACGTAAAATCTTATTATGCCAGTTGGAAGACAGAATGGCAAGTCAAAAATGCTGCCTGTGTAGAAACAGAATTGAATGGCAAATGGCATTCTGTAAAGCTTTTTAGGAAACACGAAAGCACAACATGTTGAGAAGAGAAGCAGATTGCACAGTTCTGCTTGTTAAGATCCATTTATCGTCATCTGATCTACATTTACCCCAATAAAAAACATGACCTAACAACTAAAGATCTTCCTTCTGCCCAGCACACAGAGACAGCGACATGACTATTTAGTGTAATGGCTTGATTAAATACCAATTACAAGATAATTACCATAATTTAATGCTGCTTTGTACACACATCATTTGTATCTGTGATTTGATCTTCACCATCAGACTGTCTTACAGCCATTTCATGTTCTTTTTTCTTCCAACTCCAACATTACCATTAGAAAGCACAAGAGTAGTGTGCACTAAAATATGGTGGCCATTACCGTATCTCATTGTCTTTTAATATAAAAGGCCACTATCTTCCACTGTAAGCACATTACTGTTTTGTTGTATGCACTAAATACATCCACCAACTGGATGAACTGGAGAAGAAAAAGCCTTTTAGGCTAGTTGCGGTATTTGTCAAAGAAAGAAATACAGGGCAATATAAAGGTAATTTTGAAGAATAAAGTAGCTCTTGAAGCACAGTATCTATAATGCACTTAAAATCAGAAGAAAAAAAAAACTTTTACAGAGATTTAAATACTTGAAGAACTTTCATGTTTCATTACCGGAAAAAAAAAAGAAACATTGGGAAGATATGAGATTGATTATAATTTTGATGTGAATTACACAATGAGCAGTGTTTGCTGTTAATGAAATCCTGCAGCACAAGAAGCTGAGGCCCATTGCTAATTTACTGCAAGTCCATTAGCTCTCAGAACAGGATATTTAAAACCTTTGTGAGACGCTTGCAGATGGAATTAGGATTTGCATTTCATTTTTACAGCATTAAAGAAAATAGTAATCAAAGATGTAATTTGACTCTCTCCAGCAAGACTTGTCATTCTAATATAATTCATATTTTTGATATCAAGAAATGTTTATGATGCAAGGTGAGGTGATGTGTCAGTGGAAAAATGGCTGCAAATATTTACAGCATAGTTATACAATGTGCATCTCTTAAAGGGGTCCTTATGTATACATTGAAAAACATCTCAGAAGAAAGCTAAGTGTTAAAAATCTACCTACAAATGAAAAATATGAGGGCAAGAGTTGAGAACCACAGATCTAGTTTGTCTGAATTCAAAACCTGTCACAAATGTGGGTTATATATGCTATACATATTATACGCAGAGGAAGGTATGCCCAGTGGAATAGGAGATGGAAGGAATAATACATGGCGGAGTAGGGGGGGATTTACAAAAACTGCACAAAAACTGGTGCAATTCTGCATAGAAACAAATCAGCTTCCAGGTTTTATTGTCAATCTGAAGTCAATCTGAAGTTAGAAGCAAATTGGTTACCACCAGATTCCAAACCTGCAAAAACTCATTTTAGGGAGGTGGCGCTCTACGCCTGCAATTTAGAGTACAGGAGGGCAGAGAAGAACACGAAGGGGACCAGAGGAGGAGCACCCAGGGAGCAGCTGGGAATGATTGATGTGGCGGGGAACAGCTGTAAACACCGATCTCCCTGTATAGCTTTTTAGCCAACACAGGAGGGAAGGAAGGAGAAGCAGCTAAAAAGCTATACAGGGAGATCGGTGTTCACAGCTGTTCCCCGCCGCACCGATCCTTCCCGGGAGATCGCGAGGCACTTGCGGGTGTGCGGGAGCCACAGCAGAAATGCGGGAGACTCCCGCACCTCATGGGAGACTTGGGATGTCTGAGATTCTGAGTGCTCCGGCTTTCGTAAATACCCCACAGTGTGTGAAATAGAATCTA
This sequence comes from Lithobates pipiens, assembly GCF_037356315.1. NCBI lineage: Eukaryota > Metazoa > Chordata > Amphibia > Anura > Ranidae > Lithobates > Lithobates pipiens. The sequence continues at coordinate 106,541,329 of NW_027507764.1, read as the reverse complement.
ATAAGAATCAAGGACAGTAAAGGAGAGGAGACACTGGGAAAATGTGACATTGGAGAGGACAAGAATGGAGGAATGAGGAGATCAGGACTGTTAGAGAGGGATGGGAGACGAGGCAAAGGGGAGCAGTGATGGCAAGCCAGGATGGAAGAGAACACAGAAGAAATCATCAGTGTGGCAGGATAAGAGAGGAGGCAGCGGGAATCAGCAATGGTGACTGTAGATATCAGGAATGGTAGAGCAGGGAAGGATCAGTAATGGTGGTGGAGTGAGTAGGAACCTTAGGACAGTGCAGGCTTAAAGGAATATATTGCTTTGTGCAGTTGTATCAGTCTAGAGTTCATATCAGAGTCCTATTCTCTCTTCCCACTTCCAGAACTTCTCTTTCCCAGGTCTAGAGCCACAAATGTCTGTCTCTTCACATACAGAAGCATGTGGTGATGGAGGCAACAGAGATAAATAAAATGAAGCCCACAGGACTGTTCATAGCATTATTGTAACGTCAGAGACATTTTATGTTTAGCAGACACCACTATAGGCTACTACAATTTGTGGGGCACAAACTCTGTCCTATCAGCTATCTCTTAGTTCCTGCAAAAAAAATAAAAAATACTCATAAATGTGATTTCTTTTGCTCTAAGAGGAAAAATAAATCTCCCTGATCACAAAAAAACGATCAAACAACTCTCTAAACCAGTGGTCTCCAAACTGCAGTCTGGCCCCCCCAAAGTCTGAAGGACAATAAACCGGTCCCTTGCTTAGAAATTTTGGAGACCCCTGCTCTAAACCAACATTCTACCATGTGTTTTCTTAAAAATATTAGTACCATTTATATTTTGTGGTTTTAGAAACCACTTGTTCCAATGGAGGCTAATCCACATTTTCACTGGTCTTACTGTAAAGCACATTTTCTACATACAGAAGTTTAACTTCTCTAACTACAGTTGTAAAAAGTCTCTTTACACCTTTTGTGGCAACTTTAAACAAAATAACTCTCTGCTGAATTTACTATGTACCAAGCAGCCATAATATGACCACCCACCATCACATTATGACCAGCCACCTAATATTGAGTTGGTCCCCCTTTTGCTTTCAAAACAGTCAAAGAGTGATCAAGGCATTGACGCCAAAAGACAAAACATTACAATGCCTCCACCAGCTTGCCTTCTTCTCATACTGCATCCTGTTGCCATTTCTTCACATGCACCCAGCCATCCATATAATGTAAAACAAAACATGATAAGACTAGACCGCATTTTTCTCTTGCTCTCTGGTCAAGTTCCGATGCTCACATGCCCATTGTAGGCAATTTTGGCTGTGAACACGGGTCAGCATGGACACCCTGACCGGTCTGTGGCTATGCAGCCCCTTACACAACAAACTGCAAAGCATTGTATGTTGTGATACCTTTTTATCAGAACCAGCATTAACTTTTTCAGCAATTTGAGCCACCTCTCTTCTATTTAATCAGACTACATGGGCCAGCCTTTGTGCTTTACATGCATCAATAAGCCTTGGCCGCTCATGACCCTATCGCCTTACTTCCTTGGACCACTTTGGTTGGCCCTTGTCCAAGTTGTTCAAATCTTTATGTTTGCCCATTTTTTTTCTGCTTTCAACACGTCAAAGTCAGGGACATGTTCACATGCTGTCTAATATATCCCAACCACTTTTAGGTGCCATTGTAATGAGATAATCAATGTTATTTACTTTACCTGTCAGTGGTCATAATTTTATGGCTGATTGGTGTATAAGCCAGTTATATATTTTTACAAGGTGATCAATGTGCATGGACACAAATAGATGTTGAAACTTCTAACGTCCAAATGCTTACATACAATGGATGCTTCAAGTTTTTTCGCCGGAAAAAAGTGTAGCTGTTGACTTTTAATAATCGCACACTCACCTGTCATGTGACTTGTCCCAGAAGATTGCAGGGAAGGGGGGAGAGGTGAACTTCCTTCCGGCGCCGCGGAGCCCCAGGAGGAAGTGGGAAGTGGGAGGAAGTGGGAGCTGGACGCCTCTAAAAAGAGGGTATCTGCCTCTCCCCCAAACAAAATGACATGCCAAATGTGGCATGTCGGGAGGTCACCATCACTTAAGGCGGAAGTTCAATTTTTGGGTGGAACTCCGCTTTCACAAACCTATTGAAATTTAAGCATAGTACCATAATAATAATAATAATAATAATAATAAACTAACTTAAAAAAACATAAACAACTAGAAACGAGAACCCTGTCAAAAGAAGTTACTGGATGGACAGAATACAAAAATTAAAGTTCCATTCCTTTCCACTTGTTTTGAAACTGCATGTGCTGTATTTTACAACTACCACAAGATGGCAGCAGCAATTTAAAAAAAAACATTCCTTTTCAAAATTCCATTCTGCTATATTATTATTATTATACAGGATTTATATAGCGCTAACAGTTTGCGCAGCGCTTAACAAAATGAAGGCAGACATTACAGTTACATTACAATTTGTCACAAGAGGAATCAGAGGGACCTGCTCGCTAGAGTTTACAATTTAGGAGGGAGGGTCAATGGATACAAAAGGTAATAGCTGTGGGGGATGAGCTGATGGAGAAAGTAAAACAGTGTATTAGTTAGAAGCAGGATAAGCTTCTTTATATAGAAGGCTTTTCAGGGATGGTCTAAAGATGGATAGATTAGGGGACAGGCTGATAGATTGGGGTAGGGAGTTCCAAAGGATGGGAGAAGCTCTAGAGAAATCCTGGGGGCGAGCATGGGAGGAGGTGACAAGGGAGCTAGGGAGCAGGAGGTCTCGGGAAGACTGAAGAGAGCGTCTTGGTTGGTATTTTGGGACTAGGTTAGTGATGTAGCTGGGGGCAGAGTTATGGATGGCTTTGTAAATTTTTGTTAGTACTTTTAATTGTATTAATTTGGTGCAGGGATTGGCAGAGAGGGGTGGAGGACACTGAACAGTTGGTAAGGTGGATGAGTTTTGCAGCAGCATTCATTATGGACTGAACGGGGGATAGTGTATCTAAAGGTAGTCCAATGAGGAGGGAATTGCAGTAGTCAAGGCGAGAGATGACCAGGGAGTGAATTAGAAGCTTGGTTAAAATGGGGCATATTCTAGAGATGTTGCGAAAGCTAAGGTGGCATGATTTGGACAGGGATTGGATGTGGGCCTGAAAGGACAGTTCAGAGTCTAAGGTTACCCTTAGCACCCTGGCAGGTGTAGACGGATTGATAGTTGTGCCGTTGGCCTCAACAGAGAAGTCAGGGGAAGGGGCACGTGGGGGAGAAAATATTAAAGGCTTGGTTTTAGTTTCAGTTTGAGGAAGTGCTGTGACATCCAGGCTGATATGACTGTTAGAAAATCAGTGATGTGTGAGGAGACTGATGGGCTGAGCCGAGGTTTAGAGAGATAGATGTGGGTGTCATTGGCATATAAATGGTAGTGGAAGCCATGGGAGGCTATCAGCTTACCCAGGGAGGATGTGTAGATCGAGAATAGTAGAGGTCCAAGGACAGAACCTTGGGAGACCCCCAACGGTAAGAGGTGTTGGAGAGGAGGAAGTAGAGTCATAGGTGACACTGAAGGTACGGTGAGATAGGTAAGATTCGAACCAATGGAGAGCACAGCCTTGGATACCAAGCAAATTTAGTTTTTTGAGAAGGAGGGGCTGATCAACTGTATCAAAGACAATGGAGAGGTCCAAGAGTAAGAGTACGGAATAATGAACGTTCTTAGTAAGTTGTTTGTGACTTTTAGGAGATCAGTTTCTGTGGAATGCTGTGGACAAAATCCAGACTGAAGGGCATCAAGATGTTTACTCTCAATGAGATGGTCGCTCAGTCGGTTGTAGACTAAACATTTAAGGAGTTCGGAGGCAAAAGGGAGTAAGGAGATGGGTCTTAGGTTGTTAAGGTTTGTGTGGTCCAGTTTTTTGGTATGGGAGTGACTAGTGCATCAGAGGATTGGGGAAGGTGCCAGTAGAGAGTATATGACAAATTGGTCTGTAGGATTTGTTAAGCAATCAAGAAAACCAAAAAATTATTATATACATTCAATGTTCTACACTGCTCTAAATTTTAGGCTACTGATATTATCAATCACTTCTTTTAAAAAGGTTTGAGCGTTCATTTCATTATAAATTAGGATATTTATTTAAAATGAGGACCTGCTGAAATCATTAAAAATTGACTTAGCTTTTCTTAGCATAGCAGCTAATATGCAGAATTGAAACATCCATACCTGTACTACAAAAACAGCCTTTACTCAGCTAAGTACTGACATCTTGAATTGCATTAGGAGACCAGAGCCTTACCCGGCTCACTACATCACAGCAGTGGCGTGCTTAAAGTGTTACTAAACCCAAAATAGTAAAATCAGTCTGTATATGCAGTAAAGAATGCTTATTATACTCACTGTGGAACCTAAGGGGTAATCCTCTGCATTGTGTAAAAAAGGCTGTTTGATCCTGTATTCTCTGATCCTCCCCTTCTTCCACTGTCCTCCATCTCCCGGATGGGACAAGCTGCACATGCTCAGTTGTGTATTGCTAGAGCGTTGTTTTTTTTTCTTGAGAGAGTACATGTGATCATCAAAAGGCCAATCAGCACTCCAGACAGAGGGTCAGGGGTAGACATGTGCAATTTGTTTCGTTCACAAATTCATTTTTCAACGAAATTCGACAAATTTGTTAATTTGTATATATTCTAATTAACGAAAACCAGTTTAACAATTTTTTCCAAAAATGAAAAATTGGAAAGAACGAAAATCTAAACTTCTAAAATCAGAAAATCCAAATATTGGAAAATTCACAAAAAACTCAAAAATTCGAAAATAAGAACGAAAATCCAAAAATTCAAAAGAATGAAAAACCCGAAACTAAGAACGAAAATACAAAAATAAGAAAAAAAATCTAAAAATTCAAAATAATGAGAATACGAAAATAAGAACGAAAATCCAGAAATTAGAAAACCCGAAAATTTGAAAATCTGAAATAATTCCTAACTAATAATAACTATTACTAACTATTAAATTATAGGTATTGGAATTTCCTTTAAAATTTGTCTGTTAGTGGACGTAATGAATTTATCCGAAGTTACAAATTATCTGAAATAACAAATGACGCATCTAAACAAATAGAATGTAACAAATTAATAAAAATAAATAATAATAATAATAAAAACGTTTTATTATTATTATTTCATTACATTCCTTTCGTTTAGATGTGGCATTCGTTATTTCGGATACATCATAACTTCAGATAAATACGTTCACTGAGCCAAATTTGAAAGGAAGTTCCAATATCTAGAATTGAATAGTTAGTTATTATTTCTGATTTTCAGATTTTTGAATTGTTGTTCTTATTTTCGGATTTTCATTCTTTCGAATTTCTGTTCTCATTTTCAGATTTTCAAATTTTCAGATTTTTGAATTTCAGAATTTTCGGATTTCTAAATTAAAATTTTTACGAAGTTATGAATTTATTTGAAATAACGGATTTCGATCATAATGAATGACCCAAAAAACAAAACAAAAATGAAACGAAAACAAACTTTTCGGCAGTGCACATGTCTAGTAAGGGGTCCTGCAGCCTTACAGGACAATCAGAGGGGAATGAAAACTCCTACATGTTTTTACCAAACACTGATAGAAGTCACAAGAATGCTCTAACTGTTGATGAAAAATGGTATTTAGCAGTTTATATTTACAAAAATAATTGTATTTCTATGTTCTGTGTACCGTGAAAGACCAGATATTGTGAATGCAGAGTCCTGGGTTTAGTAACACTTTAAGAGTGCTCAACTGAATCAAAAGTTGTTCAACTGAATCAAAAGTTGTTCAACTGAATCTCGAAAGTCTTAAGCTGGTACTCGGGTCGTGGCTGCCTGGCGAAGCGATCGGCAAATTCTCCCTGGGCGTCATATGACAGGGTAACTGAACCACCGCTCGGCCATCAATTTGCTGTTGCCGTGGCAGGAAGGTGTTAAAAGAGAAGTGTGGGTTTAACAAAAAAAAAAAAAAAAGCCTTTTACTGACTTAGGTGGACGCAGCATCGATCCGAAGCTGCATCTCTTCCCCGCTGGCTCTACACTAAGAACTGGGTAATCAAGGACTGCTGATCACTCGGTTCTCCCCTTCACTTCAAGCAAAGAGCAGTGACTCAGTCCTAGCTCTCTGCTCTGCCCCTCCAGCGCTCACTGGAGCACTGGGCTGGGGAGGGAGCTGGCTCACAGCTGAGAGGCTGAACAAGCTAGCTGCTGGGCCAAGGGATCTGGGTGGATCTTGAGTGTAGTTATGTCAGCCAAAAGATGAAGCCCGCTGACGGTCACAGGAGTGCAGATATGTGATCCATGGGAGTATAGCCAAAAAAGCTTTGGCCATACTTCTCCTTTATAACTTTATATTGATGTTATTTTGACCATGAACATGGCAGTTTTAAACACTTGACCTCTGGAAGGTTTTACCCCCTTCATGGCCAGACCATTTTTTGCTATTTGCCACTGTGCTACTTTAACTGGAAAATGCTCAGTCTTGCAACACTATACACAAATTAAATTTATATAATTTTTTTGAAACAAATAGAACCTTCTTTTGGTGGGATTTGATTATGTATTATATAAATAAAAAAGACCAAACATTTTGAAAAAAAAATATATTTTCTACTTTCTGCTAAAAAAAACATTGACATTTCTCAATAAATTTAGGCCGGATGTATTCTGCTAAATGTCACAAGTGCTGGCAGTGATCGGGGCTGATACTGTTAACACTGTGTTTTTGGGGACACTATAGTATAAGGGACACTAGTACAGTTCTGACAAAGACCAGGATAGGGACCCCGCCAGACACTATGCTAGTAATGGCGGTGATTAGCGACTTATAGAGTGACTGTGATAGTGTGACAGGCAATCAGGGACTGACACTCACTGACACTGATTGATGCTAACTGGCTCCAACTGACATTATCCAACGTCTCTAGTGACACTAATACAGTGATTAGTGATAATACTATATACTGTCACTGTACTAATGGAAAAGGCTGGGTATAAGGGGTGATCAGGAGGGCAATCAAAGGGTTAGCTGTGTGCCTAACAAGTGTACGTGTGCTGATTTCACTCACTTACAGTCGCTGCCTTTTCTTCCTGATTTCAGCTCTGAACGGTAAGTGAAATCAGGCAGAAAAAAACAGCTAGATCTGAGTTATGTTTACTAACACAAAAAGATCTGTGCTGTGATTGGCCAAAACAATCAGCAGGACCACAGCCAAAATCATCTGCGAGCCTGCTACCGAACCTGTGCTGCGTCCACAGAATGAGAGGCAGGGGACGCGCGCACGTGCCTGTAAACCAGGAAACGTTAAAGCCGTCGTCCAGCAGTAATCCTGAAACTGCAGGTCGGCAAGTGGTAAAGTGGTTGTACACTTCTGAAATGAAAAATCAACAAAGCATATCCCTTTAAAGTGTATACTTGCCCCGCCCCCTCAGCACACAGAAGGTGATTGACAGCCTCAGCTGTGCATTTTCCCTATGACAGTGTGTAGAGGGGTGGGTGTTCATTTCCTTCACTCAGGTTTCAGATTACACTCAGCTCTGTGCTCCGTGTTGTTTGTGTGTGGCATCAGATCCCCACACCCTGCCTTCTGGAGCTCAGAGATACTATGTAAAACATGTGCTTTAGGAGTCTGCAGAGATGAGAGACTGCAGTTAAACAAGTATATCCTATGTAGGAGGATTTGTTTCATCTGTGTGTGTCACCTGAGGCCAGTCACTTCAATATGTGTATGTAAGGGTTTACAACCACTTTAAGCTTCACAATGCCATAGCAGCCCCCCATGGGTAAGACACAATGGAAGGAATTACCAAGAGCAGTTATACATGACAACCAATCAGATTCTATCATTAATTTGTAAAGCTTAACTGAACACGCTAAAGATAGAAGCCAATTGGTTGTCATGCACAGCTGTTCCAGCTTCTGTATGCTCCAGTTTTATTAAATTCCCCTCATTGCTTATTTTGTGTGTGGGGTGGTTATTATGTGTTTCTGGTAGAGTCTCTCTCCATTTCCTCCTTTGCATGTGGACTCATACATACTGGTCATTTAGCCCTGGTGCATGAGATCCTGGTGTTTAGGTGACAGTGGAAGACAAAGGTGCACTGCCCAGCCCCGCCGGGCTGTGGCTGGAGGGGGTACTGAGTGCTACTAACATTTAGGGTTGTATGCACCTGGGGACAAACTCTAGCAGCCTGTTTCCTGGGCATTCATTCCTGGGAGCATACTGTTCTAAATGTTTGTGCCAGGAGTATTTTTGGTGTGAGTTGATGCAACCTGCTTTGTTCTACCCCTTGCGTTCATGTGCATTCGGTTTAATCTCTTTTTTTTTCTTTTTTCTTTTTGGCTAATCAGAATCCGCATCTCAAAACATTCTGACAACTCACCTAATGCTTGACTCACACCTACAGGTGCAACCAAGTGTGTGCACGTTTGGGTGAATTCATTTTTAATAGGCTGCCCTAAGCACGTAAAAGAAATCTCAGATTTAAAAAAACAAAACAAAAGCAGCACCCATGCTATTTAGTACATCTGCTTAATGGTAGTACGTTTTTGTGCTTCTAATGCCGTGTACACACGACCAGACTTTCCAGCAAACTAGGTCCGACGGTCTTCCCGACTGACTTTCGTCGGTGTTCCGTCAGACTTTCAAAATGAACGGACTTGGCCACACATGAACGGGCTAAGTCTGTTCGAAAGTCTGTTCATTTTGAACGTGATGATGTAAGACGGGACTAAGGAAGTTCAATAGCCAGTAGCCAATAGCTGCCCTTGAGTCATATTTGGTCCATCGGACTAACGGTTTTCCTGATTTTAGTCCGTCGGAATTAAGTTCGTCAGATAGATTTGAAACATGTTCTATTTCAAGGTCCGTCTGATTTTTATTAATTTTTTTAAATTATCGGACTAGCCCCCACACGATCGGACTGTCCGACAGACTAATCCCTTCGGACATAGTCTGCCGGAAAGTCCGGTTGTGTGTACGCAGCATAAGGGAAGCGTGCGACTCAGTGTGCCTGAGATGTAGCATCATGTTGGGCAGTAGCATAGGAGGGTATTTAATAAAACCGGTGCTCTCAGAGTTTGGTGCAACCGTGCATAGTAAGTTTATTTGAGCTGCAGTGTGTATGAGCCCTTACTTTGCCAGCTTTTAGTTGCCCTGTACCAGCTTTTTTGAGACATCAATTAGGAAATTAACTTTTTTTCCTTAAAGCGGAACTTCAGTAATTTTTTAATTTTTCCATTTATTAAATCTTCTGCCCTTGTGTTGTTTTAACTTTGGATAGTAAAACATTTTTTTCTTCCAGTAAATACCTTATACAGCCCACTTCCTGTTTCTTGTCTGGTCATTAGCCTAGGCTTATGACATCATGCACAGCTCTCTCTCTCACTCGTGAGAGTTTGCCAAAAATGGAGGGTGGAAGAGTCATAAGATGGCCAATGAGAGCTGCAGAGCTGGAGGTGTGTCTGTGCAAATCCAGCAAGTGAACAGGCAGCAGCTTCAGTTACCCCCAGTTAAAATGGTTGCAGCCATACTTAGTGGAGGGAGATTTCTGCAGCATATTTGGCAAGCACAGAATCACAGTATATATAAAATAATATGCAAAGTGGTAGGAGTGAAGATTCCCAATGGCAAAGATGATTTTATTACAAATTATGCGAGCAGACTGCAGTTCCTCTTTAAAATGGTAAATTTTCTCAGTTTAAAAGAGAAGCATTGCTAAAGCTATTTTGGTTATACTTCTGTGGGTCACAGGTGTACACTTAGTTCTGCACTCCTGTAAACCGCTTTCAGCTGACAGCGGGCTGGCAGCCACAATTCTTTTCTCAGAGAGGAGGGGAGAACTGAGTGATAAGTGTTGCTTGATCGCTTAGTTCTCAATGCAGAGCCGGCGGAGAACATATGCAGCATCAGATTGATGCTGCATCCACCTAGGTGTGTACACATTTTTGTTCCTGTCCTAAGTCCATCTTTCTGTCCTAAGTCCATCTTTCTCTTTTAAACATTTGATAAGTTTTCTATTTTCTATTGTAAATAAAATATGGGTTTATGAGATTTGCAAATTAGTGCATTCTGTTTTTATATAGATTTTAAACAACATCCCAACTTTTTTGGAATTGGGATTGTACATAGAAACTTCTGCAATTACATTTCAGGAGCTAAATGTTATACTGTATTATAGAAAACTGCCTTCTCCTGAAATGTAAACAAAAAGACCTCTATGGAAATTCATATATGACCAACGACTGATCACCAGTATTGCCTGTAGGGTCCCAGTGGTGATCCTTTTGGTGATCCTTTTCCCATCACTAACTTACTCTTTTTTGGTCTATTTTTAAACATTTTGCAGTGTAAATATTGGTGACTTTTGAACAAATGGTAAAAAAATTTTTTTTACAAATAGACCACTGAGGTGTCACACCTCAACATTTTGTAGCTTGAAGCTCAAAGCTACAAAACGCTGGAGGAGAAAAAATCTATTGAAGCCAAACGCCTGAAGCTTAAAAAAAGTTCTGGAGCTTTCTTTGATGCTCGAATCAGGCATATTTGAGCATTTTTGGCATGTTTTTGTTCCCATAGGAATGACTGGTAATGAGCTATTTGCGTGTTTTTTGTGCACATTTGTGCGTTTTGTCAAGTGCTATTTTCTGATCAAATTAAAAAAAATAAAATAGTAATAATTTATGAATAAATAAATGTAAAATAAATACATGATTGAACAATAGACAGTGAAGTTATGCCGCGTACACACGAGCGGACTTTTCAACATCCAAAGTCCGAAGGACCGAGTCCGTCAGACTATCCGATCGTGTGTGGGCTGCAACGGACTTTTGATTCACCAAAGTCTGACGGACTTTAGAATATGGAACATGCTTCAAATTTTCCCGAAGGAACTCCGCCGGACCCGGTCCCCTTCGAAAACTCCGCTCGTGTGTATGCTACTCCGACGGACTAAAACCGACGCTAGAGCAGCTATTGGCTACTGGCTATGAACTTCCTTATTCGAGTCGGTTCGTACGTCATCACGTTCGAATCCGTCGGAGTTTAGTGTGATTGTGTGTGGCCAAGTCCGTTCGGCCGAAAAGTCTGTCAGAACTCCGTCGGAATTCCAGCAGAACTCCGACGGAACTCCTTTGGAAGTCTGTCGGACTTAAGTCCGCTCGTGTGTACGGGGCATTAGGATCACTGATAATAGTAATAGTAGTAGTAGTATTTACATCCTAACAAAAAATAAATCATAAATAACCCTAACCCCTAATCCTACCCCTAACCTAACCTAACTTAACCTTGACTCTAACCCCTTACCCAAACGGAAATAATAATAATAATAATAAATTAATAATATTAATACAAAATAAATAAAAGCTAATGGAAAAACAAAAAAAGCTAAAATACCTAGCAACAAATGATGCAACAGATAGTAGTTTTCTCTATTGACTAATAAAAAAACAAGCAAAGCTTAAAATCGCTCATATAAATGCACCAAAATTGCGCAAAAAAAACGAACAATGCTCAAAGACACTAAAGACACTTAAGGTGTGAATGCAGCCCTAAACTCTGTATAGAGGTGAATATTTTGTCAAAGCTTTGCTTCGTCATGTCAGAGCTGCACCCTTGATGACTGCTGGTCTGATGAAGGAATACTAAAGAATCGGTAGAAGTGGTACAAAAAGTAAATGAATGAAGCTGAAGCAGGGAGATCCTTGCACTGCAGACCCTGGGGTACAACTTCCACTCCACCAAAGAGAACAGTGAGCAGTACAGGAGTGACATCACGAAATCTCATTCCAAATTACATGAGGTTACTACAGTTGGAATCAGTGGTGCCTCCTTCAAGACAAAAGATTGGTTTTTCAAAGTACAGATTAAGCACAAAACTTAAGAGATAGCTGTTATGAGAACTACTTGCATAACAAACCTTCTGGCAGGGAAGCAAAATATCCCAGCTGTTTTCTGACAATCTAAAAGCTATTACAGGTACTCAGTGTTACACAGGAGAAAATTAAAGAGCTCTCTGGCTGCTATTCAAACAAAGACACGTGTTCACAATGCTACACGGGGTTGTCTATTGATTGTTGGTAAATGCATTAAAAGCTTTTTGTCTTGGTGGCAGTGTAGGAGAATAAGTGCAAAACACCACTATCTTCACAAGCAGAAAGTAGAACAAAATGAAATATCAAAAGAATAATTCTCTATTGAAAAAAATAAATAAAAAATTGGCATCTGTTTTGCATTGTGGCAGTAAGTTTTGACAATTAAAATATAAAGGCAATATGTTTATGTGTGGTTTTATATGGAGTAGGGCATTTCTTGACCTTTTTAACATGGAGAAATCCTTTAAATAGCGTTCCGATCTCAGGGAACCCCTGCTAATGTTTAATATATCTTTAGCTCCCAACATAAGACAAAAAAAAAAAAAGAAACTTGTGTGGCTGAAATCTCTTCTTTTTGTGTCTTATGTTGTAATCTTTAGCTTTACTGATGTGGCTCCTTTCATCACTGTTCACATTAAATAGAAAGCTATATCTACAGCTCTCTTTAATATCCATTATTTGAGTGATGTTCAGTGGGAAGAATTTCCCTTACATTTGAGGTCCCTGGGAACAATTTCCTTCCTAATACATAGCTTAAAAGATCATTTGTATTAGTGGTCACTTATCTGAGAAGCAGAAATTGTTCATTGTTTGAGGACCTCTTAACTAACTCTGGAGGAACCCTAGTTGAGAAACACTGGCGTAAAAGATGTTAGAATTACTGTACATTTTTTTTTGTTTTTGCTTCTTTGCCTTTAACTCTCTCTTTTGTCCAACTGTATTCTTACGAAAAGTGACGGAACACATGACCGGACTTTCCAGAAGACTAGGTCTTAAGGGATTAGTCCGTCGGACAATCCAATCGTGTGTGGGCTAGTCTAATCATTTAAAAAAAAAAAAAAAATCCGCTGACTTAGAAATAGAACATGTTTCAAATCTATTCAATGGACTCAATTCTGACAGACTAAAATCGGGAAAACCGTTTGTGTGCTGGTCCGATGGACCAAATACGACGCAGGGGAAGCTATTGGCTACTGGCTATTGAACTTCCTTGTTTAGTCCCGTTTTATGTCATCATGTTTAAAATGAGCAGACTTTCAAACGGACTTAGTCCGTTCGTGTGTGTCCAAGTATGTTAGTTCGGAAAGTCCATCAGAACTCCACCCAAAGTCCGTCGGGAAGACTGTTGGACCTAGTCTGCCGGAAAGTCTGGTTGTGTTTACGCGGCATTAGGCCTCATGCACACAGAGTGTTTTTATTGCTGCTTTTACCAGTGTCAGATGTTTTTGTTTTTTTTGCAGTTTAAAAACACCTCTCTATGTTATTCTTTGTGTCCATGCACACACAGTCTTTAGGAGTGGTAAGTGGCATAGGTGTGTTCTGAAGACAAGCATTACAGCTGTAAAAATGTCTGACGCTGCTGAACATGGCTAGCGCAGATTAACTCTGTATACAGCATTAAGCCACATCAAGCATTTTTTTTTTACATGTAAAAATGAATGGTTCCATATGAGAGCCACCTTAACTGATCTCTGACCATTGATTTGAATGGAAGTCGCATCCAAGTCTGATCATGATGATCCGATTTGTGGCATGCGACTTGTGCTCTGAGGATCTTGAAGGGGAACCCCATGCCAAAGTAAAAAAAAAAGCCTGGTGTCCCCCCAAGACCATACCAGACCCTTCAGTCTGGTATGGATTTGGGGGCGACCCCTCCGAAAAAATAAAACGGTGTAGGGTCGTCCCCCAAGATCGAGATCAGACCCTTATCAGAGCATGCAGCCTGGCAGGTCAAAACGCTGCCCCAATGCACCCACCCCCTCATATTGAGGGCATGTGGTCTGGTATGGTTCAGGAGGGCGCACTCTCACCTGCGCTTTCCCCTTTCCTGACCTCCCAGCTGCATGCTCAGATAAGGGTCCGGTGTGGATTTTGGGGGGGCCCAACGCCATTTTTATGGGGTTCCCCTCAAATCCCTAGTTTCCAAACCTGACTCCAGACTGTGACACGCTGTTATAGACATTATGTATTATGTGTTACCACAATGCATGCAATGAATTATTTGAGGAGGAGGAGCAGATGAATAATATAATCTCCATCGATCATTCACAGAATGCATTGCAGGAGATGTGATACACCTCATTACACATAATTAACATATTTAGTGCTGTATTCCCCAAAAATAGGAATTTTGTACTCACGGTAAAATCCTTTTCTCTGAAGTTCACTGACAGACACAGCAGCTCTTCTTGACCTTAGGGTTATATCATCCCTTTACGAGAGGACTAGGCAGAAATAGTTTAAACCAGTAACACTTGCACAGTACTGCCCAGGGGGCGGTCCTACTGGCTATAGCCCCTCACACTGCATTCAGCAGCTCAGCTCGTCAAAAACAAATAGGAGGGGTTGGTGCTGTGTCCATCAATGAACTTCAGAGAAAATGATTTTACGGTGAGTACAAAAATCCTATTTTCTCTATCGTTCATTGATGGACACAGCAGCTCTTCTTGACCTTAGGGACGTCCCCAAGCAATGTCAAAGAAACAAGGGGTGGGAACAGCAAACAACAAAAACTCCACCCATAACAATCAGAGCTCCTCAATGGAGGAGTTCCAACCTGAAACAGCAGCTCACATCAAACTTGTAAAATTTAGTGGAATTGTGAATGGACGACCAGGTCGCTGCCTTACACACCTGGGAAACAGAAAGCCCAAGAGGCACCAATTGCCCTGGTAGAATGCGCCGTGACAGGAAAGGGAGGAGCCCGTCCCCTTATGGCATAAGCCTGAACCACAATCTGTCTGATGCACTGAGAAATGGTGGCCGATACAAACAGCGAGTCCGACCTCCGAAAAGGAGACGTAGCAAGCAGATACACACGCAGAGCCCGGACAAGGTCCAAGGAATGCAAAGCCACCTCTTTGGGGTTTGACGGTCGAGGACATAAGGACGGAAGCACAATGTCCTCATTTAGATGAAAGGCTGAAACAACCTTTGGAAGAAACTAAGGCTGCGGACGCAGCACCGCCTTATCCTTGTTGCAGATCACGTAGGGAAACTTGCAAGACAAGGCCACCTTGCAGGAAAAACTCTCAGAAACCCTCCTGGCAGATGTAATGGTCACTAGAAAGACTACTTTCTGAGAGTGTCAATAAGGGGATCTCCCTAATGTTTTCAAACAGCAGTTTCTGAAGCACCGAGAGCACCAGATTCAAATCCCACGGAGGTAGCGATGGTTGAAACCCCTGAACAAACGTACTCACCAATGAGTGAGACGCCAAGGGACACTGAAAAAAACAGCCAAAGCTTATATCTGCCCGTTAATGGTGCTTAATGCAAGTTTCTGATCCACTCCTTGCTGCAAAAACAGCAGGATCCTGGAAAATGAATATTTACGTGGACGCCACCCCATCTTCTCACACATGGAGATGTAGGCCTTCCAGGTACAATGATAAATCTTCAGAGAAGATGACTTCTGTGCCCTCAACATAGTGGATATTACCGAATCCGACAGACCTCGGTCCCTTAGCACCTGGCTTTCAACAGTCATGCCATTAAAGCCAGTGACGGTAAAGCAGGATGAAGTATTGGACCTTGCGACAGAAGGTCCTCTCGCATCGGCAGTCGCCAAGGAACATCTGCCATCATTCGTACTATGTCGGCGTACCACGGACGCCGAGGCCAATCTGGAGCAATCAGAATTACTGGAATCCCCTCGGCCTCCACTCTGCGAAGCAGGCGTGGTAGACGTTTGAGTGGGGGAAAAGCATAAATCAGTCTATAATGCCCCCATGGAGCCACCAATGCATCTGCCGCGTCCACCCAGGGATACTTTGACCTGGCCACAAACTTCTGTACCTTACGATTTAGTCGAGAAGCCAGGAGATCCACATCTGGCGTGCCCCACCTTAGGCAAAGGAGCCAAATACATCCGGATTTAGACACCATTCCTCTTGGTCCAGCATCTGACGACTTAGGTAGTCCGCTTGCCAGTTTTCTACGCCTGGAATGTACACTGCCAACAGAGCTGGCACATGCCGCTCTGCCCCCCGCAGGATGTGAGCAACCTCCAGTGCTGCAGCCAAGCTCCTTGTTCCTCCTTGATGGTTGACATATGCCACCGTCATGGCGTTGTCCGACTGGATCCTGACCAGATGCCCCTGCAGCCTCTGTAACCATGTGTAGAGGCAGCGCCTGATTGCCCGAAGTTCCAGCACGTTGATCAGGAGGCGGGATTCTACCTGGGTTCATCGGCCCTGGGCTGACTGTATGCCCCTAAACTCCCCCCAACCAGTCAGGCTGGTGTTCGTTGTGATCACCGTCCAATGAAGAGGAAGGAACGACTTCCCGGACCGAAGAGCCGGCGACCTCAGCCACCAGAGCAGGGAGTCCCTGACCAGCTGGCTCACTCGAATTTGACAATCCAGGGACAACGGAGATTTGTCCCATCTTGACAGGATCTCCTTTTGCAAGACTCAAGTGTGCAATTGAGCATACGGTACCGCCTCAAAAGTGGCTACCATGAGACCCAGGACTCGCATGGAAAAACGCAGCGTTGATCACCTGCGGGACACCAGCAACTTCACCGCAGCTTGAAGAGTCTGAAGCTTATCTGAAGGAAGAAAGACTCTCGCCCCTGAGGATTCCAGAAGCAGGTCCAGGTACTCCAGGCATTGAGTTGGCATCATCACCAACTTCTGTAGGTTCATTACCCAACTAAACTCCTGAAGAGTTTGCATGGTGATTGTCACATCCTCCCTTAATTCTGAGGAGGAAGCTGCCCTCAGAAGGAGGTGGTCCAGGTAACCCACGCATGGGATCCCTCACTGCCTTAGCAAAGCCAAAATTGGAGCTGGCACCTTGGTGAAGACCCTTGGTGCCCGAAGCAAGGCCAAAAGGGAGAGCTACAAATTGGTAGTGCTCCCTCCCAACCGCAAATCGCAGAAACGTTTGATGCTTGATGCATATGGGGACATGCAAGTATGCGTCCTTGATGTCCAGGGATGCCAGAACATCCCCCTGAGCAAACTGATTCTATCCTGAAACTTTGTACTTTCACAAAGCTGTTGAGGGCCTTGAGGTCCAGGACCGGATGGACCCCTTCCTTCTTTGGGACTACAAACAGATTGGAGGAGAATCCCTGAAACCTTTCTGGTGTCGGTACAGGTACTATCATCCCATGCAGCAGCAGGTCCTGTACTGCCCCAAACAGGGCCTCCCAACGAGCTGGAAGAAGATGAAGCTTGGAGGGAAAAAATCTGTTTGGTGGACAAGAAAGAAACTCTATCTTGTACCCTGAGGAAACCAGTTTGCAGACCCACTGATCGGAAAGTAGGGAGGTCAACCGGGCTGCAAACTCCCGAAGACGAATCCCCACCCGAGAGTTGGGTGGGGGCAAACCTTCATGCGGTAATGGATTTGCTTGTTTTGTCCCTCAGCAGGCACCTTGTCGGACTGGGAACGCTAACCTGCCAACCCGGGCGGACGAAAAATTTGCTTCTGAGCAGAAAAGGAGGGCCCTTGCCTACAGCGTGGCTCTTTCCCTTTTCTGGACTGTGGGAGTAACGTACTCTTACCCCAGTAACATTCCTAATAATGTCATCCAGCGAGGCTCCAAATATCCTCTCTACCTGGAAAGGCAAGTCCGCCAGTGCTTTCTTCAATGCCTGGTCCGCAGACCAGCATTTCAGCCAAATCAGGCAATGTAGCACTGCTGCTGATACTGAGGCTCTAGAGAGCAAGGGGGCCATATTTAAGGCCGAATCACAGACATATTTAAGGCCCTGCACCAACTGGTCCGCCAGCTCCACACAGACTGGGGAAGCCTGTTGCTTCTCCAATTCACGGTGGAACAATTTAGCCGATTCAGTAAGCGCCTGCGATACCAGGGCCATAGCCAAAACTTGCTGCAATGCTGACGCCACCACGGTAAACATGAACCGAGCAACTGCCTCGGTATTTCTGTCGGCAGGGTCCTGGAAAGCAGGAGTCCCTTCCACCGGAATCGTGGCTACCTTATTTAACCTGGATACTGGGGGGTCAACAATCGGGGGAGATTTCCATTTCTTCAGGAGACTCTCCTCAAAGGGCAACACACCACAATGCGTTTTGGGACTGAAAAGGCCCGCTGTGGTTTTCCTCACTCCTTGTAAATAAACTTATTAAAATAAATTGGGTAAGGAAACACCTTAGCCGCGCGGGTCGGCTTGTGGGACCCGAAAGGGACCGACGCCTCTGTAGATACCCCCTCCGTATCCTCCATTTTTAGGGTATCCTACACTGCTGTAATAAGTGCTTCTACAAGCGCCTTTTCCTGCGCTGACCCAGACACGGAGCCATGCTCACTGTGCGACTGGATCTGGTCTGCATACTCTGATACATCAGAACAGGGGCACAAGTCTGAATCAGAGCTTTCCCCAGAAGAGGATGGGAGAGGGGGCGTTTTTTACCCCCCTTGCGCCCACACACCACTTTCACCCTGGCAACAAAGACCTCCAGGACCGCCGACAGAGCGTCTATAGGCACTGCACGTGCAGGGGAACCAGTTGCAATAACAGGGATATCTGAGGAAGAAGCGCCAGCTTCTGACGCCATGCTGACCCACACTCGCCTGTCACCACTCAGGGACCTAAGGCAAGTCACACAAAAAGTCCACCCTTCTAGCTGCCACAGACTGAGAGGCCCCCCACAGGACTCACCACCCTGACCCAGGTACTGCGCTGTGCTGCTGCTGTCCGCTCTCCCCTGTGTCCTCCATGAGGTGTGTGTGGAAAGCATGCTGTTCTAGAAGGAAACAAGCACCCAGAGCTAGAGGCAAAACTACCTGAGGCTACTAGAAAATAGCCGCCGGCCAACTCAGCAAAAACGTCTGAAGGCGCCAAGAAAATGGCTGCCGAACTACTAGAAAATGGCTGAAAGGCAAAAAACGGCCTCTCCACGTGTCTCACACAGCACAAACATCCCACCCTGTCCCAGAAATAGGGAAGAGGACGAGCAGACCCCCAAAACCCAGTGCGGCCCCCTGCCAGGACCCAGAGCCCCCCGGAGGATCCCCGGCCAGGTACGTGCACTGCACCCCCATGTGCCCAGTCAAACAGTGGCCCATAGCATGGGGAGGAAGGAAGGGACAAGGAGAGAAGAAAGGGAAAGTGAGAGACCCCCCTAGTCAAGCTCCCAGGGAATGCTCAGCTGCTCCATCCTGCCGAAACAGGTGGAACCATACTTACCCCCCTGCAGGGACTGCTGGACACATTCCACAGACAGACCCATCACCGAGGAGTATGGGGTGGCTGCCGGCCATGGCACAATGTGACAAAGACAGCAGTAGCCCGGTCATATGTGTGCCCCGGAGCCCCGGAGCAGCCGGTCCTGGATTAGACGGGGCATGTCCTGGCCGACCCAGTGCGTAGCTTGGGCCTGCTCATGCTCGATGGCCAGGCTGGGGAGACTACAAGGATCTATATTATCCAGCCTGTCCAATGGTCCCACCGGGAGCCAGGTCCTTCTCCTACACGAGGCAGATGCAGTGTGAGGGGTTATAGCCAGTAGGACCGCCCCCTGGGCGGTACTGTGCAAGTGTTGCTGTTTTTAACACTTTCTGCCTAGTCCTCTCCTAAAGGGGCGATATAACCCTAAGGTCAAGAAGAGCTTCTGTGTCCGTCAATGAACTTCAGAGAAAAAAGACTAAACTTTAACTCTAAAGTCATGTGCACAAAATAAAGTTCCCACACAGACAAATGCTGGAGTATCACCCTTAGTTTAACCCATAAGCCCATAAACAATGAGCCAGAGATGTTTGTATAGGACATGTAACTGTGACATGACCTATTATCTGTATTTTTATGTTACAGACTGCTGTACACACTGACCGAAAGTCGGCCGGTCCCTGCCTAGTTGGCCGTTTTTCAAACAGTGTGTACCTTGCTTAAGTGGTGTTTTAATAATGATCTAGAATCTAGACCCCCAACTTGTATTCTAGATTCTGTCTGTATTCTACCTGCAACAAGTCTAGTTCTTGATACTGAGTTTCCACTGCCTCAATTGCTTGGCCAGGATTTCAAGGATTTCAATTGTATCAACCAGGTAAACTTAATTCCCATGTGATGAAAGTATTATATAGCATAATCTTTCAGGACATTACAGTTGGGCCTCAAATATTTCTTTGGCTCCATGCTTTGAGGGAAGCCACACCTACCTCCCCAGACTATGTATTCCACCTAAGCATTGAGAGTAATGAATATGCAGTCACTGCAATAATGCTTAAATGCAGCCATTCTTGACCTTTTTAACATAGACAAATCTCTGAAATAACTTGCATGTGCCAGGGAATCCCTAATAAATATGGCTATATCTCCAACTCAATGTACATTAGTGTGATGGTCACTAGAAAGAATACTCCTTACAATTGTGGTCATTGGGAAGAACCCTCCACCCCTTTCTTAAAGATAGATAGAAAATCATTATTGTCAGTAGTCACTTTCCTGAAAGGCAGAAATTGCTCATTGTTCAAGGATCCCCTAGAAGCCTCTAGTTAAACCCTAGGGTTCCACAGAACCCTTGTTGAGAATGACCGCTTTAACGGATAAACGTATCTGCATATGTGACGTTTTTATAAAAATATCAGCAAATGGTTTAACATATAAAGAAATAGCAGCAGCTGCTTGAACTATGCTATTAAAATAACTGACTGAATGCACACCTTAATATAGAACCATCAAATGGTTATTAGGCGAGAGAAGGTGTAATGGTTGAACTGATTGATGCCCCTATTGTTGTTAATCTAATGAAGGTTTCAGAGCTTTATATCTCTCTGGCTAATTGTCTCTTTGCCGGGCCACTGACCTACTTTATGAGTTATTTCACAATTTTATTTGCTCCTAGTACTTTCTAGTGGCCACAGCAAACCAACCTACTGCAACACTTCCTTTATTATCTCTATTACCGCAGTGGCCATAAACTATGCAGTTATAACAAACTTAAATCTAGGATCTCTTTTTGGATACTTATTTTATTGAAAAAGTATGTTTAGGCAACATTTTACCTTGGGAATTAATTTAAGGGTTACTAAAACCTTTTTTTTTTAAAATAACAAACATGTCATATTTACCCACTCTTCTGGGGTCCCTCAGCGGCGCTGGTGGCTCCTCCTCTCGAGTGCCCCGGCGGAAAAGCGCTCTCCTTCGGGACACCCATGCAGGCACACTCCTGAGTCCGGCTGCTGCGTCTGTTGACACAGACAGCAGGACTTGGCCCTATCCTCGGCGCCCACGTCATTGGATCTGATTGGCAGCAGTGGAAGCAAATGGCTGCGCTACTATCTATCCAATTAGGACACAAGACACTGGCCAGAATTAGTGTGATCGTTCCCATCACGGGAATTATGAGGCTCAGGTAAGTAAAAGGGGGGCTCGGGAGGTGCTGCATGACAGGACGTTTTTCACTTTAATGCATTGAAAGGGAAAAAAATGACAGATCCCCGTAGCAACACAAAAAGTCACTCTGCAGGGTCCTCCTTAATTAAGAGAGCAGTGATTTTGGATATTAAATTCCTAATCTTGGCCCAAAACAGCCTAATCATGGGGCAATCCCACCACATGGACATGGAATCCCTGTAACTCCACCAACACATGTCTGAGATGTTCTGATCCTTAGTTGCTTTTTTGCACTTATTTTGCACATGTCTGCACAGTTTGTTCTGAACTAGCACATTGTTGGATACAAACAACATTTTCACCATTTTGTATATCTAAATGAATGTTTACATATTTTTGGTATTCACTCATAGTAGGCTGACACGTATAAGATAACTTAATATCTATTTTGGTTATAATTATGATGGAACACGAATGTTGATTCCACATTGATCACACACATTTTTTTAATTAGGATACAAAATTATTTTAGGAAATCTTTGTATGCTATTGCCAACAGTTTTTTCTTTTTATATAAAAAAACACCAGGTTTTAATGATAGGTTAATTTATCACATCACTGATAGGGTTTAGCGCCATAACCTTTTATTTTACACATGTCTGAGACTGAAAGGTATGCAACAGCCAACATATTCGGGACCCTATACCATCTTGACATAAGTTTATAATTAGTCTCTTGTATTTTGGTACCGATAGAGGAAGTGTGTGCTAGTCTCAGCATATTATTTCTGTGAAATTTAATACAAGCAATCTAACTCTGTCTCCGAACCCCTAAGGATTCCGAGACCTGTGCTTACATCATGTTTGCTCAACAATTTTGTAAGAGATAGATAGCAGACCTCTATCAATAGGCTGCATGATCCATAAAGATTCAGTCAGTAATAGAATCCACTGCTCTATTTCCCCTTAGGTGGGCAGTACAAAAATTTTGTAGTTGCTAGTATCTCCAGGCATCCAATGGGAACTTACCGAAGTTCCCCCAACGGGTGTAGTTTCCCATTTCAAATGAACTTAAAACAGCTGGTGTCTTCATTCGTTGCCCAAGATTTAGAAAAGGAAAGGCATGCCCGGGGGGAACCTGAAGAAACCATCCAACAGTAAGGAGTAACAGAGTAAGGGAGAGATTGATGGACAAAGAGCTCCTTGTTTGTTTATTATTATTATTATTATTATTGGAGGAGCCCTAATTCTATTTGTAATAACAATAAAAAAAAACTTTTTTTAAGTTACTATTTTGTGGGTGCCATAAAAGTCTGTTGGGTCCTTTATAGTTGGGTTTTCTTTCTGTATTGATATTAGTAACTTTCTTAGTTTCTTTTGTCTACCGGTCGATGTACACATACAAGGTCTTCAGTGAAATATTTAACTTTAAGTTTAAGTTTGTGCATATCCTAGTATTATACTTTAGGTGAGAGGAGCCTGAACACCAGGTGTGCCATTGTATCTCAAGTTATTTTTGTGTAGTTAATACATATGCATGTTCCCATTTGTAGTCTGCACCTCCATGGCCAGCCTTATTATTTTCTGGGGTGTCATCTATGCAATGTGGGAATTGTTTGGCTTTTAGTGAGTATAGTAATGGATCCTGGCTCAAAGCCACCATGGTGGTTTTTGTAATATACATATACTGTACATGTGTATAGCCTTTTAATATTTATTTATGTTCTAGTATAGAAGTGATCACTGACCTTTGCATGCTCCTGAGGAAACAGATAACACAAGACATTTAGAGCAAGCACCATTACAAGGACAGTGGAATCCCCTGAGTGATTTTCACCTTGGATACTAGTATAGAATTATTTTTGTGTTATACAGAGGGGGAGGACTGCCTTCCATATTTATGTGAAGCACTAGCATTGAATGATGGTTTTAACTGATTTTATTTGTAAAGTTGTATATCTTTTTACAAACATTGTGATCCTTGGGGTGCCTGTAACGACCAACAATTTCCAGCCTCTCTTTAAACACTTGCATACAAAATGTATGGCTCAAATCACACCACGCAGACATTGCATGTGACGTGCTCAGGTGCAATTGCTGTGTTGTGTCCCGCACCGCACAAGTGTGAACCCAGGCTGAAAACTACAAGCCGACAGCCGCAAATGCTGTCGGTGCTTGTGGTTCATTCATTCACAGAGTTCTGTGAATGACACGGCTGGGTGGGGAAACCACAACACGTTTCGCAGCATTTGCGAAGCTCATACGGAAATGTTTTTCGGTATGCCATAGCATGGGGCTTTATACTGTGCATTTGCTACACATTTCCAAACACTTGATTCAATCAAATATTTTTTGTAAGGATGAATTGATGTCCATATGATTTTTCAAGAGATTTCTGGTCCATGTACTTTATTTTTTAACTGCTTTCTTCTTTAAATAATGTATATGTATAAGTAAGGTTATGTATAAACTTTACATACATTTGTCACAAATCTAGGCTAATCAAACCGAGCATATAAAAAAAGCACATACCGGTAATCAAAGGTTACCTTCAGTGAGAATCAAATGCCAAAATAGCCTGAAGATACAGAAATATAAGCAGCTAAATTTATTTTCAATTCTCAATGTTCCTTTTTAAAAAAATCAAGCTTGGTCCAGCCAAGCCATCACCCAACTTTCAAGCCTATTGGCCAGTGGAGCTGCCCATCACATGAAAGGACCAATAGGAAAGTATGTCAGGAAGGAACCGATAATTTAATATTTTACAACTAAAGTGGAAATTTGCATAAAACATCAACTATTAACATTCCCAACTTTGTCGTTTGCAGCAAGGAAAATTCTCCTCTGCATTCTATGATACTCATTTTGAATTTCCCAGGCTTGTGACATGTTTACTTTACCAGCTGGCTAGTAAAGCCGTAACAAAAATAATTAAAAAGGCATTTAGTGCTTGCTATCTAACACTGCCATCTGCTGGTCCTGCAATATTGGTATTCTACTAATTTCCACCGTATGGCAAGCAAAGATTCACCAACTGTCAAAAAGTATAAGGATATGCTTAGTTTTTTTTGTAATCAAAACCATTTTGTAGTACTATCCTGTTTGTCGATTTGAATCCAAACCACTGCACTA
Organism: Lithobates pipiens; assembly: GCF_037356315.1. Lineage (NCBI taxonomy): Eukaryota > Metazoa > Chordata > Amphibia > Anura > Ranidae > Lithobates > Lithobates pipiens. The sequence goes on along the minus strand of NW_027507764.1, from coordinate 106,516,766 downwards.
CCTGCCTGGAACATGCTCTACCTGTGCCTGCTTATGTTTATTCTGTGTACTTTGGTTTCCTCCCACACTCTAAAGACATGCTGGTAGGTCAATTGGCTCCTGTCTAAATTGGCCCTCTTATGTGTATGTATAAATGTGAGTTAGAGACCTTTGACTGTAAGCTCCTTGTGGGCATGGACTGATGTAAATGTATAATATATGTATAGCCCTGTGTAAATTGATGGTGCTATATAAGTACCTGTAATAAATAAATAAAATCTAACCTAGGCTAAGGCCACCCAATCATCTATGGATATCCGGAACAAAATTGGTATTTCAACTCACAGTTTACTGTGTTCAGACAGACCCCGTGAAAGGCTGACAATGAAATAACAAGATCAGCAAGACACCACCATCATGGCGACTCCTATCTACCTATACATTTACCTAAAGTAGGGGTGCACCGAATGGAAAGTTTAATGCTGAAACCAAAACCGAAAATGCAGGATGCATTTTGCTGAAAATGGAAAATCTAATAAAAAATAAACAAACATATTTTTATATTTAATTGTATTATATTCACTTTAATTAATATCATCAATTTAATTTAATATGAATTTATTGTTGGCCATTATTGGCACCTTTAGTGCAAGAAAAACTCAAGAAAAATGCAGTCTGCAGTCTCTGACCATCTCTTGTATCATGTCCTCAGTCTCTAACCATCTCTTGTATCATGTCCTCAGTCTCTAACCATCTCTTGTATCATGTCCTCAGTCTCTAACCATCTCTTGTATCATGTCTGCAGTCTCTAACCATCTCTTGTATCATGTCTGCAATCTCTTACTTAAACTTAAACACACTGCTAATAGTATTAGCAAAATTTACATGTGCACCTCTAGCATACATGATACAGGAGATGGTCAGAGAATGCAGACATGATACAAAAGATCAATGCAGCCTCACCAGTGTCCATCAAATGCAGCCTCACCAGTGCCTGTCAGATGCAGCCTATCAGTCAGATGCAGCCTACCAATGCCTGTCAGATGCAGCCTGCCAGTGCCTGTCGGATGCAGCCTGCTAGTACCTCTCAGATGCAGCCTTGCCAGTGTCTGTGGATGCAGTCTTGCCAGTGCCTGTGGATGCAGCATTGCCAGTTCGTGTGGGACGAAACCTGCCAGTACCTGTCAGATGCAGCCTTGCCAGTGCCTGTGGATGCAGTCTTGGCAGTGCCTGTGGATGCAGCCTTGCCAGTGCCTGTGGATGCAGCCTTGCCAGTGCCTGTGGGACGAAGCCTGCCAGTGCATGTCAGATGCAGCCTTGCCAGTGCCTGTGGATGCAGCCTTGCCAGTGCCTGTGGGATGCAGCCTTACCATTGCCTGTGGGATGTAGCCTTGCCAGTGCCTTTGGGATGCAGCCTTACCATTGCCTGTGGGATGTAGCCTTGCCAGTGCCTTTGGGATGCAGCCTGCCAGTGCCTGTCAGATACAGCCTACCAGTGCCTGTCAGATGCAACCTTGCCAGTGCCTGTGGATGCAGCCTTGCCAGTGCCTGTGGATGCAGCATTGGCAGTGTCTGGATCTCCTGCTGTGTCACAGAGCTGGATTTGAATTGCCCGGGCCGCAGTAACAATGTCCTACCTCCTGTGATCACGTCACACTGATTCAATGTCCCAGTATTGGATCAGTGTGCCGTTTATCACAGGAGGCGGGACATTGTTACTTTGCCCTGGTCAATTCAGCTCTGTGACATGCGGTGATCACATATCTATGAGAGGGAGGAGGGAGGGGAAGAGGAGAGAGGGGAGGACTCTGACCTGCCAGGATGAAACCCTCCCAATGGGCGGCACCTGGGGTGGACCATGCCCCCTTTTCAGCTCCGTTATTGGCACCTTTTCTCTTTCGCCTCAATGCCGAAAACACAGTTTTCGAAAAACAATATGTTTCGGCGGCCAAAATTTCGGTGCACCACTAACCTAAAGGTACCAATGCTGTGGGGATCTCCCCACACTACAAGGGTTAAATGCTGGTTTTCATCTAGGGCATCATTAAAAAAGCAAGTTTACGCACCTTATACTATGCTCCCACAGGTTTCCCCCTCTCCGTGCTTCTGGTCTCCCAAATCCTCTTCTTTTTAATACTCTTTTGGTTGTAACATGTTATCACGTACAATCCAGGAAAGCAGTCCTGAAATGTAAGTTAAGATACCTAGGGCCCACCTACAACCCAGAGCACAGAGAAATGAGGAAAGTGCAGGCCACTGAGTAAATGAGGGATAAGGTAAGGAGAACTGTTTTTTTATTGGCACACTAGACAAAAACAAGAATTTAACCACTGCACTGTGGGGCTTGCCCCACTGCAATAATAACTTTAGGTTTTACCTGGAGTTCAGCTTTAAAACAAGAACACACATTTTGAGACTATTATTGATATTTTGAACACAAACATATACCTATAGTTTCTCTTAAAATAGCAAAAAGGCCAAAATACCAGGATAGACAGGTGGATAGTGACCACTTAGCCCTACTTGGTTTCTGTTGCACTCCATGTCTGCTCTGTAACTCTAGCCTCTTTCATGGCTGAACAATCACAACAGAAATTCCAGAAAGAGTTGATGATGCCCTTCAACAATGATACCTAACAACATAACATCACCTTGGAGCAGCAGTACATGCAATAATGTAATGTAATGTATAATCTTACATAGGGGCAGAATTTTTTTAATGCTTTCCATTTGGATGTAGATGTGCTTTATAGGGACTTAGTCACTACATAAATATGTTGAAAAAAAGATCTCTCACTAAATAAAAGAGTTAATACTTACACGTCCTTTCATCTAGCCACATTTTTGCTCTCTTAAAGAACTACTTTGATTGAAAAGTCTTTGTGATCTGATCACTTCTGGAAATGTTGGGTGTCTGGTTACCTGCTACAAGTGCTGTGGTTCCATCTGCCAACCCCTATGCCACTACTGTGTTCTATAGTGAAGTATGTGGCCTGGCTTATGGAACCACAGCACTCACTGGGGGCCAAGACACCGGACAAATCCAGAAGTGTGCCAAATGCTGAGGATTCTTCAACCCCCATAGCTTCTAAAGAGAGCCACGATCATCAATCCTGGTGGGAAATTAGGTAAATGTTAAAACTTTTTAAAGGGAGACATTATTTTAAACTTTTTAATCTAGTTATAGAATAGCTATGGGCAGGAAACAATTTATTTTTATTTTTCTCTTACGGGCCCTGGGGATAATCTAAGATAATCGATCTGAGACGTAAGACCCCAATACTTCAGGGCCACAAGCCCAACTAATAGGTTACTGTTTACAATATATTTACATCAAACACAATTTATAAAAACAAAAAATGTGTGGTTGTGCTATAGCTAGACAAAATAAGGCAATTGCTGTATATTCTGACTTTGCTATCTCTATTTTACTTCATAATATCAAATAGTATCATAATAGCTCAATAGATGAGCCAAGATGATCACTATTGAATTATTTACAACACCCATGTATGCCTAACAAGTGATAATACTTTAGGATCTTACAGTCTGAAGTGCATTTAAACTCATTTACAGAATTTATGATCATGACTTTGTCTTCAGTACAAATAATAAAGTATCACTTCAGAATCTCTGCTTTTGGCATTCAGCAACAATAAGAGATGATAAAACTTAATGATACAGTATTTCATAAACGTTCTTTCACCCACGCTTCTAACATTAAGTCTGTGCAGACAATGACCACAGGTGGAGCATCAATCGACATAGACAACCTCTATCAAGAGGGAGCCAAGTCAGAGGCCATCATTATTGTTTTATCACCACATAAACCCTCCAGAGGACATAACAGATGATATTATTACTTGAATCTTTGTTTTAGGAAAAACAAAAAACTGCAACATTAGCATCCAAGTACAGGTATCAAAAGAAGGTAGAGCAAACCTGGTCATGTTCAAACTGAGTACAGATCTTACATCCCATAATACCTGTGAACAGAAGCTAGTTGAAGCAGATAATGATGCTGAAAATGTTATGGCTTTGTGCAAAGCAATCCTATGACTGCCTAACTTATTGGTGTGAGAAACTAAACTCATGATGAGCCAAGGATCACTATCCTGGACTTAATCTGCTGTCAATCAAAGAAAACAAAGTGAAAGGGTGTTTAAAGACTAATTTTACCTAAAAAAATAAAATAAATACAAAATAAGCGCAAGGCACCTTCAGTTTGATGTGTCCCTTGTGCTTCTGTTTTCTAGTTCCGTAATAGTCCTCCTCCTCCAATGCCCCTCACCCCCATCGCAGGGGTTATTAATACTGAGGAGCTGTCACAGGCTCTCATCAAGAGTGTATATCTATACTCGCTCTTTCCCCCCAGCTCCTTCATTCATCAAAGCCGTCTCTACAGCTTCTATGAATGGAACACAATCTATGAATGGAGGGGTTGGACCATTCAAGCATCTGCCCATCCTCCATTGATTGTACAGTTAGGTGAAAAAAGAATTTGCCCCCTTCCTGATTTTTTATTTTTTTTGCATATTTCTCGCACTTAAATGATTCCGACTATCACATAAATTTTAATATTGCACAAAGATAACCCGAGTAAATCCAAGATGCAGTTTTTAAATGATTATTTCATTTATTAAGGGAAAAAAGCTGTTCAAACCTGCTTGGCCCTATGTGAAAAAGTAATTGCCCCTCCCATGCTAAATCATGAATGAACTGTGATTAACGACAATTTTTTGGAAAGCTGAGTTAAATTTCACTTGCCACACCCAGGCCTGTTTACTGCCAGACCTATTGAATCAAGAAATCACATAAATAGAAGCTGTCTGACAAAGTGAAGCATGCTAACAAATCACAAAAAGCCACACATCATGCCACAATCTAATTTTTTTTTAGAACTGATTAGAAACAAAGTAATGTACATGTATTGGTCTAGGAAGTGTTTAAAGCCATTTCTAAGGCTTTGGAACTTCAGTGAATTACAGGGAAAGCCATTATCCACAAATAGAGATAACTTGAAATAGTGGTGAACATTCCCAAGAGTGGCCGGCCTACAAAAATTACCCCAAGAGCATGACGACGACTCATCCAGGAGGTCATAAAAGAACCCAGAACAACATCTAATGAACTGCAGGCCTCCCTTGCCTCAGGCAAGATCAGTGTTCATGATTCAACAATAAGAAAGAGACTGGGCAAAAATGGCATCCATGGGAGAGTTCCAAGGCCAAAGCCACTGCTGACCAAAATAAACAGAAAGGCTCATCTCACATTAACAAAAACATCTTTATTATCCCCAAGACTTTTAGGCAAATTTTCTATGGACTGATGAGACAAAAATTGTACTTTTCGGAAGGTGTGCATCCCGTTACATCTGGCATAAAATTAATATAGCATTTTATAAAAAGAACATCATACCAAAGGTCAGACATGGTGGTGGTAGCATGATGATCTGGGGCTGCTGTGCAGCTTCAGGACCTGGACGACTTAGCATAATTGATGGAACCATGAATTCTGAGCTCTACCAGAAAATCCTAAAGGAGAATGTCTGGCCATCAGTTCATGACCTCAAGCTCAAGTGCCTTTGGGTTATGCAGCAGGACAGTGATCCGAAACACAACAGCAAGTTCACCTCCAAATGGTTCAAACAAAGCAAAAAATGAGAAGTGTATCTCTGCATAGGAGCACAGATTACAGTCCCTGTCTACTGAAAATCAGTGTTAATTTCGTCAACAAAAACGTTTATGTCAAAGTTTTCATCAGTGGCATTTTTACAGTGATGAAAACTAAATGAAAAGTACAGCACATTTTCGTCCACTGATGAAAACTATGACGGAAATCAAATGTGTTTTCATTAACGAATGAAAACTGGATGAAAATGTGAGGCAGGGACATTTACCCTTGTGAACTAACTTCCAGTTCTCACAGAACTCCGCCTGCTTTCGCTCCCCCCGAGAATGAGAGTAGCCAGAGACCAGAGGAGCACTGTCTATGCATTACAGCCAGGCCTCCCGAGTCCCAACGAGGCTGTCCAACTCCCAAGACGCAAGCTAGATGCCACATCCAGAGCAAAGAGCAGAGCAGACTGTGAGTGTGTAGTACATTACAATTACAGCAGGCCTGAGGCCTCCCCTCAGACCACCGTCCGTCCAGAGCAATGTGTGTGCATTACAGGCCTCCTCTGACCACTGACAGTGGCATCCAGGGCACTGTGGATTACAGGTCATCCCTCAGACCACCATCCAGCTCTGTGCAGCATTATATAATGGCTAAATCTGTGTCTGTGTACTATGTTCAAACTATAACTAATAACATGATATTGGGTGTTTTTTTTTTTTTGTACTACGGGAATGTATAATGAGTTTTGAAATTCTAGAGAAATGCTTAAATAATGCATTCGATTTTAGTCAACTAACCAGAGATTTAGAGATTTAACCTCTTCCCGCCCGCCCTATAGCCGAATGACGGCTATAGAGCAGGTGCTTTCGTCCGGGAGGCCGTCCCTGGACGTCCTGGTGTTTACCTTCGCAATGCGCGCCGCCGTGGGCGCGCATCGGGGAAGTTCTGTGTTTGCCATGTCCCCCGGAGACAGGCAAACACAGATTACTGTAAACGGCCAATCACACGTTTACAGCGCTATCGGTGTGTCCAATGTGAGATGATCTCATATGTAAACATATGAGATCATCTCTCAGCGCCGCTCTCCCTCCTCACACAGACAGCGTGTGAGAGGGGAGAGATGAACGGCTGCAGCGGCCGTAAGTGGCAAAATAAAAAAATAAATAAAAAAGTGCCATCCGCCCCAGTGCCATCATCCCCCAGTGCCATGCTCCCCCAGTGCCATCCTCCCCCAGTGCCATCCTGCCCCAGTGCCATCCGCCCCAGTGCCATCCACCCCAGTGCCATCCACCCCAGTGCTACCTGCCTCCAGTGCCACCTGCCCCCAGTGCCACCTGTTAGTGCTATCTGTCCCCAGTGCCACCTGTTAGTGCTATCTGTCCCCAGTGCCACCTGTTGTCAGTGCCATTTGTCCCCAGTGTCATCTGTCATCAGTGCCACATATAAGTGCCATCTGTCATCAGTGCCACGTGTCATCAGTACCACATAGTGCCATCTGTCATCAGTGCCACATATTAGTGCCATCTGTTATCAGTGCCACGTATCAGTGCAATTTGTCATCAGTGCCACCTGTCAGTGTCACATGCCATCTGTTGTCAGTGTCACGTGTCATCAATGGCACTTATCAGTGCCATCTGTCATCAGTGTCACGCGTCATCGGTGCCACGTATTAGTGCCATCTGTCATCGGTGCCACGTATTAGTGCCACGTATTAGTGCCATCTGTCATCAGTGCCACGTATTAGTGCCACGTGTCATCAGCGCCATGTATAAGTGCCATCTGTCATCAGTGCCACATATTAGTGCCATCTGTCATCAGTGCCACGTATAAGTGTCATCATTGCCACGTATCAGTGCCATCTGTCATCAGTGTCACGTGTCATTGTCCTGGTGCTCCAGGGCCTTCAAAAGTGTAATAGGTAGTCAACAAGTTAGATGTGTAATTTATGCTCCTAGAACACCTAATGGCGCTCCCTGCATGTTGGGCCTCTCTATGTGGCCAGGCTGTGAAAAACTCCCACACATGTGGTATTGTAATACTCAGGAGGAGTAGCAGAATTTTTTTGGGGGTGTCATTTGTGGTATATACATGCCATGTGAGAGAAATAACCTAATACAATGACAATTTTGTGAAAAAAAAAATGAAAAATCGTAATTTTGCAAAGAATTGTGGGAAAAAAAATGACAACATCAAAAAGCTCACCATGCCTCTTACTAAATACCTTGGAATGTCTACTTTCCAAAAAGGGGTCATTTGGGGGGTATTTGTACTTTCCTGACTTGTTCGGGTCACAAGAAGCGAGATAGGCCACCAGTACATCAGATGTGATCAATTTTGTGCGATTCGCACCACACCTTGTAGACTCTCTAACTTTCACAAAGACCAAATAATATCCACTAATTTGGGTTATTTTTATCAAAGACATGTAGCAGTATAAATTTTGGCCAAAATTTATGAAGAAAAATTAATAATTTGCATAATTTTGTCACAGAAACAAAGAAATATGCGGTTTTTTTCAAAATTTTCGGTCTTTTTTCATTTATAGCACAAAAAATAAAAACCCCAGAGGTGATCAAATACCACCAAAAGAAAGCTCTATTTGTGGGAAAAAAAGGACAAAAAATTCATTTGGGTGCAGTGTTGCATGACTGAGTAATTGTCATTCAAAGTGTGAGAGCACCGAAAGCTGAAAATTGGTCTGGGCAGGAAGGGTGTTTAAGTGCCCAGTAAGCAAGTGCTTAAATACGACTAAAACGTAAACACTTGCAGAAGATTAAAATGGGACTAAAACTAAAATGCCATTTTAGTCCCAAGACTAAAACTAAATCGAAATTTGCTGCCAAAATTAACACTGCTGAAAACATTTTTTTTTTTTTTTTTAACAGGATGGCATCATTTCAGTAATTTTATACCAGTGGCAGGAATGCTCTAAGGGCACACTTCCATTGTTGATTTACTGAACAGGGTATAAATTGAAAAACGAAAAAGTTTTAAGGAAAAATGAAAATGTTTTTGCATATTTTGAATACGTTAACATTTTTTTAGGTAATTATATTTGTGCTATTGACATGAAATTTTCACCACATGTCCGTAACAACCCATGCAATCCATACATACAAAGAAACCAAAATGAATACATTCAGAAATGACGGTATGTGTCATAAAAAAAGTAAACATAATAAAATGTTATTTAGCCCTGATCATATCGAATAAAAAAAAGAAAATATAGATAAAACCGTAACACATTTGTGTGATTATGTGGATTTTGTGGAAATCTTAGACAAAATTTGCTTTGCATATGTTTTTTACTTGATTCCTTCCTGATTGCAGTACATTTTTTTTTAATTTTAAATGTTGCATGTTCCTTGCTGGGGGGAATGCTAATTAACCTTGCAGTAGAGATCTAGGAATGTGCAACTGTGTGTGTTCCTAGTTCTCAGACCTGTCAAACAGAAAAATTAGTCAGAGTTTTTGTCAAGGTAACTGACACATAATGATGCTGCTAAACATGGTCTGAGCAGCTAAGCTTTTTTTTTTTAATTATTAAATTGTATTTTTCTTTAAGATGGGGATGTAATTTAGGGTACCTTAGTTTATTTCATTTAGAGATCTTTATATTATATGAATATCATTATTTGCGTACTGTTGCTTGAAATTTTTTGGATTATGCCGCATACCCACAACCAGTTTTTCAGTCAGAATAAACTCTGACATTTTTTTCAGACGGAGTTCCGCTGAAACGGTCTTGCCTACACACGATCACACCAATGTCCGATCGTCTAGAACGTGGTGATGTACAACACGTATGACGGGACTAGAAAAAGAAAGTTCAACAGCCAGTAGCCAATAGCTGCCCTTATGTCGTTTTTGGCCCGCCGGAACAGCATACAGACGAACGGTTTTCCTGATACGAATTGATTCCATCGGAAAGATTTAAAACATGTTCTATTTCTAGGTCTGTCAGAATTTGTTAAAAAAAAAAGTCAGATGAGGCATACACACCGAATATCCGCTGAAAAGATTCTGTCTGACTTTTTCTGTGGGAAAGTCTGACTGTGTGTACACGGCATTACACTTTTTCCACATCCCCCCTCCTCATCTCTATAACATAGAGGGGGGTTCTGCATTCCAAAGAGAGAAATCTGAGCAATGATAACTGATAACAGCATACTCAGAGAGCACAGAAAGTTGTCACCTTACAAGATTTCTGCCAAGATAAACTTTTTTTCTGTTTTTCAACAGATTTAACACATTACTTCTCATTTATTAAGAGTACATAGAGTATATAGAGTTTACATAAAGGTTAAAGTGGAACTTCACTCTCCCAATCAACATTGGTTATTTTTAATACTTATGCTGCTAGCATTAGTAAATAGATAGGAAAGAATATTGTATTTATTTATTTTTTTACTTTTTTTTTTTTTTTTACATTTCTGCATTTACTTCCTGGTTTCCAGGCCTAGGCAAATGATGTCATACATCCCAGGAGTCTTCAGGAGGGAAGGGAAGGAGGAGGGATTTTCTCAGCTAATTACACTCTCTTGCATGCAAGCTTGAGCTAAGAGCAGATGGATTCTAAGAAGTAAATTATACAGAAATCATTTTCCCTTACTCAAGATGGTTGTGGCCAGAAATGCTAGGGGGGCGTTTTTCAAAGGGATTTCTCAACAAAATAAAGCATGCATGGATGAATGGGGACATGGATCAATGGGGGGAATTTGCTTTGACTATTAAAAACAAATTGGTGTTTTTGGTTTGTGGTGCTCAGATGCCGTGAAGATCCACTTTAAGTTCACCTCCCCCAATGACCCCAGTGCATTTTGCCACAATGGTATAATGCCTCCAAAGTCTCTAGGTTTCTGAAAAATGAAAACTCTAAATTTTGCTCACTCCTAATCATCATGTTATAATGCCCATATACTGAAATCTAACTGGTTGCTGCAGGCCATTCCATGAAAAATGTCTACTCTCTTTTCCACTGCCTTGGAAAAAAGGCTAGGTAATCACCCTTGAGGTAACTTAAAGTTGGAAAAAATACACACAATTCATTTGAGTTTCTTTCAACTGACTTAAAAAGATAAAAAAAAAACTTTTTTTTTTTTCTTGAGCAGCAAAAGCAAATTTAACTGAAACCACCTATCTGAATAAACATCTAAAGGCTGAGACCAAATTTCATAATCCGTAATTGCATCTGCGGGAGAAGGAACTTGCAGGAAATCAGGAAGTTGACAATTTCCAATGTAATACATCAAATTCACCTACTGAGATTTTCCATTAGCAGCTCAGTAAGACAGGAGCAACCTGAAATGCGTGCCAAAAAAAAAAAAAAAAACCCCAAAAAATAAATAAAAAACCTACACATTTCACTTAATGATTTAGCCTTCCCCAAAACAAGATGCATGTGTGACATCATTTTGCATAGCAAAAAAAAAAATCTTGATATTTCAACAAGACAAAATAGAACTGGGATTTAAACATTGAAAGCCTTTTCTAAAAGTAAAATACATAGCTCAATCCATCACCTTAATTGAATAAAGCAACTTATTTGGTTAGAAATAATATTATCTACCTACTGAAAATAGCTGCCATATCACTGCCGTTGACAACATAACATCTGAGAAATAAATGAACTGGCCTTAAATAAGGTTATCGAGCAGCTGCTCAGCACTCTAATAATATAGACCATTTCCAAACGGAGAAATAGCTCACTTATCTTAGATAGCAGGCTGTAGAGAGGGTACACATTTCCATAATATTCTTCAAATAGGGGTCCATTAAAGATACATTTTCAGATATACGACACATGGCTAAGAGGCTAAATGTAACAGGCCTATTTTAATTGAAGTGCATAACATAGTTATAACAGAAGATCACTATATTAGATAAAGTCCAGGGTAATTTGACTGACATTAGTGACCATGTTTCTGCATTAGCTGCTCTAAGAATGTGTAAATAGCAAATAGCAAAGCCATTATTAAGGACAAGAACAATTTTCAGGGAAAGAAGGTTCATTCTGAAACTTCAAAGAGGAAAAAGAAAGCAAATTTCTCACAGGGTTACAAAAGGCAAAAGCAACCTGCAGACTTAAAGCTGGGTCATGCCAAAGCAGCTTGACTCTACCCCTTACGTTGTCACATAATGCTACATTGCCATAATCTGTTGCTCACCCCAAAAGATGCTAAACAAATATCACCTTCCCTTTACCAAGTGACAATGCTCCAGACCTGATCACTGTATTGTAGAAAAACAATACCCATATTACCTCCCTCACCCTCCTGCTTCTCCTAACCTCTGGAGATATATCCCCAAACAATGGGTCTCCATCATTTAACTGTACCCCATGCACCCATCACCTTGCACCCTCTCGCAGCAGCTGCAATCAACACAATTTAGTTCCCATTTCTATTCTTCCCAAGACCAGACTCCCTTTCTCGTGTGCCCTTTGAAACTCCCGCTCTGTCTGCAACAAACTCTCCTCTCTCCATGACCTCTTTATCGCCAACTCATTAACCTACTTGCCATTACTGAAACCTGGCTCCACAAATCCGACACTGCGTTTTCTACTTCCCTATCCCATGGTGGTCTTCTCTGGACGCACTCCCCCAGATCCAGTGGACATAAGGGAGAAGGTGTCGAAATCCTTCTAGCCCCACATAGCACCTGTCAGATACTTCAACCACCTCCTTCTCTGTCACTCTCCTCTTTCAAAGCACACTGCATTCGTCTTTTCACTCCAGTTTCTCTAAGGATAGCTGTGATCTACAGACCCCCTGGACCAGTACCAACCTTTCTTGATGACTTCTCTGCCAGGCTACCCTACTTTTTTTCCTTTTAAATCCCCACAATCATTCTGGGTGACTTCAACATCCCTATTAATACTAACACTAATGCCCCTTCCAAACCTCTCAGCCTATCCTCCTCCTTTGACCTGAAGCAGTAGATACATGCTCCTACTCACTCCGAAGGCAATACCCTTGACCTTGTTTTCTCTCACCTTTTCACTCCATGCAACCTCTGTAACTATCCATTCCCTCTCTCTGATCACCACCTTATTAGTTTCACTCTCTCCCTCTCCATCACCTCCTCTCCCTCCAACCACCTAAAAGTTACCCGCAGAAACCTACCTCATCTCAACCCTTCTCTTCTGTACTCTGCTATGGACAACCTCTACAACAAAATCTCCCTATCCTGCACCAACCTACCAATTCTGTCTACAAAGCTTCACTTTTAGCCTCACTGGACTCACTGGCCCCCCTTACTACACTAAGAATCAGGCCCTGAACCCCTTCATCCTTGGCAAACATATGATACTATAAGTCTGAAAAAGAGTAGTCGTGCTCATGAGCGCCTGTGGCGTAAGACTAAGTCTCAGAGAGATTTCAACAAATATACTGTAAATCTGCACTCCAAAAATACAATTCTAGCCTCCTCTCTGCTAAGTAGACCTATTTTATCACTTTCATTATCAACTTATCACAACGTCCCTGTCAACTCTTCTCTACCTTGAACTCTCTACTTCATCCTCCAACCGCCAACTCACTCACTGCCCAGGAGATCGCCAATCACTTCAAACAAGATTGATACAATACGAGATCTGTAATGTTCCGATACTCTCCACGATTTACACTTCATGCCCACGGGCACAATCATTACTTCCCTCTTTCAACCCCACTACTATAGACAAGGTTACTAAACTACTTGGTAATGTCCACCTTACCACCTGCCCTCTGGATCCTGTTCCCTCACAAATGCTACGTTCACCCTCTGGCTCTATGCTATGCTCTCTAACTCACATCTTCAATCTCTCACTCTCTTCTGGCATCTTCCCCAACTCTCTAAAACATGCACTTGTCAGACCCATACTTAAAAAACCCTCACTGGACCCATCCAATCTTAACAACCTTTGCCCCTATCTCCTTGCTCCCCTTCTTATCCAAACTCCTTGAACGTCTGGTGTACAACTGACTGAGTGTCCACCTCGCTGATAATAGCCTCTTTGATCCCCTTCAGTCAGGATTTTGTCCTCAACACTCCACAGAAACCACTCTCCTAAAACTAACAAACGATCTACCAATGGCCAAAAACAGTCGACACTATTCTGTACTCCTACTCCTTGACCTCTCTGCTGCCTTTGATATGATTGACCACCCCCTCCTCAGCAAAAAAACTCTACGTCTTTGGCATCTGTGACTGTACTCTTCGCTGGTTCTCTTCCTACTTATCCAACCGCACCTTTAGCGTTTCTTACAACTCTACTTCCTCCTCTCCTCTTATTATCTCTGTTGGGGTACCTCAAGGTTCTGTTCTTGGACCATTCCTATTTTCAATCTATACCTCCTCCCTGGGTCAACTGATAGCCTCCAATGGCTTCCAATACCACCTCTACGCTGACGACACCCAAATCTATTTCTCTACCCCTCAGCTCACTCCCTCTGTCTCCTCTCATATCACTAATTTACTATCAGATATATCAGTCTGGATGTCACACCACTTCCTCAAACTCAATTTATCCAAAACCGAACTTATAATTTTTCCTTCCCCATATGCCCCTAACCCTTCCCCTGATCTCTCTGTCAAAATCAATAGCACAACTATAAGCCCATCCCCACATGCCAAGGTTCTAGGTGTAGTCCTGGACTCTGAACTCTCCTTCAAGCAACACATCCAATCACTGTCCAAATCCTGCCGCCTCAACCTCCGCAACATCTCCAAAATATGCCCCTTTCTAACCAATGACACAACATAGCTCTTAATTCACTCGCCAGTCATCTCTCGCCTCGATTACTGCAACTCACTTCTCATTGGCTTACCTCTACATAGTCTATCACCTCTTCAATCCATCATGAATGCTGCTGCCAGACTCATCCACCTTACCAATCGCTCTGTGTCTCCGACTCCTTTCTGTCCATCCCTCCACTGGCTTCTGCTCGACCAAAGAATTAAATTCAAAATACTAACAACTACATACAAAGCCATCCACAATTTCGCCCCCAGCTACATCACTAGCCTAGTCTCTAAATACCAACCTACTCGTTCTCTTCGTTCCCCTCAAGACCTCCTGCTCTCTAGTTCCCTCGTCGCCTCCTCCCATGCTCGCCTCCAGGACTTTTCCAAAGCCTCTCCAATCCTATGGAATGCCCTACCCCAATCCTACTTTATTAGCTTTTAGACGATCCCAGAAAACCCTTCTCTTCAGACGCCACAGTTATTACCTTTTGTTTCCACTTGACCCTCCCTTCTTGATTGTAAGCTCTAACGAGCAAGGCCCTCTAATCCCTCCTGTATTGATTTGTATTGTAAGTGTACTGTCTGCCCTCATGTTGTAAAGCACTGCGCAAACTGTTGACGCTATATAAATCTTGTATAATAATAATAATAATACTATTTGCCCCATACCTGGCATTTTACTTGGAGTTGGGCAGGAAAACCAAAGCTATTTTTGATCTCTGCAAAGCAAGTGTAGGGTCACTGTGCTTTGCATATCCCATAATAAGTCTACCTAAAACCTGGTGCAGGTACCTAAGTTAGAATTAAATTGATCCTTGTGTTTTTTTGAAGCCCTTTGAATGCTGAATAAAATATGGTGCTAGCATACCAGCTGGATGAAAAAAATCTTCTGCATTGCATAGTGAAGATCACACCATCAATCCTGTTCATGATTTTGTGGCCTCACACATGACCCCTCAAGGCATATGTGTACTCAATTACAAATTACCATCCTTATATACAGGTCCAATACAAACACTCAACAATAATGTCATTACTTCATTGTGGTGTCAAAATTATACTTAAAATATGTCAATAAACATTATTTGCAAACTTGGTGGATTCTGATATAGTATGTGAAGGGAATATCTTTGCCCTTTGCACCATAGGATCATCGGGATCTTTACATACACTATATTGTCAAAAGTATTGGGACACCTGCCTTTACACGCACATTAACTTTAATGGCATCCCAGTTTCGGCCCATAGGATTCAATATTGAGCTGCCCCCCTTTGCATCTATACCAGCTTAACTCTTCACGGAAAGCTGTCCACAAGGTTTACGAATGTGTCTATGGGAATATTTAACTATTCTTCCAGAAGGACATTTGTGGGCACAGGCACTGATGTTGGATGAGAAGGCCAGGCTTGCAGTCTCCGCTCAAATTCATCCCAAAGGTGTGATATCAACAGAGTGCACAGATTGACCTCAACCCGATATCACACCTTTGGGATGAATTAGAGCAGAGACTGCGAGCCAGGCCTTGTTGTCAGTGCCTGACCTCACAAATGCGCTTCTGGAAGAGTGGCTAAACATTCTCATAGACACACTCCTAAACCTTGTGGACAGCCTTCCCAGAAGAGTTGAAGCTGTTATAGCTGCAAATGGTGGGCCAACTCAATAATGAACCCTACAGACTAAGACTGGGTTGCCTTTAAAGTTCATGTGCGTGTAAAGGCAGGTGTCCCAATACTTTTGATAATACAGTGTGTGTTAAGATTAAGTACTTCCCTCTACCACCACTAAGCCTAACCCTCTGTTATACCAATCCCAAACCGTCAGTGGACAGTAGAGGCTCTGGCATGGAAAGTTAATGGGGATGTGGCCTGGCTTGAGTCCAGGCTGAGGTTGCCACTCCATTCACCTCTCTAGGAGATGACTTCCAGGGGCTACCCCTTTTTTCTTGAACTGGATAGTTAAAGAGGAAGTAAACCCTGATGGGTCTACTTCCTCTTTGTCTCCCTGCAAAGGTAAAGCATAATGGGCTACTATGCATCGTATAGCAGCCCATTAGGTGTCACTTACCTGACATAGGAGCCAGCGATGTCACCGCTGTCTCATGTAGCACCGAGCATTCATCTTCTTCCGGGTATCTTTGCTCCGGCCACTCACAGCACCGGGGTAAGGGTTTACAACCACTTTAATGACAAGAGTTGGGGATTAGTGCAGGAGGGATGGGACTTAACCTCAATTCAGGCAAAAGTCAAGGCCTAGGATCATGGTGGTTCCACAGGGATCCAAGAAGCAATCTGAAAACTAAGTATTGACAGCAAGTAAACTGCACTTCAGTATTGTTGTTACCATTTAAAGGTACTACTGCACAGTGTTGAGGCAAGGGGTATTTTCTGCTGTATAACAGTCTAATAAGTGAAGATGTCTATTTTGGATAAAATGGCAGGCTGCATTCTATGTCAGTTTGCTTCAGTTGCCAAACTGTCTGCATTGGAATGAGGGTAAGGGGTATCAATATTATATTTAATCTCATATTATTACATTTTTAACAAATGAAAGTATAAAAAAGCCACGTATATTATATGTATACACAATAACATTCCAAAAAGCCATGAATAAACCATGTAAAAAGCCATATGTAGGTCCATGTAAAGTTAATATTCACATATCATAGTTTCATAGTTAGTAAGGTTGAATAAAGACACCAGTCCATCCTGAGTGAGTGTGGGTGCATGTCTACAATTGTTTCTACCCCTATACATTGTCTCTCATTAAGATGCTCATCTATTATTTTTTTAAAGGTATCCATATAGCACTGTCAATTTACACAACACTCCACACACATTGGTCCCTACTCTCAAGGAGCCCACAATCCAAGGTCCCCAACTCACATTCATATACTAGGGCCAATTTTAAGGACAGAAGCCCATTAACCTACCAGCATGTCTTTGGAGTTTGAGAGGAAACCAGAGTACCTGGAGGAAACCCAAGCAGGCACAGATAGAACATGCAAACTCCAAGCAGATAGTGCAGTGGGTGGGATTTGAACCAACAACCCTTTTTACTGCTAGGTGAGAGTGCTAACCACTACACCACTGTACCGCCCAACACATGCAGATAATGCCTAGGCAATGCAATCTAGGCAAATGACATGAATAATGTCATAGTTATGGTACATGGTGAAGAGAATGTATGAATCCATAATGTATATATGTTATATATACATATATAGGTATAGGTATATATGTATATATATGTTATATGTAGAGTCATAGTAGTTGAGCCAATGTGTAGAAACCAGATGAGTGATAATGGAATTCCCAGATATATCTGATGAGAAGCCAAACATTCCTATTACGAATTTGTGATTGTGATTGTGACCCCCTCTATGCAGTAGCCTCTAATACTACAGCTCAGAAAAAAAAAATACAAAAAAAGGAACACAAAAAAGTAGGGGAGGGGGGGCAGATGAAAGTGTGTACATAGGGGGGGAGGTGCTCCCCAACTCTCATGACCAGATCCCGGAGGTATTATCCCCCTGTGGAGATAAAGGAGGCAAAATAAATATAAAAAATAAAAGTCATTTCATTATTCTTTATGTGCTGTACACAAAAAGATATAATATGAAAAAACTGTTTATTAATTCTACCTTCTATGAAGGTGAATCACCAGCTTGAAATAAATAGAATCCAAGCAAGGTGTTCCATAAATTATAAATCACAGCCAGCTCTTATTAAAATTCACATTTTTCAATTGCAACTCATATACGGAAATGTCAGTTAGTATAATCTAACTCTCGCTGCACCACCAAGGTGGTTGCAAAAGTAACAATTGTGATATATTAAGATGCTTTGAGCAGATCCACATTTACAGTCCTGTAAGATGAAATAAAAGAATAGAATAACATCACTGTGAACTCTGTAAAATTGCTTTTGCAATTTGGAGCTTGATCATTTTTTTCAGTTATGACTGAATATAATGTACACGAAATCTAAAGGGTATTTCTACCTTAGTTCGAATTCTAAAAACTACAATCCAGATTAAAAAAGTGAAGGTTTTTGTTAATGCTAGGTTCACACTATTGCGAATTAGATGTGGGTTCCCCGCAATTCGCAATAGCAGGAGACTTTGACTGCCTCTCTATGGAGCCAGTTCACATATCTCCGCTTCGGCTCCATTGCAAATTTGCACATGAGGCCAATATCTGCTTTAAGTTAGTGGCTGAACATGACAGTTAAGCAGCATGTATATTCACAAGGGGGAAAACACAAAGTAAAACTTTGTATACATGCTTTGATTTTTGGACAACAGAGTGTCCGATTTTTGTTGCATGCTAGTCTTGTGTCAAAAGTGAAGAGGTTACTAACAATACAAGCATTTTCGTTTGACAGAATACAGCATCAGAAGTGACATAATGTGTTGAATAGTTTTGTATGTATTCTTTTATTTCTGAGCATGCGTAGTCTTTCTCTTATGATTTTTTTCGTACAAAAACCATACTAATGAAACGAAAATCAGACATTGAGTTCACATCCGGCATCCCCAGATTGCTCCTCCGCTGAGCAGGTGGAGCACGAAATCGCCACTAGGTAGAAAATGTGAAACGCCAAAAACCCAAGAGGCAGCGACACGCCCACAAGGGGCGTGGATACTGCCAAGTGGGTGGGGCAGCGAGGGCCTGCATCACCCACCTGCCAGTGCACACAGGATGTCAGAGCTGCGGGAAGGAGATCCTGTCTGGTGACCGAAGAACAAGGCCGGCGTGATGAGATAGTCATACGCCGGCCTTTGTGGGCTGGATGAGGTCCATCATAGGACCTGCCAAACTACCCCATCTAGTGGGCACAGCACAGAGTATAGGTGCAGGCAGGCAGAGTATAGATGCAGGCAAAAGTGTACAGGGAATAAAGTATGAGAGGATATGTGCTGGAAAATAACATAAGGACATTTATGTATAAAAAAGGGAAGGAAATTTTACAGGAAAGTGAAATCCTGATGACAAACAGCCAATCAAACACAAGGTACCATCCGGAAATGAGAATCAGGCACGCTTAGTCCCTCTTTTGAATATAGCTGTTTAAGGATATTTTTCCTCGAAAATAATTGAAGATCTTTTATCACCTCGAACTTATCAAGGTCATTGCTGGGACAAAAGCTTAAACCTCATGCTAAAACATCAGTTTCAGCTGATGTAAGAGTATATGTGGATAAATTGACAATATTTAAATTCACATTGTGTGGTATATCTGCTTCCCTGTGACTGCTCCTGCTTCTATGTGGGTAAAACAAAGATGCAATTTTGGCCTATAAGCACATCCATGCCATGAAAACCTGTGACCCTGATCTCCCTTTGGGGCGACACGTCACACAACAGTGCATGGGGGTCAGCTCCCCAAGATCTCATTTTTAATCATGGATCGAATACACTCTGGGATTTGTGGTGGCAACTGGAACAAGATTCTGCTCCAGCATGAGCAGAAATTGATATTCCATCTCAACGCCACCTCCCCACCAGGATTAAATGATTTCATTTCATTTAGACCATTTTTGGAGGGCTTCAAATCAGGGGTCTCAGAAATGAATATTTGACACGTCTGGCATTATTCTTGTCTGACCATTTGTTACTTCTTTTATTATTATATAGTTTTATAATTTTATTTGTTTATCATGTTTAATTCATTTATTTCATTTCACATTATTTTATTTATTCTATCCCCCTTTTTTTCTATTTCTATATATATTTTTTCCCCCTTTTCTGTTCATTCAATAGCAAATAGATCAGATTGACTATCCCCAATACACCATACACAATTCTCCTTTTGAAACTATTACATTAGGTTCATTATAGCATTAATTCATCTGTTCTTATGTTTTATCGCATTTTTGTTTGCCTGATCCTCCTGTGTTCAATTTCGGCTGGTATCTTGTGTTTGATTGGCTGTTTGTCATCAGGATTTCACTTTCCTGTAAAATTTCCTTCCCTTTTTTATACATACATGGCCTTATGTTATGTTATTTTCGAGGACATATCCTCCTGACATGTCTGCTCTCATACTTTATTCCCTGTACACTTTTGGCTGCACCTGTACTTTGCGCTGTGCCCACTAGATGAGGTAGTTTGGGCAATCCTATGATGGACCTCATCCAGCGCACAAAGGCCGTCGGATGACTATGTCATCACGCTGGCCTTGTTCCTTTGGTTGCCAGGCAACTGGTTCTCCACTTGGTAGTATCCACGCCCCTTGTGGGTGTGTCTCTGCCTCCTCGTGGTCTCGGCATTTCACGCCGGGTCTGCTACAAGCGAAAATTTGCTACCTCACGGTGATTTTGCCCGCCACCCGCCCGGGGGGAGCAATCTGGGGATACCCGTCCCCCTCCTCTTTTCTGAACATCGACAACACCTGAGGTTAATACGCCCCTCTCTGGTCTAGCGACATGGGGGTTCTATTTACCCACCCCCACTTCCTTAACCCACTCCCCCTTATTGGGGATATATAAGATCAGTTTTTGACACACTGTTTAAGGCTGTGGCATACTCAGTGGGGTTCTTCAGCTGTTTAGCGATCTAAGTACGTTTTTGTCCCTTGTTTTTCCATCAATCATTGGAGGAGCATTTTGCTCTTCCTTTGATCTCAGCTATTATATTTTATATATCTATTTTCAATTTATATATATATATATATACATAGTATTTTATTATATATTTTCTTTCTCTTGAGTTTAGATCTATGCTTCTATTTTAAGGCTCAGATATTAATTGCCTTTTTGGGGTGATCCCCCTTTATCTGTGTTCCTTCCTTTGGAAGTTGCACTTGTGTGATAGCAAGCCAAAAGTAAACACATATATTTGTAACCTACCAATGTTGGTGTGAACACATCCTTATTTGAATTGTAGGTATAAAATATCTCATTTATATATATATATATATATATATATATATATATATATATATATATATATATATATATATATATATATTTTAATCACAGATTATTAGATCCGCCAACTTACCATCCACCGGCTTTGGGGCCCCTCCTTTGGGTGTATTCTCCCCCCCCCCTTATTCCCACTGTGAACTTCCGCAGTCCAGCACACTAACCATTCTTAAGTGAGGTAGGTTGAGCTATGAGTATCTTTTTAATGTTGTTTTTCTGTTGAAATTTATATGCCCTGTTTTTCATGTGCATATTTTGGTCTACACAGACCGAGTGTAGTTTCTTATCCTATTCATAGGTTTATCAAGATTTGGGCTTTCTATACCCCCGCCACGGATGATCAGACTGGGGGTTGGGCTCTGTCCCCTCTCTCCTGGCTCCCCCTTTTGATCTCCATTATTTTCTTGCCTTCCCTGTCCCTGTCCTCTTGGCCATCGTTGGGGTCAGCGCAGCCAAATTGTACTTTTTGTAGGTTGTTCTCAAATCTCAACCCCCTTTTTCCGGTATCCAAGATATCTGCTTCCACATTTCTGGTCAGTAGACATGGCTATAAAACTGTAATTAAGTGCCTGTTCTTTCAATCAAGGAATTGTTTGTATATACATATTTTGTACTCATAGTATTTTTTGAATTATAGATATCATAAAACCTCTATACCACTTTCTCCTGATGAAGAAGAATGATGCATAATCTTGAAACGCGTTTCACTCTGTATATGTGTACAAGAGTGATGTAAAATAAGTGTTTCTTTATGATTTCATGTGAACACACTATTGAATCTGTACATTTGTGATATCAATTTTTCATGTATTCATGTTTTTAGAATTTGTATTATGAAATTTATATTAATTCTTATATCTACTGTCTATACATACAATTTTTGGAGTTGTTGCCTTTTGAAGTCCCACCAGAAGGTTTTTGCTTTGCTATTTCAGTGATATTGAGAGGTCACAACCAGCTCAAGGATAAGCACTCTCAGATGTATACTGACAGGTCTCCTATTTGGCAGCCAACACCTTGCTCCTGCAGTTCCTATCAACTGCTTTGGACACTATAGTGCTCATAAAGAGATACAAACAGACTCCATAGTGCTCACTGTACACATTTATTTAAAGCGTAACTCCACTTTTGTTGAGAAAAAAAACATTCCCCTCTGGGTGATATATGTACATTACAAGGATTATAACAACCGTTGTTGGAGATTCCTGCCTTTTTTTATCGTGAAGAAATCAATGTTTGTTCCTCTGTGCTGAGTGGATCTAATGGGAGTGGTTTCATAATTATCTGTCAGCTGTGGTAGCTGTAGAGCAGTAATGAGGAAAGCTGCTGGGCCTGCACCCCTTTAGATGTGCTCCTATTGGGAGTATCTCACCAAAAATGAAATTTTTGTCGCAAGGAATGCATGAAATCTGATTTGTATCTTAGTGCAGACTTCTGGAAAAATCAGTGAGCCAATCACACAAGCAGAAAATTATGTTTCTGGGAAGCGTTCTGTACACATTCTTTCTGATGTGTTTCTTTCAAATGGTCAGTTCCCTGTAACGTCAAAAATATTACATAGCAAGTACCCAGGTTTACCTCATGATGGTGATGCAAACAACCTGAACTCATCATAAGCCTGGGTTGATATATATCATACAGATCAATCTAAAATTTTGTTGAAGGGACATCCCTGTGTCTTCTGCTGTGTGGTGGATATTTTCTTTCTCCTTGCATAGTTTTTGATTATAGAGATATTACGCCAAAGCTCCTAAAGATGCCCTTTAAATACGCGTAACAAGTAGAGCTGAGCTGAACTATGACATACTGCCTACGACTAATCTACGTTACTATTGATGCTACATTATCAGTGGAGTCTGATCCTTGGTTTCTTTGTGACTAAAGCAGGGATATGCAATTAGCGGACCTCCAGCTGTTGAAGAACTACAAGTCCCATTAGTCATAGCAAGACTGATCGCCACATGCATGATGCCCAGAGGCAGAGGCATGATGGGAGTTGTAGTTTTGCAACAGCTGGAGGTCCGCTAATTGCATATCCCTGGACTAAAGTATCTATTATCAATTGTGGTTTATTCGGTGGACTCTTATTTCTTCTAGGGCAATATTATGAATAGTCAATGTTTTTAACATTTTTCGAATTGTTTATATTTGTTTTGTAAATAAAATGTATTACTATTTTTTAACCACTTCAATACAGGGCACTTTCGCACCTTCCTGTACCAGGCCAATTTACAGCTTTCAGAGCTGTCACTTTTTAAATGACAATTGCGCGGTCATGCTACACTGTACCCAAAATACATTTTTAGAATTTTGTCCCACAAATAGAGCTTTCTTTTGGTGGTATTTGATCACCTCTGCAGTTTTTATTTTTTGCTAAATGAATAAAAAAAGACAGAAAACTGATAGCACTGCTGGGCACTGATGGATTTAACTGATAGGCATCACTGGTGGCACTGGCAGGCATTTTACTTTGGCACTGATTAGCAGCTGCCTGGCCACTGATTGTCATTTCCCTGGGGGTCTAGGTTGGCATACCTGGTGGTTCAGTGTTGTGGCCATCCCTGGTGGTCCTGGGCGGGCATCCGAGGGGGGGCTGCGCTGATAAACAATCAGCACAGACCCCCCTGTCAGAAGAGCAGCTGATCGGCTCTCCTCTACTTGCATCTGTCAGACACGAGTTAGGAAAAGCTGATCAACGGCTGTTGCTGCTTACATCGTGACCAGCCGTGATTGGACACGGCAGATCACATGGTAAAGAGTCTCTGTCAGAGTCTCTACCTAGATCATAGTTGCTGTGTGTCAGACTGACACGCCGCAACAACGATCGCCACGATGCACGCCCCCGGGGGCACTCAGCAGTTTGATATCTTGAAAGACGTCATATGACGGCTGGTCAGGATATCGTAACCACTTTGCTGACGTCATTTTGTTACATGGTGGGCAGCAAGAGGTTAATATGTTGTTAGCTTGGTGCCTAAAAAGTCCATCATCCTAAAATTCCTTCTAGTTTCAATAATATATCAAGACATGGCGCTGTTGTACCTATTTCCGTGTCCACAGTACCACTCTGTGGTGACACAGACCATTGCAGAAGATTATAGCAGCTGCAGATTAACCACTTTCAGACCGGACCATTTTGCTGGTAAATGACCAGAGGTCTTTTTACAATTTGGCACTGCGCTGCTTTAACTGGTAATTGCGCGGTCATGCAATGTTGTACCCAAACAAAATTTGCGTCCTTTTCTTCCCACAAATAGAGCTTTCTTTTGATGGTATTTGATTGCCTCTGCGATTTTTATTTTTTGCGATATAAACGTAAAAAGACCGCAAATTTTGAAAAAAAATGATATTTTCTACTTTTTGTTATTAGAAAAATCCAATAAACTCAATTTTAGTCATACATTTAGGCCAAAATGTATTCAGCCACATGTCTTTGGTAAAAAAAAAGTCAATAATTGTATATTTATTGGTTTGCGCAAAAGTTGTCACATCTACAAACTAAGGTACGTTTTCTGGAATTTACGCAGCTTTTAGTTTACGACTGCCTATCTCATTTCTTGAGGTGCTAAAATGACAGGGCAGTACAAAACCCCCCCAAATGACCCCATTTTGGAAAGTAGACCCCCTAAGGAAATTGATAAGAGGCATGTTGAGCCCATTGAATATTTTATTTTTTTGCCTCAAGCGATTGAATAATGACAAAAAAAAAATTTTTTTTTTTTTTTTACACAAAGTTGTCACTAAATGATATATTGCTCACACATGCTATGGGCGTATGTGAAATGACACCCCAAAATAAATTCTGCTGCTTCTCCTGAGTACGGGGATACCACATATGTGGGACTTTTTGGGAGCCTAGCCGCGTACAGGGCCCCGAAAACCAAGCACCGCCTTCAGGCTTTCTAAGGGCGTAAATTTTTGATTTCACGCCTCACTACCTATTACAGTTTTGAAGGCCATAAAATGCCAAGATGGCACAAAACCCCCACAAATGACCCCATTTTAGAAAGTAGACACCCCAAGCTATTTGCTGAGAGGCATGTTGAGTCCATGGAATATTTTATATTTTGCCACAAGTTGCGGGAAAATTACAAACTTTTTTTTTTTTTTTTTTTTTTTCACAAAGTTGTCACTAAATGATATATTGCTCATGCATGCCATGGGCATATGTGAAATGACACCCCAAAATAAATTCTGCTGCTTCTCCTGAGTACGGGGATACCACATATGTGGGACTTTTTGGGAGCCTAGCCGCGTACGGGGCCCCGAAAACCAAGCACCGCCTTCAGGCTTTCTAAGGGCGTAATTTTTTGAGTTCACTTCTCACTACCTATTACAGTTTTGAAGGCCATAAAATGCCAAGATGGCACAAAACCCCCACAAATGACCCCATTTTAGAAAGTAGACACCCCAAGCTATTTGCTGAGAGGCATGTTGAGTCCATGGAATATTTTATATTTTGCCACAAGTTGCGGGAAAATTACAAACTTTTTTTTTTTTTTTTTTTTTTTCACAAAGTTGTCACTAAATGATATATTGCTCATGCATGCCATGGGCATATGTGAAATGACACCCCAAAATAAATTCTGCTGCTTCTCCTGAGTACGGGGATACCACATATGTGGGACTTTTTGGGAGCCTAGCCGCGTACGGGGCCCCAAAAACCAAGCACCGCCTTCAGGCTTTCTAAGGGCGTAATTTTTTGAGTTCACTTCTCACTACCTATTACAGTTTTGAAGGCCATAAAATGCCAAGATGGCACAAAACCCCCACAAATGACCCCATTTTAGAAAGTAGACACCCCAAGCTATTTGCTGAGAGGCATGTTGAGTCCATGGAATATTTTATATTTTGCCACAAGTTGCGGGAAAATTACAAACTTTTTTTTTTTTTCACAAAGTTGTCACTAAATGATATATTGCTCACGCATGCCATGGGCATATGTGAAATGACACCCCAAAATAAATTCTGCTGCTTCTCCTGAGTACGGGGATACCACATATGTGGGACTTTTTGGGAGCCTAGCCGCGTACGGGGCCCCAAAAACCAAGCACCGCCTTCAGGCTTTCTAAGGGCGTTACAGTTTTGAAGGCCATAAAATGCCAAGATGGCACAAACCCCCCCCCCCAAATGACCCCATTTTAGAAAGTAGACACCCCTAAATTTAGGGGTACACTAGTGAGACTAGGTAATAAATGGCGGGTGCCCTGAAACTATAAAAAAATAACTAACCAACCAGCGTCACCTGTAACAGTTATATGGTGATCACTGGTGAAAGGGTTAACTAGGGGGCAATCAGGGGGCTTTATGCGGTAGTATATGGGGGTCCCTGGCGCTATAAAAAGCTGCGGCGAACCTAAATACCTACCTGCCTAACTAGCGTCACCTGTGACACTAATACAGCGATCAGAAAAACGATCGCTTATTAGGCTGGGTTCACACTGGAGCGATGCGGGAACGCCACGAATGCGCGGCGGGTTCCCGCATCGCATGCCTCCCGGCGGCAGTTCACACTGCCCTATGCGAACTGCTGGGAGTGTCAGTGAAATGTTAATGACACCCCCAGATCAGTTCGCATATCGCAGTGCGATCTGCAAACTTGGATCGCATGGTGTGAACACCCATGCGATCCGATTCTGCTGCGGACCAAAAAAAGGGTCCCGTGCGAGTTTGCGGCGGGTGCGGCGGGTGCGACACGAATTCAGCCATACTATCTGTATAGCTGAACTCGAATCGCACAGAGATCGGATGTGATTTGCACTGCAGTGCGGTGCGAATCACATCCGTTCTCATAAACCGCTGCAATGTGAACCCAGCCTTAGTGACACTGGCGACGGGGGGTGATCACGGGGTTAAACCTTTATTGGGGGGGTTAGGGGGGTACCTTAGAACTAAAGGGGGCTAACCCTAACTGCCCTAACAGTTATTAGTCACAAATGACACCTGCCGGGTGATCAGGGGGTTAAACCTTTATTAGGTAATAAATGGCGGGTGCCCTGAAACTATAAAAAAATAACTAACCAACCAGCGTCACCTGTAACAGTTATATGGTGATCACTGGTGAAAGGGTTAACTAGGGGGCAATCAGGGGGCTTTATGCGGTAGTATATGGGGGTCCCTAGCGCTATAAAAAGCTGCGGCGAACCTAAATACCTACCTGCCTAACTAGCGTCACCTGTGACACTAATACGGCGATCAGAAAAATGATCGCTTATTAGGCTGGGTTCACACTGGAGCGATGCGGAAACGCCGCGAATCCGCGGCGGGTTCCCGCATCGCATGCCTCCCGGCGGCAGTTCACACTGCCCTATGCGAACTGCTGGGAGTGTCAGTGAAATGTTACTGACACCCCCAGATCAGTTCGCATATCGCAGTGCGATCTGCAAACTCGGATCGCATGGTGTGAACACCCATGCGATCCGATTCTGCTGCGGGCCAAAAAAAGGGTCCCGTGCGAATTTGCGGCGGGTGCGGCGGGTGTGGCGGGTGCGGCGGGTGCGGCGAATGGCTGAACTCGAATCGCACAGAGATCGGATGTGATTTGCACTGCAGTGCGGTGCGAATCACATTCGTTCTCATAAACCGCTGCAATGTGAACCCAGCCTTAGTGACACTGGCGACGGGGGGTGATCACGGGGTTAAACCTTTATTGGGGGGGTTAGGGGGGTACATTAGAACTAAAGGGGGCTAACCCTAACTGCCCTAACAGTTATTACAGTCACAAATGACACCAATGCAAAAAAAAAAAAATGACATTGGTGTCACTGTGACTGGGGGGCAGGGGTAATTGGGGGGGTGATCGGGGGGTAAAGGGGGGGTGTGAGTGTGCCTGGCATGTTCTACTGTGTGTGGGATGTGTTGGTGCAACTCACTGATCCGCTCTCCTCCGTGTCGGAACGAAAAATACCGACACGGAGGAGAGAATACATCACTTCCTCTCCTGTGTTTACATTACAGGAGAGGAAGTGATGTCACCGGGGATTTCCATTCGTCGGGAGCGATCGCGAGGGGGTGGCCATGAATGAATGGCCGTCCCCTCGTCCGGGATCGCTCCCGAACGAAAACCGACCGCCGCAGGCACCGGGCGGGGGCCCGATCGGGCCCCCGACCCGCGGGAGGCAAATCACGTACATGTATGTGATTATGCCTGCCTGTGCCATTCTGCCGACGTACATCGGCGTGAGGCGGTCGGCAAGTGGTTAAAAAGGAAAGGTAATTTTGAACGACTTCAGCCTGGACGATTTTGCCGCATTACCGACCAGGCCATTTTTTGCGATACCGCACTGAGTTGCTTTAATTGACAATTGCGCGGTTGTGCGACATTGTATCCAAACAAAATTGATGTCCTTTTTTCCCCACAAATAGAGCTTTCTTTTGGTGGTATTTGATCAGCTCTGCAGTTTAAATTTTTTGTGCAATAAACAAAAAAAGAGAGACAATTTTAAAAAGAACACAATATTTTGTACATTTTTCTATAATAAATTAAATATCCCAAAAAATTAAAAATCTCTTCATCAGTTAAGGCTGATATGTATTCTACATATTTTTGGTAAAAAGGGAATAAGCGTATATTGATTTGTGCAAAAGTTATAGCGTCTACAAAATAGGGGAAAGATTTATGTCATTTTTATTATAATTTTTTTTGTAATGGCGGTGATCTGTGATTTTTAGCGGCACTGCAACATTGTGGCGAGCAGATCAGACACTTTTGACACCATTGACATTTATACAGTGATCAGAGCTAAAGACAGCGACTGATTACTGTATAAATGTCACTGGCAGGGAAGGGGATAACACTAGAAGGCGATAAAGGGGTTAAATGTGTTGCCTCAGTGTGTATTCTAACTGTGGGGGGATGGGAGTGACTAGAGGAGGAGAAATATTGTTGTTCTTACTGACAGAACTGACACACACACATCCATGTTCTCTTTCTGTCATGAGCAATTGCGGGTGCCCGACAGAACATCGCACCCGCCGGGCACGCGCATCGGCTCCGGGGACACACTGTGGGCTTACTCGCCTGCAATAGCGTCTTAAAGAGCCAATGTATACCTACGGCAATTTGCGCAGCCGTGCCAACCCGCAGTATAACTGTGGTGGCTGGCCGGCTAGTGGTTAATAACAATCAATTACAATATGACTTGTTTCGCAATTATTCGCAATATTATTTTTTCTTTCTATTTTTTTTTACCCAGGAAAGTGGAGTCACTCTTTAAATGAATAAAAGCAAAGCACTCACATGGTTAAATGCAAAAAAAAAAAAAACGGTATCCAAATGTGTCTGCATTTTTACCAACCATCGATCCCTGTGTACCCTGCAGAATCTTCGCCATGCATGATCATGTCAAGAGCCATGCCCACTTGATGTGTTGCATCCCAATTTGACTTCCTCAAAGGTCGCAAGTGGGAAAGCTTAGCACTGGACAGCATAAAAAGAGAGAACATTCCTTTTATAAATATGACCGGGGCTGTTCGCCAACTCTGGTCCTGTGATCATCTTCCTGCTCCAAAATAAGGTCCCTTGCCTTCTAGATGATTGCTCTCATCTATTATGACATACTCCACACAAAGTTAAAAAAGTAGCCTCTAAGCCAGGCATGTCCAAAGTCCAGCCCGCAGACAAATCGCGGCCCGAGTTCCGGTTTCGGATGGCCCGTCTGGTAATTCTGACATGTATATCTTTTGTGGCCCCCAACAAATCCCAGAGTGCCAGGGGCCACAAAAGATATATATGCTGGCTGCCTTGGAGGGGACAGGGAGGGGGAGAGGGGGCGTGATGAGTGCCGTACGCACAGGAGAATTTCCTGTTTACAGGGCAGCCTCTGTAAAAGGAAGTCCCGTCTCCTGCGCTGCCATTGGACAACTGTTCTGTCCATCATAGGAGGCGGGACTTTCTATTAAAGAGGCCAACAGGAGTTTCTCCTGTATGTACCCTGTTGGCGCTTGTCCCGCCCCCTCCCTGTCCCCTCCGAGGCTGCAGATGGGCATGGATCAGGTTGCACTGATGGCAATGGTGAGCCTGTATTAATTTCAATGGGAGTACTGCATTCATGACAATGGGGGTGCTGCATTCATGACAATGTGGGTGCTGTATTGATGGCAATGGGGGTGCTGCATTCATGACAATGTGGGTGCTGTATTGATGGCAATGGGGGTTCTGCATTCATGGCAACAGTGAGTCTGCATTCATGTCAATGGGGGTGCTGCATTCATGGCACTGGTGAGGCTGCAGATGGGCACTGATTAGGCTGCATTGATAGGCACTGACCCTTATTTTGCTTCACAGTTCTTTATTTAAAAATGTTTCCTGAAACTTCCTTTAAAAAGGTGCGTGTTATAAGCCGATAAATATGGTATATCCAAGTAACATGCCAAAGCTCATCTCTTCACCACACACACCACAAAGGCAAGAAAATTCTTGCCAGGCAGTGTATTAGTGCTTGAACGAACATACTTATGCCACATACACACGATCGGATTTCTTGTCGGAAAAAGATATGACGGCTTTTCCAACGGGATTACGCTCAAGTTTGCCTTGCATACACAATTTCACTGAAATTACGACTGTCAAGAACGCGGTGCCGTACCACATTACAACGAGCCGAGAAAATGAAGTTCAAAGCTTCTGAGCATGCGTCAAATTGTTTCTGAGCATGCGTAGGAATTTTCACACTTTCAGATAGGAACTTTTCCCAACCGAAAAATTGAGAGCATGCTCTCAATCTTTTGCTAGCTGGAATTCAGCCAGCTAAAGACCAATGGAGCATACACATGGTCGCATTTTCCGTCGAAAAACTCTCATCGGTCTTTTGCGGGCCGAAATTCCGATCGTGTGTTCGCGACATTAGACCAAATTTTAATGGTTGAAAGAATGTCAGGCAAAAGGGTCAGTCCTCATGGCATGTTCACTTCATCAAATCCAGCCCTCTTTAAAAAAAGTTTGGGCACCCCTGCTCTAAGCTATCGTTAATTGTTGTGTACCATATTTATTCTTTTATGTAACAACCAAATTACATTACCGTTATTAAGCACATCATTTCACCATCTTAAATACAGTGTGGAAAAAATTATTAGAATGTTTTTAATTTTCTAATGATTGATCCACATGAAATGGTGTTTGATGTGCTTTTCTCACAGATTATTTAATTAGCAGCAGGCTGTACAGAAAAATAGGGTAAATGTAATTAGCAGCTTGTTCTACAGCTAAATAAGAATCACAAAGCAAGGAGCAGAGCAGCTGTTATCTCATTTTAATTCCAGATATTTGTTTAGAATGATAGTTGTGCATTAATTTAATTTCATAATAGAAGTTCTCTGATGACTACTACATGCAAACCAGATATTTTAAAGTTTTAAAGCGTACCTGGAATTTAGGAGACATTTAGGCAAGGTAGGTGCATATACTGTACAATAAAAATTAATCATAAAAGTATTAGCAGGGTAGTTTCAAGTCCTGCCTTCTTTGCCAACTGAATTTTTCTTGACACAAGAACCAGTCATCAACAGGCATCTGTATAATCAACATATCCACTCTTGACTTATTATACCTTATGGATTACGTATTTATTACTCACTTGTATTCTCTCCCTGCCAGAGCATAGGCGGCCAGCTTTAAGTCAGTCCTATTTTCTGCCTGAGCTCAAGGCTGATAACAGAACCTCAAAAAAATAATAAAGGTGTTGTAAGGATGCAATTGCAATTGGGAGGATTTGAGGTAAAGAGCCAATCAGCGGCTCCTTACCACGTGATCAGCTGTGCCCAATCACAGCAGATCACGATGTCAACAGAAGCTGGTTACCAGCTCTATTCACCACTCCTTCTCATGCTGTTACCATGTGAAGAAAAAAAAGAGAAAAAAAAAGGGAAATGAGCCGATAATCAGCTTCTGCAAAAGTGCTGTCAATCTGTGCCCACCACTGCTGCCAATTAGTGCCCACTACTGATGCCAATTAGTGCCCACCACTGCTAACGATCAGTGCCCACTTCTGCCAATCAGTGCCCACTACTGCCAATCAGTGCCCACTTCTGCTGCCAATCAGTGCCCATAAGTGTCTCCTTATCTGTCAATTATTAGTGCAGCCTATCAGTGCCGTCTGCCAGTACCCATCAGTGCCGCCTATTAGTTCCCATCGGAGCCACATATCAGTGCCACCTGTCAGTGTCCATCAGTGCCACCTTTTAGTGCAGCCTCATCAGTGCCTCTTCATCAGTGCCCACCAGTGCCACTTCATAAGTGCCCATTAGTGCAGCCTATCAGTGCCTATCAAGGCTGCCTCATCAGTGCCCATCAATGCAGCCTATCAGTGTCCATCATTTCCGTCTATCAGCTGCCTCATCAGCGCACATCAGCGAAGAAGAAAAATTACCTGTTTGAAAATTTTTAGAACAAATTAGGAAAAAGTTTGTTTTTGTTTTCAAATTTTTCATTTATTTAATCAAAAAGAAAAAATCCAGCGGTGTTTAAATACCACCAAAAGAAAGCACTATTTGTGTGAAAAAAAATTATAAAGATTTTGTATGGGTACAGTGTTGCATGACCGCGCAATTGTCATTCAAAATGCGACAACAATGTAAGCTAAAAATTGGCCTGGTCAGGAAGGGGGTGAAAGTGCCTAGTGGGCAAGTGGTTAAAGCAGAACTAACCCCATTGATTTAACTGTTTCTGAAAAACGTTACATTCAAGGCATTAATTGAATAACTGCCACAGCTGCTTGAACTCACAACTGAACTGTCAAGCCATGAAAATAGCTGGTGCTATAACTAATCACATGTGCAGCACCATTACAACTGCAGATCAAACAGAGGCTAAGATGGCAGCTTCCTTGGCTGTAAAAGATAGACGGCTTTAGTTCTGCTTTAACAGCTCATTCACACTAGGGTTGGGTGTTGGGGTCACTATTCAAAGAACATTTGACAGCCAGCGAGGAGGTATTGTATTGCCTACTCGCCACCTGCGTTAACCCCTTGGTCCCTCCACTAACATGCCACAACCATTCAGGTCCGTGTCCGCACACGGCTGTCAAATTGGGAGAGGTGGCTGTGTCTGTGCTGCCAATATGTCTCAATTGACATGAATGGGACTGTCTGCATCGGGATGCATGGAACACCTGAAGCAAGCAAACACTTACTCTATAGTGCACCTTTGTAACGAGGCCTAAATGATTCAACTCCAAGCCAAAGTTCAAGCTGTCTTTTTGTTAGTAGTTACTTTCAGTATGTTCATTGTCTGCAGCAACAACAGACAATTAACTTTTCCAGAACCATGTGAACAGGACGGTACTGCAGACTGAATGGTTTTCTGCATACTAATACTATATCCCTCTGTGAAGATCCTGTGCCCCGTATGGTCATCTTTGGTAGCACACATTTCTGGTCCCTGTATGCCTCCTGTGGCCAAATATAGTCGTTTTTGGTTTGACAACACTGAGAACAACTTTTGAATAGTTTAGATTAAATCGAGCTATGAGTATCTGCGGGAGAGCCATGACGCCTAGCAGACAATACATCACCTGAAGACGCTCAGCGGGTGAAACATGTCAGGATTTATCATCATAATACCTCTATGAAATCAAGGACCATAAGAATTGGGTCATGACTGTATATGGTTCTATATGGATATAATATTTTAACTTAAATATTTAATTTTTAATGACATTTTTGTTAATTGATATGTTGCACCGGAAAAGTCCCATAAATTCCTCTTCCATTTTTTTTCCCAACAGACAATGACCTTTCCGCTGCTGTGCATTTGCTGTTAATGAGGCATGCAACCATACAGTATGTAGGTAACTTACTGTATTTCTGTTTAAAAGTAGATTCATTATGGTCCACTGGTGACACTTATCAGGAGACTTCTGTCAATCAAGATTACCAACACACATGACAGCTATGTGTCAGGTGCATGACCTTTAAATTCATATTATTTCTTTGGGGCTAACAACAAAATACATACAGTATGTCAGTACACTTTTTATTAGTTTTAGTGGTTTGTCTACAGGTCAATATGTATAAAATCTTGTTAAATATCAATTTATATTGTGTATCTTTTTTTATTGTGCTCTTAATCCGGCACTGTGCACTTTAAGGTAATAGTAAAAATACAGGGCCCAGAGGTGCAAAGACCAACTCATAAAGGGATCTTGAGTGGAGGTTTGGTCCTAACAAGCAACCTCGAGGCTGAGAAGTGATCTGCATGCTAATGAGGTTGACTCCTTTGAAGTTTGTAAATGTGGAGAGAGTAAAGAATTTAATTTTCAGTGGGGTATGCCTAGCTTTTAGGTTCATAGATCACGTCCTTGTCACAAGCTGCCACCCTCCAGGCATTAAATAATGCAAAAAAAGGACTGGCATGTTTTCTACAAGGGGACAAGTATATTTGATTGAAGAGGGCTGTTTAACCCATACCTTTGTAGACCTACCTAAAATTTGCTAAAACCTAAAAAAAAATCTTGTGAAAGAAAATGCTGTGACTTGGATTGTCATAATGTAACTAAATTCCTATGAGCAGTTTTTGTGATGTTTTTCTAAAAGGATTACCATCCTTTATTCAAACTTGCCAGTTATGTTTTATCCTTAGGGAGAAACCTAGGTTGTTTAGGACTTTCTTGTAGAATTCACAGATTTTGATCATTTTTATGGTACAATTTCTATGTTTTTGTGATACATTCAATATATCTAATCCAATAAATGTATTTTTTAGGTAATATGTTAAGTCTTACAATAAAAGAAGTTTATAGATAAAAATCCATGAAGAAATGATTGTGCTGTGGTCCTCTGATGCAACATTGAGACTATTTCAGGCCATACTTGGGTTGAATTCCAAACAAATTTTTTTTCCGAAATGTTGTCCATTTTGTGATCCGATGGTGCCACCATTGATTTTTAAATTCGATCAACCAAGCCTTCAATTTCACCTCATGTTTCTACAGAAAATAATTTTCGTACCTGGGAATCTTCTTTTCTTTCCATTAATTTTATTTTCTTCTTTTTCTATTATATTTCTTGTACGATTCTCCCATCATTGACTAGAAAATCATTTGTTTTTCAAAAAATTTCCAACATGCCCGAACACTCAAATTCGATGGCTGCTGGAAAATCGTATGTTGCTGAGTCCCACTCTAATGGTGAGAAATTTTAATCAAAATTTCTAGTTATGATTTTCAAAAGAATTTTTTTTCAGAATTTAACCTAATGCTGTCCAATAAAGGAATTTTTTGTTTTTTGTAATCAGACAGTTGGCTGTTAAAAAAAAAAACAACAAAAAAAAAAAACAGGATTACCCAACCCAAATCCTAGGTGCACCACTGATCAGTGATCAGTGCTGCAGCCCAAATTTTTTTTTAGCTTTCCCATTCAACAAAAGTTGATCCATAGATCAACTTCTGTTAAGTAGGAATGGCCATAGATGTATCGAAACTCACCTGGTCCCTACCTTACCTGGTGAATTTCAATATAGCTATGGCCAGCTTAATTTTCTTCTACACTCTTCAGCAGGAAAGACTCCTAAAAAATATGCAAAGTATGGCGGTCTCTGCTCTGCCTGCCCGCTTTCTGCACCACTAGACGGAATGACTAATCCACATGAATAGACTGAACAGAAAGGAGCTGGAGGTGACCCCCAGGGAGGTACAGGGAAGGAGTGGATTGTATGTGTAGCTATGCATCATTTGTTAAGGACATCAGGGGGTGCTGGCTCCTAGCAACCAGTGACTAGCCACAAAAATGCAGATAAACCGCAAATATACTGCATTAGATTTTAACGCAACACATTTAAAAATGCAATATGCGTTTTTGAAAACACGTATTGCATTTTTAAAGTGCTCCAGTGCAAAAGGGCCCTTATAGGACTGCCTGCATGGGGATGCACAATGTGCATCCCCATGCAGGTAAACACGGCCCTACATAGGCATATGGTATTTTACACCCTGTGTGCATGAGTACCGTAATAATGAACTCTTTTTATTCTCCCCCTTTTGGTTTGTTGAATATACTATGGACAGTGTTTTGTTAAATCTTTTCAATGAGTGCAAAAAAATACCTGTCAAATACCTTTCAAATCTGCCAGAAATCCAATAAAAAAATAAAAATGAATACAAATCTGCCAGAAATATTGTTAGCTAACTTCCTGTGCTCTCTGCCTTTAACCTCTTCTTGCTGGCTCCAGATATATATGGGGCCTCTCGCCAGGTAGGTTTTAACTCTGAGAGTCCGCGGTCCTATGTAAACACAAATCTGATCTGAGAAAGCACATCCTGGGCGCTTCCAGCACAGTCACTAGAGGCTTCCGATACTTGTAATTGGGGGCCTTCCAATCATGTGACTGCTGTGACAGCCAATCACAGCAGTCACATGACCCAAATACCCGCCTCCTGGCATCTAGAACTTCTTAAAGGACCAGGAGGCAGCAGTGGGAAGGGGTTAATGACTGTAATCAGGTGGTGAAGGTGTTCAGCAGTCGTAACACACTTTCTGTCCTTTGGCAATACAATATTGCCGACAATACAGCTCCTGCCATGAGCGATCAATAACAATAATAATAATAAATACAATAATAATAAGAATACAGGTGGATATAAAGAAAATAAGCCTAAAAAAGAAAACAAATGCAACCATCAACTGACTGGTTAGTTTTAATATATTAGATGTTTGCTCTTGGGCTTCACACCACTCTATAAAGTGCTCCCGTCATGCTCACCTCAGCGATTCCTGGTATGCCCTTAGAGTGTCAGACAGTGTGCAGAGTGCAGTATCCTTCCAATGTGGCTACTTCAAAATTGGCTCCATATTACTCTCCGGCAGTTCCAAAGTGACATAAAAAACAAAAGTGCCTCTAAAAGTGCAGTACCCAGGATATTAAATTGACAGAATAATGGATATACGATGTCCGGTTCCTAAACACATTTCTTGACTATGAACATTATATGTAACTTTGCACTCTGTTGATATATATGTATAGACAATTAGCATTGAATGACTCTGTACTGTAAGCTGACCTGTATGTACTGAATTTGAATAAAGTTCACTTTTGTTAAAAAAATAAAAATTGACAGAAGCTCACCACCCCAGTTTAAGATGCACTCACAATTAATAAAATTAATTAATGCATATATACAAATTCAATTTGGATCTCATTTGTAGAGAAAGGTTTCCACCGCCACCTCTACTAGTTACGCCACCAACCTCATGGCTTCATCTGGTGGAATGAACCATGTAGTTATGGCACAGTTCATTTATAGATTTGTGGCAATGACATGCGCCCTGAGCTCCGGCAGTAACGGAGTTTCGCGCATGCACGCCAAAGTAATCCTTCGTATGGGAAATGTTTTGCTATTGCACTTGTATGGCGAACCTCCGGCTAACCCGGAAGTCCGCACATGTGCGATTGCCACATGGTATACAAGACTACGGCAAAATGGCCGAAACTGAAGACATATGTTAACCAGTGTAGAGGTAGGGAAGAGGTGGAATAGATATCTCGCCAGATATCTAAAGGAAAAAAATGAAATAAAATGAACACAATAGCAAAATAACTATTACTATAGCCTAAATAATTGCTACTTATAGCTGCAATACACATACAAATGGTTAGACCATATAAAATCAAGGGGAAATAAATGAATAAAAATTAACAAGGCCAGGTGATGCAGAAAACTATAAGCTAAAATCAGGACTATTGTTATTAAAATAATAAAATCATATCAACAAGAGGGCAGGAAACGCATTAAAAAACAAAACAAAAAAAACACAGAGGGACAAAAGGCAATAGATGCCAAAAAATATTATTTAATAATCACTAATGAAACAATAATATCAAACTCAACGGTATGACCGCTGTGGAGCCATTCTTAAAGGAGAATTGCACTGCATGCAAGGTGTGTTTGACCCCCTGTGGGGCCTAACAAGGAGGTGACCGTGTATTGTACTCGGTGACGGGAGCACTTTATAGAGTGGTGTGGAGTCTCAGGGAAGCATGTTGGATTAGAAAATTTGTTGCACTTTTATAGGAAGATTTTTCACATATATGTCACAATTGAACTTTGTGCACTTTATGAACGTTATTGTTATTTATACGTTGATTTAGGTTATATATGTGGTTCACCAGCAGTGCCATCACATTTTACTACTTGACTTTGTTTTTTTGTGGGAACACATAGGTGGTAGCAGCAGCAAATTTATATTTACGTTTTTACATTAAGCACGCAGCTATATTGTTTATTCCGCACTTGGGCTTAGATACATTTTGAGTATCATGATTAGTCATGGAATAAATAATAATCTTCTTTAAAGTGGAACAATCTATAAACTTTCCCCCTATTTTAATCACAGTTTTGGCAAAATCGTGATGGCTGCCAAGTAACAGCTGAAGAATACCATAAGGACTGTCTTAGTCATATTGAACATTAGGAATTAAACATTGGCAAATAATAATATAATTACTATGTTTCAATCACAAGTGGCTCCCGGTGTGAAAAAGGACAGCCGCAATCATTTCAGCTAGATTTTGGGTTCAACTGCTGCGATTTTAGTGCCAAAGAAGAAATACAGTTAATTAACAAGAAGATTGCCGTTTAATAATCAAATAAGCAGTTAATTATAATTTGGATGCCAGCTTGATTTGTAGCTTGTTTGCCTTTAACGAATGGCAAAGGCAGGCTCGCTACAATCTTCATAATAAAGACACTGGTCCATTCCAAGGATCCAAGGTTAATATACAATGTGAAAGTGGTCTCTATGTCTCATACAAGCAATTCTTTCCTAATCTATTCAATAAATGATTTTTTGTTTATTTGTTTTTTGTCACTACTATAATGTGTTTCCCCGTGTTGTTTTTTTAAATAAATCTGTTTTTAACAAGACATGCTAGTTTTGTTCTCTCGTCCTATGCATGTCAATCTGGAGTCCAGGCTTACATCTGATCTTGTACAGTTGTACAGGTTCCTATCCTGTAATAGAATTGTTACAGGGGTTGTAAAGGCTGAAGTCTTTTAACCTTCTGCATTCTATGCATGAAGGTAAAAAACCTTCTGTGTGTTGCTCCCCCCATAGCCCCCACCATATTCACCTGAGCCCCCTTTTGATCCAGTGATGTGCATGGGAACCTTGGCTGTCCCGGGTCTCTCTCTCATCATTGGCTGCGACACAGCAGCCAGAGCTATTGGCTCCCACTATGGACACACAGAGCGAGCATGCACCAGTGCCCCTATAGAAATCGCCTTGTTATTAGGGGCACTTGTGAAGGGGGAGGAGCCAGGAGCACTGGAGGGGACCTGCGAAGAGGAGGACCGGAGCTGCTCTGTGCAAAACCACTGCATTTGTTATTTTAAATAAAAACTTTCATATAATTTTAAGTCTGTGTTCACTGCAGTTGTAGCAAGTCAGATAGAGCCCAAGTCACTTCCTCTTTTTTTTAACTCTTTATTTAACAATTTTACATACAGATAGGAATGTTTAAAAGCTAAACTCCATCTTTTGTTAGATTTTATATAGTTGGTTTGGGCCAGCTTGGCCCAAATAAACAATGTCCCTTACTAACATGTGCGGTATAAACTGTATGTAGCTGAGGTTACAGACAACATGCTGTAGTGTGTTCCAGGTTTGGGCCCAGACTTCCAGTCTCATTCCCAAAACACAGATTCTATCACAGCTATCAATGAATACAAAGCTTCCTCTGATTGGCTGAGTCAGAGAGGCAGGCTAATGATGTCACAACCTTTGACTCGAGCAACCAGAGGAAGCTGTGGTCTGGGTACGAGAAAAGAAGTCTAACAAAAGATGGATTTCAGCTTTAAATATGATCGCAAATGCAATATAAACCATTCCAAAGGATATATGGCAGAATAAACAGAGCAAAAACCCACTTTGCTTCTGGGATAAAGGTAACTAACAGAAAACGAATACAGCCACCGCAACTACTAATTGGTAAACTGCAATATATTCAATTTTTGGTGTTGGGTTTAATACCACTTTAAGAGGGATAATCAACATGAAAGCTAGGCAATAAAGTACCCACAGTAGGCCTGCATGAAAGATATGTTCATCCTGATTGAAAGACTTCTAATTAAAAATTACAGTACAAGTAAATCATGCTATAGAACAAATTAATAAATTAGGTAATTAAAAAGTGAAAACAAATCCCCATTTCCTTTAAAGAATAGATGTGTATGTGGCGCTTTTCTCCCTCTGAAAAGGCTGTAGTTTGAACCTGAATGTGCGATGCAGTTAGCCATGCATGCAATGCTATAATTAGCTTCTTTACACAGAAGAAAAAGTCAATAGGCAGCTTTGCAGAAATTACTCTGCACTTTGCTCCCGGAGTGCGTTTTAGCACTTTAAGATCCAAATTAACATGACCTTTCCCTTACAAAAAGTCCTATATATCTATCTTGTTAAATCAACACGGAAACCTCTGAAACAAGAAAAAGACAGGAAAGAGCCAGAGCTAATAAAATTGGAACAGACCCAAGAATAAAATATCCTGAAGATCTTTCAAAAAAAGTCTGCTCATTTTTTATAACAAGAAAGGAAGGACATTCATAACAGGGTTTCACTTGGATTAGGAAAGATATAGAAAATAAATGAGGGCTAACAGCAACATTACTCATTTCAGAGTAGATACATCATTTTACTTCTCAATGTGACAGCTCCAAAAGCCTTGTGTTTTAGCCTTCATAATTATTCTTTAAAGGATGGGGATGATAGCCAAGTGCCAATCCCCAGCTAGATGGACTAGTATACTTGTTTTTTTCTGAGTCATGACTTAAAGTGATTGTAAACCTCAGTCATGGAATCTGAGCAAAGTACATATCTGTTGTGTTTATCTCTCTCTCCGAAGCTCTATGTGTCATTTCTCTCTGGTTCTTTGTTCCTCTGTTATCAGCATGAGTCACTATTGAGAAGTTTTCCCGACACATGAGATAAATTTGTGTCGGGAGGGAGGGGGGTGTTCTGGAGAGAGCTCAGCAGACAGCTTGTCTATCCAGAACACAGTTCTTCT
The DNA here is from genome assembly GCF_037356315.1 of Lithobates pipiens. NCBI lineage: Eukaryota > Metazoa > Chordata > Amphibia > Anura > Ranidae > Lithobates > Lithobates pipiens. Next base: position 106,475,520 of record NW_027507764.1, on the reverse strand, counting down.
GCTGTGCGGAGGGAGTACTTTCCTCCAATCAGCTCTCATACACTGTTACTGCAGCCTCTCCGCCCCCTCCTCTGTGATCTAGACAGATGAAGAAAGATTTTAACACTGTTCTGCCCCTTTGAAGCGGTGTAGAAAAGAGAAGACTGCAGATAAACAAATAAAACCTATGTAGGAGTATTTGTTTCATCTCTGTGTATTATCTGTGGCTGTTCACTTCACTGGGTATATGTGAGGGTTTACAAACACTTTAAAGCTGAACTCCAACTTTTGATATATTTTACATAGTTTGTTCGGGCCAGCTTGCCCAAATGAACTATGTTCCTTACTAACATGTGAGGCTGCAGGATGTTCTGTATAAACTGCATGTAGTTGAGGATACATACTGCATAACTCATTGTGTTGCGGCCGACTTCCAGTCTCTTTTTATTAACAGATTGCAGAGACATACAGACCCAACTGACTGAGACAAATATCCAGAGTGTGCAACATAACTCGGAGTACAGTTTCAAAATACAGTGGAATCAGAGAGAGTTACAATCTTAAAAGTAAGCAATAATCAAACCTACCCACAATGTGATGCTCAGATGTTCCTAAAGGTTAGAACACAGTTATCAGCACTAACAAAACTAAAAAGAAAAACTAAAAGGAGGCCAAAGCTCAAGAACCATGAGGAAGGCCTCAGAGCTACATGTTATTAGCCACGGAACTGAAGGAATGTCAGTCAACTAAGGTATACAAAACTATACAGGATGAAAAATACCTCCCAGGTTGAGTAGGAGGGGGTTAAAGTTGCATAGAAAAAAAGAGGGGAAACTGGGAAAAGTTAAGGTAGAAGAAAAAAAAGAAGAGAAGAGAGAAAGTGGACTCAGAGGACAATGCACCTGAACGTATCATAATGTCAGTAAGGCATGGTCAAAGCGCAAAGGATGGGCATAGGAGACTTCCAGTCTCATACCTGGAACACAATAGAGTCTATCTGATCAGCGCTCAGCCATTTAGAGAAAGTGATGTATTCTAGCAATGAATACAAAGCTTCCTCGAATTGAGTCAGATAGACAGGCTGATCATGTCACAACTTCTGATTCAGACAATCAGAGGAAGCTTTGTATTCATTGATAGAATACATTGCATTCTCTGAATGGCTTAGTGCCGACCAGATATACTTTATTGTACTCTGGATATCAGACTGGAAGTCTCGGCTCAAACCCAGAATGCAGCATGCTGTATGTAGCCTTATCTATGTACAGTTTATACAGCACATTCAGTGGCCTCACATGTAAGTGAGGGACATAATTTGTTTAGGCCAAGCTGGCCCAAACTATGTAAAATGAATTAAACGCTGGAGTTTAGCTTTAAACCTTCTGGGTATGGGAGGACCTGCTGATGGCTATGCTCCTGCCAATATAGACCCCTCATTCCAACAAGGGATAACTTTACCTACTCCACAAAACTACAGTTCCAAAAGGGCATTGGCCTCTTGTTTTACGCTTCATAATCATTTTTTATAGGATGGGGATCATAGCAAGGGTCTGAACCCCCAACTTGGAGCACTAGCTTAACCCTTCTTTTCTCTGAGTTATTACTTAAACCTTCTAGGTATGAGGGGGCCTGCTAATAGCTATACTCTTCGCAGTCTAGTCTCGGCATCATTAGACCATGGAAACCCTATGCCTCATTCAAAGAAGGGATAACTTTATCTACGCCTTAAAGCTACAGTTCCAAAAGGGCATTGGCCTCTTGTTTTAGGCTTCATAATTATTTTTCATAGGTTCAGGTAGAAAGCCAGGGTCTAAACCCCCAACTAAACCTCCCCAAAAAAAAAAAATTCTAACAACAATAAAAAATAAACTGCCATGTATACATACTTTACCTTTATTCGAAAATGTATCGTTAACAACAGTGCTACTATGGATAGTTCACAAGTATTGGCGAGCCGGTCCTTCTCTGACACATACAGTAAGAGCAAAGTCACTCTGAGCCCTTTTCCTTGAAATATCTATCCAATAAATGCTAATTGCTTTCTTGTTTACTTTCCCTGGTAGCTACTGTAATGTTTGTTTTGTCTAGATGTGTTTCTATAGTTACTCTGCATCCAAGGAGGAATGAGGACATCCGCATATTGGTAAAATCAAGCTATAAAGGATGTTTATACATTTTTAGTTACACTCGGCTGCTTCCAACACCTACATATGTTCCTTGTTAATCGCTGTTATAGCTGTGCACACCTGTCAGTATTTCTCAAAAAGTAAAGAAATAAATGAATATGGTAGGGTAAGAACCCCATTTATAGTACATAGAGCTAGCACAGAATACATTCGTATCAATACCGGCTGTCAAAGAAGCTTAGAGTTTTATGTATGTAATAAAGTAATACAGACACACACAGCTTTGGGTCCAACTTTGGTTGGAGGCCATTTAGAGGACAATTTCAGTTTTAATGAAGTTGTCTTCTAAATGTTTTCTTGACTTCCCTAAGTAGCAGGCACCTACCAAATTACTTACCTTTGGACTTGCTCGCGAGTTCTTCACTATGTGACACTGCCCGCACATCCTTTGTAGAAAGTCCTGGCTGCATCCAGTCCTTACTGTACACGCATGCCACTGTTTCTCTTCATTCATTCCTGTGAACAGCTGAAGGGTGACATAAGCAGGAATGAATGAGCTGCATACATGCACAGCAGAAGCTGGGCATGGCTGGAACTTCTTTCTGCAAATGCTGTGCGGTTCCAGACAGGGTCACACATGAAGAACTTGAGAGTGAGTCTGAAGGTAAGTATTTTGGTAAGTGGCTACCACTCAAAATGGGTGGGGAACACTGCCCTTTTAGCCTAGCATTATTTGGGTATGTGCTGTATTTAAAATAAAAGGTTGCTTTTCCCAGCAATTTAAAGTATGTGTAAGATTTTTTTTAGTTTAGAGTATGGAATGGTTAAGACCTCTGTCAAGCTTTTCTTTCTGTATATGTATCATTGTGGAGATTTTCTTCTACTTTCTGACCTAGAGGCACAACAGGAAGTAAGAGGAAATCTCTCCCAAGCAAGAAGGAAACCATTTTCTCTTTATTTCCCGTTCCTGTGACAAATTGTATATTTTGAATATCCCACCATTTTTTGTTTTAGTAACAATCACCAGGACATTTAACAGAGGATCTAGAACCTCCTCAATGTATCAAAAAAAAAAAAACACACACAAGCCTTTACTGCAGAACATTTGGATTTTATCCACCTCAATACAGGGCAATTTCACCCCTTCCCTGACCAGACCATTTTTCTGCTTTCACTGCTGTCAGACTTTGAATGTCAATTCCATGGTCATGCAACACTGTACTCATGAATTTTTAATAATTTTCTCCACACAAATAGAGCTTTCTTTTGGTGGTATTTAATCACTGCTGTTTTTTTTATTTTTTGCTAAAAAAAAGAAAAAAAAGAAAAATTTTGAAAAAAAAAAGTTTTTCTTCGTTTCTGTCAATACATTTTGTAAATAAGTAATTTTTCTCCTTCACTGATGTGCGCTGATGAGGCTTCACTGATGGGCACTGATGAGGGGGCACTTATGGGCACTGATGAGGGGGCATTTATGGGCACTGATTGGATGGCACTGATGAGGAGGCACTAATATCCGCACTGATGGGCACTGATAGGTGACACTGATATGCGGCACTGATGAGCACTGATAGGTGGCACTGATGGACAGAACTGGTGGGTACTGATAGGTGGCACTGGAGGGCACTGATAGGTGGCACAGATAGGCAGCACTTATGGGCACAGATAGGTGGTGCTGATGGGCGGTATTAATGGGCACTGATAGGCGGTACTGGTGGGCACTAATAGGTTGAATGGATAGGTGGCACTGATGGGCACAGATGGGTGGCACTGATGGGTACTAATGGGCATCATTGATGGTCACTGATGGGAGTCACTGATGGAAAGCACTGATGAGCAGGCACTGATGGACACTGAAAGGCAGCACTGACTGGCATCACTAATGGGCACTGAATTGTGTCACTAATGGGCACTTGGGGGCTTTACTGTAATCAGGGCAATCATGATCAGTGCCCTGAATACTTGTCTGGGTGTCCCCTGCGAGGAGATGCCACTGATCGGCTCTCCTCACCACACACTCTGTCAGTGTTAGGCGATGGGAGCCGATTACCATCACTTTCGCATTTACATGTGACTGGCTTTGGGGATTGGGGTTGCGCCATGTCCTAAGCCATAATCCCCGCACTGCACTCCCCTGCAGACGTGCGAAGGCACCCGTTTTGGCGCGCTGTCATATGACATCCACCCAGAAAAAGACCAGCACCGCTCCTCCGTCATTTGAGGGTGGGCCGGTGGCAAGTGGTTAAGTAACACCCTTAAAGTGTTACTAAACCTGGGACCCTCACTATCTCTGGTCTCCCACAGTATACAGAACATAGATATGCAATATTTTTAGAAAAAATGAAATGCTAAATACCTTTTCTCATCAGCAATATATAGCAGTCTTGTGGCTTCTATCAGTGTTTGGTTAAAGCTTGTAGGAGGAGTTTTCAATCTACTCTGACTGTCCTATGAGGCTGCAGGACCCCTGTCCCTCTGTTTGGACAGTGCTGATTGGCCCTGTGCTGATCACATGCACTCTCCCAAGAGGCTACAGGAGGGGGCGGAGATAAGACCAGTCACCCTGCACAAGGAGCCAGAGCAGCAATAACCAGACTTTATAACAGGAAGCTCCTGCACACAGCCGTTTCATAATACATTCCTGCAGAGATCTAAAGAAATACACAAAGCACACCCCAATTCAAGGAAGATTAGACATGATGAATATATTTAGACAGTATTTTCTGATCCTGGAGTTCAGCTTTTAGTTGGCCATGTAAACTCCAACTTTAGTGTAAGTATTTTACAATATGTACAATGCTGCAGAGGACATAATAAATATAAAATCCATAACAAAGAAGGGCACAGCCAGGGCAGGGAGTTGTGTCTGGTGGGGGTCCCCCTGAGATCTGAGATGCCAGTGAGAGATTTAGCTCACTAGCCTCCACATATTTTAGGTGGTCCAAAGTTGGAAGATAATGTAACTGATTTCCCCCCTTTAACTGCCTTTGTCTAAAATAAGTTTGTAAAACCTGAACTTGAAACCATCACATTGCAATCACAGTGTTAAATATTATACATAGCATCACTCTATTGATTTCATCCACTGCCACATATTATGTTTGTTCAATCTGGGAATGAATATTAATTACCAGACACTACAACTTCGGAGCTGTCAGTGCAGTGTTTCCAGTTGAAGGACTCTAGAGAGTTTGGAATCAAAAGACAGCTGAAGGTACATATGTATATTATTAATAATTCATTTCTGAACAGCTCTTGGTGTATCATTCTCCCTTAGTGAAGCCTCCAAATTGTGCATTAACCTTATGCATAAGAAGCTATTTATAAAGATACTCCAGGGGCCAGGAAGCCTTGGTCAACAGCCCAACAATAAAACGACAGTGATAAGATAGACACGGAAAGCTTTGGAAGAGAACCAAGAAATTACGAAGAAGGATATCAATTTTACATACTGTTGTAGACTGAGTAACAGTGCTGGTTTTAAAAGCTTTCCTGCTGACAGGTCCTCTTTATTGTCAGGAAGCATGTGCTTCTCCTAATATCAGTTTAAGGTTTATTATAATGCAATATACAGTAGATGCTTCCTATAAACAAACAGCGCTCAATTTATTAATAATTGCATGAAACGAATGACCTTTAAAGCGGAGAGCAGCATTTAATCCAGTTAAGTTATCCCTAAACATCATTAAAAGTGTTTCTAAACACAGCTAGTATAAATGAATACATTTGTGTTTATATTAGTTTACTGTAATCCACTGTACAACAGAACTCAGATTTAGAAAGGTGAGTGCAGTCCTGTGAGCCTCTTGGCCTCTACTGCAATGTATAGCCGTGGCCAAGAGAATGACAAAAAAATGTATTTTGCCACTGACAGCCACAGTCTACTTCCTTCGTTTTTATGATGGCAAATGGCATATACTGCATATATATATATATATATATATATATATATATATATATATATATATATATATATATATATATATATATATGGCATATATATATGATGAAGAGTGATCAGATGAATTGCAATTAATTGCAAAGTCCCTCTTTGCCATGAAAATTAACTTAATCCCCCAAAAAAACAATTTCCACTGCATTTCAGCCAAGCCACAAAAGGACCAGCTGACAACATGTCAGTGATTCTGTCATTAACACAAGTGTCAGTGTTGAGGAGGACAAGGCTGGAAATCACTATGTGATGCTGATTGAGTTAGAATACCAGACTGGAAGCTTTAAAAAGGAGAATGGTGCTTGAAATCATTGTTCTTCCTGTGTTGACCATGATTACCTGCAAGTAAACATTTGCACAAAAAGGGATTCATAGGCAAGGATATTGCTTCTACTAATGCCGCGTACACACAGGCGGACTGTATGGCGTACTTAGTCCGTCGAAACACATTTCAGCGGACAATCCGCTCGTGTGTGGGCTTCAGCGGACTTTTTCAGCGTGCAGTCTGGCGTACTAAGTATTTCGGATTTTCCGTAATTCTGTCCGTCATACTTTGGTTTCAGCGGACAATACGGTCGTCAGTGTGCTAGTTGGACGGACTAAGAATGGCGCATGCCCAGAAAGGATTTACACGGCGGAAAGGTGCTTTGCTGTGTATTGGACTTCCTATTTCTAGTCCCGTCGTACGTGCTGTACACGTCATCGCGCAAGCTTTCGTCTGACTGTTTGGGTATCCGTGTGTGGTCAAGTCCGTTGAGTGGAAAGTATGACGGACTGTCCGTCGGATTGTATGACGGACTAAGTACGCCATACAATCCGCTCGTGTGTACGCGGCATAAGATTGCGCCTAAATCAACCATTTATAGGATCATAAAAAACTTCAAGGAGAGAGGTTTAATTATTGCGAAGAAGGCTTTAGGGCACCCAAGAAAGTCCAGCAAACACCAGGACCATCTCCTACAGTTACAGCAACCAAAACTGACCTCACACGCAGCACCGGAAGTGACGTTTTGGTAGGAAATCAAAATTAGTCGGGTGAGACACGGATTTCATGCTTTGGGCCCGCCGTGACCATGACGTGCTGGCGTCTCAGTACTTTACCAAATGCAATTTACAGTTTTACTGTGAGTGCAATACATGCGGGTCTTGTTTATGTTTTTATTAATAAATTTGACAACATTTAATTTCATGGACTGATTTATGCACATATTCAGTTGTGGATATGTTCATGTTGGACTTTATGTAATTGTATGCACATCACCGTCACTGGGTGTTATTTAGTGTAACACTTAGCATTTATTTTAACGCCACTATTTATCTTTTTCTTTTCACGTTTTTGGTAGACATTTTATCACTCGCAATTTTGCCTACATGAATAAAGAATGGTACAAAAACATCCTCTGAGAACAACTTCTCCCAACCATCCAAGAACATTTTGGTGACGAACAATGTATTTTCCAGCATGATGGAGCACTTTGCTATGAAACAAAAGTGATAACTAAGTGGATTGGGGAACAAAACATCAAAATTTTGGGTCCATGGCTAAAAAAATGTGGGTCCATGGCTAAGAAATTTTGGGTCCATGGCGAATTCTAAATTGGATTAAGGCAGACCTTAATCCCATTGATTTTGGGTCCATGGCGAAGTCTCAATGGGATTAAGGCAGACCTTAATCCCATTGAGAATTTGTGGCCAATCCTCAAGAGGCAGGTGAACATATAAACCCCACAAATTCTGCCAACCGCCAAGCATTGACTATGCAAGAATGGGCTGCCATGAGTCAGGATGTGGCCCAGATTGACAGCATGCCAAAGCAAATTGCAGAGTTCTTGAAAAAGAAGGGTCAACACTGCAAATATTGACTCTTTGCATAAACTTACTGTAATTGTCAATACATTTGATACATCTGACAATAAGATCTAAAAACAATGAAGCAGCAGACTTTGTGAAAATTATTTGTGTTATTCTCAAAACTTTTGGCCACGGCTGTATGTTGCTGTCAATATAACATTGCAAGTATTCTGTATGGACAGTGATTACCTCTTTGTTATGGGGATGCTTCTTTATTGTCCAATCAGCACGCTGGATATGGGTCAAGGACCAAACTGTATTGCTTTACTGCAGAGAGGAAAAGTTGGCCATAATCTAGATAAGCTGTCTGGCAGGTGTGTCTGGATTGCAAAACCAGATGTATAGAATCACAAATCTTTTGGCAAGTAAAACAGTTCATATTCTGTATATTTCTTCTGTGTACTTAGCGTTTTAGCAGGCTTGAAAATATAATTTTATCATACATGTTGCAGAGGCTCTTGGTCAATGCATTATCCAACGTGCCAGGTTACCTGGACCAGTCCTCACTCTGTGCAATGTTAAGAGAGGAGGATGCCGAAAGAGTTCCCCTTGTCAGTGAATATCTTTCAATTTGTGGTTGGAATGGCTATTCCTCATAAGACAGCCTATCAAATTCTGTTTTATAAAAACTTGTGGGGGTCGATTTACTAAAACAGGAGAGTGCGAAATCTGGTGCAGCTGTGCACGGTATCCACTCAGCTTCTAACTTCAGCTTTTTCAATTAAGCTTTGACAATAGAACCTGGAAGCTGATTGGTTTCTATGCAGAGCTGCACCGGATGTTGCACTCTCCAGTTTTAGTAAATCAGCCACAAAGTCTCACAAATATTACCAACCACACAATGTCATTGATTCCTCCTAAACTGGAAGGATCAGCATTGGGTCAGGCAATAAAATGAAGAGCTGCTTCTTATGTATAATAACAGACAGATCTGCTTTATATAAGAGGGGAGCTATACATCTCTTAGTATGGAAGAATCAGCTGTCTATTTATATACTTTATTTTAAGAAGGATGTTCTACAAAGCAATGTGTCCTCCAAACGTCTTAAAAGTTGAGAAAATATAACAGTCGAAGAGGTCACGTCTGAATCAAAAGCCAGTTTTTTTTTAAAAAAACTTTCTGATGTACAAAGTCCTGTTTCAAAACCAGCTGTATCATTTTGCATGGACATTTAAAATATCTTTCCTGGAATTCATCAAAAGTCTTGCAGATGCTTTTTAGAATTCAGTCAGGCTTCCGTACCACCACAGTTGTCGGTGCTTGCAACAGATTCATGTACCTTTTGGGAACAAGTAAATTAATTTGTCACAGGAGGCACACTAAGGTTCAGCATTAGGCCTCTTTGACACCATGTGCAGAGACGTGGTTTTTCTAATGCGCATTTGTGAGGTCAGGCACTGATGTGAATGGCTCATAGTTTCCGCTCGAACTCATCCCGAAAGGCGTCCTATCGGGTTGAGGTCAGGATTCTGTGCAGGCCAATCAAGTTCCTTCACCCCAAATTCCCTCATCCATGTCTTTATGGACCTTGCTTTGAGCACTGATCCAAATAATTTGGTGGTGGGGGGGGATTATGGTGTGGGTTTGTTTTTCAAGGGTTGGGCTTGGCCCCTTAGTTCCAGTGAAGGGAGCTCTTAAGGCATCAGCCTACGAAGACGTTTTGCACAATTTCATGCTGCCAACTTTGTGGGAACAGTAAATCAGAGCAGAGACTGCAAGCCAGGCCTTCCCATCCAACATCAGTGCCTGACCTCACAAATGTACTTCTGGAAAAATGGTCAAACATTCCTATAGACACACTCCTAAACCTTGTGGACAGCCTTCCTAGAAGAGTTGAAGCTGTTATAGCTGCAAAGGGTGGGCCAACTCAATACTGAACATGAATTAGGTGCCAGATTTTCAAATAGGCCAATACCTCGAAACAAAAAAAAGGATCCCAATTGCTTTATTTATTCACCCCCCAAATTTGTTTCCTTGGTAAGCCAATCTAGGGTCATCACAACATTTTTATGGTCTGTTGTAGACTACCCTTGTCTTCCTATAGGAGTGATCTACCACAGACCCCGTCTCCATTAACTTCAGCTCAGTACAGGTGCCTCATTCAATAAAGAGCTAAACTGTAGGATTTTCATCAGCCCTGAGCAAGCCCTGGAGGGACATCAAAAGTATTTGCTGCTCCAGAACACTGTTGGGGCTTCATGGATGATTTTAACACTAAATATAACCTCTTTTCCTTTACCTTTTTTGCACTACTACTATAGGACCATAAAGTCTATTTTTACACGCAATGCATTGAGTTACGGATAATATGATAATTGCAAAGTTACTGCAGTGAAAAGACAGCTCCGAACTTTATTTTCTGTGGTGAAATGTCAGCCAAGGATTTTTCAATAGTTCAGCCTGTCAATCAAGCAGATTCTGGCTCAGGAGTCCAAAATGACAAGCGCTTGTTTTGTTTGTCATTCTGACATTAGCAGCGTTAATGTGCTGTTCCACAATGCAGAACTGTGTTTATATGCACATAGCATTGAAAAGCTGTAAATAATTAAAGCAATTAGCGTTGAGGTTTCCAGCGGTAAGACCAGTTGGTATTAAATGCCGGGTAAGCATCTGTCAGCTGTGTAGGTTATTTTCCACTGCCTGAAAAATAAAAGTCTAATTTCCTTACTTGACATGGTTAAGTAGAATTTTGCCTGGTCTACTGAAATGAGCAAAATCGGGCCCGTTTAATAAGGCCATGCAAAGGGCAACAAGAATGTGCAAAGAAGAAAAACTGATTTCACCTTTCATCGTTTTAAGGGCAAAATGAATAAGGACTGCTGATTCAATAACATGGGTTACTGTACTCTTTGCCTTGTTTTTTAATTTAGTGAAGGGGAATGCCACCATCCTCTTTTGCTGTCGAACTAAATTACCAGAATAACCACAATGAAATACATGATTAAGTTTGTCTTCTAAATAATAAATGACACAATAGGACACATCTAAATCTGCAGTGATAAAACCATACCTGGATGCTTCTATTCAGATCTGATCCATGCATCTACTTCAACTGCATAAAACAGAGAAGTAACTACCCTGTTTCCCCTAAAATAAGACCTAGTGTGATTGTCGGTGATAGCTGCAATAAAAGTCCTATCCCCCAAATAAGCCCTAGTTAAAGTACTTGTAGGTCTTCTTTTCAGGGTAGGGCTTATTTTTGAGGAAACAGGGTAGGGCTTATTTGGGTGGTAGGGCTTATATTGCAGCCAACACCAACAATCAGGCTAGGTCTTATTTTAGGGGAAACAGGGTAACAGTTTCATGTGTTTTTTTGCCATTCACTAGATAGCAAATGGTAACAAGACAGAGGTACGGCGTTCAAAGGAGAAGCATAGCCAAAGCTTTTTTAGATGTACTCCTATGGACCACATAAGTGTAGTTAGTTCTGCACTCCGTGATCCATTTTCAGCTGACAGTGGAATAAAGCCTACTGTCCTCAGTAAGTGCCCTAGTAAGTAAGGCCCTCATTAGTGACCACCTGTGTCATGGTGGAGACCTCATGTTCTCCCATATAGAGGAGTATAGCTCCCATGGTTCAGAGAAGCAGGATCTCCTAGTCTACGGATAGTGTAGGACCCACTAATCATTGGGTACTTTGTCGCAGTAAGTGGGCTTAAGCACTGTATAGCAATATGGTGTGACCAAATCCCAATATTTTTTGATAATGTTTTTCGAAAATGTCTAGGTGTTTTTAAAAAGCCTTACTGGAGGTAAATGTTAGTTTTGCATGTGTGTGTTGTAATATTTTTGTTCAGGTGCTGAAAATATCCTGCCCAGAAACCTGGACCTGCAGCAAGCACAACCTCTCAGAGAGCCACTGAGAGTCTGAGCCAGCTTTTTTCCATCCCCTCCAAAGCCCAGTGCTCCAGTGAGCGACAGAGAGGCAGGCCACCGACTCCCTGCAGGCTGAAGACTGAGAGCTGAACGATCAGTGGTGTTTGACTGCTCAGTTCTCGGTCTTAGAGGCGGCGGGGAACAGCTGCAGCTGAGATCGGTGCTGCAGCATCTAGGTATTTTTTTTTTCTAAGTTATACTTCTCTTTTAACCACTTTGTGAGCTTAATACACCTCAAAGCTCAGGTGCCAAGATGCTGTCAAAATTAAACTATGGCCCTTCCCTAATGCATGGGCTACATGCTCATAACATCTAGAGGGACTGGAATAAGTCATTCAGACTACTGCTGTACTGTACAATAAGTTCCCCTAGGCTCGCCTCTTTGCACCCTGCCAGTCACATGATCTCTGATTTAATAATGTTGATAAGAGGCCCTGCATTGTACACGGCAAATGCAAGAGCCGCTCTTACATCCAGGGGGAGTCAGAGAGAGCAGAAAAACCCATGCAGTGAGGAAGGGTTGGGAGGGGGTTACATTGCAGCAGAAACTAGGAATGTGCACCTGTGTGTTCAAATTTTCTGTCAAACTGCTAAACTAGTAGTTTAACTATAAAGTTAATACATATTGACACTGTTAAATTTGGTCTTGGCAAGTTAATTTACAATTTAATGGGATAAACCAGCCTTCTCACCAGACTTATTAAGGTCGTAGATAAACCTATATGTAAAGCAGAATACTTTTGTAATTAAGCACAGAATTTGGTGTGTGTTTATAGTATGTTATTCAGACCAGTATTTAAGGGGAAAACCAGACTTTTGCCCAAAAACCTTAATTTCCCAATATCTCCTACTCAAAAGAAATACCTGTGTTTAGGGTGGTCACTAACTGGCAACTACTAAGCCCATCAAAAGATGACTCCTAGATGGATTTAGTAGACATGGGAGCAGAGGGCTTGGTCACCAATGAGCTTACATCTCTCATGGGCACTCTTTAAAGCAGAAGTTGTACAACCTTTACGTCTCCATGAGCCATATTCAAACAAAACAGCTGGTGCTGACTCTGACTAAGGTCTATCATTATGAGTTGCATCTCAGGTTCACCCATGAGTCGCAAAACATTCACTGATAGAATTGTATTTGATTTATAATAAACATTTGCCATTGTTATTTACCACAACATTCAATTGTTCTAAGAAGGTGTAACATGTTGCCAACATTGAAATGTTACTCTTTGATAACAAATGCTACTTGGAATAAGGCAAAGAAAATAGACCATCTAAAAATGGAAAAGGGTAGTCTTTACTACTTCTACTTCTGCCTGGTATCTAATCTAGGCTTTAACTTACTGGGGGGAGTTTAACATTCTGACCTACACCTTGATACTATAACCCATGAAGGCCTTGGTACTCAAACTTGATGCTTTTAGCTAAAGTGCCAGTGTATCCTTTACTGTATGGGTTTTCGCAGTGGATACTAAAATCACTTCTTTCAGCGAAAACTTGTCAGAAGTGATTCTTGCTGATAGCAGAGGAATGGAACAGCAGACAGAAATTACACTTAGTGTTCTTAATTGAGACAAGAACATACTATAAAGGAATATGCTTTGTTCATACTTCATTTCTGAGGTTTACAATCACTTTAATTTAGTCCAAAGTTTCAAAACTTTTTTTCCTTTTAAATGAAAAATTACAGCAATAATTATAGGAGTGCTCATCTTATATTGTGCCTGTGAAGGAACGTATGAAGCTATTGAAGAAGGAACACAATAAGACGTAGTTTGCTGTGCTCAGATATTGACAAAACTCTTTAAAGGAGATCTGACAATTATTTTCGGCAGTGGATAATTGTAAAGTTCAGTGAATTGGCACTTGTGATTAGTATGGACTATGACAGTCAATTGCTGAAATAGCAGTTCTTAGCAGAAATTGATCGTAGATACCAAAATGGGGTGAGCTAAATGCATTGACATGCAGGCTCCATTGATATGATTATGGTCACATAACTTTATATTTCAAGAATGTCGAAGCAACCAAATGAAAGGATAACCATACATAGAAACAATATCATCTTAAGATCACTCTTCACCCCAACATTGTATATATACCCCTTTCCACATACTTCGAAACAAAGATGTCCCTGTAAGTTAGTACTGCTCCTGGCAGCCTATTTCCCATGTCCAGCAAAGCTTTTTCAGCATCCAATTAACTGAAGGTAGCAGACCAACCAATGGCCTATGTATATCCAGCCTGTGTCCAAAAATAATGTTAAAGATGATCTTATTCATGAACTGCTGATACTATATACAAAATATTGCAGCTGTGCTTAAGTCACTGAGTCCAGATGATCTGAATGTGAAGTCACCAGCCTAATGACTGGACCGTGAAGGGAAGCAGCACTATGACGAGGTCATCCCTCTGCTCTCACTTCTAAAACAGATGTACAGTAAAGGAGAACAGAAAATAGTGTAGCGCTAAAGAAATCAGATGATGATCTCAAACTGTGTTTTAGAAAAGTGGCAATGAAACCAATCCTATAAAACACACATATACAATCACGTACGTATGTGAAATACAATTTGATAATAAAAATAATAAAATGAAACTGTAAAACAATAAATGAGTGAAATCAATAATTCACTGCAAATATGGGTGCAATGTGGAAATGCACAGGAGTCCCAAGAAGTATCAACAACTAGAATGTGTGTCCCAATATATAGTCCACATGTATTGAGAGATAGAGCGTATCAGTATTGATCTTCCCAGCAGCAGAGTGGACACCACACAGATCAACTATGGTAGATGGCTTGTCTGGAGTAATATCAATTATAAAAAATTAAATACTCTTACCAGGGGAATTGGACCCATCTGTCGTATAACAGTGAGTCACAAGTGCTTGAAATTATAGCTGGTCTCAATCTGGTGTTGTGCGTTTTCAACAGGTAAGTAGTCACTCTATCATCTCTGGAGTCGGCGGTTGGCTGGAACTCCCTTCTTGAAATCAAACCTAAAACTCTCCTCATGTGTTCAGACTAAGTAGTCCTCTTAGTCTGAAAACATGAGGAGAGTTTTAGTTTTGATTCTGTGGGTGGGTCTGTTGTCCGGAGCTTGGTGGGTGGAGTCATGGTAAGAGAACAAAAGCGTGAACCTCTCTAGGTGGTGTGCTGAAGGAAACACCCTCCTCAATGTGGAAGCCAGGTCCAGGCTCAGCACAAGCAATACAGAAAAATAGATTCTGGACAGCCGCACTCCGATAAAAATCTTTATTGTAATGAATAGTCAACGTTCATGTGACAACAGAAGCAGGACAGACAGTTGACGCGTTTCACAACATCACTGTTGCTTAGTCATAGCTGACTAAGTAACAATGATGTTGTAAAACGCGTCAGTTGTCTGTCCTGCTTCTGTTGTCACATGAATGTTGACTATTCATTACAATAAAGGCTTTTATCAGAGTGCAGCTGTCCAGAATCAATTTCTTCTATATTGGGGTGGAGTTGTGATGTCAGTAGACTCCTTGTCCCCCTCTACACTCCCCTTGTCAACATGCATTTTCTCCTATTTCTTCAATTTCTGCTATGATCACTAACATCCAGTCAAAACCCAGAAAAGCAACAACATGACTTCAGCATGCCCAATTATGCTGCGGTGTGGAGCAGCCAATCCTGGGAGAGCTGGAGAAGAAAGGAGAAGGGGATCTGAAGTACACAGAATGTCTCTCTCAGGCTTGTGCATGAGATATGTAAATCACCTGTCACTCACAGCAAGAAGAAAGAACTGACTCCTATTTCTCTGTGTGTCAGTTTTTATCTCACTGAAAAAAGATAAGCGGACTGCTCAGATTAACTCTTCATGGCAAGACTGGGCACAGATGACATGAAATCCTATATTGTACAAGGTGCCAGCCTTAATTTTTTTGGGGGTTAGCATCCACTTTAACCACTTACAAACTGCCCACGGCAGTTTTACGGCGGCTGTTTGAAGGAGTATATCGTTGTTATGGCAGCAGCTACAAGATAAAAGTGCTCTCTGCGGCGGATTCACCGTGAGATCACTTTTATTGGTCGCGAGAGAGGGCTCCCCTTCCCACCGCAATTCGGTGCCCTCCGTTGCTTACCGGAGCCGTTGGCAGCGGCGTAAGCGATTGCGCTTTGTCTCCTGCTTGGTATGGAGATGAGTGAGGGGAAGATGGCCAGCCATCTCCATACAATTGCTGGGCGGAAGCGATGTCAAAACGTCACTTCTGCCCACAGCTCTTAAAGGGCCAATTTTTTTAAATTATTTTTTTAAATTACACATTTTTTTTATTGCATTTTAGTCTAAATATGAGATCTGAGGACTTTTTGACCCCAGATCTCATATTTAAGAGGACCTGTCATGCTTTTTTCTATTACAAGGGATGTTTACATTTCTTGTAATAGGAATAACAGTGACAATTTTTTTTAAACAGTGTAAAAAAAAATAAAAAAAATAAAAGGTAAAATAAATAATAAAAACTTTTTTTTTAAAAGGGCCCCTGTCCCGCTGAGCTTGAGCACAGAAGCGACCACATACGTGAGTAGCATCTGCATATGAAAACAGTGTTCAAACCACACTTGGGAGGTATCGCAGCGATCGTTAGAGCGGGAGCAATAATTCTATCCCTAGACCTCCACTGTAATGCAAAACATGCAACCTGTAGAATTTTTTAAACGTCGCCTATGGAGATTTTTAAAGGTAAAATTTTGTTGCCATTCCATGAGCGGGTGCAATTTTGAAGCGTGACATGTTTGGTATCAGTTTACTCGGCGTAACATTATCTTTCACAATATAAAAAAAAATTGGGCTAATTTTATGTCTTATTTTTTTTTTTCAAAAAAGTGAATTTTTTCCAAAAAAAAAGTGCGTTTGTAAGACCGCTGCACAAATACGGTGTGAAAAAAGTATTGCAATGAATGCCATTTTATTCTCCAGGGTGTTAGAAAAAAAAAACAATATATAATGTTTGGGGGTTATAAGTAATTTTCTAGCAAAAAAAACTGTTTTAAACACATAAACACCAAAATCTCAAAACGAGGCTGGTTCTTAAGTGGTTAAGCTTAGTACACACCACTAGTTTTTTTTTCGTTTAACCCAGCAGGTTGACTAAAAAAACTCTCAGCCATCAGAAGTCGGTTGGCTGCTGGTGTCAGACCAGCTCCTATACACACGGACTGAATGTAAGCTGGTTCTTATTGAACCAGTCAATGTCGCCCGACATTCGACCGTTTGTACTAGGCTTTGGGTATATATGGCAGTTTTATCCAAAAACACATAATGATGCATCATTGGATTTAATTGTTCCTTTCATTTTTAACTTAGCTAAATACATTCCAGGAACAATAAAACAAAATGTGTGCTAAGTCTAGCTTTCTTCCAAAAGAGTAGAAAATCCTGTTGCCTACAGAGAAAGACTTTTGACTTTTGTGTTGAAGCAGTGGTCTCTCTGCAGAGTTTTAACATGCATCCTGCTAAGTTTGATCTCCAGTCAGTAGAGAGCATCAGTTTTCTCGAATTGCAGAGCTATAGGTATGACTCAGCAAAGGGTTTTTAGACCTTTTTGGAGAGACCACTGAATTATTATATAGAGAGACTTTCACTGCAGCATGCTGGTAGAGGACAAACTTTTTTAATAAGGAGTGGCTGATTTCTCAAGGACATGAACTGTGATGCCCTGTACACACGGTCGGACATTCCGACGACAAAATCCATCAGAATTTTTTCCGACAGACTTTGGCCCAAACATGTCTTGCATTCACACGGTCGCACAAAGTTGTCGGAAAATCAGATCGTTCAGAACGAGGTGACGTACAAAATTTTAGAACAAGATCTCAAACTTTGTGTGTCGGAAATTCTGACGGAAAAAGTCAGATGGAGCCCACACACGATCGGAATTTCCGACAACACAGTCCGACCGCACATTTTCCAGCAGAAGGTCCGACCGTGTGTACAGGGCATTAGACTGGCAACACCTTCTCTTTTGATGTATCTGTGATGTATTTAGCTAAATTAAAGTATGAGTTCCATTGGACTTTAAAGAAGAACTAAACCCTCCTATTTTTTACAGCCAAGGAAGTTGCCATGGTGCAGCTATGACACCCACAATTTGATGGCTTAAAAGTCTGGTTGAGAGCACTGTAAAAGTTATCATTCTCTGCATGCCTTGAATGTAACTTTAGGGAAACATCAATGGGTTTAGTTCTGCTTTAACAATACCAATTCAGACAATTAAAACCACCTTTAGTTTGAAAAAAAAATAAAAAAATAAATTACAAGTTGGTTTGGGTGCTTCAGTTCAAAAAAGCACTTGACAATAGGTTAAAACCCACTTGCATCCCCCATTATAGCTGCCCAGGTGGAAGAATTGAGGCAAGAAGGCTACTACCACTTGGACCTATTTGTCTTTTTTTAAAGCAATCAAGTCTTAGAATATCCCTGGAAGCACATTTCTCAAAATATCATTTTTGTGCAGGTACAAGTTCCTTTACATCCATATTATATATATAAATATATATATAAATATTAGTTTCTCTTTAAGAAAAGGTAAGTTTTATGTTTTAGATTTACTGCACCTCTTTTTTTATAGCTTTGAATAGATTTTTTTACAGCACAGTGATTCACAGTCTTTAGTATTCTCACAGACTATCCTCCAAAAAGATCATCATTTAGGATGCTTGACAGTTCGTCATTTGTTCTACACTCTATACATAATGGTGTTAAATTTGGCTCGTCATTCAACAAAATGAAAATTCTTCTTAGAAAAAAAAAAGGAACTTATGGACAGCAGGCACACATGAACTAAATAGTACTATGCAGTTTGTGTTGAGGGTTGGCCCCATATTTGAGGGCAAAACAGCCAGTCTGGGCAGTATTGGTGCCTGGACAATCAATGGGTTAATTCTTAAAGAGATTGAGGCAGCTATAAGCATCACAGTTCTCATTATTACACAGTATGATTTTTTAATATTTTGGAAAATTTGATAATTGTACAGAAAATCCTTAAATTGCTCCATTTCCAGACCAAGGGGAATTCAGGGCAAGCATTGGCCTGGAGTAAAAAACCCTTCAGGACCCTTATCCTGCTCCTCCCATACTGTGTGAAAACTGTCTTTAAAATTACAGAAATAATATACTGGCCTTTGCCCTTTGAGGTTCACTGCAGTAATCAAGAGGACTGCCCTTTATTTCTCGTGAGGGATCTACACAGGCATTGCAACCCTAACCAATGTGATTAGCTTGATCTGCATTGAGTTTCTGTTGGCACAGTTTTCCTTTAAGAATAAGTGTACATTCAGACAAAGTGCAATTTTTCTTTTTGCCCCTTTGCCCTGACCTAATCAATCCCACCCTCCTTTCCTCAACAGATGTATACTTTTTGAGAACCAAAGGCTGTGGCCTCTCTTGTTTACATCCATCAATCACAAGTTTCCTCTCCTGCTCAGTACAGTCCCATATACTTCCATTGGAGCTTATCTACCTCCATCTCACAGCTAGCTCATAGAAGTCTACCGGTCTACTCATCCAGCTCTATCCTGTCTCCCCCAGCAGCAAAAAAAAACCACTGCAATTGTGATCTATTGCTTGTTGATCAGGGGAAACAATGCATCACTATTACAAGCAACTGGTTTTTAATGCCACCCCAGTCTTATTCCATAGGGTTCAATATTGAGTTGGCACACCCTTTGCAGCTATACAAGGTTTAGGAGTGTGTCTATGGGAATGTTTGAGGGGGGATTATGGTGTGGGGTTGTTTTCAGGGGTTGGGCTTGGCTCTTTAGTTCAAGTGAAGGGAATTCTTAAGGCATCAGCATACCAAGACATTTTGGACAACTTTGTGGGAACAGTTTGGGGGTGGCCTTTCCAGTGCACAAAGCAAGGTCCATAAAGACATGGATAAGCGAGTTCGGGGTGGATGAATTTGACTGACCTACACAGAGTCCTGACCTCAACCCGATAGAACACCTTTGGGATGAATTAGAGCGGAGACTGAGAGCCAGGCCTTCTCGTCCAACATCAATGCCTGACCTCACAAATGCGCTTCTGGAGGAATGGTCAAACATTCCCATAGTCAGACTCCTAAACCTTGTGAACAGCCTTCCCAAAAGAGTTGAAGCTGGGATAGCTGCAAAGGTTGACCCAACTCAATACTGAACCCTACGGACTAAGACTGGGATGCCATTAAAGTTCATGTGCTTGTAAAGGCAGGTGTACCAATACTTTTGGTAATATAATGTATATACAGAGACTGGATCTAGTTTTCCTTAACTTGACGCAGTTGCCCACCTCAAGGAAGATTGAGTTAATGTGACAATTTGACTTGATCTTAACTCAACATTACACTATCAACTTGCACACAAAATATTTTTCCTATGCACATTAAGATATAAGGTTGAAAAGAGAAAAAAAAGTCTACAAATTTTACAGACAATTGTCATTTTAAGCTTTACCAGTTCCACAATGTTAAATTAAATTCGTACCCATAGAATATCCTTTTGTTAGGGGAGTTTGTTTTTATGTTTGGGGTAAACAGCTTCCATTAATATGTAAAGTTTCATTGGAAAAACCACATACATGCATTTACATTTATAAACTATCAAAAATAAAATCCTAAAAAAAAAAGTGCAATAAGTTATAACTGCGAACACAACAAATCTCCAAATTAAAACATATACTCTGGGAGACACGGTGTCACTTTCCAAATTCAGGGCTCTGCATTAATAGTTCCCCACCCTAGGATGGTATACTCACCCATCTATGCTCTCTCTTGCTGTCACGCCAATCGTTTGCTCTGCTGTAATAAGTGTGTGGGGCTTCTGGATATGGAGGGGGGGCATGCGACCAATGCTCAGGCCTAAGCATTCAATCCATAGACCCAAATACTGTTACGTGGGGGGGGGGGGGGGCAGTGATGCCATCTACCCAGGATGCCATATGACCTTAGAACTAAGGGTGGACTCCCGCAGAAGGGAGATAATGAGGGAGCGGAGACAGGTATTCCTTGTTGGGGGGTGGGTGGGCTATCAAGAGGCACTGTCCTGAATGGACCGATGACAATGTCTCTTTAAGAGGGGCTCTGGGGCTAAAGTGGATAACCATCCGGGACCACAGCATTACACCACATGCACGCTGCGTGTCAACCCCATTCCTGGAGTTTTTTGCACCCAGGAAGCACAGTTGCAGTAGCCAGCCGCAGTGCCTGCAAAATCTATGACAGGTTAGAATAAACTATGGCTAGATGGGGCTGGACAGTGTACTGACTTGTGCTCATGTTTAGGGCCTTAAGTGCTCAGTGATGTATGCCTGAAATGTCGTTATTATGCATTTATGACACATGTCCCGAAACGCGAGTACCATGAAAACAATGGGATTGGATAGGCGGAGGGCTAGACGCCCAGTGTGCATGTGGCCTAACAGATTTAAATGAAATGTAAGCATATATTGTAACAAGGGAGAGAAAGGCATTACCAAATAAATGCTCTGCTTTTATCAGTGGGAAACAGACATCAATCATGCATTAAATCAGCTGCATATGTTACTCTTTACTCAAAACATTAATCGGTTCACCGCACAGCTTTATTTACACAATAATCACATAACACCTGTTTTTAGCAGTAGCCTCAAGCCTTAAAAAGTAACCAGACGGTATTAATACCATTAAACAATGCATTAGAAGCTTGATGGTTTGCAAGAAGAAGTTGAGAATTTAAAAAATATATAGATGAACTACATTTCCTGCAATTTCTGCAGTATGGGGGGCCCCAAAAGATCACCCTAGTAGGGGAAAAGAGGATGACTCCCATTGAAACATCTTAATGTAACAGGATCTCTGGTCAGCTCCCTCCAACTCACATTGTTTTTGCTGCTAAAGTCCCCCCTCACTCTAAGACCCCTTTCACACTGAGGCAGTTTTCAGGCGTTTTAGCGATAGAAATAGCATCAGAAAACTGCCTCCCATTCATTACAATTTCACATCCGGCCGGTGACGACGTTTGGCAAAGTCCTGCAAGCAGCATATTTGGGGCAGTTTGGGAGCGCTGGATACAGCGCTCCCAAAATGGCTCTGCCCATTTCAATGAATGGGCAGTGCTTCCGAAGAGCCTGAAAAGCATTTGGGAAGCGCCGCAACTCTGGAGTTTTTAACCACTTTTTTGGGGTTAAAAGCGTCCCGCTAACGGCCTAAAACAGAGCAAACGCACCGGATAAACAGCGGTAAAGTGCCATAAAAACAAGCAGCGCTTTACCGCTAACGGCCAGCACTCTCAATTACTATTGGCAGTGTTAGACTGGATTCACACATATGCAGTTTTAGTGCTTTTCGCATTTTGCAGATTTGCACTACAGAACGTGTTCCATAGGAAACCATGTTAAATGTTCTGTAGTGCAAATCTGCAAAATGCAAAAAGCACTAAAACTGCATATGTGTGAATCCAGTCTAACACTGCCAATAGTAATTGAGAGTGCAATAACTGACAGGTGAGAACATTAAGGAAATAAGGAAATAAGCACAGCTCTTATTCCTGCAGTGGCGTTAAAGATCTTGTGATCACTACACGTTAAAATGTGACTGTACAATCTCCTTTAGATCTACCAACTACAGGTGCATCTCCAAAAATTTGAATATCATCAAAAAGTTAATTTATTTTGATTATTCAATTCAAAAAGTGAAACTCATATCTTATATACATTTATTAAACACAGAGTGTTATATTTCCAGCATTTCTTTCTTTTAATTTTGATGATTATGGCTTACAGCTAGTGAAAACCCAATATTCAGTATCTCGGAAAATTAGAATACTGGGAAAAAGTTCTATACAGTATTGTATACTCAATTGGGTTGATTTATTAAAGGCAAATAGACTGTGCACTTTGCAAAGTGCAGTTGCACTCTACGAGGGCAATTGCTCCAGAGCTTATTAAATGAGCAAAAACTCTGCTGACTTCCATCATCCAATCATGTGCAAGCAAAAATATATTTTTTTTTACTATCCTTACAGGTGATTGGGTACCCTTTGCAAAGTGAATCCTGATCTTATTTACTAAGCTCTGGGGGCAACTGCACTTTGCAAAGTCCACAGTAATTTTGCCCTTAGTAAATCAGCCTCATGGTGTCATACTCTAATCAGCTAATTAACTCAAAACACCTGTAAAGGTTTCCTGAGCCTTTAAATGGTCTCAAGTCTGGTTCAGTAGCTTACACAATCATGGGGTCGACAGCTGACTGCAGAAAACAGTAACTGACACCCTCCACAAGGAGGGTAAGTCACAAAAGGTCATTGCTAAAGAAGATGGCTGTTCACAGAGTGCTGTATCCAAGCATATTAATGGAAAGTTGAGAAGAAGGAAAAAGTGTAGTAGACACTAATTGGGTGCTAGAGGTTACTGCACATTATTACTGCTCACTGATTGGTTCCTAGAGGTTACTACATATCCTTACCACTCAATTATTGGTTGCAAGAGGTTAGTGCACAGCATTACTGCTCACTGATTGATTGCTAAAGGTTACAGCACATCATCTCCTCACTGCCTGCACACCATGAACTGGGGGGGTGAAGGGACCATTAATTGTTAATGACACCCTCATGCATCGGCTGTGATGTGTGTATACACATATTCCAAAATGCAGGCTGCTGTGGCACCATGTTTTTTTTGAAGAAGGGTTCCACCTCCAATTTGCTTACCTTTGCAGAACAGGCTGATGTTAGGCTGAATGACCACAGTTGTAGGCAGAACTTTGGAGCATGCTCCTTTACCTCTCCAGTGGGCAGAATTCATCAGAAGTGATGGTAGACATGACCTCAGGGGGACATGATATACATATAAATTTCCTCTATTTTACATATCAATACATTGGTCCCTGACTTTTTACATATTAATGCCGCCACTATTTACTTATCAATTCCGGTTATTTACATATAAACACAAGTTCTGCAGTTGAGTCATCTGTACATGGCAATAGAGCAGAGTTGGGCAGCAGCAACAGAACTTTACAATGAGATATCAGGACACAACATGGGACTAAAACTTCAAGGGATAAGTGAATTTAAACTGGGATTGTTGGAAAGTATTAAGCAGCTGGTTTGGGCCCCACAACAATGATGGGGCCCAGGGCAGCTGCCCCTTTGCCCTGCCTTAAAAACGGTCCTGCCCCTACTGAGTCTCAATTTTAGCTAATGCTCCCAGTGGATTAGAAAGCTCTGGCTCTTACTTAGCAGGGGGTGTGTCGAACATTTGCAAACAGATTACTGCTACCACATAGACAGCAAGAGTCCCACTTTGCAGCACGCTGGCAAGGGACAGGCTTTTCTCCTACAGCTGTGGCTGACCTTTAATAAGGTTTACCTGTAGGTACTGGAAATATCTCCTAAACCTGCAAGGTTTAGGAGATATTTACCATATACTCTTGTGCCGTCATCGGCACATGCCCACTAAAAAAGGGCACGGTTATGCAGTGACCGTGACTCTGGCCAGTCACAGAGCCTGAGTCCACCGCCCCAGGAAGAAGAGGGATGAAGATGGACGCGGCCACCAGCAGGGACATTGCGGGCTTCGTTTACAGGTAAGTGCAACATAATGGGCTAATATGAGATGCATACTAGCTCATTATGCTTTTACTTTGCAGGGGAATAAAGAGGAAGTAAAACCCATCAGGGTTTGCTTTCTCTTTAACCACTTGCTTAGTGGGCACTAAACCCCCCCCCCCCCCCCCCCGCCAGACCAATCTTCAACTTTCAGCGCTGACACACTTTGAATGACAATTGCGCGGCCATACAACACTGTACTCAAATTACATTTTTATCATTTTTTCCCCACAAATAGAGCTTTCTTTTGGTGGTATTTGATCACCTCTGTTTTTATTTTTTGTTAAAAAAAAAATGTTTATATTTTGTGATAACATTTTGCAAACAGGTAATTTTTCTCCTTCATTGATGTACGCTGATGAGGCAGCAGTGATGGGCACTGATAGGTGGCAGTGATGGGCACTGATGGGTGGCAATAATGGGCACTGATTGCTTACACTGATAGGTGGCACTGATCGTCACCACTGGTGATCATTGATAGGTGGCACTTGTGGGCATTGATAGGTGGCACTTATAGGTATTGATAGGTGGCACTGATGGGAACTGGCAGGTGGCAATGTAAGGGGGTACTGATTGGTACAAATGAGGTGCCTGTGTTCCTTCATCTTCGGGACCAATGTCCCTTTAACACAAGCTGGTGATCAGCTTTTTTTCTCCTCATGCTGACAGCGCGAGGAAAAAAACCCCCCCATTAATGAGCTTTTGTTTACATCATGTGATCAGCTGTCATTGGCTGGGAGCTGATCACATGGTAAGGGGCTGGGACCGGCCCCTTACTCGGATCGGTGATCACCCGAGTTTCAGTGACTCGGTGATCACAGCATGCTCCCCGCACGCCCTGCAGGGAGCGTGCACAGGGGAGGACGTCCTATGACGGCCTCCCGGAAATTGAGGTCCGCACTGTAGCCATCATTTGGCTATGGCCCGGACCTCAAGTGGTTAAGTAAATAAACTGTAACACTTTTGCATACCTTTTGTTTGATGCACCTGGAATGTATTTTGCTAATTTAAACTGAAAATTTAATTGGGCTTTAATAGCAACACTTATGACAATGCACTTTTTACCCGCTGGCGCCGCACTTTATAACCTTAGACCATGCTTCATACTTAGCAGGCAAATATTAAAAACAAAGCGCTTACAGAACGTATCACTGCAATAAATCCGAATAAAACTTGTAATACACCAAAGTAATCCAATAATACAGTTTAGAAATTGCTGACAGTTGTAATACTTTGACAAATGAAACATGCAGAATACAAATTAGGTTCTGCATGAAGCAAATCTCGCATCCAAAAAATATTAATGCCGTAAGAAATGTACAAGTGATAATATAAGGATAAAATGAGAGAAGTTCTGTTCTCATTAAACCTGATCGGTGCACTGGTCATTTAATTGGATGTAGTTCTGTAACAACACATTGTTCTGCTAAGCATTTTAAAGCCTTCCTAGAAAAAAAAATAAGTATTGGCCAATATATTTTGTCACTGGGTGCTTATTTTGCAAAAATTATACATTTGTTCTCATCTGTTCCAAGAAAATATATTATAAACGGGACAGGAGCGGCAGCATTAGTGTTCTGGCTTTGGTAGATGCCAACAAAACATAATGGATTACAGATGGCATTTTAAACAAACATATTACAAGAGTAATTGTGAAAAGAAGTCATTTATCTAACAGTAAATGAATAGGGTTACTTTTATATTGCACAGGATGTAAGGGATCCTCTACATTGAGATTTAGTAAATTTGACAGCAATCACCCAAAAGGAAAAATAAATGAATAAATAAACGTTTTTCTATGTTTTAAGCAGACTATCCCTTGAAGCTAACCTGCAGCTATTATACAACAATAAAATTGACAGTAACTGTTAAGAACAGGCCCTTCTATAGGTCTGTACATCTTGATTAAATTCCTACACAGTGATCTGAGCGCCCCAAAAACTGGAGTGCTCTAATTCAACCACCTTCCTTCGGCATCAGTTCTTACCTTTACACTCTAAGCTTCACTACTGGCAAGTGAGGCTGTCTAGAAAAATAATGGGCTAGCAGTGAGCACAGGAGAAGGCAAACAGATTCAGCAATCACTTAACTATCTAGTCCACATAAAAATGGAATATCAGTATAGAGTGGATTCCAGAGGTTGAACCTCTGCAACATCCTACATTTATCAGGCGTTTCAGATATTTTCGACTAAGGCCACACTGATGGGTTTGCACTCATTATTCTGGGTATCTCTCGCTCTATCTACAAACCAGTGGCAGCCGTTCATGGGCTCCACCCCCCTAATCCATGCTTCCGGACTCTAATCTACTATTTGCTAATGCCTTCCAATCAGAAAGTGAGTCCTGAGACCCGATTGGCCAGAAGTCCTAAGACCTGATTGGCCGCGGGTCCTAAGTCTTCATTGGCCGGGAGTAGAAGCGATCGGAACTCAGGAGGAGACGCGGAGGGGGGGGGGGAGCCGCGACCTGAATGGGGTAAGTGAAGGGGTTAGCAGCAGGCCTGGTGGGAGATGGGTGATGGGGAGGAGAGGCGGCGAGCAAGCACGCGCCGGGGGGAGGGGTGGGATTGGAGGGCTGGTGGTTCTTTGGTTGGCTGGCTAACCAGCCAAGAACACTGAACACCGGCTGTCACTGCTACAAACCCTAGAATTAAACAACAAAGATATATAGGTAACTAGGTGAAACTGATGACTAGTTCGTATTGGAAACACTCACCATTCTTAAATTATTTATTGGTAAGGTACTGTATCCCAACATTACTTATTTTTCTTCTAACTTTAGGGAATGTGACAAAACTTTTGTCTTCCAATAATTTTAGAGCTACATTAAACAAGTGTTTGTTTTTAATCTCATTCAGCTAGAATTCTCCAACAAAAAAATGTACTTCCCAAATCTACACTGGATCATTTAAAACTAACTAAAACCCACCCCATTTTGTTCAACGCTGAATAAACCACACCAACTCTGGCAAAGACACCCCATTAGGGAGGTGCAGCATAATAGTGAATGCTCTGAAAAAAACAGGGGAAGGGAAGCCGAGAGAGATGGAATAGCTTTAGGATAAACCTGTTCTCATTTATAGAAATACATATTCACACCATTTATTTGGACTTACCATTCAAACATATCTCAAATGGTTTGCAGAGGTCATCTTCAAACAAGCAACCTAAAGAAAAAAATGAAAACATTTTAAAGGAACATCCAAAAACTAAAAGGTGTTTTTATTTTTTTTCAAAAAAGTAAGGTGTTGAGATGTGAATGTGGGGAAAGCGTGCAAGGAACCCTTATGAAGTAAGCCAGGGATTTTAGTTTTTGAAGAGGGGTCTTAAAGGGGTTCTCTACTCTGGAAAAAAATAAAACAAATCCTGTAGCTGCTGACTTTTAATAACAGGACACTTACCTTCACTAGCCTTTGGGTTCCCAGCACCAGCATCTTAGCTGTAGGCAGCCGGCCGTGCTGCTTGCAGCTTCACAGCTGGCTGACTACTGAGCATGTGCAAACTGCTCTGCACTTTGTAAATGGTCCTGCAGTCTTCTGGGGACTGTGATGTGTCCCAGAAGACTGCAGGGAGGGAGGGGGAGCGGAAAACTTCTGCTTGGATCGCCTAGGTATTATTTGCACACACATTTGGTGTTCACAATTAAGAATTAACACCAAGGACACATAACACTGATGATCACAGATGATCACTGCCAATTTTTGGTTATTGGTTGAAACTTCCAATTAAAACTGAATTTGAGGCAAGCAGCTAAAATACACATATGAATAAAATGCATCAATAAAATGAAAAGGTTTATAGAGATACATCACTCATTGTATAATAAGTTTCTTCAATGCTCTCCATAACGTGTTTCATCTTCATGTACTACATATTGATGATCTATCGTGTTAAGAAAATCTGATACATATAAACATGATGCATAAGACTCAAAATCTAGACGGCCATAGAATTTCTGATTGTAGTTATATGGCACTCACGTGTTGCACACACTCAAAAGATACCATATGAAATAATTCTGTGCACAGCAACAATAGTAACACTTTTGCATCCAGAAGTGAGAGGGGGCCACCACCACTGGGCCGCAGGGGAGGAAGATAGGGCAAATTGCACACAATCCTATTAAGTGCCTATATACAGTATCTATGAGATCTGCTAAATGTAATTTTACTTGCAAAAAGATTTATCTAATAGTGGTTAGTCACGCTGAACTGAACTTGTGCTGTCATAGTGTCAGGGAAATACTCCATCCAGCACAGGTAGCACAGATGGAATGGCAGATGTTATTGTTTAAGAACAGGATGGGAAGTGTAAAAGTTGAGGAACCACCCTGGTATAGTTATCAATCTCATCCTTGGATGTCAGCAAGGCTACATAGGTGTTAATCCTTTGATTTACAAGACTGAAGTTATGAATTGTTGTCAAAACACCAAGGTATAGACGTTAAAACTGAATTATACGTAGAAGACAGATGGTGTTGAAGTCCCCTAGCCCTTTTTAATGATGGTTGCTTCAGTTTGAGGTGGATGGCCTCTTTCATGTCTCTTACGAACCATTTCTCATCTTTGTCCAAAATGTGCACCTCACTGTTCTCAAAAGAATGTTCATTTTCCTTAAGGTATAGGAAAACTGCTGTGTTTTGGCCTGCAGAATATGCCCTCCTGTGCATATACCAAGTTACCTGTTTGTGTTTAGGTGTTGTGTCTTTTGGATGTACAAGCTTCTGTCTCAGTGTATTGTTGGATCCGAAGGACACATGGATGTGTGATGTTTGTTAACCACTTGCTGTCCGTCCCATAGTAGTGTTACTGCTACAGGAAGGCAACCGTGCACCGGATCACGTATATATACGAGATACGGCTTTGCCGAGTAGGGAGCGGGCATGTTTGCTATTGGCAGCTCACTCCCGCTGTGATCGCACACAGTGGGAGCCCAGTAATGGGAACCGCGGACTCAATATCCACCGGCACCTGACGACCATCCAGCACAGTGGCAGAACAGTGGTCTGTCTATATAAACAAGGCAAATTGTCGTTCTGACAGCAGGGAAAGCATGGATCTTGTGTCTCTGCAAAGCAGGGACTAGGATCCATGTCTTCCACTAGTAAAAGCACTTCCCACGCTTTGATTACCCCTGATGTTAACCCCTTCCCAGCCAGTGTCATTGGTACAGTGACAGTGCATATTTTTTAGCACTGATCACTGTATTACTGTCATTGGTCCTCAAAAAGTGTCAAAAGTGTCAATTAGTGTCAGAATGTCCTTTGCAATATCACAGCTCCACTATAAGTCACCGTTTGCTGCCATTACCAGTAAAGAAATTTAAAGAAATATATATCCCATATATTTGTAAAGCTATAACTTTTGCACAAAGCAATCAATATATGCCTATTGTGATTTTTTTTACAAGAAATATGTAGCAGAATACATATACCTAAAGGGAAGAGGTGACAACCCTAGTTCAAGTACTGCAATAAAACTACAAAAAGATAGCCCTAGACAGAGCCTGTGTTTAGCCTCGTACAAACGGTACGATTGTTGGCAGGGGGTTGTCTGTTGACAGACTGTTGTCCTAAAATCTTACCGTTAGTGCGCTCCTTTTGACAATTGTTGTCCAATTTTCCACCAACAAATGTTGGATGACAGGCTGGTAAATTTTCATCAGACAACAGTTTGACGTCAGATTTTCGTATGGTCAGTACACAAATCCGTCACACAAAAGACGAAAGTACAAACACGCATGCTCAGAATCAATGCTCACCAAACGCAAATTTAGAAGAAGGGGCCCAAAGAATGGCACTCAAGAGCTGCAATTCTTCGTAGTACGTCACTATGTTTGTGTTTGTGGCACAACAATTGTGTACCGTTAGTATGCAAGGCACAGATCCTGGCACACGCCCTTTTGACAAGAATCAAATGCTCGGTTGGCCAACAATTGTACCGTGTGTACGAGGCTTTTGTCTGAGTGCTCTGGAACTGGTACCTCTGTACATGTAAGTGAGACCTAATTTAGTACCATCTGCCTCTTTAGGAGTGAGCACTGGACCTGCATAAATAAAAAATAAAATAACACAAAAAGGATGTTTCAGCCCCGTTTCACACTCATGCAGTGCGGAATTCGCAGATTTCACACTACATGCAAATCACCCCCATTTCATGCGAGTCAATGCAGGTGTGTATGTTAAGTAAACGACACCCCGAAACCAGTTTGCAAAGTGCAGTGCGATTTACAGAATTTGGATCGCATGGGTGTAAACATTCACGTGATCCAATTTTGGTGTGGCCAAAAAAAGGCCAAAAAAATGGGTACTGCGCGTTTTTGGTGATAATTTGGTGAGATTTGAGCCATGCAGAACAATGGCTTAAATCGCACTGCTGAAGATGCACATGTGATTTGAAAAGGAATTGCACAGTTCTCCGTAACACAAAGTGTGAACTGGGGCTTAAGGTGCTTAAGGGGCTTAAGGATCTGTCTAAAGTTTAGCAATAAATTAGAGGTATATTGAAGCTACAAATTGATGTATAGGAAGTATATACAGACTTTACAGTTGACACAAGGTGTAGAAGGGTGCATTAAACACAAAGTTCAGAATTTGTATGAAGCCGCAATTGACACAACCTGGCATATTTTAACACGACATTAAAACCTGCTGGGATTTCATCCACATTCCAATTTGATCATGCAAGAGAACACACAGCCCAGCAACCACATCCTTAATTACCATAATGAGCCTGATGCACAAGAAAATTTGCTAAGGGTGGGTGTGTAATGGATTTATAATGTGCTGAGAAATCACTCAGCAACAGCTTTATAAATAGACCTACCTGGTGTTAATCAACATTATTGAGTTTTGTCCAACCACCTGCATTATTTAACAGGACACCGAAAACTTTACATTTTATGTATAGGCACTTGTGGTTACTTTAGCTATTTAAAGAAGAGATGAAAACATAATTTGTGATTTTTTTTAATTACCCAGGCATGCAAAAAAGAGTGGTACCATGCAAATCTGCTCTATCAGCTGTTTCAATGTAAACTCCTTTCCCCAAACCATGCAGCCTAGGCAAATGGCGCTTTTATTGATAGGAAAATTTGATCTACAAGATTTAACTACTAAGCCCTCATCTCACAGGAGGGCCAAAGGTACATTTAATGTGCAGGTGGTGGTTTACAGCCTGGCTTTACCTCCTCTGTTGTACCCATGGCAAGATGGTAGCACCTAATGGGGAACTATCCAGACCTGAGAGGGCAGACTTCAGCACAATTTTAGTCTGCTGATTATACTTTGGTGGTTTATAAAGAGCTCATGTTTAGAAGTGGTTTCTGTAAATGTAAAAAAAAAAAAAGGAAAGAGTAGCTTTAATTTTTCATTTTTTTTTTTACTTCAAATTTTCACTGACTACAAGGATGACAAATCTAAATCAATATAATTAAACAACAGCTTGGTATTCTTTTTTAAATTGTTTTACAGCAGCCTCAGTGTGAAAGTGTGGGAGCCATTGGCTCCCACTGCTGTCAATCAAAGTCAGTGAACCAATGAGGAGAGGGGGCGGGCCGAACCATGGCTCTGCGTCTGAATGGACACACAGAGTAGCGACTCGGCTCGGGTGCCAGCATAGCAAGCTGTTTGCGAGCGCAGACAGGGGACCCGAGAAGAGGAGGATCTGGGCTGCTCTGTGCAAATACACTGCACAGAGCAGGTAAGTATAACATGTTTGTTATTTTTAAATGAAAAAAAAACTGAGACTTTATTATCAACTTAAACTGCATATGCAGATACGGAACAGTCGGTGACATGAAATGACTGAATAATTTCATGTGGTATTACTACACAATTAATATAAAAATGTGTTTGTTGACATGATGGTGGCATTTGTAGCAATACGGCCAAAATGTTGCCGATTTCCAGCAATGGGGCTGCCTTCTGAAGGTTTGCCCATAGAACTTCAATGCCTGGTTTTATGTACTAACCAATCATAACGATGAGACTGTAAGGAATCACAAATCACCCTTTGGTACAACTGACGTCACAGCCCCCCCCCCCCCCCCCCCCCCACAAACAAAGAACATGTTGCATTCATTCTCAAACTGCAAAGTTTTGTTTTATTGCACAGTCGCTGATCTCCTGTGCTTAGAATGTAGGAGAGCAGCCACTCAGGCACAGGATCCAGAAGCAAGTGGAGATATTGGAGTAGTGGTGCCTACTTCAGTGATTTCCAGCTTCCAAGGACATGGTCA
The DNA here is from genome assembly GCF_037356315.1 of Lithobates pipiens. Classification (NCBI taxonomy): domain Eukaryota; kingdom Metazoa; phylum Chordata; class Amphibia; order Anura; family Ranidae; genus Lithobates; species Lithobates pipiens. Next base: position 106,442,904 of record NW_027507764.1, on the reverse strand, counting down.
GGTATGGTATATACATCAGGGCTTGACAAATTTGCTTAGAATCTAGGAGCCAGCTGAAAAAGTTAGGAGCCAGTTATTTTAATCCTCTGCCCAGCGCCCAGAACTGCATGTCTGGGACATCGGGCAATAAGAATTGCTCATGCCTGATGCCAAGAGAAAAAAGGACAATATTTAAAAAAAAAAAAAATCAACTTTTGTTTTGTTATACAATTTTGCAAATAAGTTTTTTTTCTCCTGCACTGATGTGCTCTGATAGGCTGCACTAATGGGCACTGATGGGGTGGCATTGAGGTTGGAACTGATGGGCACTGACAGGTGGCACTGATGGGCATCAATAGGCAGCACTGAGGTGCCACTGATGGGAACTGACAGGTGGCACTGATGGGCAGCACTGGCAGGTGGCACTAATTGGCATTGGCTGGTGACACTAATTGGCACTGCTTGGCACTGGCAGGTGGCACTGGTAGATGGCACTAACTGGCATTGGCAGGTGGCACTGGCAGGTGGCACTTGCTGGCACTAACTGGCACTGGCAGGTGGCACTGGATTGCACTGGCAGGTGGCACTGGATTGCACTGGCAGGCGGCACCAACTGGCACTGGCAGGTGGCACTAACTGGTAGGTAGCACTGGTAGGTGGCATTAGCAGATGGCACTAACTGGCATTGGCAGGTGGCACTGGATTGCACTGGCAGGTGGCACTGCTTGGCATTGTAAGGTGGCATTAACTGGCAGGTGGCACCTGAAGATGGCACTGGATTGCACTGGCAGGTGGCACTGGCAGTTGGCACTGATTGGCAGGTGGCACTGGATTGCACAGGTTGGCACTGACAGATGGCACTGGCAGGTGGCACTGGTTTGCAGGTTGCACAGGTTGGCACTGAATTGTACTGTTGGCACTGGCAGGTGGCACTGGATGGCACTAACTGGCATTGGCAGGTGGCACTAACTGGCAGGTGCCATTGGCAGGTGGCATTGAATGGCACTGCTTGGCATTGGCAGGTGGCACTAACTGCCATTGGCAGGTGGCACATGACACTGGCAGGTGGCCCTGATTGGCAGGTGGCACTAACTGGCACTGGCAGATGGCACTGGTTGGCACTAACTGGCATTGGCAGGTGGCACTGGATGGTACTGGTTGGCACTGGCAGGTGGCAATGGTTGGCACATGGCACAGGTCGGCACTGATTGGCAAGTGGCACTCACAGCTGGCACTGGCAGATGGCACTAACTGGCATTGGCAGGTGGCACTGGATTGCACTGGCAGGTGGCACTGATTGGCACTAACTGCCATTGGCAGGTAGCACTGGATTGTACTGGTAGGTGGCACTGGAATGTTTCACAGTCGATAATGTAACTGTGAAACTGAATGCTCTGCATTGCTGCAGCGTGTGAAACTGTAAGGAGAGAGAGGAGCTGACAAATTCAGCATGATGTCAGAGATGGGTAAGGACCCGGGGTGGGTTTGGACCCGGGGTGGGTGGGACCCAGCAGCTATCCAACCAATGATTGGGCTGCTTAAGAAAGGGGTGTGGCCACATACACGTATCGGCCCACCCAGATCCCATCCCACTGGCTGGTGTTGGATAGCTGGGTCCCGGCCGCCCTGGTCCCGCCCACTCTGACGTCCAGCCTCAATTTTGACAGCTCCTCTCTACATACAGTTTCACACACTGCGGCGCTGCTCTGCCAACAGTGTGTGGAGAAGGGAGGAGGATGTCAGAGGCTGCTGAACCGCTCTCTTCCTGCTCCATCCCGACTACCAGACAGTGCTCTGTGTCTGGAGGGCCTCCACTTTCCAAGACCCCACAGCCAGCCCTGTAGCAAAGGCACCTGTCAGTGACAAAAACCCGGGCGCCAGGGCACAATCTCTAGTCGCAACGGCGACCTGGCGCCTGGGATTTGTCGAGCCCTGATATACATAGTTACATTGGTCCAAGCTAGACCAATGTAACTATGTATAGAACATCAATACCTTGAATTTATTAAATTCTTTCCCACTCTATCAAAAACTAAGAACAAAAGGTTTTGGCTTGACATACACTTTATGTATATCTAAAAGTATTAATGTATACCTAAAAACAATAAATGTCATCTTCGCAGAAATGCAGCATCCTTACACAAACATCCTTTTCATTCTTTCGTAAACTACTAGTCACACCAATCCTCCATGCAATGCAGAAAAACAAAAGCAGAAATATGTAAATTCCAGTCTGTGTGATAACCATGGCTCCTTCCATTGATACAATGCAGAATGAATGTGTGCATGTATAGACATGAAATATGTCCTTTGCCCGATTACCAGGTGGCAAAAAAAGGGCAAACAAATGAAAAAATAAATAGAATTCAGTCACCACATCTAAAGATTGGTAAGCTACAATATATTACATTTTTTTTTTTTAGGGTTTAGATACACTTTATGTTGTAATCAATACAGTGTTACTGTAATTTGGCAGAAAAAATTATAATATATAATTATAATTAATGACATTTTGTATTTGGAAAGAGGGATGTTAATGCCTCTAATGAGTACTCTCACTCAATTTAGAACCGGAGTAAAAAAAGGCTTAGATATAGGGACTACGTGACGGGGGGTTAAAAGGGAGTTTGGCATAGGAGAAACTAAAAGAAAATATGGAGTCAGTGGTTCTTACCGGATTGGTGGGTCAGACAGGAACAAAAGATTCAGGGGATGGTTACAGGAAGATCTCTGGAGAGCCTTCAGTCACCTAAGTGTATTTGATAGTTATTGTCCTTATGCTGTGGACTGTTTTTAGGTTGATATGTATAGTCAACAGCTGGTGGGGTTCAAGATCCTTGAAGGTAGTCACTGTGGTAAAATAGAAATTGGTAGGGACCCATTTTAGGTACGGTTCCCTTTGTTTGTAAATGGGTCAACGACAGCGAATTGGGAATTGTTCGTGGTATTATCTGTGATTACTGGTGCAATTGGCTCCAAGTCAGTATTGTGCCGCTGGAGGCCCACCTTTAGATAAGTAGTCAGTTAAGTAGGAATACCTACGAGGACCTTAGAGCTCCATTCATTTCATATTAAATGTTATTCTGTTAATCATATGGTTTGTTAATAAAGGGCTGCTATGGCCATTAAACTCCAATCTAGGTCTTGTGTGAGTTACTTAGGTATTGATGAATGGTGGAGTGGTGGTCAAGCAGTATGAGAGGGAAAGTTCTCATAAATACCCTAGTCAAGTATATTACTACCCTATAAAAAGCATTTTACCTACTCACCTATCATAAGGTCATCTAATAACAACTGCAAGAACTCCTGCCTGGACGTGACCAATGCTTTAGGGTAAAACATTATAAAATAATTACTAAATGATAATCACATATAAGTATATTATTTGGATCTAGCTTATACCTAGCTTTTTTACTTTTCATAAATGTTTATAAGATATAGTTACAGGGACTCAGATGCCAAGACGAAGCATAATATCAGTTTAGAATGTGGAACATAAGCGCAGTATGTTTCCAAACACAGAGGCTGGAGATGATGAGTGTGGTCCTGTTGTGAATGTGAAGCCAAATCGTTGAGTATAACATCATGTGACAGATAAGGTAGACAAAAAGAATATTTAGCAATGAAGAATTTAAAGGCTGACTGCTGCTATGGAAACAAGACAGGACCCTGGGAACCTTTAACAAATCCTCTATCATTTTACAGTTCATGAAAAACACAAGCTCGATAAATTATTTTGAAGGTTATAAAGCGAGAGCGGCAATTACTGCAATTTTCAGTACCGTTGCCATATTCAGGAGATTTTCTTTTCTAAATCTATAACAAGCATTGGACCTAGCAGATTTTCTTCCTTTCATTGCTGTATGCAAATGCACAAAGCTAAAGTGCAACTACACTAAAAAATATACATTTAATTTAGAACTCAATGTGACATCTATTCATACAGGTACAAACAAGTTAATAGCTGATTGGCATTGATAAAATGCTTTTATTGAAGGATAACATTTTAGGTTATAGTGTGGTCTCAGTCCAGGGGTTGGATGAGCTGAGGTTATTGAGGGTATGTTATGGGTTATTTTTTTAAAGGAGGGTTCAGCAGCAGTGGTGTCCAGAGTCCACACGTGGCATTAGGCCTGATTCTAAGGGCATGATAGTGTCACTTTAATAAAGAAGTGGCAGGGCCATACTTAATATCTAGTCAAAGATTTATTTAAAGAAGATCTCCATGTATGAATATTTTTACATACCGTGGTTACTTTTTATCCAAGGACTAATGTAACTATGGATATATCATACCTGTGGGATCCCTCTAGAACAGTGGTCTCCAAACTGCAGTCCGGGGACCAGATGTGGCCCTTTGCTTCTCATTATCTGGCCCTTGGGGCACTATTCCACCAACTAACACCAATGATAGAGCACCATTCCCCCTACTGACACCTTCAATGGGGCACTATTCGTCTCATTGATATCAACAATGGGGCACTATTACTCCCATTAAAACCAATGACAGGGAACTGATGTTGGGGCATTTTCTACTCCCACTGACCACAGTCCGGCTCCCCTTAAAGATTGAAAGACAGTAAACTGGCCCTTTGCTTAAAAAGTTTGGAGACCCCTGCTCTAGAAGTTTGAAATCACTGTAGTAGATCTTTACTGGCTTCCAGGCCCAGTGGTGAGCTGCTGCCCTGCTGCATTGTAAACACAGAAGTGTCACTGGTGGAGTGAACGAGGTGGCGTTGCGGGGCGGTGATGTCATGCTCTCATCCATTTAGAGAATGGTTTGCATTCACTGAGAAAAAGCAAAGCAATCTCAGAATAGGGCTTGTGCCCAGTGGGCAGCTTCCTCCTGAGCTCACAATGCAGCAGGGCAGCCCCTTGGCATGGGACCCAGAAGCACGTGGAATAGCAGTGTCTACTACAGTGATTTCCAGCTTCTAGAGAAATCCCACAGGTTTGGTATATGAATAGTTTTATTGGTAATAACTGGACCAATGTAACTATGTAAAACCATCCGTACCTGTAAATCTTCTTTCTGGTGACAATGGTGACCAGGGCAAACAGAACAAAAATTGAAACTGAATCACCACACCACTGCTAAGGTCCAGATACAACCTTGATTCGGATAAAAGTCAGGGGGACAATCAAAAAAGTAACCAATGCTTTTTTGGGGGTCCAAGAGCTCTCTTTTCATCAGGGCTTGAATGAATGTAAATAAACTAGAAGTGAACTGGACCTTTAATGTTATTTTTTCCAGCACAAGGCTTGTCAGCAGCTGGTTTGGCATTACACTACAGGCCAGGAATGCTGTGGAGATCCTCTGGGGTGTAAATGCTTTAAGAAAGCAATACCAGTGGGATAATATGGGTTCTAACTCCTTACCACTTTATCTAAAACTAAAACAAACAAGTTTTGGCTTTAGATACATCTAAATCCCTTCAAGACCTAAGGTCTAGATGCCATGACCAGATTTATCAGTGTTTGCGTACAACTGTTAATTTGACCATAACCAACGGGGCCTTTTTGCAAAAAAAAATTGCATAGTCATTTGTTTAAGGAAACCCCATATGCATTTGGTTCTGTGTGAATTATGCAAAAACAAATGTTTTGTAAGCTAATTTTTTATTATGGTCACTAGATTGAGCTGAGGGGCACTGGAGATATATACAGTACATTTTTGCAACAAAAGATACAATGTGGCACCTCTAGAGAACGTTACAGGTTACACTTAATTGATAAACTCCCTTTAGTGCGAAATAACAATAAAAGAGCATTCAATCAGATAAGAAATAGCCAGAACATTTTTGCACAGAATGAAAGTACATACAGATTCTTTGGATAATTGGTTACGCAGTTTTTTTTTTATAAATAGACTCTTAAAAATAATGTGACTATCTAAATAATTTTACCCTTTTAAAATACTTAACAGGCTTTCATTTGGTACACGGTTTTATTACATTTTCTGTTCAGGTTCTGTCAACGGGCTTTGGGCTGGTGTCAGTGGCATCAGTTTTGAGACACTTTTGAGATCATTCAGTCACTGACAGGTGCATCTGATGTACATTTAACCTGTTTCACCCTGCGTTCACACCTATGCATTTTTTAACAGTCCATTTAACATGGTTTCCTATGGTACTAGTTCACATCTATGTGTTTTGTGGACAGTGCATTTTTGGAAAGGGTTGGGGACTTTTGTCCTGTAATTTGCAGCTAATAGACTTCAATGGAGCTGTACCAGAAATGCAAGTGGTGCATTTTTTATGTGTTTTGCATTTTGTAGTTCTTATTTTACCACTTTATATAGCTGGTTGCTAAGCAGGGGGCCGGGAAGGTGGCCCCGCATCCTTAACAACCCATGAGTCATCAGCTGTCAGCAAGGGGCAAGCTCCCTGGGTGATATCATCGGATGGCCACGCCTCATTGCTATATAAGAGGCAGAGAGACAACAAAACAGATGAAGACATCAACAGAACAAGAGTGGCTTTTTTTATTTTTTTAGTGGGTAACTGGTGGCGGTGGTAACTGGTGGCGAGGAAGAAGACAGCAGCAGGAAGAGATGGCAGCGGAGGGAACAGACATCTCGAGGAGAAGACAGCAGGACGATACAGCTTGAGGAGGAGATGGCGGAAAGGAGAAGATGGCGGGAAGAGACGACTAGAGAAGGAAGGGCTATTAATAAAGGAATTGTCAAAATCTGGCTCTTGTGTTTTTATTACATTTCATAGTTTTTTTGGTGAATCGGTAGGAGTACCCATTCATGTAGGTGGGCCGGAATCTGGGTGCCCCCTTCTTAAAGGGGGGCTTCCAGATTCCGATAAGCCCCCCACCCGCAGACCCCGACAACCACCAGCTAGGGCTGTTGGGAAGAGGCCCTTGTCCTCATCAAAATGGGGCAAGGTGCTATGGGGTCGGGGGCGCAGAGCCCTCCCTGCCCCAAAGTATCCACTCCCCATGTTGAGGACATGCTGCCTGCTATGGTTCAGGAGGGGGGGAAGCGCTCACTCGTCCCTTTCCTGACCTGGCAGGCGGCATGCTTGGATGAGTATTTGGTATGGATTTTTTTTGGGGGGGGCACGCCATTTTTTTTTAAATGTTCGTGGGGGTCCCCTCCAAATCCATGCTAGAACTGAAGGGCCTGGTGTGGACAGGGGGGGGGGGGCCCACGCATTTTTTTTTGCAAATTTTCTGGGGGGGCAAATTTTTATTTTTTTTTAACATTCAGCTTTCATTGGGAAACCTCGGTGACAGCTGATGACTCATCAGTTGCTAAGGACGCGGCAGCTGGATTCCCGACCCCTCCTTAGCAACCAGTTATATACAGTGTGTTTTACAGTGCATTTAAGGAGAAAAAAAAACACAGAACGCTGGTTTAAAAAGGCAAAATGCACTGAAAAACGTGCCTCAAAAACGCATCAAGCGTATCTGCATAGATGTGAACCTAGACTCAAACAGGTTTAGTAACATAGATGTGGATAGGAATGCAAATGCCATCAGACGTGAACAAAAGTCTGCAACATATGGTCTAATATAGGCAAATGGACAAAAATGTGAAAAAATTTAATTTTTAAAACACAATCTTTATTTTATTTTATTTATATAGGCTTTAAACTGTGCCTGTAGTCTTAGGAAATGCAGGATGCTAAAGAAAGCAGGAAAAGAAAGTAGGAATTACTTTTTTTTTTAATTAAATCGTTTTAGGGTAGTTTGGAGGGATGATATGAAGCCTGGCCTCCCAACACAAGCATAATGTCATTTTGAATAGGACCGCAATAAAAAGGTTAGATTATGAAAAGTTTCATATTTTAAAGCAGTTGAATGCCAACTGAGCCTGCAACACCTAAATCTGCCACAGGCTAAGCTGCTAGCAATGCCATTATAACAGACAGAATGGAGTCACGACGCACGCATACCTTAAAGCATATCTATGGTCAAAATGTAAAATCATTATATTCATTTCCACACTGAATTTCAATCATTTCTATCGTACTTCTATTTATCTGAACAATCTTTTAAGAAGAACTCCATCTTTCCACAAACTTTACATAGTTTGTTTGGGCCAAGGTGGCCCAAATGGACAATGTCCCTCACTAACATGTGAGGCCACTGGATGTGCGGCTACATACAGCATACTGTACTGTGTTCCGGGTGCGAGCCGAGACTTCCAGTCTCATACCTAAAACACAGTAGAATCTACCACAGTGGCGCTCAGAGTAAGCCATATATTCTAGCAATGAATACAAAGCTTCCTCTGAATGGCTGAGTCAGAGAGGTGGGCTGATTATGTCACAACCTCCGCCAATCAGAGGAAGCTTTGTATTAATTGATAGAAGTGGCTGAGCGGCGCTACGGTAGACTCTTCGGTGTTCCAGATATGAGACAGGTAGTCTCGGCTTGAAACTGGAACACAGTGCGGTATGCTGTATGTAGCTGCAGCTACATACAGTTTGTATGGCACATCAAGCGGCCTCACATGTTAGTGAGGGACATAGTTCCTTTGGGTCAAAGTGAGTTCTTCTTGAAGTTTCTAAATGTGTTTTGTGAAGATCCCCATAAATTCACATCCTTGAATTCTGTGACAAGTATACACTATCTCTGAATGGGCACAACTGTGTCACACATTTCATAGAGCCTGTCTTCTGAACTATAGCATGCTGAGAGGAGGAGTTTCAGTAAGCGGAGTCAGTATAGGAATCACTGCTTATATGCAGCACAGCACCATGGGCTATATAGTCCTTAGAAATGTAACGTACACAGCAGAGGAGAAGTTTCAAAGCATGCGGGGAATCTGGGAATTTGTGGAAAGAGATGGCCAACAGACAGGCAGCAGTCACAACATGAAAGGACATTTTTCAAGTAGGCTTAAAGTGGTTGTAAGATAAAAAACCTTCTGAGTGCAGCAGGCCCCCTCAGCCCCACTAATACTTACATGAGCCCCATCTTGATCCAGCAATGTTGCTGGAGAGACTCCACTGCCTGGGACTCCCCCTCCTTATTGGCTGAGACAGCAGCATGGGGCCATTGGCTTCTGCTGCTGTCAATCAAAGTCAGTAAGCCAATGAGGGGAGAGAGAGGGGGCGTGGCTGAACCGTGGCTCCATGTCTGAATGGACATAAAGAGTGGCGGGTCTGCTCGGGTACCCCATAGCGCTTGCTATGGCGGCACTCGGCAGAAGGGAGGGGGCAGGAGCGCCGCCAAGGGACCCAAAAAGAGGAGTATCTGGGCTGCTCTGTGCAAAACCACTGCACAGAGCAGGTAAATATAACATGTTTGTGACTTTTGTATTGCTTTATCTGGAACAAAAATAATGCTTTTAAAATACATCCTTCAGATGACATCTGCACGTGAATGAGTGGCAGTTGTCAGACCAGGCTGTCACTGACAGTTCTGATCACCAGTTGCTAACCATTCCGAGTGGTTCCTGGTCCCATTACATCAACTATATTATTGTGCCCATAGGCAGGCTGGAGCCTTGTTCACCAAAAAAATTGCCATTGGGCCTCTTGCACACGATACTCCTGTTTGAGAATCTACTTTTTCAGATATTTTTTTGTATGTATTGTGGAGCATTTTCACGCATTTGAATTTGTGCATGCGTGTGCTCGAAAACGTATTCTAGCATTTTTGTGCAAATCTCGCGTATTTGCACGCATTTGCACGCATGAGGCGTAAATTGCTGACCAAAAGTGCAGTTTTATCTCTTTTTTTACTGAAGAATGCACGGCGCTTGATTACATGCCTGTGTGCATAGGCACATTACAATTAATGGGCTGTATTTTAGCTCAGTACAAAAAAAGGTGTACTGAGCTTTTTCAAGCTGCAGTGTGCAAGAAGCCTTAATCCGTGCAAGCAACTGTAGCCTGAAGATGGCAGTGTAAATCTGTTTAACACTTTAATTACAAGTTACAATTACAGTAATAAAAAAATATAAAAATCAATGATAAAATGTCCCTCATGGGACCATCTGTACTGCTGTTCTACCTGAAGACCCAAAAACTGTAACCACTGTGGTGCTGGAAATTCAGAGCCAGGATTAGGACACACATTCACAGCATACATGTTGCAGTAAATAATTAATAGCTTTTAGTATAATTCAGAGATATTCAATTATTAAGCCAAGATGATGTATTTAACCAATTCCATACCAGACCATTGTAAAATGATGCCGGCAGGAACATCTCCTCCCTCCGGGTGGACAGCATATGACGTCCTTTAGTTCTCCGTGGCCTGCATTGCGACCTTCGGGGATGAGGCATGTTTCTCAGATACAGCCCATCCCCGATCAGGGTAAAGAGCTAATGAAATTTGCTCTTTACCACATGACTGGCTAACTAAAATCCCAGCCAGTCACAAATATCAACAAACGGCTGTAGTGTTGTTTCCAGGTTCTCCTTCTCGGTGTGTGAGGAGGAGACCTGGAAGAAGAATGTGCTACAGTACAGCGAGCTGCCCCCCTGATTGCCCCACAAATAAAATGGACCTGTCAATAGCTCCAGAGTACCTGTCACAGCCCATCAGAGTACCTGTCACCAGCATCAGAGTACCTGTCACCAGCCCCAGAGTACCTGTTACCAGTCCCATCACCAAGCCATCAGGGTACCCGAGTACCTGTCCCCAGCTCTTCAGAGTACTTGAGTACCAATCACCAGCCCATCAGAGTACCCGAGTACCTTTTACCAGCCCATCAGAGTACCCGAGTACCTATTACCAGCCCATAAGAGTACCCGAGTACCTGTCACCAGCTCATCAGAGTACCCGACTACCTGTCTCCAGTTCATCAGAGTACCAAAGTACCTGTTAGCAGCCCATTAGAGTACCCGGGTACCTGTCACCAGCCCATCAGAGTACCCGAATACCCGTCGCCAGCCCATTAGAGTACCCAATTACCTGTCACCGGTTCATTAGGGTACCTCAGCACCTGTCACCAGCCCATCAGAGTACCCGAGTACCTGTCACCAGCCCATGCCCCATAGAATATACGTCAGGGTGTTTGCTTTTTAAAATGGGGTCATTTTGTGGGCATTTCTATTGTCCTGGTGCTCCAGGACCTTCAAAAGTGTGATAAGTTGTCTGGAAATGAAATGTGCAATTTATGCTCCTAGAACACCTGATGGTGCTCCCTGCATGTTGGGCCTCTGTATGTGACCTGGCTGTGTAAAAATCTGACACATGTGGTATACCCATACTCAGGACAAGTAGCAGAATATTGTTTGGGGGGTAATTTTTGCAATATACATGCTATGCGTTAGAAAAATCTTATAAATTGACAACTTTGTGTAAAAAAAAAAATAAGTTAAAAAAAAAATGACACGTTCAAAGGACTCATTATAGAATATACCTTAGGGTGTTTGCTTTCCAAAATGGGGTCATTTTGTGGGTAATTCCATTGTCCAGGTGCTGCAGTACCTTCAAAAGTGTGTTAGGTCATCAGAAAATTATGTGTCATTTATGCTCCTAGAACGCCTGATGGTGCTCCCTGCATGTTGGGCCTCTCTATGTGGCCTGGCTGTGTAAAAGTCTCACACATGTGGTATTGCCATACTCAGGACATATGTATTTTGGGGTGTGATTTTTGCTATGTACATGTTATGTGTTAGAAAAAAAATCTTATAAATTGACAGCTTTGTGTAAGAAATTTTTTTTTTTCATTTTCTTTCCACATTTTCCAAAAACTTGTGGAAAAAAAATGACATGTTCAAAAGACATATACTGCCTCAGATTATACGTTGGTATACGTTGGGGTGTTTGCTTTCCAAAATGGGGTAATTCTGTGGGTAATTCCACTGTCCTGGTGCTCCATAATTTATGCTCCTAGAATGTCTAATGCTGTTCCCTGCATGTTGGGTCTCTGTATGTGGTCAAGCTGTGAAAAAGTCTCACATATATGTATCGCCATACTCAGGAGGTGATACATATATATAAGGAGTAGCAGAATGTATTTTGGGGTGTAATTAGAAGTATGATTTTTCTCCATGTGATAAATAACTTATTATGACAATTCTGTTTAAAAAATATAAATAAATTATAATTTCTTAATTTTTCCAGGAATTGTGTGAAAAATTACAACTTCAAAAAACTCACAATGCCTTTTATTAAATACCTTGGACTGTCTACTTTCCAAAAAGGGATCATATGGGGGTATTTGTACGGTCCTGAAATTTCAGGGCCTCAAGCAATTAGATAGGCCGTCAGTATACCAGGTGTTTTCAGGTGTGATCGATTTTTAATGATTTGCACCATAGCTTGTAGACTCTCTATAACTTTCACACAGACCAAATAATATACACTAATTTGGGTTATTTTTACCAGATATTTAGCAGTATAAATTTTGGCCCAACTTTATGAACAAAAATTACTTATTTGCAAAATTTTATAACAGAAACTTTAAAAAAGGGTTTTATTTTCAATGTGTTTTTACTTATATCGCAAAAAAAAAAAAAAACTGTGGTGATTAAATGCGGGCAAAAGAAAGCTCTAGTTGAAAAAAAATATATAAAATTACTAAGTAATTGTCATTCAAAGTGCGAGAGCGCCGCAAGCTGAAAATTAGTCTGGGCAGGAAGGGGGTATAAGTACCCTGTATTGAAGTGGTTAAACCCAGGGGAAAATAAAATCATATATGTTCTCAATAGTAAACCAGTAGTTCATTTCACTTTCTAACCTTCGCAAGGAACATTATATTTTTTACTTTCTTCCAGGTTTTAGACATCAAAGATACCATTCTGTTAAATATAGTACAATAAAACACTATATAATAAAACATCTTTAAAAAAACAAACTAAACAGATAATATTCTCTTACTAAACTAAAAGCTAGGAAAATAATATTCTTTAAAAAGAAAAAAAAAAAAAAGGAATTTTCTAAATAATACACTTGAGCATGTAAATCATTCAGACGGGGCTCTCTAGTGAATAGATTGTTTCCTTTGATATGCAGAACTAGGCATCTAACATTTAAACAGTTTTGTCATATGAGAAAGGGCAGAGGCATGGTAAATATGGAGATGATCCACTCTTTTCATTACTTGGACACATTTGAATATCAGAAAAAAACAAAAACGCACCAGCTTAAGGTCAGATAATTTTTTTACTGGGTTGCCTTATGAAAATAAGGGGGGTGCATGTCACCAAAGGAAACATTTTAAATGCTTATATATTCTTTGATATTTTGAAATAACCCAGTTTTACTGGAGCGTGACAAACTGTGTTATAGTTGCCAACGGTCTCTGATTTCAGAGGCAGTCCGAGGCTTGAATTCTGTCTCTTAATTGGTCTCTTAATCTCGGCAATGATATAACTTTTTTTATCCTGTTTTTGCACCCTCTTTTTTTCTCCTATATAGGATTGTGTTTTACTGGACATTTATGCCAATAAATTTGGTGCAAAACCCTTTTTTTTAACAAGGAGGGATTACAATATTATTATTATTATTATTATTATTATTATTAACGATTTATATAGTGCCAACAGTTTACGCAGCGCTTTACAATGTATAGGGGGGACAACACAATTACAGTACAATACAAAAGGTACAGGAGGGCCCTGCTCGTAAAGCTTACATAAAGGGAGGGGGTGGTGGTACAAAAGGTAATAGCTGCAGAGAATGATTTGATGGGGGTGGCTTGGGGACAGTTAGGTGGGTGTGAGATAGGCTTCCTTAAATAAATGACTTTTCAGTGACTCTTAAAGGTGGACAGGGTAGGGGCTGAGCGGACAGACTGGGGCAGGGAGTTCCAGAGGATGGGAGAGGCTCTGGAGAAGTCTTCAAGGCAAGCATGAGAGGAGGTAACAAGGGAGCTAGAAAGGAGGTCCTCAGAGGAGCGGAGGGGACAATTTGGGCGATATCTGCAGATGAGGTTGGTGATGTAGATGGGGGCGAGGTTGTGGATGGCCTTGTATGTTATGGTTAGCATTTTGAATTTTACACAGTGGGGTAGGGGAAGCCAGTGAAGGGATTGGCAGAGAGGGGCAGCAGTCACAACAATACTGGACACATTGATGCACATGTGGAGAGGTTTATGTTTAGCTATTTTGTAATAATGATATGCGCGACTCTGTTCTAATTTTAATGATATAACTAAATCTTTCAATTAGATTTTTTTGCTTTCTTAGAACATTAATAAATATTAAGATATCTATTATAATTAGATCATAAATTAATAAGAATATATATTCTGGGCAATTTAGGCCATTTTGTTTCTGATAATATTAAGGCTAGGTTCACACCTAACCTTTGAGGTGCAGAGTAATAAAGCGTGCACGATTTTTTCACATTTAAAGAATGGGACAGCACATATTTTGGCAGCCCAGAAAGTGAATCCACATTTGTTTTTGTCAGGGCACCACACTGCAGTGCAAGGTGCATTGGGGTGCCATTCTGAATGAATCGTACCATATTGCAAGTGGCATGCAATGCCTCCTGTTGTGATAACATGCACAGAAATGTGAGCATTCCCACCTAAAGGGACTAAAAGGACCATTATCCTGCATTGGACGTGAGGACACTGAGGGACATTTCACTGAAAGAGCATGGGGGAGCGCCAACTTGTGCCAGGGGAATGTAGGATCAGGTAAGGGCACAGGTTATGTCATGGCTGGTGCGACCAGCAAAACTATGACTCCAAACATCAGAAGAAAATGTATAAACTTTACATTTTCCCCTAGATAGTGTTCAGCTACCTCTCTATTTTTCCAATTTCTAGTCCATGACCAGACCCTCTTTTCAAAGTGAAGTTGTGCATTTATTTTTACAGATCTAATAAAGTGACCTAAAAGGAGAATGCTTGTGGAAAAAGAGGCACAGTCGGGCTTTGGTCTAAAACAAAACTATTACTCTATACATGCATAGCTCCCAACTGTCCCTAATTTTGAGGGACTGTCCCTGATTGGGAGTAATTAGTACTTTATATTCCCATCGCACACGTTCCTGGATACGCTCTCGGATTTGGGTGCTGCAGCAACAACCAGCTGGATACCGGTTCAAGTCACAGTGAAGATATTTGCCAGCACACCATGGAATGACACAAATAGCGTCCAAACGGGTGATTTATTGCATGATCACAACACAAGGATAGTGCAACGTTTCGGAGTCGCGCAGGGACCCTTCGTCAGGCACATGCGTGGCTCCGAAACGTTGCACTATCTTGACGAAGGGGCCCTGCGCGGCTCCGAAACGTTGCACTATCCTTGTGTTGTGATCATGCAATAAATCACCAGTTTGGATGCTATTTGTGTCGTTCCATAGTGTGCTGGAAAATATCTTCACTGATTGGGAGCAATGTCCCTCTGTCCCTCTTTCCTCCTCATTTGTCCCTCATTCTGGTCTGATCTATATAGTTGTATATAAAATTCACTTTTTATCTTTCAAAAAGCGTTTCCCAGTGCTAAACTTCCATCCAAATTCTAAATTGCTGCATTTGTAAATTTTAAAAGCCATTAAAAGGAATAGTAGTGGTAAAAAAAAGGCCCTTGTGGCTTTCATTAACCTTTTTTTTGCTTAATTCTCCTTTAAATGGGTGTGGCAGGGGGTGTGTCCCATGCCTACATATGTTTGGTAGTAGGTGTCCCTCATTCCCATCTCAAAATGTTGGGAGGTATGTACATGGGACATTTGCAAGCTATGTGCATGTTATTGCTGCTGTCATAGTCAACTAAACTCAAATGTCCGCACACCTCCAATGATATTGCAATGTCCAACGCAAAAGTCCACCACACACCAGGAGCTTCTGCTTGAGAAACGATAATAGAAGACCCAAAACACAATATGGAGGTGAAGATTTGTTTTTATTGGCACTGTCATTCTGATTACCTGTTGGAGATATCAAGGATACGATAAAAAGAATGATCTTTTTTTAAGCTTGGGTGCTAGTCTGGTAAAGTGAAAGCTTGTCAAATCCATTGAATTCCACCCAAAGAGGAGTGTTCGTTTTTCTGTAGACGTACCCTTTAAGTCAGTCTCTTCCCACATTTACTGTTAAAGCATAGCTATTATATGAAATTTCCAGAGAATACAATTGCTTTGAAAACCATACGCAACAATATAGAAATGTCTGGCAGACACAATAAAAACATAATAGCCCTCTAGTCTAACATCATTCAGTTCGCTAGAAAATTTTGATGAATTCTTCTATTATGTTGTTTACTGTACGAAAGCCAAAAGGCATAACTTCCAACTATCCCTCTTCTGCAATCAAAACTTACTGTCCTTTGTTTGACAATTCGACAATTATTTTTTATTTTTTATCTTGTATACAGATCTGTAAAATTGAATGTAACATTTAACTCCTTGAAGTTCACCAGCAAATCCACATGTTAGTGAGGCGGGGCCTTAAAGCAAACCTGTGCTTTGGCCATCCAAGTAAGCAACAGGTTTTCATTACTTCCCCTAACCACCATACCTAGCATGTGTTTACCCGTCCCTCATTGCCTAATGCCTCTGTTCAGGGTTGGTAGCCAAATAAAATATTCAGAACTTACAAGTACAGAGAAGCATGTGACATCACTGGGCCAATCACAGCTGTCACGCAAGGAGTCCATAGAACTGTCTAAGCCAGTGATGGCGAACCTTGGCACCCCATTTCCCATGATGCCCAACACTCTGCAGTGTAGTTGAGCATCATGGGAAATGTAGCTCCAAAACATCTGGCGTGCCAAGGTTTGCAATCACTGGTCTAGGCTATGACTCTAGTAACTCATAGGGGGACATTTACTAAAACTGGAGAGTGCAAAATCTGGTGCAGCTCTGCATAGAAACCAATCAGCTTCCAGGTTTTATTGTCAGAGCTTAACTGAACAAGCTGAAGTTAGAAGCTGATTGGCTACCATGCACAGCTGCATCAGGCTCTGTGTGCTCTAGTTTTAGTAAGTCTCCCCCATAGTGTACCTTTCTTCAACCCAGGAAAGAACAGAACAGTTAAAGAGTAAAAGTGAAAAAGTGAAGGAGCCTGATAGTCAAACAGGTTGGCTCTCAGCTGGTGGTCATGGTCTTATGAAAGCGGTAACTTGAAGGATGGCACTTTTTCATGAAAAGTGCCACCCTTTGTTCCTACCCACAGCATGTGAACAGCCCCGTCTGGTTGTTATTTTCCAGTTTGGGTAGGTGGCTGGGGGGAGGTGAAACTGTGGCTCAGCCGCCGGATTTTACTTCCCCCTCCACCACCCACCTGAAAGACGCCTATTTTGTGAGAAGTTGGACCTATTATTCCTAGCGGCAGGTGTTTGTTTTCTATATGCTTACATATCTATGGACCTTCCTAGGTCCAAAATTAACATTAAAGTAGGGCTTCACCCAAAAGGGGAAGCTCTGCTTGTTTGCCTCCCCCCCCCCGCTATCACAATTGGCATCTTTTGGGGGGGGGGTTGACAGGTACCCACTTCCAGCTGACTTTGCTACAGTGAGCTCAGCTAGAAGTGCGAACCTCCCCTCCTCCTTCCCCCACTGCCTGCCCATTCACAAAGCATGGCACTCTTTGCACATGCGCAGTAGAGAATTTGCTGTAAAGCTGCAAGGCTTTCCCTTAGCTGAGATGGTGGTGGCAGCACCTGAGAGCCGACTGAAAAATCGTTTGGGGTGAAGACACCGCTGGATTCATGGAAAGGAGCTACATTATTTGCTGACCGTAAGCTGCTGACTTTAATATTTTTTTTCTGAAGGAGCCAGGAGCTCTGCTTTAACCCCTTCATGCTGACCGTATGCAAATATGCGTATTCAGCTTGATGGGGTTATACCGGGGTGATGCCTGCAGCTGCACCCCAGTACCGTTGTTTAGAGCCAGCAGTTGGCTTTTTAGTGATAACAACTGATGCGGCTAAAAACTGCTCAGCTGTTATCCCAAGCAGCAGGAGGGGACATTCCCCTCACTCCCGCCACCTTCTGCTGCTCTCCCATCCCCCCGGGAGGCCACAGCGACCAGCCGACACGTCCGCCAGCGGAATTGGCTTTGATCGTGTCTCCTATCTAATAACCAGGAAGTGATGGCATGACACCAAACTCCTAGTATTTGCAAACATAAGTAAACGGTGTTCAAACCATAAATGTGAAGTATCGCCACGTTCGTCAGAGTAAGAACAATCATTTTAGCACAGGAACTCCTCTGTAAATCTAAACGTATAACCTGTAGAATTTTTCAAAAAGATTTGCCTATGGAGGTTTTTAAGTACTGTAGCCTGTCGCAATTCCACAAGTGCGTGCAATTTGAAAGCATGACATGTTAGGTATCTATTTACTCGGTGTAACATTGTCTTTTACATTATACAAAACAATTGGGTTAACGTGATTGTTTTGTGTTTTTATAATTCATGAAAGTGTTTTTTTTTTCCCAAAAAAATTCGATTGAAAGACCGCTTCGCAAATACCATGTGACATAAGAAATTTGTAACAATCGCCATTTTATTCTCTAGGGTCTCTGCTAAAAAAAACTGTATACAATGTTTGGCCATTCTAATTAAATTTTCTAGCAAAAAATACGGATTTTAACTTAATAGGCTTAGGCATGAAAGGGTTAAGCATAATTAAGTTTAGCACTCCAAACCAGTACCAGAGTCTCATGTGGCCCCTTGGGAAAATGAATTGCCCACCCCTGCACTAATATAATCTTTGCAGGCAGGTATTGTAGATAGATACTGTGCATTTCTACTTTAATCTTTGCAAGCGGGGATGGTGATTTACTAATAAAATATTTATAGGAAGATATGGTGATCTACTATTATAATCTATAATATAATAATAATTAAACTATACTATTATAATAATAATAATAATAATAATCTATCCCTATGGGATGGTTTAAGGGTCCAGTAATATAATCTGTACAGCAATATTTGGAGGTCCACTATTAAGGTTTAGAGAAGGAGGTATGGGGATCTAATAATACACATTCGTCTTTAAATGGTGGTGTTCGTAGATTTTTTGAAGCAATGAATCAGTCATGACATTTAATATTTATGTGCCAGACAATCATCAAACTGTGTAATGCAGAGTTATGTAGCTATTATTTCATGATTTAGATTTAGATTTTGACACTTTATTATTTTCTTGCCTATGGTTTTATATTTTACATTACAGGCACATCAAAGGTTTTTCCCAATATTCAATGACCAAGAATTGCATGTTTCAATAACTTATTTCTGCGTTAATATAAAAATGTACATGTATATCTTTCTGCCAGTATTCCTCAAGTTATACATATTTGCCTCAGTCTTTTATTTAAAAAGAATTTAAATGTATATATGACACAATATGAACTAATAACGCTTTTATAGTGGTCAGTAGAAGCCCACCTGTGTTTTCATCACATTGCCACAAGATGTCACCAGTGTCTCACAGAAATGCAGCTTCTACAGTTTACCATGATGGTTATTAAACCAAATGTACAGAATATTCCACTGACATCCACTAAGACATCATAAGCATTACTGTCATATTGCTGGCAGGGACCCAAAAGCGACCACATTGTAACGAAGCATGATGCAAAGAAGTCTAATAGTGGTAGTAAATAATAAAATGGTATATAAAGTATATATTTATTCTTACATAGTTGTCATACAGGCTAGGGAAGTGTTTTGTAGGCTGTAATATGTGCACTGCTTGTGGTACATGTACTCACTGAAGGCTGTACACTCCAGCTACAGACATCTCAAGTCTCCCGTGACCTGCGAGATACTCCTGCATTTGACGGTGGGCTCACGGACACCCACGAGTTCGGCACGATCTCCCGGCTAAGCCTGCACTGCCACTCAGCCTAGAGTAATCACAAAACAGGGGTGGCTGTCCACTGTAACAAAGCCCCACCTCCTCATATATGATAGACGGAACACTCATATATGATAGACGGAAAACTGATTCAAATTCCTAGCATTGTATCAGTGTTTAGTTGACTGTCTATTATGGATGAGGAGGCGGGGCTTTGATCTTTGTTACAGTGGACAGCCACCGAACAGTTAAGAGTGTAGCTGCATGACACAGTGGGACACACCCGCTGCGTGTAATCAAGGTACTGGCGAGGTTGCAGATGAGCACTGATGAGGATACAGATGGGCACAGTGAGGCTGCATTGTTGGCACAGTGAGGCTGCAGATGGGCACAGTGAGTCTGAATTGTTGGTGCAGTGAGGCTACATTGTTGACAATAATTAGGCTCCAGATGGGCACAGTGAGGCTGCATTGATGGCTCAGTGAGAATGCATTGATGGGCACTAACAAGGCTGCATTGTTGGCACAGTGAGGCTGCAGATGGGCACAGTGAGGCTGCAAGGCTGCAAATGGGCACAGTGAGGTTGCATTGCTTGCACTGATGAGGCTGCAGATGGACACAGTGAGGCTGCATTGATGGCTCAGTGAGGCTGCATTGATGGGCACAGTGAGACTGCATTGATGGACACTGACAAGGCTGCAGATGGGCACAGTGAGGCTGCATTGATGGGCTCAGTGAGGCTGCATTGATGGGCACTGATGGAGCTGCATTGTTGGCACAGTGAGGATGCAGATGGGCACAGCGAGGCTGCACTGTTGGCATTGATGAGGCTGCAAATGGGCACAGTGAGGCTGCATTGCTGGAACTGATGAGGCTGCAGATGGGCACAGTGAGGCTGCATCGATGGCTCAGTAAGGTTGCATTGATGGGCACTGTGAGGCTGCATTGTTGGCACTGTGAGGCTGCAAATGGACACAGTCAGGGTGCATTGTTGGTGTGACACACATTATCTTTTAAAGAATTATTTTATTATGGCATTATATTATTAATTATCTTTAAAGTATTATTTTATTATAGTATTGTATTATGAATGGGGAGGGGTTGTCGGCATGGATCGTGACCTCCGTGAAATGAGCTTGCCACCTCCCTGAAATTGGAGTCAGGTGTCGGCAGCTAGTCCAGATATGGGTTACAAAATACAGGCTCTACCCACCAGGTGATTGATAGGGCACACTGCGTAGGTCTAGCAGATAAGAACTACTGATATCTGTAGGCTCCATTCATTTGTTAGAGATCAGCATCCAAATGTAATTCTTTTAAGGGGCACCTTGGATCAGTACCTTTTAGCAATGGTATCTAAGCACTGTCATCTGAGCCCAGGACTGGTACCTTCTGATGTTAAAAAAAGGAAGGATGCTGCCAAAACAGTTATAGTGGAACTGAAACCCATCAGGAAGGGCCGAGAATAACTTTCATGGTTGCCTATGCTCTCAACCAAACTTTCAAGCCGTGAAATAGCTGGTGTCATAATTGATCACATGTGCAGCACCATGGCAGCTGTACATCAAACAGAAGATAAGATGGCAGCTTCCTTAGCTGTAAATAATAGGAGGGTTTAGTTCCCTTTTAAATCAGCATTAGGGATTAGGTTAGAGGTACTTATAATTGTTAGGGTCAATGGTTAGGGGCTTATGTGTATGTTTTTTAGGGTTAAGGGCTAGTGGCTTTGTTTGGGCTTTGGCCAGCCAGCAGACGTGTCGACCGGTCGCTCGGGCCTTCTGGTGGGACAGGTGAGCTGCGGAAGGAGGGGTAAGCCGCAGTGGTTGTTATCCCAAGAAAGCCAATCCCCGGCTCTGAAGTGAACAGTCTCAGATGATAGACAGAGATTAAGCAAATGTTCCTACATTAGTTTTACATGTATTTCTGCTGTCTTCAGCTTTATATATTCTTTAGAAAGTGCTGTTGGAAATGTTCTCTTCCTGTTCAGCACTGGGTGTGGAGTTTTGGCATACACTGTGTGACAGCTGATTGGAGGAAAGTCACATACCCCCATTCCACATAGGCAGAGGAAGGAAGGAATGTGCAGAGCTGTGCTGTGAATAGACCAACTCTCTGCTAATCTATTTATAGCACCCACCCCGACACAAATTTCAGGCTGGTTTTATCTCGGTTGTGGGAGAACATGTCAGAAATTATCATGCTGATAACAGAATAATGGAGCAGCAGAAACATACGGGGTTTTGAAGAGAGATAAGAAAACACTGCAGATATATGTGCCCAGCTCAAATTGCATGAATCAGGTTTACATCCACTTAAGCTGAAACCTTTTTTTGGATAGTGTAGAAAAGGGTTAAAACTAATTTTTTGCCCTCTGTGTTAGTAGAAGGAGATTTCCCTTCAAATTCTGTCCCATAGACATATGTATTTAGGTGTGAATTTGTATTTGCTAAATTTGTGACAAGCTTACAATGTTCAGGTTAGGGGTTAAAAGAGAAGTTCGTAAATAAAAAACACATTTTTCTTTTTGGGAATAGGTGGATGCAGCATTGGTCCGATGCTGCATCTGTCCCCTGCCGTTTCTATACTGAGAACCGAACGATCAAAGACCGATGATCGCTCAGTTCTCGGTTTTCAGTGACCAGCTGTGAGGCTCTTTGCTCCTCTAGTGTTCACTGGAGTGCTGGGCTGTGCAGAGGGTGGGAGTGGTTGGCTCAGGCTCTTAGCAGCTTGCTGAGAGGCTGAGCCAGACATCTGGGTGGATCCTGACATCTAGCATCTGGATCAGCTGAGTGACGTGGTTTTAGCTTTGGCCCTACTTCTTTTATTTATGTGTAAAAGAGATACTGTTTGTTGAGTCCCCCCCCCCCCCCCCCCGCCCCTATCCCTTGATACCCATCTAGTAGGATTTAAGCAGAACTAAACCCTCCTATTCTTTAAAGCCAAGAAAGCTGTCATCTTAGCCTCTGTTTCATTTGCAGTTACCATGGTTATGAGCACGAGCAACTGTAGGGGTCAGTTCACACCACAACACTTGTTTTGGTGTGTTTTTGATGAGTTTCCAGATGCATTCCAGGTGCTTTTTTTTTCTTTTTTCCTGTTTGTTTCTCACTATACTAGGGTCTAGTGCATTTTTTATGCATTTTTGATGCATTCCAGTGAGTTTCAGTGTGTTTTTGATGCGCTTTACGGCGTTCCAGTACATACGTCCATACACTTCAAATGTAACTGCATGAAGCTAAAAATAAATACATGAATCACTAAATGGAATAAGCTTCCTTACAAAAGAAGCACAACAAAGTTGGAAAACTTGCATATGTGCAACATCTTGCATTGTGCTACAATAGTATAAATGGGGGGCTAAAGCACCGACTGAATGAAT
The DNA here is from genome assembly GCF_037356315.1 of Lithobates pipiens. Taxonomy (NCBI): domain Eukaryota; kingdom Metazoa; phylum Chordata; class Amphibia; order Anura; family Ranidae; genus Lithobates; species Lithobates pipiens. The sequence continues at coordinate 106,419,863 of NW_027507764.1, read as the reverse complement.
AGAATAGCCTGATCCCTAGTGGCACCTACAAAATGGAACTTTTGCTCTCTGTAGGGAATTAGCGGTCTCATTGCAGATGTACGATGGGTGTCACACTTCTGCATAATGATCACTGCTTCTTCACAAACTGCAATAGTCCTCTGCAGCTGCTGGCGGGGAACAGGCTTTTCTATTCAGGTTATGGCTGATTTTTAAGAAGAACAAAAAGATTTTGCACACCTTTTCTTTTTATGCACCTGGAAAGTAGTCGGCTAATTTAAACTGAAAGTTCAACCGGCTTTAAGGCTGGATTCACACCTATGCATTTTTAGTGCTTTTTGCATTGTGCAGATTTGCACTACAGTCCATTTAATGCTTTCCTATGGAACACGTTCTGTAGTGCAAATCTGCAAAATGCAAAAAGCACTAAAAATGCCTAGGTGTGAATCCAGCCTTAGCCCTGGTTCACATTGGAGCAATTTGGCATGTCAAATCACATGCCAAATCGATGTTAATTGCACCGTCTGAATCAGTACGACGCCGCACCGATTCCCAAAAGTAGTTTCTGTACTAATTTTGGCGACTTTGGGTGTTGGATTTCCATAGACATCTGTGCAGCAACCCGCAGTTGAAATTGCCCCCGAAGTTGGGACTGACATGCGGGAATGAAATCAGTTCAGCTGAACTAGAACGGTTTCATTCCCACTGTCAGTGTGAACCTAGGCTAAGTGTTAGGCCCCTTTCCCGCTGATCCCCACTGAGCAGTTGGATGACAGGTCCATGTCCGCTTCACTGTGCACAGGGGACACGGACACAGTCTCCTGCTCCCACTCTCCTCTATGGGGAAATCGGATAAAAACAGCCCGCCTGTTCCTTACCATCTGATTCTATCCACTGGATGGATGGAAAATAGGACCACCATCCGTATGTTATTTTGGGGGCCGGATCAGATCAGATGGCAGCAGGTGTCAGCGGACAAGTGTCCTCTGACATCCGCCGCTCCATAGGGAAGGCTGGAGCATCCGATCAGGTTTGCCTGAAAAACTGACATGCAGACCTAAACGGACAACTCATGTGAAAGTACCCTTAAGGGTTTGTGTGGAAAGGGGGTTAAGTGATGGGGTCCATTTTACTGCTAGCAGTAGTTTAGACATTAGGGTTGCCTTTTAAAGTAGGTCTATAGGCAAAACTTTTTTTTTTCATCTTAGATAGAGCAAGGGAGGGTTATAACCCCTGCTAGATTTTTGCTTGCCATCTATGTCCCATTACAGAGATTTCCCTTCACTTCTTGTCCCATAACTAAACAGGAAGTGAGAGGAAATCCCTGCAAATTAAGGAAATTCCTTGGTCACCAGAACTAGTGTCCCCACTGGAAGATTTCCCCTCTATTACTTTTCTGGGGACAACTCAAAACTTCTCTTTTACTTTTTTTTTTTAAACTTTCAATAATGGTAAACAGGACAAATAGAGGGGGTGAACCTCCTTAAAAACTGACAAGCTTTCTAATCCCTCTCCACTCTATCTAAAACTAAAAAAAGGTTTTGCCTTTAGTCATTCTTTAAAGACTCCGTGCCGTCTACCAATTCTGGAAACAAAGGCATAGAATTGAATGTATACAAATTAAAAAGGTGACTATTCACAACCAGTTTTTCTTTTTTTTTCATGATTAAAATGAAAACTGTAAAAGCTTTAGTCACAGAAGCTCCCTCCCCAGTATGCTACAAAAATTGCTTTTAGTAGGTAAAATATTTTGTATTTTATATTTTGTATTTTGTACATGTAACAGTTGACTAAGTTTCCGCTTCGGCAGTAACAAAAATAGTCTTCAAGGCATGAAATTTGTAGGCCTGCAAACCATGTCACACTGACAGTTCCGAGCACGACAACTTGTTTTTTTTTCACGCCTAAATGATTGCTTAGACATTAGGAAAATACCGAATATTTCATGGTGTAAACAAAACATTTGCCTGGTAAAAAGAAATTCTCTGCTTTTAAAAAAAAAAGTCCTATAGAAGCTTTTGCAGGAAGAACAGATCCTACCGCAGAGTTTCTTGCCCTGCAATTGCTTAAAGACCTACTCCATAACTACTGAGTTAGTAGGAATGACTTGCTTTTTGATTTTCTTTGCTTTCCAAAGCCAGTTGGTTTTAATAAGTTTCCATGGTCAGTTGGATCACAACATGGTACCCAGATTCAGCTCAAAATGTCTAATGCCGCGTACACACGACCGGACTTTTTGATGGACTAGGTCAGATGTAACGAATACGCCAGACAATTCGATTGTGTGTGGGGACCTTTGCTGTCTAAAAATCAGACGGACTTTAGATTTAAAACATGTTTCAAATCTTTCCGACCTACTCGAGTCCGGTTGAAAAAATAGGATTTTTTGTACTTACCGTAAAATCCTTTTCTCTGTAATTCACCGAACGACACAGCTCCTCTCTTAGCCATTGGGTTGTTATGCCCACCACTAGGAGAATACTAGGCATTAGTTGTTATGCAACACTCAGAACTCTTTAGTTCCGACCAGGGGGCGGTCCCTTTGGCAACAACCCTCCAGCCTGCCATGCAGTCATCTGTACGTCAACAAGCAGTATAACGTAAAGAGAAAAAGGAGGGGCGAGTGCTGTGTTGGTCGGTGAATTACAGAGAAAAGGATTTTACTGTGAGTACAAAAAATCCTATTTTCTCTTATATTCACGACTGACACAGCTCCTCTCTTAGCCATTGGGACGTCCCCAAGCAGTGCCAAATGAGGGGTGGGAAAAAAACAGCATAGAAAACTTCATCCACCATGGCAAGTGGGAACTAGTGAAACTTTACCCACAAAAAACAACAGTGCGTGGAGAAAACCACCACAAAACCAGGGTACCCTCAACAGGAGTGACTACCCACAACCGCACCAAAAACTGTGGCATGTAATGCAACAGCGCATTAACTTAACAGCACTGCATTTTTATAAAAAAAAAAAACAGGAAAAAATAAAATATATTGCATACTCAATTGCAACTATACGGCCGCCTGCAAAACTTTGCGGCCAAAACAGGCATCAGCCTATGCACTGACATCTACCTTGTAGAACTTGGTAAACATGTGAACAGACGACCAGGTTGCCGCTTTACACACCTGAGCGACAGACGCTTGGTGTCGGAAGGCCCAAGATGTTTCCAATTGCCCTTGTGGAGTGGGCCGTGACCGGAAAGGGGTGCACCTGTCCCTTCAAGGCGTAGGCTTGCACTACAATCTGTCTGAACCACCTGGAAATGGTGGCCGACGAGACAGCCATGCATTTATTTGGACCAGCCACCTAAACAAACAGTGAGTCTGACAAGGGAGCAGTGGCAGACAAAAACACCTTAAGAGCCCGAACCACATCCAGAGCATGAAGAGCCACTTCCTTAGGGTGCTTTGGCATTAACACAATGTCCTCATTGATATGAAAAGCCGAGACCACTTTCGGCAGAAAAGACGGTTGCGGACGCAACACCACCTTATCCTTGTGGATAAACAGATAAGGTGACTTGCAGGACAAGGCCGCCAGTTCCAAAACCCTCCTGGCCAATGTGATGGCCACTAGAAAGACCACTTTCTGGGAAAGAGTCAACAGGGGAATCTCCCTGATATTTTCAAACAGCGTTTTTTGAAGCGCCGATAACACCAGGTTCAAATCCCATGAGGGTAATGGTGGACGCACCGGAGGGACTACATGTCACACCCCCTGAAGAAAGGTACTCACTAATGAGTGAGACGCCAGGGGTCGCTGAAAAAAGACAGCCAAGGCTGATATTTGCCCCTTAATGGTGCTTAACACCAATTTCTGGTCTACTCCTTGCTGAAGAAACAGCAGGATCCTGGATATAGAAAAGGAGAGCGGATGCCATCCTTTCTCCTCACACAGGGAAATGTAAGCCTTCCAGGTACGATGATATATCTTCCAAGAAGAAGATTTCCGCGCACTCAACATAGTTGGGATCACTGAGTCCGACAGACTCTGGTTCCTCAACACCTGGCTCTCAATAGCCGTGCCGTTAAAGCCAGCGATGGTAAAGCAGGATGGAGAATTGGACCTTGAGACAGAAAGTCCTCTCGTAACGGCAGTCGCCATGGGGCGTCCGCCACCAGGCGCACTAGATCTGCGTACCAAGCACACTGAGGCCAATCTGGGGCAACCAGAATCACTGGGATCCCCTCGACTTCCACTCTGCCGAGCAGAAGTGATAACAGTTTCAGGGGAGGAAAGACGCAGATCAGCTGGTACTGATTCCACGGAGCCACCAGTGCGTCTGAATCTCGGCACCTTCCGATTGAGCCGGGAGGCCAGAAGATCCATGTCTGGTGTACCCCACCACAGGCACAGTAGCCTGAATACCTCCGGATGCAACGCCCATTCTCCTGGGTCCAGCATCAGATAGTCCGCCTGCCAGTTCTTCACTCCCGGGATGTAAATGGCCAACAGGGCCAGTACGTGTCGCTCTGCCCACCGAAGTATGTGAGCGACCTCCCGTGCGGCGGCTGAGCTTCTTGTTCCCCCTTGGTGATTGACGTATGCCACAGCCCTGGTGTTGTCTGACTGGATCCTGATCGGACGCCCCTGAAGTCTCATCGACCATGTGGAGAGGCACAGCCTGATCGCTCTTAGCTCGAGCAGATTGATCGGCAACTTGGATTCTTCCGCCGACCAGAGGCCCTGAGCCAACTGAACCCCCATCACTCCACCCCACCTGGAGTCCGTTGTGATCACTGTCAACTTCAGAGGTAGGAACGACTTCCCAGACTGAATCACCGGGGACCTCAGCCACCAGATCAGTGAATCTCTGACTGACTGGCTCACCTGGATCTATCGATCCAGGGACAACTGAGGTTTGTCCCATTTTGTCAAAATCTCCTTCTGCAGGACTCTGATGTGGAACTGGGCATATGGTACTGCCTCGAAGGAGGCTACCATGAATCCCAGGACTCACATGCAGAAGCGGAGCGATGACCACTTGCGGTTCATCAGCAGTTTTACTACGGATTTGAGAGTCTGCAGTTTGTCTGAAGGGAGAAAAACTCTCGCTTCCCTGGAGTCCAGCAGCAAACCCAAGTACTCCTGACGCTGGGTCAGTACAATCACTGACTTCTTTAGGTTCAACAGCCACCCAAATTCTTGCAGGGTCTGCATGGTGATTGCCACATCCTCCTCTAATTCTGAGGCGGAATATGTCCTCAGGAGGAGATCGTCTAGGTGTCCCACGATCGCGATCCGACGTTGCCGCAGCAACGCCAAAACTGGAGCCAACACCTTGGTAAAGACTCGGGGGGCTGATGCCAGACCAAAAGGAAGAGCCACAAACTGGTAGTGGGCTTCCCTGACTGCAAATCGCAGAAACTTTTGATGCCGAAGGCATATGGGTATGTGCAGGTATGCATCATCGATGTCTAAGGACGCCAGGGAGCCTTGATGGAGTGCAGCGACTACTGAGCGAACTAATTCCATTCTGAATCTCTGCACTTTTACAAAGTGATTGAGGGCTTTTAGGGCCAAGATTGGACGTACCCCTTCCTTCTTGGGAACTACAAACAGATTTGAGTAGAATCCCTGGAAATGTTCCGATTCCGGAACTGGTACAACCAGCCCGCGACTCAGCAGGTCCCTTACTGCCCCCAAGAGGGCCTCCCGGCGAGCCGGGTATGCTGGAGGGGAAGAATCTGACAGCCAAGAGAGAAACTCTATCTTGTAGCCTGAGGAAATCAGATCGCAGACCGATTGGTTGGAAAGTCGAGAGGACCACCAGGCTGCAAACTCCCGAAGGAGACCCCCCATCCGAGACATGGGTGCGGGCAAAACTTCATGCGGTAACACTTTTGTTCGCAGGCTTCTTAGGCTTGTGGTTCCAGGGACGTTTTTGTCCGTCCGTGGTTGTCCTGTCAGGCTGGGGGCGTTTAGCCAAAGCTCCGGGCGGACGAAAAAGCAGTTTGTGAGCAGAAAAAGAGGGCCCTTGTCTACGGCGTGGCTCTTTAGCCTTCCTGGCCTGTGGGAGTAGAGTACTCTTACCACCAGTGGCATTTTTAATAATGTCATGCAACGAGGCTCCAAAAAGCCAGTCGCCAAGGAAGGGAAGATCCGTCAGGGCTTTCTTAGATGCCTGGTCAGCAGACCAGCATTTTAACAAAATCAGGCGCCTCATCACCACTGCTGACACTGAAGCCCTGGATAAAAGAGGAAGAGTATCCAAGGCCGCGTCACAAACGTACTTAAGGCCTTGCACTAGTTGGTCTGCTAGTTCCACGTAGACAGGAGAAGCCTGTTGCTCTCCCAATTCGCAGTGCAACAGTTTTACCCACTCAGTTAGTGTCTGTGACACAAGTGCAGATGCCAGTACTGGTCACACGGTGGACCCCACCACCGTAAACAAGGAACGAGCCACTGCCTCGGCCTTCCTGTCCGTGGGATCCTTAAATGCAGGAGTCCCCTCTACCAGGATCGTAGTTGCTTTATTTAACCTGGATACTGGGGGGTCCACGACTGGAGGAGCCGATCACTTCTTGAGAAGGCTCTCCTCAAAAGGGTAATGCACCGCCATGGATTTGGGGACCGAATAGGTCCGTTGCGGGCGACCCCATTCCTTGTAAATGAACTTGTCAAAATAAGTCAGATACGGGAACACCTTAGTTGAACGTGCTGGCTTGCGGGACCCAAAAGGGACCGCTACATCAGCAGAGGGATCTGCTGACTCCAGAATCTTCCGGGTATCATGCACAGCTGTGATAAGTGCTCCAACAAGCGCTTTGTCGCGCAAGGACCCGGATGGGGACTCATCCTCACTGTCATCTGACAAGACAGAGCAGGGGCCTCAGCAGGACCCAAGTCTGCATCAGAGCTCTCCCCAGAGGACGGGGGGCAGGGGCCCCTTTTTTGCACCCTTTTTCCCATGTGCCGCCTCTATCTTGGCAACGAACGAATTGAGGACCACCGTCAGGGTTTCCAGGGGCACTGCGCAGTCCGCAGGCAACACGGTTGCAATTTCCTGGATTTCGGGGGAAGAAACACCAGTTTCTGAAGCCATGCCGACTCTACCCTGTCTCCCACTCAAAGGGGACTTAGGACAGTGACAGTCCCACCCTCCTTACTGCCGCTGGCTGAGGGGCTCTTTCCTGCAGGACTCCTCACCCTGAGGGGTTCTGTGCTATCCAGCAGGCAGTGCCTGTAGTCCCTGTTGGCTCCTAGGTGCAGAGGAAACAGTGCTGTGTCCGTGGAAGCAGCTGCAAATGGTGCTAAAACTGCTCTGAAGTGTGCTCAGGCTTCAAGAAAATGGCCGCCCAGCATCCAGCACAAGGACATAAAACACAAGGAAAATGGTTGTGAGAGCACAGGAGCACATGCTGCCACTAGAGAACACAAAAAACCTGTTCAGGCTTCAAGAAAATGGCCGCCGGTGTCCTGTATAGGAACAATCACCAGGAAAATGGCCGCTGAATCCCAGGAGAGCATGCTGCCTTGCCCACACCTAAAATGGCCGCCAAATGCAGATCCATGAGGTACAGGGAGAAAATAATGGCGGTGAGTGCAGTGCTGAGCAGGACACCAGCATGGCCTCACAGACACCTTCCAGGGGCATGAAGAACAGGACCCAGGACACAGCTAGCCAGCGCAACACCCCCCAGGTGAGAGACCCCCAGGGAGCCCCTGCATAGACACACACACACACTGCTCATCAGCATCCTCAGATGGAAGGGGGGAGGAAGAGGGGGACAGGGAGAGAAGAGAGGGAGGTGAGGGACCCCCTAATTGACCTCCCAGGGAATGCCCAGCTGCTCAGCCCTGCCGAGGCAGGGAGAGCTGTACTTACCAGTCCTGAAGAGCTGGGAGACATTCCATCACAGACCCACTCACTAATCAGTACAGGGTGGCTGCTGGCCCGGCATACTGTGACGCAGACATCAGTAGCCCGGTCATATTTTTGGCCCGGAGCATAAAAGATCACCAACCACCTCTGGAGCTGAGGTTCCGTCGTGGCCTGCCTAGCGCGTAGCTGCGGCCTGCACACGCTTGATGGCCGGACTGGGGAGACTACAAGGATAAGAGTATCCTGCCTGTCACCCAGCCGGCTGTTGATAGCAGATCACATGATCAATCATCTTGCGCAAAAAGTCGCTCTTCTGCAGAAAAAAGCACGGACCGATGGGCCCGCAGGGTTCCTAGGTCCTTCTCCTTCACTAGGCAAAATAAAACTGATTACTGCATGGCAGGCTGGAGGGTTGTTGCCCAAGGGACCGCCCCCGGAACTAAAGAGTTCTGAGTGTTGCATAACAAGTAATGCCTAGTATTCTCGTAGTGGTGGGCATAACAACCCAATGGCTAAGAGAGAAGCTGTGCCGGTCGGTGAATATAAGAGAAATCCGTTAGTCTGTATGCTAGTCCGACGGACGAAAAACGACAGTAGGGCAGCTATTGGCCACTGGCTATGAACTTCCTTATTCTAGTCTGGTCGTACGCCATCACATTCAAATCCATCGGACTTTGATGTGATTATGGCCAGGTCCGTTAGTTCGGAAAGTCCATCGGAACTCTGACGAAAGTGAAGACCGTCAGACCTAGTCCGTCGAAAAGTCCGGTCGTGTGTGCGTGGCATAAGTTCCCATTCAGCTTTCTATAGGGTTCTGGAATAGGTGACCCACTACAGAAGGGGTCTTCACTTTCTTATCCAGTTGCAAACCATCTTGAAGCAGTTATTTCAGAATAGAGGATACTAGTATTGTGTTCCAGGAACCACTAACATTTGGTGCTCAGGGCTACAATTTTAGCATCTCCCTGCTAATCATATAAGTTTCTGAAGAGCAACTTCAAGCAAAAAAAAAAAAAGAAGAAATTTGTAATATAAGACAGGAAATATTGTAACAAACAAATATCAAAAAGCTTATTCATTATAACCTTTCAAATTTGAGCTGAGAGTCTGGACATTTTCAGTTTTTTTAATATTTTTTTTTATATTTATACAGGTGTTTTGCTGTGTTTCAGAACTGAGAGAATTGAATGCTAGTTACTAGGCAACAAAACATGTAAAAACTGTTTATTACACGCGTTTTTCAGCTGCTCCTACTTAAATAAGTTCACCTTTAGGCCTGATTCACACCTATGCTTTTTTTTTGCTTTTTGCATTTTGCAGATTTGCACTACAGAATGTGGTCCATAGGGAACCATGTTAAATGGACTGTAGTGCAAAATTGCAAAATGCAAAAAGCACAAAAAATGCATAGGTGTGAATCAGGCCTAAGGCTCCATGCACACTAGGTTTTTTTGTTTTTTTTTTAAGCTAAAAAAAACTTGATAAATCACTGGATCAAAAACACTGGTAATAGCTTTTTGTAGTCACGTTTTAGCAGCGTTTTAGGAGCATTTAGGAATATTAGCATTGTATTGACATTTTTTGGCTAAAAAAAAGTTTAAAAACGCTATTAGTAGCGTTTAGGAGCATTTCTGCTGAAAAACACTCCAGGAAACTCTACAAAAAATATTTTTTTTCTGCTCCTAGAGGTTGAAGCTCAAAAAACGATAATAGCCTAAAGTAGTGTGCATGGGCACATAGGATAATACTATTTAGCTTCTAGGAGCAGAAAAAAATGCTAGTAACATCTTCTTGGACCTTAAAAAAACTCTAGTGTTCATGGACCCTTACAAAAAAAAAATCTTTTTTTTTTGCAGGTAAAAATTTTTGTCAGGAGCCTATAAGCATTGCACCCATGATCACGGGTGTAATGCCACGGTCTTGCAGACTGTCTTTGTAGCTGTCTGCCCATACCTCCGAACACTGTAAATGAATGATGCAGTCTGGCGGGCAGAGCCTGGCATACGTTAAATCCCAACCTTGGAATGCAAGCCAGCTTCTGGTCTTGGGAAGGCAGCAGCTATCTTAACCATAAGCATGGATACACATGAATGTGGTGTAATTGTATGATTTAATAAAGTCAGGTGCTTTGAACAATTAACCTTTTCCCTGATACTGTTTTTTAAGTGGCAGCGTATGACATTGGTAAACATTGGTAAATATGAAAAGTCAAGTTGGTGACCAGATACACAATGGGTCCAACTAAGGCTGGATTCACACCTATGCATTTTTAGTGCTTTTTGCATTTTGCAGATTTGCACTACAGAACGTGTTTCATAGGAAACAATGTTAAATGAACTGTAGTGCAAATATGCAAAATGCAAAAAACACTAAAACTGCATAGGTGTGAATCCAGCCTTAAAAAGCGCAGTGATACCTATCTAGTAATAGAAGGTCCATTCATTATGGTGAGTGTAAATCCATGTGGGTTCACCTGGAGCAGTGGTTCTCAACCCTGTCCTCAAGTACCACCAACAGGCCATGTTTTGGGAATTTCTCTTAGATAAAATAGCTGTCCAAAATACCAAGCCTTTGACTGTGATTTAAAGCACCTGTGCAAGATAAAGGAAAACCTGCAAACATGGCCTGTTGAGGGTACTTGAGGACAGGGTTGAGAACCACTGGCCTGGAGCAAACGTGTGACCATCTGGCGGTCACGTGTTTATTTGTTACTAATGGTACCAGCACCTGTTCACCTACCTTCTATTTTTTAAGCAACTATAATTTGGATGGGACTTCTTGATACTGTAAAGTTCGGGGGAACCAAAAGGAGGTTTATTAAATTTAAACAACTTCACAGCAGCAAAAACAACAGAAATATCAGTCTCGCCGATTTGCGGAGCTCAGAACTGCTGTCGCAGTTAAACAGTCCTTAATTTTTATCGCAGGTAACTTTTCCTGCTAGTAGGTTTCCAGGCAGGACACTGCCGTGCACTTTCACAGCTATCCACCGTCCACCATCCAGTCTCCTCTACACTCCTCCACACCCACCTACAACTTCCTGTCTTTTTTTAAACCCACTTCCTCTGACAGGTGAAGTAACCGTTTTGTTCCCTTAAAGGGACCACAGTCCAAACAGAGGGGGAATATAGCTCCTTCCAGGACCCAGTCATGGCATCCTGTACAATACATTGGACATTAGTTGTGTTTTTTCTGTTGCTGTTCATTTATTTTTTGCACTTTTACATTTGGCAAGCTGTTAAGTAATCTTGATTCACATTTTTTGGCAGCACGGTATATATACACTAGGAATCTGCTCAAGTACTTTTTTGAGCAGTGAGTTTCAAGCTTAAAGCAAAACTGTGCACAGGGATGAACAGGCAACATTAAATATAATGGAAATCCTAGTATTGATTCTCCTGTTCATGACTTTGTGATTTCATTCCCTGAGACTTACTGAAGTTAGTGCTAGAACGTAGGAACGTTTCCTAGTCTGAAATAATACAATCTGAAAAAATATTGGTGGCACCAAGAATTTAGCTTGGGACAACCAAGATGCCAAAATGAAGTCTAGAGACACTTTGCTGGCAGATGTTTTCTAGTGAGTGCCTTTCCTTAAGTTAATATCCTAATAATATGTACCTTTATTTATGTCAAGCTGTTGGCAGAGAATCCTAGCCCTTGTACATACGGTCAGAGATTCCGTCGGAATGTTTCCTATCGGACCGTTTTGTCGGATATTCCGACTGTGTGTGGTCTGCATCGGACTGTTTCCGTCGGAATATCCGACGGACCAATTTTTCCAACTTGCCGGAAAAAATTTCCATCAAAATGCTCCGATCGGACATATTCCGATCATGTGTAGCCTACTCCGATGGACAAAGTGCCACGCATGCTCAGATCAAATTCCTAGACCAAAGCTATTGGCTACTAGCCTGAACGTAGTCTCGTCGTAACTAAATAACGTCATCATGTTATGTACAATCGGATTTTCCGACAACTTAGTCCGACCGTGTGTATGCAACATCACTTCCGGACCTCTTCCGGAATTAATCCGTCGGAATTACTCCGACGGATTTGGTTGTCAGAATCTCCGACCGCGTGTACAAGGGCTAAGAACTTTCCAATGCATAAAAGGAGAGATTTTTTTTTAATATTCAAAGCCAAAACTTAATGCAGATAAAATGGATTTAATAGGCTTTTCCTCTTAACAGTTCATTGTTCATAAAAAAAACAATTATATATATCTATTAAAAAAAAAATATATCCTCCAGTGACTAACTTTAATTTACTCTATCCCAAAAGTCGTGTAATTTCTAAAAAAATTAATAAATTATTTAAAAGGTTTGGGCTGCAAGTCTTTCCTGTCATAAGTGGTATAATGGAGTTTACAACAAACAGCATTAAATAGCCGGTGTGTTCCCATTTTAATATCTCATTTGTATGCATTACCGTGTGTTTAGGTTTCAGGAAATGAATTATGAATCTCTCAGATGAATGGTGCGGATCTTTGGAAGAAATATTTAAGGCTTTATTAGATTTATTAAACATGATGCTCTTTACATGGAGTCTTCAAACATCGTAGCAGCATAAAATCATGATATTCCATAGCGTCATCGTGTGTTAGAACTTAAAACATTAATACAGCAAACAGTCCCCATAGTATTTTAGCTGTTATATTATACTGTAAATGAAGTGGAGAAAAGTATATGAAAAGTATATGAGTGAGCATTGACACATGGAAGATAGGACGAGACAGAAATTAACCACTTGCTTACTGGGCACTTAAACTCCCCTCCTGCCCAGACCAATTTTCAGCTTTCAGCGCTGTCACTCTTTAGCCTCATACACACGGTCGGACTTTGTACAAACTTTTCCGTGGACTTTTGTACAAAGGGCGTGGTCCACAAGTTTGTATTGCATACACACGGTCGGACTTTTTGACAACAAACACGAACGTAATGAGGTCACAACGTACTGACGCCGCTTCAAAAGAGGACGTTCAATGACTCCAGCGCCACCTTTGGTGAACTTCTGTATTGTAGTCTGATCTTTTGCATTGGTTCTGAGCATGCGTGTTTGTACCTTGTACAAAAGTCCGATGCTTTTGCGTACACACGGTCGGACTTTGCTCCATCGGACTTTTGTTGCCAGAAAGTTTGTCCGTTCGCACAGCCAACAAAAGTCCGATGAAAACAGAAAAAGTTTGTCCGATGGAGCGTACACACAGTCGGATGTTGCTCCAAAACAGCTAATTTGCATGTTTGTTGTCAAAAAGTCCGACTGTGTGTACGGGCCTTTTGAATGACAATTGTGCAGTCATACAACACTGTACCCAAATTACATTTTTTTTCCCCACAAATAGAGCTTTCTTTTGGTGGTATTTGATCACCTCTGGGTTTTTATATTTTGCTGAATTTTTTTTAAAAAGTTCGAAATGAAAAAACGAAAAATAAAAAACTGTTTTACATTTTCTTAATAAATTTTGCAAACAGGTCATTTTTCTCCTTCATTGATGTATGCGGATGAGGCTACACTGATGGGCACTGTTAGGCTGCATTGATGGGCACTGATAGCCTGCATTGATGGGCACTGATAAGGCGACACTGATGGGCACTGATAAGGAAGCACTGATGGGCACTAATAAGCGGCACTGGTGGGCACTGATGAGGTGGCACTGGTGGGCACTGATAGGTGGCATTGGTGAGCACTGAGAGGTGGCACTGATAGCTGACACTGATGGGTACTGATCAGCACTGGTAGATGACAATGATAGGCAGTACTGTTAGGTGGCACTGATGAGGCACTGATTGGCACCACTGGTGGGCATTGATAAGTGGCACTTGTGGGTACTGATAGGTGGCACTGATTGCTGGCACTTACGTACTGTAGGCAATGATTAGTGGCACTGTGGGCACTGATTTGTGGCACTGGCAGACGGTAATGGGGGGTACATATGAGGCTCTTCCACTTTGGAACCGATACCCCTTCAAAAGCCGGTGATCAGCTTTTTTTCTCCTCGCACTGTCAGCGTGAGGAGAAAAAAAAGATTACCGATCTGTTTACAACATGTGATCAGCTGTTATTGGCTGACAGTTGACCATGTGGTAAGGGGCCAGGATCGGCCGCTTACTCGGATCTGTGATCACCCGAGTCTCATTGACTACTCACTGGCATGAGAGAGAAAAAAAGAAACCCTATGTAAATGCCCCTTTTACTCACCTTCTCTCTTCTTTTTACAGGAGATATGAATCTTCTTTGGGAGTCTTAGCTGTCCAGCAATATGGTTCTTCAGGATCCAGGCGAGGATTCTTAGCACTGGATTATGAGTCCCCTGCTCCGGAAAAGGATGCTGGCAAGGGATCCAGACTGAGGACTTCAGTGTGTATACAGTGCCTTAAATAAGGATTCATACCCCTTAAAATACATTTACGTTACAACCAAAAACGTAAATGTATTTTATTGGGATTTTATGTGATAGACCAACACAAAGTGGCACGTAATTGTGTAGTGGAAGGAAAATTATAAATGGTTTTCAGAAGTTTTTACAAATAAGTATCTGAAAAGTGTTGCATGCATTTGTATTTTGCCCCCCCCCCCCCCCCCCCCCGAGTCAAAACTTTGTAGAACCACCTTTGGCTGCAATTACAGCTGCAAGTCTTTTTTGGTATGTCTCTATCAGCTTAGCACATCTAGAGAGTGACATTTTTGCCCATTCTTTCTCGCAAAATAGCTCAAGCTCTGTCAGATTGGATGGAGAGCATCTGTGAACAGCAATTTTCAAGTCTTGTTACAGATTCTCAAATGGATTTAGGTCTGGACTTTGACTGGGCCATTCTAACACATGAATATACTTTGATCTAAACCATTCCATTGTAGCTCTGGCTGTATGTTTAGGGTCGTTGTCCTGCTGGAAGGTGAACCTTTGCCCCAGTCTCAAGTCTTTTGCAGACTCTAACAGGTTTTCTTCTAAGACTGTCCTGTATTTTGCTCCATCCATCTTCCCATCAACTCTGACCAGCTTCCCTGTCCCTGCTGAAAAAAAGCATCCTCACAACATGTTTCTGCCACAGATAGGGTTTTGCTTTTAGGCCAAAAAGTTATTTTGGTCTCATCTGACCAGAGCACCTTCTTCCACATGTTTGCTGTGTCCCCTACATGGCTTCTGGCAAACTGCAAATGGGACTTCTTATAGCTTTCTTTCAACAATGGCTTTTTTTTTTGCCACTCTTCCATAAAGGCCAGATTTGTGGAGTGCGCGACTAATAGTTTTTCTGTGGACAGATTCTCCCACCTGAGCTGTGGATCTCTGCAGCTCCTCCAGATTTACCATGGGCCTCTTGGCTGCTTCTCTGATAAATGCTCTCCTTGCCTGACCTGTCAGTTTAGGTGGACTGCCATGTCTTGGTAGGTTTGCAGTTGTGCCATACTCTTTCAATTTTCGGATGATGGATTGAACAGTGCTCTGTGAGATGTTCAAAGCTTGGGATATTTTTTTTACATCTAACCCTGTAATAAACTTCTCCACAACTTTATCGCTGACCTGTCTGGTGCGTTCCTTGGCCTTTTGTAATGTGGCCTGCAGCAACATATGTCAATGCAGATCTGTTGTGGAGGCGTGTTGGGATGCCATTCAAAATGATGGGCATCGTAATGCACCCAGGGTGCTTTATTGAGCCTTGTGGTAACTGGCATGTGACCAGGTGTTAATACCATTAAATATAATCAGTTGCAGAAGTTTATTGATAACTTAAATAGCCATCTAAGCAAACAAAAGTAATTTCACCCATTTGCTCCTTTTATATGGGCCCTCTGGTCTCATTAATGTAATTGTCCCTTTTTTGGGTTGCAAAGGATATCCATCACTCCTGGCTGAAGGCACCATATCAATATTCTCTGTGGTGGAATTATTTATCCCTCGATGCAAAACAGCTAGCAACTTTATATTGTGAACAGTGGCAATCCTAATATATATTGGCATAGTCCTTGAGTAGCTGGAAGATTACTAATTGTCACGCTGATTGAAGGCAAGGTTAATATAAGCAGTTTGTACTGACCCTGGAGTTTGGCAGAGAGCAGATCATTTGTTTTCCAAGCCTAATAAGATTTCTGAGGGGAAAAATGTTCTGCGGAACACATGTAATATACATGAGCCAGGAAGATTCTAGGAGGACACTACGAAATGACTTTTGCTCCTAAAATAAAAAGTGCAATTAAACGGAGTCCTTCATTAACAAATACAAATTCATCATATACTGGTATAGAGTTTGAAGTATTCTTTTTAGCCACTTAATTACCTTGTTTTTATTTACAATACAAGCATACCTTGGTGTCTGCCCACACACCTCAATTCTAGATTTAACAGAAAACTCTCGTTTCTCAACATATTTTCTATTATTCTATATCCTTAATTACAAGTTTAAAAATATTTTTTTTTTCTATTATTTGTAAAAATAATCTTAATTATAAGAAAAAAAATTCTAGGGCGGTCTCATGAAATTTAAAATGAAGGGCTTAGAGTCCTTTCTAATAAAAAAAAATGGAACATCATCTGTTCACTTTGACAGTCCAGAGGCAGACATAGTCAGCAAAGGGCCCCTGTATCAGATCAATTTTTGTGTCCTCCAATCAATTACATGACCAAATACAATCATCTGTGTATAGACAGGTAGAGATGTAGTGTACCTTTGTGATACCCTGGGGTATATCATATTCCGTAACACACAGTTGGGGTCAGATAGTGAACAAGCCCTTCCACATCCTGCCCAAAACGTTATTAGGTGAAAATGGGAAAAGCATTTTTCATATCTTGGTGTCCATCAGGCAGCACGTAAAGGAGGTATTCACTGACTAAATAAACAAATTACAGGATAAACAAACTGTAATTTACATAAGGGTGGGGCCTAATGGTAAAGCTGGGATTGGTGTTGTGGGAGTTACTAGCTGTAATGTGCGAAATTGTCAAAACCACACTTAAAATGGTGGAGGAGGACTTCCGGTGCCCAACTTTCGGCCCCGGACTTCCGGGGTAAACATCCGGTGACGCACTTCCGGTTAGACAGGAAGTAGCTTTATGGATATAGTCCGGTCTATCCAAAAAGAAAAAGATGAGAAGGGTGATGTAGAAATGTATTTAGAGTAAGGGGATTAGGAAATCGGCCACTGAGGATGTTAGAAATCATATATCTGTAGCGGGGGGGGGGGGTTAATTAAATCAATTACATGGAACCATACTAGTAAGGGCATTATTGCCCTATAACAAGATGGAGGAATCCACCTCGGGTACAAACGGGGATGAGATCCCAAACGGAATCATAAGGTTGGGGAACCAACTAAAGAAGCATAAAATGCCTGATACTGGCCTAATTACAAACAATGATTTAAAGGTAGAGGTATTATTGATTATAGGGAAGGGGCCAGTTTGTAAATAGGGAAAGGTCGGGTATGCACTTCCGGGATCAAGATGGCGGCAGCGTCACTTCCGGTGGTACAGTAACAGGTAATTGGGGGCATTATAAAAGGGGGGTTTGGGGAGGGCTCCCACAGCTTCCTGACGACGCTCAAATGTGAAACGCGTAGGAGTTGTGGGAGACATATGGTCCTTGAATACAAGCCAGGAACAGATCGGCCCAGTGGAGGGAGACTAACACCACCTGCGGAACATCAGTGGCTTGCACGATTTTAGAACGGTTTTCCCATTGCTGGAAAGGCTTGGTGTCAGCCAATAGACACATTGAAATGTGAGTGCAATACGTTTTTTATTGATTTTTCCATTAAAGTTAAAACGGTTTTACACTATATTGGTTCCATTTAATTTTGTATGAATATATGGACATTGAGGAATTGCTAACGGGAGGAATGCGTTGTGGATTGGTTATCCGTTGAATGAACCGAAGGCTTACTGATTGGGGACATCTGGTGAGTGGCCATTCTGCTTGGTGATGGTGGCACAGTTTTGGTTATTTTAGTTGACACAAGTGGACTTTTGATTAGAAGATGATCGGTGATTAAGACGGCACAGTTGGAGCAATCAAATTAAAATATCGCACAATAAGGACGCTATATTTTTTGCAATTATAAATTAATGTCTTGTGTATATATTTTGGATAATATGGGGGCACAGTGATTATTTAGTGAATATAAGTATTATTAAGCATACTCTATTGAGAAGGGGGTAGTACAAATAGTGAGTGGGAGGCGCAATCCCCTAAAGATATATATATATATATATATATATATATATATATACATCATTCACTGACTAACAGCCCTTAGATATTAAAGAGCAATAGCACATGATCATCATGAAGAATGCTTCCTGGTTTCTACCTAGTCTAGAGATGAGCATTTAACTCTTCTCTTATATATTCTGCTAATGACCATCTCTTTGACAAAATCTCTCCTGACCTGGCCACCTCTGTCTACAACAGTTCACTCTCCTCACTGGATGCACTTGCTCCTCTAACTACACGCAGAATTAGGCCCCGACCATTACAACCCTGGCAAACTGACGACACCAGAAATCTCAAGAGACATTGCCGTGCTCTTGAAAGACTGTGACTTCCCCCTATATAAATCTGCCCCCATAAATACAATTTGTGCTTCCATGCCACCAAACAAACCTACTTTGTCACTCTTATTAATACTTTGTCATTCAGTCCTCGCCAGCTCTTCTCTACCTTTAACTCTCTGCTTTGTCCCTCAACCCCCTCTACCCACTAACCCAATGTATCTTAGCTCCAGTCCTCACGTACCCCCAACAGGTCATGTTTTCAGAATTTCCCTCAGATGAAACTACTGTGGTAATTATTAAGACAGTGAAACTGATCAAATCACCTGTGCAAAATAATGGTAAGCCTGAAAACATGACCTGTTGGGGGTACTTGAGGACTGGAGTTCAGAAACATTGCACTAACTCATTCACTGCCCAAAAGATTTCCAATCACTTCAAAGACGAGATTGATGCAATACATGAGGACACCTCCACTTTACAGATATCTTCCCCACTTAATATCCCTTATCTAATAGCACAGTCAACACTTTCCTCTTTTGAACCGGCTACTACTCAAGAGGTTACAAAGCTTTTCTCAAATGCCCACCTAACCAATTGTCCCCTGGATCCTGTTCCCTTGCAACTACTCTTATTCTATCCAATGCCCCCTCACTGACATCACCCCCCCCCCCCCCCCAGGGCCCCTCTCTATGATTTTTTTATTAAAATCAATAATGCAACCATCAATCCCTCCCCTCACACCAGGGTCCTAGGTGTAATCCTAGACTCAGACTTGTCCTTTCAGACCCAAATCCGATCTTTGCCAAAAGTTTGTCAATTTCACCTCTATAACATCTTTTTAACTAATGAAACCACCAAACTACTCGTTCACTCCCTTGTTATCTTGCACCATTACAGGACCATCAAAAACTTGTAAAGAAATTATTTCATACAATTTTGAGAAGGTGCCAATAATTCTATCCAGTCCATTTTTGGAGTTTTGCGCAGAATGTGTGAGACTTAGCTTTTTGTTTCTCCACGTTTTGTGTCATACAAACAAAAGAAATAAACACAGGAATTCCTAAACATTTGTAATTGCAACAATTGATGTATTATCTGACAGAAATGCGGGATGGTGCCAATATTTTTGGCCATGACTGTATGTGCAAACCTTTTTTTGTCAAGGTTTAACTGAACAAGCTTAAAAGGAGAAGTCCAGCCTGGGCTCGTTTGGCTGGGCTTCTCCTATGGGTCACAGGAGTGCAATTCGTTTTGCACTCCTGTGACCTGTTTTCAGCGGAGAGCGATCTGAAGTCTGCTAAACAGGAACACCGATTTCTGTCCTTATCCAGTCAGACCATCCCCTACAGAGTTATCAAGCACCAGCTAGAAGCACACGTAATCCTTTGATCGCCCCTTCCCTACCAGTGTCATTAGTACAGTAACATATGCATATTTTTAGCACTTATCATTGCAATAATGTCACTGGTTCCCCAAAAAAGTGTCAGGTAGGTGTTCGATTTGTCCACCGCAACGTCGCAGTCCCGGTAAAAATGGCTGATCACCGCCATTACCAGTAAAAAATAAAAAAATGACATAAAAATATCCCATAGTTTGTAGAAGCGATAACTTTTGCACAAACCAATTAATATATGCTCATTGGGATTTCTTTTACCATCTTCATCCTTGTCAAAATGGTGATCTGCCTTGTTTACATAGGCAGATTGCCGTTCTGCCTTTATGGGGAATGATCGTGGTTGGCTGGCAGACATTGGGACCTCTGGACCCACTGATTAGCATCCCCTGTGTCCAATCAGCATGCAATAGTGCCTCCGGCGGTGTGTGTATGCCACCCAGTGGCTATTGCACAAAATGATGTACAGGTAGGTGGTGGAGCGCAATAGAGCCGACCTGCCTCAGTAAATATGCGGTAGTCAGTCAGCCTGAATACACTATCCCCATCGTGAAACATGGTGGTGGAAGCATCATGTTGTGGGGATGCTTTTCTTCAGCAGGGACAGGGAAGCTGGTCAGAATTGATGGGAAGATGGATGGAGCCAAATACAGGGCAATCTTAGAGGAAAATCTGTTAAAAGTCTGCAAAATTCAAGTCCTAAATCCATTTGAGAATCTGTGGCAAGAGTTGAAAATTGCTATTTACAGACGTTCTCCGCCCAATCTAAACATGACAACCAAGAGAGTAGTATTTGCAGAAAGATTTGCAGCAGTGGCAGGCTCCATATTTCTCCTCTCGCCATCATATAAGAAAGAATGGGGTAGTGCTGTGCATGCACAGAATAAAGAGGAGCCAGCTAGAGGTTTTCTTTGTGAACCATGCAGGGACACACAGCAAACATGGCTGGATTGAGACTGAAGAAAACTATGTTAAAGGACTAACTGCAAATTGTCCTTCAAAATAATCTTTAAAGCGGTTCCATCCGCAAAAACCTCCTCTGTAACTCAAAACATGCAACCTGTAGAATTTTTAAAAAATCGCCTATGGAAATTTTTAAGGTTAAAAGTTAGTCACCATTCCACAAGCGGGCGCAATATTGAAGCATGACATGTTGGGTATCGATTTACTCGGCGTAACATTATCTTTCACAATATAAAAAAAATTGGGCTACGTTTACTGGTTTTTTTTTTATTAAAAAAAGTGCGCTTGTAAGACTGCTGCGCGAGTACGGTGTGACAGAAAGTACTGTAACGACTGCCATTTTATTCTCTAGGGTGTTAGAAAAAAATTTATAATGTTTGGGGGTTCTTAGTAATTTTCTAGCAAAAAAACTGTTTTTAGCATCAAATCTCAAACAGAGGCTCGGTCCTTAGATGGTTAAATTACGTAAATGTCGTCTGAAATTTTTGAATGAACTAAAAGTGCTCAATGCGATCATTCAGCTACATGGCTCAGTGAAGAAATGAACAGCGGCTTTCCTGAAATTAGATATATTGATGGCTGCATTCTTATAAATATGTAACCTGTATGAGTCACCCAACTACGCCACTCAAGTGGACTTGCTAAAAATAACTGATATGACTTTACAAAGCTGAGAATGCTGAGATCACAAATTATAAAGCAAGTTTACTGAAGCTATAAAGGATGCAATTAGACGATTACAGATGCAGATTACAGCCTTATCTCTCCATCCATATTCA
This sequence comes from Lithobates pipiens, assembly GCF_037356315.1. NCBI lineage: Eukaryota > Metazoa > Chordata > Amphibia > Anura > Ranidae > Lithobates > Lithobates pipiens. The sequence continues at coordinate 106,398,431 of NW_027507764.1, read as the reverse complement.
TTTACATATTTTAATTAATTTGTAATTGTATTCAAAGCAGTATGTTGTATCGGATTCAGATTTTTTTTTTTTAATTTTTTTTTTAATGAAGGACTTGGAAGGCTGATTTTTAAGCCCAACGCTCCTAAAACCCATTTTTAGTAGTGTTTGGATAGGTTAATATATCTGACAATATTTCTATTGCTGTTCCTCACAATTGTGCTCCCCATTTCTACTGCTATCAAAAGGACAGGAAGTGATGGAAAATGTCTCTAATGTCGCGTACACACGACCGGACTTTCCGGCAGAAAAGGTCGGAATCATTTCATCGGATATTCCGATCGTGTGTGGGCTTCAGTGGACTTTTTTTTTTCCAAAAGTCTGACGGACCTAGAAATAGAACATGTTTTAAATCTTTCCGATGGAATCAATTCCTATCGGGAAAACTGTCTGTATGCTAGTCCGACGGACCAAATACGACAAAAGGGCAGCTATTGGCTACTGAACTTAAATTTCTAGTCCCGTCGTATGTCATCACGTTCAAAATGAATGGACTTTGGTGTGATCGTGTGTAGGCAAGTCCGTTCGGTTGGAAACTTTGTCGGAGAGACAAGTCAGAGTTTATTATGATGGAAAGTCTGGTCGTGTGTACACGGCATTATGGGATCACAGACAGAAATAACAAGCCAATAGAAATATTAAAGTGGGACTAAAGGCAAAACGTTTTTTTTTTTAATAATGGACAGAGTAGAGAGCGTTATAACCCCATCAGTTGTTTTTTTGCCATCTATGGCCGCGTACACACGGGCAAATTGTCTGCCCAACTTAGTCCGCTGAACCGTGTTTCAGCGGACAATCCGCTCGTGTGTGGGCTTCAGCTGACTTTTTCAGCGGACAGTCTGACGGACTTAGTCTTTCGGAATTTCCGTAATTTTGTCCGTCCAAACTTGGTTTTGTCCGTCCAAACTTGGTTTCAGCGGACAGTCCGCTCGTGTGTAGGCAAGTTGGACGGACTAAGTATGGCGCATGCTCAGAAAGGATTTACACGGCCGAAGGTTGCATTGCAGTGTATTGGACGTAGTTTTTCTAGTCCCGTCATACGTGCTGTACACGTCATCGCGCAAGTTTTCAGCGGACTGTCTGTTCATCGTGTGTGGTCAAGTCCGTTCATTCAAAAGTTGAACGGACTGTCTGTCGGATTGTCTGACGAACTTAGTTGGGCAGACAATCCGCCCGTGTGTATGCGGCCTATGTCTCATAGTAAAAGAAGTGAGAGGAAATCCCTACAAAGTAAGGATCACCAGTACTAATGCCGGGTTTGGTTTTGTGATATGCGCATCCTAATTTCTATCCATGTGAGTGATATTTTAACCAAATAAATTGCGTTTTTAAAAGGTTTTACACTATTTAGGGTTTTCTTCTCTGTACATGTGGATGTCCATCCTAAAGCTACTTGAATGAATGTCTACAGTATATGGGCATATATTCCTAAAAGCCTGACTGACCTTTCTTTAACTAAAAGGTCTTTGCCGCATGGTAGGCATACGCCTGATTCCTTTGGAGGTGGGCTGCCTTTTGAGTTTCATGATTTTGTTTTGAAGATTTTGAATGACAATTGCGCGGTCATGCAACACTGTACTCAAATTAAATTTCTATCATTTTTTTTCACACAACTACAGCTTTATTTTGGTGGTATTTAATCATCGCCTCAATCTATATTAGGCAGAGCGCGCCGCCAATGCCCAGCAGCGGGCGCGTTCACAGGAGGTTGTCATATGATGGCCTCCCATAAATGGACGACTGCGCTGTAGTCATCATTCAGCTATAGTGCAGCCAGCAAGTAGTTAAAGGCATTTATTATATAGCACAACACATTATTTTCAATATATGTGAAGTGAACTGTGATAAATCTCACTGGTGTGTTTGCAGCTTCCATTTTTATAATTTTATTGAATAGGAAATAGTTCTGGACAGCCGCACTCTGAAAAAATGCCTTTTATTTAAAAAAACACAAAATCCAACAGGAAAACTGACGCATTTCATACTACAAACAGTGCTTAATCAGAGCACTGTTTGTACTGCGAAACGTGTCAGGTTCCTGTTCTGCTGTGACATGTATTTTGGGATTTTGTGTTTTTTTTGAATAAAAAGTATTTTTTCGGAGTGCGGCTGTCTAGAACCATTTCCAATTCATTGCTACTTGCATTTATCAGCACCTGGTGAAGAGTTTGTTAACGGCTGATCCTCCTGCAGCGGTAACACTCCCCCTTCTTTACTTTATAATTTTATTGCTAGACACAAGCGCAGTATCTTTTTTGTTGTGCATGTGCAGCTCAGTGTAAAATTCCAGTATCTGTCAGGGTGTGCATTAAGGCTTAATGTACAGGGGATGTTTTTACAACCTCTCCTGAATGATTTAACTTGACAGATAGTAACCCACGTTTAAAACGTCCGTTTTGCTGCGTTTTGTCACGTTTGCGTTTACAAGCATTTGATATTATTTTTTTCAAAATGGCCAAAAATGAAAAATGCCTATAAACGAAACGCGGCTAAATGCGAGTTACCGCATTCCGCCATGTTTAGAAGCATTCGGTATTTGAAATGCTTCTAAACATTTTTTTGTTTTCCAAAAAAGACCTCTAAACTTAACTGCCTAAAAATGACATTGAACGAACATTGGATGAGTTCAGGGGCAGCTGAAGAAAGCATCCAACTGCCTCTGAACGTCCGTTTACCAGCAGCAGTGTACATGAAGCCTGACTCTCTTGTGCAAGACAGGAGTTATATCATCCCAAAGCCAACTATCCCAGTTTAAATTCCCTTGAGGTTTTAGTCCTGTGCTGTGTCCCAATATCTCAGTGTCAAGTGCTGCTACTAATGCTGCCCAGCTCTGCCCTATTGTTGTGTACAGATGACTCACCTGTAGACCCTGTGTTTACATGTAAATTACTGGCATTCATATGTAAATAGCGGCGGCATTGATATGTATTGATATGTATATCATGCCCACAGTAATCTCTAACAACCAGTCAACAAGCGAAAATCATGTGCTGTAACCTCTAGCAACTAATCAGTGAGCCGTAATGTATGCTGTAACCTCTAGCAACCAGTCATTGAGTAGTAATGATACACTGTAACCTCTGGCAACCAATTGCAATAACTGCCTGATCTGATTCAGTAAACTGATTTTGAGTCTAGCAGCTATTTATTGTATGGCTCAGAGCAGAGAAAAGCTGCATAGGAGGCTGGGTGGGGAAGCCAAGAAAAGTTTTGCTCAGAGTCCAATCAATATTAAAGACAGCTCTGGCTTCCAACCATGTCTGGGATCAGTTAAGTGTAATATGCCCATGACCACCTGAAAGAGGGGGTCCTGGGCGCGGTTCACTTAGGTCCGGTACAGTTTTCTTGAGTGTTCTTGCAAACCATGCCAGAGCACACAACTCTCCATGGATAACTATGTACAGAAGCAAGGATCACTGTGGTCTGGTTAGCATAGGTAATGATGTAAGTGTGCACAGAAACATGTTCTTATAGTCCAGTGCAGACCAGCAGTGGAGTTGGGAGAATTTAACTTGTACACGGATCAGTTCAACCGGTTCCAGTATAAGTGTACCGTAATAGTTCTGTCACACCATTCATGATGTGCCATTTCTTGTCTTATGTGTTTATTACTGCTCACTTTGCCTTGGTTTTTCCCTTAAATCATTTCTATAGCAATCATACTTTGCTGCAAAACATCAGAGCTTTTGGAAAAAAAAAAAAAAACAGCCAATATTAAATTACAGTTGAGTCGGCATGGCAGGAAGAGAATGCTGACGTAATAAAATAAACTTAGCATTGTCTAGTTTCTGCTTTTTTCCATGACCTATATTGACCAGACTCCGTGAAGCTTCACCAGAATGCCGGCTTGAAGGATTTCCGTGTGTTTAATTAAAGTCTGAGCCAATTAAATCACACATCATGCTCATTAAATAATTGTAAGCAAAGCACCTGTAGAAAAGGCAGTGATGGAGAACCAGAGGTGAAAGGATGGGTAAAATGTGCGGTCCACAGAAGACGTTGGCTGTGTGATTGTAATTGCCTCCAGCACCAATTCCCAGAAGGACGTATGCCCTCCTCACCTCTTCCAAATGAAAAAAGGAATGAATACGGAGATAATGGATCCAGCATTTGACGAAGATTAAACAAAACACACAAAGAAGCCAACAGTAAAAATTGTATAAATGCAAGTCCAGCTATAGAACCTTTTATTAAATTGTGTTTTGGCACTTTCTCAGACTTAGAATATAATGCAGTTTATAGATCTGTGAGGTGCCATGATCAGGAGAGAGGCTTCGAGCTGCACTTGTGGAATAATGGCTAGCTTAAATGTATTATACTGTATAAAGAAATAAAAATACTTAAAGTGACACTAAATGTTATCCTTGAAGTGATACCAAAACCCAGGAGCCTGCACTCGGTATATCTGGTCTCCCACAGTACAAGGAACATGGAATTGCAATTATTTGACTAAATATAAACTGCTAAATACCTTTTATCATCAGCAGTATATAGCAGTCCTGTGACTTCTATCAGTGTCTGGCCGTAATCCTTGCGGGCGCACTCCCGAGTCCATCATTCGGCGTCCATAGCTGCCGAATGTATGACTCGGCCCCGCCCCATTGGATTTGATTGACAACAGCGGGACCCAATAGCTGCGCTGCCATCAATCTATCCAATCAAGAGCCGAGAATCCCAGACAGCGTGTCCCCGCCAAGTGAAGTTCCAGGGCTCAGGTAAGGTAAACGGGGGGCTGGGGGGGGGGGGGGGGGGCAGTCACTGCAAGGTGATGTGTTTTCACCTTAATGCATAGGATGAACACATCAACAAAAACATAAGGGTTTATAATCCATTTAAGAGATCTGACAATGCACTGCATATATCTCTGAACTGGTGTCCCTGAGGCTTTCACAGCTGTGCCTTGGCTGCTTGGTTAAGAAATATGCTTCATGAATAATAAAATACCAATATAGAGTGATCCTATCTGTAAGCATGAGAGGTCTCACCTGGGTACAGGCACCTGAGGGATACCCACTGCACACATTAGTAGGAAGGCGTTCTTCTGCATATTTTAATGCATTTTACCAATCGCTTTTCTGAAATGTGTCCTGCATCTGTTAAATGATTCCTCTAAAACTTTAAAGGCTAAATTTACTTTTTTTTTCTCTCTAAATTCCAGCTTCCCTTTTGCACCAAAATAGCATTACTGTACTCATTTTGCAAAAAAAAATGCTTTTCATTAATTCTACACAGGCTTACCTCACTTTTTTTCATAGTTGTTTAAACACACTGCTCGATTACTTCTGCCTTACTTCCTAGTCAGACTTTAGGTCATGACACAGGAAGGAGTCGACCAGCTGAGGGTTGATGATGCAAGGTGTGTGCTAATGAGATTGGCTGGTCAACTCCTTCCTGTGTCATGACCTAAAGTCTGTCCAGGAAGTAAGGCAGAAGTAATCAAGCATCGTGTTTAAACAGCTATGAAGAGAGTGACTTAATCCTGTGTAGAATTAATGGAAAGCTGTTTTATTTTTGCAATAGAAGTACATTAATGGTATATGAGGCTGCATATGATGAGCACAGTGGCTGCATATGATGGGCACAGAAGCTGCATATGATGGGCACAGAGGCTGCATATGATGGGCACAGAGGCTGCATATGATGGGCACAGAGGCTATACATGATGGGCACAGAGGCTGCATTTTATGGGCACAGAGGCTATATGATGTTCACAGAGGCTGCATATGATGGGCACAATGGCTGTATGATGGGCACAGGCTGCATATGATGGGCACAGAGGCTGTATGATTGGCACAGAGGCTGCATATAATGGGCCCAGTGGCTGTATGATGGGCACAGGCTACATATGATGGGCACAAAGGCTGTATGATGGGCACAGGCTGCATATGATGGGCATAGTGGCTGCATATGATAGGCACACAGGCTGCATTTTATGGGCACAGAGGCTGCATATGATGGGCACAGTGGCTGCATTTGATGAGGCACAGTGGCTGCATCTGATGGGCACAGTGGCTGCACTTGATGGGGCACAGTAAGGCTGCAATTGATGGTTTTTTTCAGTTTGTTTGCGCCCCCCTCAAAAAAATTGAGCACAAGCTGCCACTGCCCCCCAGCACATACTCTACTGCCCCCCTTCTAGCACTAGCCCTAGCCCTCTCCCCAGGACATATCTGACCCCTGCAGTCTGTGCAGAACACGCACAATTCAGCACTGTTTGCTGTGGTGAGCTATGCGCCGCATTACTACTGTGAAAATGTGAAATAGACTCCCGCCAGAGGTGGTTCTGGCCCTCTCAGTAGATTGCTTTAAGAAAGGCCTGGATACTTTCCTGAATGTACATAATATAACAGGGTACTAACATAGGTAAAGTTGATCCAGGGAAAATCCAATTGCCTCTTGGGGGATCAGGAAGGAATTTTTTTTCCCCTGCTGTAGCAAATTGGAGCATGCTCTGCTGGGTTTTTTTTCCGCCTTCCTCTGGATCAATTGTGGGCATAAAATTGGGTATTTGGATTGTACGATTATTTTTTATTTTATTTATTTGTTTTTAAGGTTGAACTGGATGGACTTGTGTCTTTTTTCAACCTGACTAACTATGTAGCTATGTAACTATGTAACTACTCTCTTTCAGGCCACCAAACGTGTCCCAGGTCTTTTACAATCTTGTAGCATATACCTGGAAAAAAAAAGCCCCCCCGCTAAAGTGTTCAGGTTTGGCTTGAAGAAATGCTGGCAACCCTATACATAGGGGAGCTGGAATGTTGAGAGACACATTATTATGTGAAAGGAGAGTTAAAGGAATTGGTCACATGAAGCACAGACTAATGCCATGTACACACGGTCGGACTTTCCGGCACAAAAAGTCGGAATCATTTAATCACATATTCCGATCGTGCCTGGGCTTCATCTGACTTTTTTTTTCGAAAAATTTGACGTACCTAGAAATAGAACATGTTTTAAATCTCACGCGGTGATGTGTTGTACGTCACCGCGTTCTAAACGATCAGAATTTGGTGTGATCGTGTTTAGGCAAGTCTGTTTCAGCAGAACTATTCTGACAGAAAAAATGATCGTGTGTACGCGGCATAACTGTCAGTCATTCAGATTTTCTCAAGACCATGACGTAGTGCACCAGGCTACCTCCCTTCTTTTCGTCTTCATTTGATCTTCTACCTGGATCACTTGATCACTTCTTTGCTGCCTTTCACATACCAGTAGCCTGATATAATTTTCCATGTGCATTTTTGACGCATTCTAGTATGTTTTTGATGCAGTCCAGTGCGTTTTTCCCCCCTTTTTATTCTTAACCTTAAATAAGGACGTGTGTCCCAGTGCGATTTTGGTGCGTTTAAGTGCGATCCAGTGCGTTTTTGATGCATTTTACAGCATTCCAGTACAGTCCAGTGCAGGTAAAATGCAAGATTTTCTACTTTTTTTCTGGAACTGGAATGCACTGGAACTGCAAGCACTGGTGTGAACTATGCCAAAGAAAACCACATAAACTCCTTTCCGTGCGTTTTTGATGCAGAAATGCACTGGAATGCATGTGGTGTGAACTGGCCCTTAAAGCAGCTTTAGAAGCTTGATTGTGATTGGTGGTGCAGGAAGCAAAGAGGAGGATGCTATGCAGCACATGCATTGGGAGGTACCCACCTATTGCCCTTCTAGTGACACCGCAAGACGTTCCATGTGTAGAGCGACTGCAGGAAGTTATAGAGAACTTCAATTCCAGTACATTCTGTGCAATTTCCCTCAATCAACACAATTTGCATTTGTATCATTGATACACTGGTTTCATAGGATGCCTGAAATTGCTATTTAAAAAGAAACACATTTACTACAGTTATGAAATAATTAAAAAATCCGTATGGTCATATCCCAAATACCTTACAGAGATCTGAGCACACGCTGTTTTTTTAAAATTGGTGTCATGGAAGATCGGCAGGGGGAAGATAATAAAGTGGGATACATTTCTGCTTTACCAGAGCTAAAATGTTTTATTATACAGAAGGAGATATAATACAAACAACCAGCTGCTAAAAAAGGAGACAGCAGCTATGCTTAGGCTGATGACAGACAGTTTAACTACTTCAACCCTGGAAGATTTTACCCCCTTCCTGACCAGAGCACTTTTTGCAATTCGGCACTGCGTCGCTTTAACTGATAATTGCGCGGCCATGCGGCAGTACACCAAAACTAAATTGACGTCCTTTTTTTTCCCACAAATAGAGCTTTCTTTTGGTGGTATTTGATCACCTCTGCGGTTATGTTTTGCGCTATAAACAAAAAAAGAGCGACTATTTTGAAACGCAATGTTTTTTACTTTTTCCTATTATAAATATCCCCCAAAAATATATATAAAAAAAGTTTTTTTCTTCAGTTTAGACCGATATGTATTCTTCTACATATTTTTGGTAACAAAAAAATTGCAATAAGCATATATTGATTGGTTTGCGCAAAAGTTATAGCATCTACAAAATACGGGGTCGTTTTATGGTATTTTTATTATTTTTTTATTAGTAATGGCAGCGATCTGTGATTTTTCTTGTGACTGCGACATTATGGCGGACACATCTGACACATTTTTGGGACCATTGTCATTTATACAGTGATCAGTGCTATAAAAATGCACTGATTGCTGTATAAATTACACTAGCAGGGAAGGGGTTAACCACTAGGGGGCGACAAAGGGATTCAGTGTGTCCTAGGGATTGATTCTAACTGTGGGGGGGATGGGATACAACTCACATACCGATGACAGGGAGCAGTGATCTCTGTCATGTCACAAGGCCGAACGTGGAAATGCCTTGTTTACATAGGCACTTCCTTCCCCATTCTACAGCTCCATGACACGATCGCCAGGCGGCGGGCGCTGTCACGCTGTACGCGGTGGGCGCACATGCGGATGCCCGCTAGCCTCACCAATTAAAGGAGATGTACAGGTAAGCCCTCAGTTCTGCTGCCATTGTGCCAACGTAAATTGGCCTGCAGCGGTCGGCAAGTGGTTAAAGAGATGTATGTGTTTTTTGTTTTCTTTTTAGAATCAAATTGACCAAGGTGGGTTCAGTATCGATCTGATGCTGCATCTGTCTCCCGGCGCCTCTGACACTGAGAACCAAGCAATCAAACACCGCCGATCGCTCCGTCACAGCTCCCTGAGCAGAGAGCTGCTGACTATCAATCAGCAGCTCTCTGCACTAACCCCCCTCCCGCACTCACTGAAGCGCTGGGCTGTGGAGGGGGTGATTGCTTGAGCCTGGGCCGGCTCTGTGACGTCAGCCGACAGAAGGTTTCAGCCCGCTGTCTGCTGAAAACAGGTCACAGGAGTGCAGAATGAACTGCACTCCTGTGATTCACAAGAGACGTACAGCCAAACAAGCTTTGGCTGTACTTCTCCTTTAAACCTTGTTCACACGAGCATACTAAAGCATACACCCATGTGAGAGCCATGCTTACCTGCAAGGGGATGCACAGGTGTTCCATGCATCCCTATACAGGCAAACCATTTCAACTCAATTGGGACGCAGAAGCTGCACAGACACAGATGCTGCCCCCAATTTGGCATCTGTCTGGGGCATACTGTCTGCATTAGGAGCCATGCATGGATGTCAGGTTGCAACTGCTGCATCCCAATTGACATGAATGGGCATGCCTGTACAGGGATGCATGGAACACCTGGGCATGCCTGCACAGGGATGCATGGAACACCTGTGCATTCCTGTGGGGGAAACACGGCCCTTGCACTACAATGTAGTACATCAGCCAGGGCGGCACAAGCAAGCTGCATCATGTACATGGATTTGCAGCTAGCGTTTTAATCAATAGAATCACTGGCTAATTGCTACAGTATTGAGTTGTGCTCTACTCCAGTGGTCATCAACCCTGTCCTCACAGCCCACTAACAGGCCAGGTTTTATGTATAACCTTAAGGAGATGCAGACTAGAATACTGCAATCACCGAGCAGCAAATTATATCACCTGTGATGTATTTCAGTAATCCTGCAAACTTGGCCTGTTAGTGGGCCCTGAGGACAGGGTTGATGACCACTGCTCTACTCCCTCAGCGATTTGCTAACATAGTGAATCCTGCAATATGTCACAGAAAGGAGCGTTAAAGGAGAAGTACAGCCCAGTTCGTTCTGCACTCCTGTGACCCATTTGCAGCTGAAGCCTGCTGTCAGGTAATATCACAGAGCCGGTCCAGGCTCAGGAAAGATCACGACCATATGGTCGGGATCCACCCACATGCCTAGACCGGCACCCAGCTCAGCCTTTTGGGGAGGGGGGGGGGGGGCAAGGGTGGAGGCAGAGCAGAGAGCTGGTGGCTGACATTCACCAGCTCTCTGCAAAGGGAGCTCTGAGAACCAAGTGATCGGCTTTGCTTGATTGCTTGGTTCTTAGCCATAGAACCGGTGGGGGACACATACAGCATCGGACCGATGCTGCCTTCAGCTAGGTAAGTAGGATTCAAAAACCCCCAAAAAAACATTGCTATACTTCTCTTTTAAGAGAAATTGATGCTACCAATTGTGCCAGTTTTTAGCAGTTTTGACTTTTGAATATCTCCTAAACGTGCACCATTTAGGAGATATTCACCTTGGATGCAGCCAGTTAGATCACCGGCCCATACGCTCTGAAGGTCCAGCATACCTTGCTGGACCTTTAGAGCTTTGTGCTGGTGTGCTGGCAGGACAGCCAACTCATTGAAATCTCCAACCACGTCACTTCTGTTTACTCTCCAGCATCAGTAATTGGGGATTTAGACAAGTTACCTGTTTTCACAAAACAGCAGAAGCGTATGCACTATGGTACACGCTATGAGTAAACTATGTTAGTCCCGGCAGCTTATAACCAACAAAATGGCCATCTCCAAGGCGGCGGCAACTTTTTTTCCTCCTTACCCAGTGTTCTGTCAATACGGCCAAATCGTTGTGTACCGTAGTTTATACAACGCCGGTGTTTTGTGAAAGCAGTTGAAATTATCAAATGTAGCTGCTGAAGAGTCACTGGAAGTGACGTCATTGGAGATTTTGGCAAGTTGGCTCTTTTGACAAAACACAGGAACCAAGGCCTCCCGTGTGCATGCACTGGAGTGACATCATCGTGGCTCAGGCCAATCACATATCTGGACCCCGAAGAAAGACCTGGTGAAGATATCAGCCCTCTCAGTGGTGAAAGCATGCCACTAGAAGGCTCTATTTCAAGGTGAGTATTTCATAATGTGCGATGCATGTTAGCACATTATGCAGTTGCCTTTTTTTTGTTTTGTTTTTTAACCAGCCGTAGTTTACTACCGTGTTAACAATTTTATTGTTACCGATCCCACTGAAAATGATTGTTAACCGTTGTAAGAAAATCACCTAGAATCCATCAGCCTCAGGCTTTTTGATCTTTTGGACTTTGACGCAGCTGCCCCCCCCCCCCCCCCCCCATTGATACACTGCCTTGGCTTGCCATGTCATTTGAATGATATGAACCCTTATTCCACACAAGTGTTATACAAATCAGTCTCCACGGCTCAGAATGGCCATTTCCAGACAGGCAGCGATGTGTTATTTTTAGACGCGCACATTTCCACATTAATAAATCTCCACATTCGAATCTAGTCTAATGTAGTCTATTCTGATCTCCGGGTGGTCTGTGGAAGCACTGATATTCCTCCTGTCAAGGTAATGCATGATCTCTGCCACCCCTGTGTTTGGTAGCTGTTACACTCGTATTTGCTCTACCTTGTCCTGGTCACATCATGGTCATTAGAGAATTAAAATCACAGGAAATAGACCAGCCGAGATGCAGGATTACAGTCAGCCTACATCCAGAGCGAGCTCAGCTTGAATTCTTCCTATTTGTATACTAAGCACGACCCGGTTTGGCCAAATATGTTATATGTCGTCTTCAATCAATAGATCCTGCATGCATTTATTAATTACAGGAGAAGCTCAGGAAATACACACAGGCATAGAGCGGCACGTCCTATAGACAAAACAAATAAACGTTCGTGTATTATGCATTAAACGCTGATCAGCGCCTCTGATGCATAATACATTAAAACTGCTACCTGTACCTTACATCATAATATAATAGATCAATTTATTATTCATTTACCGCAAGTGTCTCAGCTCCTGTTACACTTTCAGCAGTTTCATTTCTCTAGACCTTTCACTGCGGTACATAGCGATATTTTCTGAATGTAAAATGAAAGGTCACAGCAGTTTTATGATGACCTTATAAACTGTGAAGCTTTCTCTGAGATACATTTAATTTAAATTATACATGTTGATAACCTCTACTGCTCAAGTTGAGCATATGATAGAAAAATATGCATGAGCACAAGTCACTCCAAAATATAACTGAAAGCAAAACTTTTTTTATATTTAGAGTGGAGAGGGATTATCAAGAGAATATCACCAGCACACCAAGGATCTCCAGAATGGGTCCAACGCTTTATTCAATGATCGCATGGTTACAGGAGATTGCAACGTTTCGGAGCTAGGCAGGACCCTGATGAAGGGGTTGTCAAAAACCATGAAATCAGGCCAAGACAGAAGTACAGTTAAATCACACTTGTTTAGTAATAAAAGTAAAAAAGAACAAACATAGTCAAGACATAGCCAAAGTTCAGTAACCGCAACGGATAGTCAGGCAAGCCAGAAGTCAGGGATCAATGTAGTGCAGGGGTAGGGAACCTTGGCTCTCCAGCTGTTTTGAAACTACAAATCCCATCATGCCTCTGCCTCTGGGAGTCATGCCTGTGATTGTTAGAGTCTTGCAATGTCTCATGGGACTTGTAGTTTCAAAACAGCTGGAGAGCCGATGTTCCCTACCGCTGATGTAGTGGAACAGCAAGCAGGATCTGGAGCCAGAAGGGATGTCAGCGAAGCAAGTCTTGAACGGGATCGCAGGAGATAGTTTCTGTGATGTGACCAAGGTGAAGGCAGAGCTCATCTGGACTGGACGGCTTAAGTACGCAGGACTGACAAGCGGGATATGCTCAACAGCTCAGTAACCGTGGAGAGATAGGAGCTGGCAATTAGCAGACAGCTGAGTGAACAGCTCAGAGAAGGAAGGGCTGAGCCCAGCCCTGACAGGGGTCCTGCCTGGCTCCGAAACGTTGAAATCTGCTGTAACAATGTGATTGTTGAATAAAGCTTTGGACCAGTTCTGTTGATCCTTGGTGTGCTGGTAACATTTTGTTCTGACTGGACATGGTTCCAACTGGTGGTCACTTCAGTACCCACCTATATAAGGGTGACTAGACATGGCTCCATATATGGGTGACTAGACACAGTTGTATAAATGGGTAACTAGACATGCTTCAGCACCCACTTATATGCACAGACATTTCTACAGGATTGTGTGTGTCTCCTTTAGAGAGGGATTAGAACAGTTTTTTTCAACTCCAGTTATCAAGGCTCCCCAACAGGTCATGTTTTCAGGATTTGTCTCAGATGAAACAGCTGTGGTAATTACTAAGGCAGTGAAACTGATCAAATCACCTGAGCAAAATAAAGGTAAGCCTGAAAACATGACCTGTAAGTGCCGATTCCCACTGAGGCAGCCCGACTTGCAGCGCCACTGCCTCAGGCGACCTGGACACGACAGCTGCGGCGACTTGCAAAACAACTTCTCTACAGAAGTCAATGCAAGTTGCCTCAAGTCGCCCGCCCCCAAAGTCGCACAGGAACCTTTTTCTAAGTCGGAGCGACTTGTGTCGCTCCAACTGGAATGGTTCCATTGTACAGAACGGGACGTGACTTGTCAGGCGGCAAAGTCGCCTGACAAGTCGCCCCAGTGTGAAATGGTGATGTATCGAATAGTGTCCCCCATCAGATAGTGTCCGCCCTGTACTGCGCTTGTGCAGTACGGAGGACAAACAGATTCCGAAAGTCTCCGACGATGAACGACGCCTGCACAGTGAGTCCAGGTTCAAGCCCCACCATCCAAGTGGACATAGAGTTAGAATAAAAAATAGGCGAGCGAAGCGAGGCCGTGCCTGAAGCGTGGCGAGCAAGCGAGGGGCCCTGTTACTAAGTGCAACCGTATGTCCACTTGGATGGTGGGGCTTGCACCTGGACTCAGTGCGCAGGCGCCGTTCTTCTTCGGAGAGACTTTCGGCGTCTCCTTCTCCTCCGTACTGTGCAAATCGATGCGCCTGCGCAGTACGGGGTGGACACTATCCGATGGCTGGACACTTTTTGACAGAACACCGGCACTTAGGGCACCTTGAGGACTGGAGTTGAGAAAGATTGGATTAGAACACTTGTCAGGTTTTTATTTATGTCTGTTCCCCATTCGGGAGATTTGCCCTCTCTATTTGTCCTGACATAATGTGAAAATGAATCCCAAATTTTGGGTTGTCTCTAGAACAGTAATGCCTCGTATACATGATACATGGTATATGTGAGATTTTGTTCATTCAACCCAATGGGCTGAATGAAAAAAACTGAGGCGCTTGAAAGGACTCACTGTACTAACTACACAACGTTAGTAGGGATGCACCAATACCAGTTTTTTAAGACCGAGTACGAGTACCAATACTTTTCCTTAAGTACTCACCGATAACAACTACCGATACCTATTTTTAGTGTCAAGTGACAGTTCTTTTACACTAATGAAAAATTATTATTGTTTCTTTATAATTCTGAAGAACTGTAACTCAAAAGACATTATGAAACAATTTTATTTGCTTGTCACAAAGTAAAGAAAGCTCAAATTTTCCAGAACATGTTTAAATTATATTATGAGGCCTCATGCACACTGTCCGTTATAATACCATTATAAAAATGCCAGTAGCTTTGCAGTGAGTTTTTCAACGCTTTTTATAAAATTTTTGCAATACCGTTTTTTTAGCATTTTTCCGCATTAGGGTTCTTTAGCTTTTTTTTCTTTTTTCCAGTGCATCAAAAATGTTAAAAACACTGGTGAGCCACGTTTTTGATCGTTTATCTGCACTTTTTGACATTAGAGCGTTTTTTTTAGCTGAAAAATTCCTCTCAGAACCCACTCATTTTATTTTTTGTTTTTTTACAGCCAAAAAATGCCCCAGCCAAAAACAGTTGATAACAGCATATGTGTGCATAAACATATAGGATAACATGCTGGAGCGTTTATTGACTAGGAAAAAATGTCTGAAGCCAAAAACAGCAACTGTATAAATGTCCAAAACGTCCAGTGTGCAAAAAAATTAAATATGCATCACACAGGATGTATGAACTATTCGCAGCAGGTGGATGGATGAGCTCAATGAGCTAGAAGTACATGCACAGGTGGAGCTGCTGGCTATAAGCTTGGATAGATGGATGGATGATCAACTCCTTTGCTGTAGATCAGTGCAGTATTGAGTGGGCGTGTGAGCTGCTATCCCACAATGGATGGATGGATAAGCTGTAAGACCATAAGTAGATATAGTACAGGACTCAATGCATGACAGCTCTGGTCGGAGCCGCTGTACTAACCATGAGAGGTTAGTCCAGCAATCTCCCCCACTGAGCTTTTGTGTTCTGAAAGGGATGCCCCCCAGGATGTCCCCGCCAGAACATTCTGATCAGCGATATCTGCCATTGGCTGAAAGCGCTGATTGGGAGTTGGTCAGATGCTGATTTTCCAGCATGCATGTCTGACAAACTGACTTACTCACAGGACGAATGAAAGTTGGACGTTTTCTTTTTTAAACGGCCGTTGTCTCATTACATTCGGCCCATGTGTACGGGACTTAACAGTCCAAAGCAGTAAAAGCTGTATATGTAGCCCTGTGTGATGATAACCATAAGTACAAGAGACAAGACAACATGACTACAAGAGACATGTGGGACATGTAACAGGACTCATCGCCATGTGGGGGGGGGATGTAACCCTATTCGCCCCCAAGCTGACATCACTTCCGGTATCGGTGCAACCCTAGACCTTATAAAAGTGATCTCCCCGCTGAGCTATTGTTCTGACAGGGGGATGGTCCCCCACACCAGAACACACCGGCTGCCAGTGCTGATACCTTCTATGGTGGTTCCTGGTACACAAACGAACAATAAGAGCACATGGAGAACTTACATGACTTTGGGTGGAGAAGGCTGTTGAAAAGTGCACAGAGACCAGGCTTACACCTTTAATAAAAATGGAGGATTTAGATGTGGAACATATATTTGAATTTCCTGGATTATGATTTTTGCCTGAAGTTTCACTTTATTTTTTCAATATATACAGAAAAGTTTGTTTAAATCTGATACACAGTTAATAAAAGCTTTCAGAGAAAGGAACTGGCAGGAGCTGGGAAAGTCTAATTTTTAGGCAAGAATACTTATTTTCTATTAGTGCAGAGACACTAGAGAACGGCAGCTCTGCTGTGTGTAGATCTGCAGGAGACAGATGGAGTTGGGCAGACAGAAACATGTTAAAGCAAAGAGCCAAGCTAATGATCGCTAATAAATTCTAATTAGGACAGTGAAGCGCATCTCCTGTCTTCTCTCATAAGGGTTTCTGAGCTGTGATAACATTGCCCTTTGCATTTCCTCCTTTCTAGCAGAGCATGGCCTTGAATGATCATATATTTTAATGCATATTAGCATACCTCCCAACTTTTTATAATGGGAATGAGGGACACCAATTACCAAAAGTATGTAGGCATAGGACACACACCCCTGCTACGCTCCCTTAAAGGAGAATTCTACAAAAAAAAAATGATTTGTTAAAACCTCAAGTGCTTTTTTTAACCACTATTATTCCTTAATATTGGCTTTTGACAATTACAAATGCAGCAATTTAAAAACTGGATGAAAGATTTAGCACTGGGAAACTTTTTGAAAGATTAAATAGTGCATTTTATATATAGCTATATAGATCAGTCCAAAATGAGGGACAGAGGGACATTATTCCAAATCAGGGACAGTCCCTCCAAATCAGGGACAGTTGGGAGCTATGTATTACGGGGTCAATCCACCCAGAACTGTAATGCCGCATACACATGACCGGACTTTTCGTCGGACTAGGTCTGGCGGTCTTCCCGGCGGACTTTCGGCGGAGGTCCGACTGACTTTCTGAATGAAATGGACTTGGCCACACGACCGGACTAAGTCCATTCGAAAGTCCATTTGTTTTGAACGTGATGACGTAAACGGGACTAAACAAGGAAGTTCAATAGCCAGTAGCCAATAGCTGCCCGTTGCGTCGTATTTGGTCCTTCGGACTAGCACACAGACGAACGGTTTTCCCGATTTTTAGTCCATCGGATAGATTTGAAACATGTTTTATTTCAAGGTCCGTCAAACTTTTGGGGAAAAAAAGTCCGCTGGAGCCCACACATGATCAAATTGTCCGACAGATTCCGGTCCACCGGATCAAGTCTGCCGAAAGTCCGATTGTGTGTATGTGGCATTACATCTGTTTAGAGTTGATTCTGGTTTAAATCAAATACCAACTTCTTATATGCCTCATGGAATCTTTATATGCCCCATGGAGTCTTATATGCCTCATCTCCCTGCCACAGATCCAAGCCCTTTCTCCTTCCATTTAGGAGACTTTCTTGTCCTTCTTCTCAGTAGTATTAGATATATAGTTATACTGTTACATAACATGCATGTTCATCCAGATGAGGACTGAGAACTTTAGGCCTTGCATGGTTATTCCACCCAGAACTGTTCCAGCTGTTTAAAGTTGATGCTGGTCAATTGAATCAAATACCAACTTCCTTTTTGCCTCGTGGAATTGTACTGTTATGACTCATTTCCCTTCCACAGTTCCAAGCTCTGTCTACTGTCATTTAGGAGTCTTGCTTGTCCTTCTCCTATCCTATGCATTAAGGTGAAAAAACACCTGTCAGTGACCGGCCCCCCAGCCCCCATGTTTTACTTACCTGAGCCCTGGAACTTGACCCGTGGGGACACGCTGTCTCTCTGCCCGGGGTTCTCGGCTCTTGACTGGATAGACTGATAGCAGCGCAGCCATTGGCTCCCCCTGCTGTCAATCAAATTCCATTAACGTGGGTGCCGGGGGGGGAGCCGAGTCCTGCATTCGGCCTCTATGGACACCAAATGCTGCAAGCGCGCCCGCAAGGTAACCCCCCGGGAGAGAGCTTCTCCTAGGGGGTTATCTAATGTGGGAAGGAGCCACAAGAGCCACGACGGGACCCCAGAAGAGCAGGTTCAGGGCCACTCTGCTCTCTATGGAGCCGGTTCACATATCTCTGTTGTGGCTGCAGAGCGGCTTGCTCAGGGGTCCTGTGTGTCTTTGGCTCCATTTCAGGGCCAAATTCAGGCACAAAATTCGTCCCTGAAAAGGAGAACAGGTATGCACCAGACCCCCTGCTGCGAGCTGCATCTGGCAGCAGTGTGAACTAAGCCTAATAGAGAGGTAATTTGTGACCTTAAAAGGATGACTTATGCTCTGTGAATATTATTTGGACTCACCCCAATAAAATGTTGCCATTACAATAAATAATAAATAATACTAAGTTGGCCCACTGTTTGCAGCTATAACAGCTTCTACTCTTCTGGGAAGGCTGTCCACAAGGTTTAGGAGTGTGTCTATGGGAATCTTTGACCATTCTTCCAGAAGCGCATTTGTGAGGTCAGGTACTAATGTTGGGCGAGAAGGCCTGGCTCACAGTCTCCGTTCTAATTCATCCCAAAGGTATTTGTATCGGTTCCAAAGCAAGGTTCATAAAGACATGGATGAGCGAGCTTGAGGTGGAGCAACTTGACTGGACTGCACAGAATCCTGACCTCAACCTGACAGAACACCTTTGGGATGAATTAGAGTGGAGACTGTGAACCAGGCCTTCTTGTGCAACATCAGTGCCTGACCTCACAAATGCGCTTTTCCGGAAGAATGGTCAAACATTCCCATAGACACAATCCTAAACCTTGTGGTGACCCTTCTCAGAAGAGTTGAAGCTGTTAGAGCTGCAAAGGGTGGGCCAAACCAATATTGAACCCTATGGACTAAGACTGGGATGCCATTAAAGTTCATGTGTGTGTAATGGCAGGAGTCCCAATTTAGAGAGTTGTCACTGTAATGCCATGTACACACGGTTGGACATTCTGATGACATAATCCATCAGTTTTTTCAAACAGATTTTGGCCCAAACTTGTCTTGCATACACACGGTCGCACAAAGTTGTTGGAAAATCTGATCGTTCAGAACGAGGTGACGTAAACCACGTACGATGGGACTATAGAGAGGGTAGTAGCCAATAGCTTTCGTCTCGTAATTTATTCTTAGCATGCGTGGCAATTCCGTCGGAATTGTCTACACACAATCGTAATTTAAACTATCTCATTTAGTTGTCGAAAAATTTTAGATCCAGCTCTCAAACTTTGTGTGTCGGAAATTCAGACGGAAAAATTCAGATGGAGCCCACACAAGATCGGATTTTCTGACAACGCGATCCGATCGCACATTTTACGTCGGAAAGTCCGACCGTGTGTACAGGGCATTATAGTTTTCTTAGAGACAATGGCACCCAGAAATACCAGAGGGTCTTCTCACGCCACAATACCATGTGATAAACAGGCACATTACTGCAATGCTCACTAACACACCAAGCACACTGTGGTACATTGTGGTGTCATTCATTTTGAATAGCATTGAGGCAGATCTAAAGAGTACACCTGCGCTATAGCACACTGCACCACAAAGCATGAATGTCCTACATTAAAAAAAAAAACAGAGCAGGATCAATTTCTCCAGTTTTGTTGGCCTATTCAAAATAAATGGGCCATGGTAACCCAGCCCACCACAATGCAATATAACGCCAGTTGTGGTACATTACTTACCAAAACAATTCCATGTGTGGTGGGCCCTTGGTTGTTCCTGACCTTTGTGTTTTTCTTTTAGTTGTTCTTTAAAGTGGGAGTAAACTGCCTTGTATGACTTTTACCTATGGTTAAGAATATAATAAGGCTTACCTATAGGTACTGTAAATACGTGCACCGTTTAGAAGATATTTCATTTAAATACAGGCAGTGACGCCACTGGCACACACATACACGTTCTGTTCTTTTGACGCTACGCCGTAAACAGTGACTCCCGCACACATATTATGGAGTGTCATCGTCGGCTCCGCCATTCATATTGTTGAAGCCCGCAAACCTGGAAGACCAGGTGAAGATGGAAGTACCTTCATCGCTGACAGCGTGCCAATGGAGGGCTTCGTTTTCAGGTAAGTCCATACTAGCACATTATGACCTAATGACCTAAACTGCCTGGTGCCTTTTGTTTTTTTATGTGGTTTACTACCGCTTTAAGACAACACAGGAGTGATTCTGTTCAGCAAAATGTAATCTATATCACAGCAGAGGCAATTACCCAGAAAATATGATTCTATAATTTTTTCTACTTTATTACTTACACAAACAAGAGAAACAAACTCCATATTTGATCTGGGCCATAGATTATAGTGGTTGATCAAGTAACAAGCCCCTGGAGACAGTTAAACATTACGTTCGGTATGCACAAGATAATGAAAAACCTTTTACTACTGTGTTTAGAAATGGATTTATAAATTCTTCTCTTACAGTATATCCAGCAAAGAAATAAGACGCACAGTTACAAATGAGTGTTGCATAAGTAATGTACTACATTCTACTTCACATAATGAAGAGTGATGTGCAAAGTGTATCAATCAATATCAACCAATCAACGGTACAATGGGCTTGGTGAGGGGTATCGGTTCCGAAAACAACAAAAAAATGACCTGTCACCATTTGCCTTGAACACTAACATTAATCTGGCCTTTCAGTTTGCCATAATGTTTTCCTTATCAAAAACCTCAAACTCAACCCAACGCTTAAAAATGAACCCTTAACTACTTGCTGACAAACGCTACAGCGCGGCCGGCCAGTTCTGGCAGGGTGTCATAAGATATCCTTCCATGATCATGCTCGCCGCGGAATTTGGGCAGCGCACCCTGTGATCGCTCTGTGATCACTGCTGGTCACAGATCAGGGTAACGAGCCAATCAGTGGCTCTTTACCACGTGATCAGTTGTATCCAATCACAGCTGATCATGATGTAAACACAAGCTGGTTATCGGATGAGAGCAGATAACCTGCTTGTGTAAAAGGCACATCTACACTGATAATCAGGGCACCAATTATCAGTGTCCTGATTATCAGTGCAGTCCCACCAGTGCCCAGAAGTGCTGTCAATCAGTGCCCGTCAGTGCCTCCTCATCAATGTCATCAGTGCCCATCAGTGCCGCCTTTCAGTTCCCTTCAGTGCCGCCTATCAGTTCCCTTCAGTGCCACCTATCAGTGCCCATCTGTGTCACCTATCCGTGCCATCAGTGCAACCTATCAGTTTCCTTCAGTGCCACCTATCAGTGCCTTTCAATGCCACCTATCAGTGCAGCCTCATCAGTGCCTCCTCATCAGTGCAGCCTCATCAGTGCAGCCTCATCAGTGCAGCCTCATCAGTGCCGCCTCATCAGTGTCTCCTCATCAGCGCACATCAGTGAAGGAGAAAAATGACCTGTTTTTTTAACAAACTACGAAAAACTTTTTTTTCTTCAAACTTTTTGTTCTTTTTTTGTTTATTTAGCAAAAAATAAAAAACCCAGTGGTGAATAAATACCATCAAAAGAAAGCTCTATTTCTGTGAAATTTTTTTATAAAAATGTAATTTGGGTACAGGGTTGCATGACTGTGCAATTGTCATTTAAAATGTGACAGTGCTGAAAGCTGAAAATTGGCCTGGTCAAGAAGGGGGTGAAAGTGCCCAGTCCAACCTTTTGACCTTTCTTGGGCCACATTGGAAGCAGAGAAATTGTCTTTGGCCACACAGAAAATACACAAACAATAAGGATACTTGATGAGCAGAAAAAGTCAAGCAGACTGATATCGCTGACCCTAATACTTATACCACAACTTGCTGCTAACTTTAAAAAAATGTAACATCCACCTAACATAAAACTTAAAGCAAAACTTCACCATAAAAGAGAAGTTGTTGTTTATATCTTCCTCCCCCGCCCCTCAACATTTTTGGACATTTTTATTTTAGAGGGGGAGCAAGTACCTAATTTTGGTAGCTACCCACTACTTCTGGATTGCCATGCTTTGCAGCTTCTCCTCTGCTGTTTATGTTTATTTAATAAGGACAACATATCCCATGGTACCTTGCTGCCTGCAAGCAGTGATTTCCGTACTGACTCCGCTTCCTGAAATTCTTCCTGTCAGATCCTCTGTAGTTCAGAAGGTAGGCTCTGTGACACAGCAGTGCTCTACTCACAGGGTATAGTGAATATCTGTCGCAGAATGGGTGTAGAACAGAAATAATTCAAATACAATGTAGAAATTAATGTTGAATTTTACATTTTGACCATAGATACGCCCACCATTATACATTGACTGTTTGAAGAGGAATATCGTTGTTAAGGCAGCAGCTAGATGCCATAATCCAGGTATCCTCTTCTTCAGTGAGCAGTCCGGTTTAAGATAAAAGTGGTCTCTGCAGCGGATTTGCAGCGAGATCACTTTTATCAACGGCGAGAGAGGGGCCCCCCCTCCCGCCATGCTCCGGTTCCCACCGCCGCTTACTGGAGCCATCAGCAGCAGCGGAGGCAATCGGATCTTCACCCCTGCTAGGCATGGAGACGAGTGAGGGGAAGATGGCCTCCACCCGTCTCCATAACAATGCAGGGCAGAAGTGGCGTCAAAACATCACTTCCGCCCATAGCTCTTAAAGGGCCATTTTTTTTTCTTTTAAATGACATTTTTTTTTTTATTATTGAATTTTAGTGTAAATATGAGATTTGAGGTATTTTTGACCCCAGATCTCATATTTAAGAGGTCCTGTCATGCTTTTTTCTATTACAAGTGATGTTTACACTCCTTGTTATAGGAAAAAAAGTGACAATTAAAAAAAAAAACTGTGTAAAAATAAAAAATAAAAGGGAAAATAAATAAGAGAAACAAATAATAATTGTTTCAGACGAGCTCGTGTGCAGAAGCAAACGCATATGTGAATAGCGGACATCGAATAAAAGCAGCCGGCAACTCCATACCATAAAACTTATTTATTTTCAAGCCTTCACAGTGAGTAGTCAGCAGACTAGTTTCGGCGATAAGCCTTGTTCACAGCACACGTGAAGTATCGCCGCGATCGGGATCAGGTGAGAGCATTAATTCTAGCCCTAGAGCTCCTCTGTACCTCAAAAACAAGCAACCTGTAGAATTTTTTAAACGTCACCTATGGAGATTTTTAAGGGTAAAAGAGTTTGTCGCCATTTCACAAGGGTGTATTATTCCAAAAAAAGTGCGCTTTGGAGTTCTAAGTAATTTTCTAGAAAAAAAAACTTACAAACAACAAATCTCAGAAAGAGGCTCAGTCGTTAATTGGTTAATGATGTATTAATGAATACAGAGATGCATTAATTTGCGTCTTTTATCTGTCTGGAGTTGCGCTTTAACAATATCTTTGCAATGATTTCAATTCTCTCCACTTGCACAACTAGCTATTGTTTTTTAGCTGTCAAAGGATCACAAAAGCGATTTCAGGCCAGTAAAAGATATGTAATGTATAACATTCATTTCCTACCAGTGTTTTGTGCATTTGTTGCTGGCAAACCCACTTTCCCATCTGTTCTTCACTCCAATCCACCAAAAAAATCTGCTGCCAGCCTTATCCATCTCACTCACAATGTTTACTCTGCTCCTTCACTATGCAAATCCCTTCACTGGCTGCCCGCTTCCACTAGATCTATGTTCAGTATTGTTCATTATATCCATAGCTTTTCATCCTAGAAAGTATTAGGAAGGATACATGTCTTTTTAGAGCTCTATTCTATTCTATTCTATTCTATTTACGGGCACCTTCAGCAAGCACAGTCTAAAATCCACATAATTGCACATTTTAATGCGAACCCCATTGAAGGGGCATGTCTTGGAAATCTACTTTTCCCATTTTTAAGGTTAATAGGCAAGAGATGGTCAAACAAATGACATGGGGGGCTGGGTCCTGCCCAGGAAAAATGTGTACCAACGGAGAAAAATGTTTCAAAAATACTATTCGACAGGGAGCAGCTCTTCAAATAAAGTAAACCATGAAAAATGCACAATTCCTTTAAATAACATGCCCTGGGGATGCCCTAAGGCCTGTTTCACGCGGTATACAAAAGCAGTGTAAAGAACAAGCTTTGAGAAAGCATTTGCAGAGCTTTCAGCAAGCTTTATTGAGGCTTTTAAAGTACCATTCAACTCCAATTTGTAAATGATGAACATAGATCTTAATGTGAGTGTTGATTGCCACTTTAACCACTTCCACAGCCCCGGAAGATTTTACCCCCTTCACGACCAGAGCACTTTTTGCGATTTGGCACTGCGTCGCTTTAACTGCGCAGTCGTGCGACATTGCACCCAAACAAAATTGACATCCTTTTTTTCCCACAAATAGAGCTTTCTTTTGGTGGTGTAACACTAACCCCCGAAGGAGCTGCTGGTTATTTTTGGGCCCACCGTTACCTTCAACTCTCCTTGTTGCATGTCTAGGGGATGTCCCGTGGTAGCTGACCCAGTAACTTGAGACTGACAATAGATCCACTTGAATGGATTTTATTTGCAAAAAACTCAAACCATTGAACAGTCTTTCAACTTGGGATCAGAGGGTTGGGAAAGGAAGTTCAGGTACTCTCATTGTCAAAGTCCAAAACGTTAAAGAACTTGCTTACTTTGCCTGCATCCAGAGAATAGCCATTCGCAGCTGGATGAACACTCAGGTCTCTCTCTCTCTCACAAGGCCTAGCAGCCAACAAGGTGCTTACTCAGGAACATAGTCTTTGTCACAGACATTGTTGCAGAACATGTAGGGAAACTAAGCTGTAGGATACCGGGATCTTTCAGCCAGCTTGGCGATATCCACAAGACCGGATTCTCTTGGTTACTTCAGCCCTTCCAGGCTCTTGTTAAGAAAACCAACCCGTACGTGGTGTTCTTCTAAAGAGTCCTCCCCTGGAATGCTTGAAGTACACTGGGTCTCTCCCAAACTGGAGACGGCACCCATCCACCTCAGAATCCTCCTCTAGTTTCCCTGCCTTGGGCTAGCCAGCCCTGAGGCATTAAAGTCAGGTGGATCCGCATTCCAGGCCATAGCCTTCCTGGGGGCTGGTCAGGAGGACCATTTAATCAGCACATCATACTGGACCGGAACCCCGAACCACGTGATGTCCGCATCTTAAATACCCTCTTCCAGAGGGCACAGCGAGAGGGCCACTCCCACTGACCTGGCTCCGAAAGAGAGTAACTTAAGCGCCTGACCAGACAATAGTTCCACGCCTGCCACAAGAGTCCAGTCAGACTGATACAGAAATCAAAATTTAGACAAACCCAAACCAGTTTAGGCAAAATTTAATTTTGAAAGCACATAGTGCGTGCTCTTCAGGAGCCTGTCACTACAGTGATATTTGATCACCTCTGCAGTTTTTATTTTTTGTGCTATAAACAAAAAAAGAGCGACAATTTTGAAAAAAAAGCTATATTTTGTACCTTTTGCTATAATAAATATCCCCCCAAAAATATAAAAAAACTAATATTTTCCTCAGTTTAGGCTGATATGTATTCTTCTACATATTGTTGTGAAAAAAATTGCAATAAACGTATACTGATTTGTTTGCGCAAAAAATAGGGGATAGTTTTATGACATTTTTATTATAAATTAGTTTTTATTAGTAATGGCGGTGATCTGAGATTTTTATCGGGACTGCAACATTATGGCGGACATATCGGACACTTTTGACACTATTTTGGGACCATTGGCATTTATACTGCAATCAGTGCTATAAAAATGCACGGATTACTGTACTGGCAGAGAATAGCAGGCGATTAAGGGGTTAAGTGTGTCCTAGGGAGTGATTCTAACTGTGGGGAGGATGGGCTTCAACTCACATGACAGCGATCACTGCTCCCGATGACAGGGAACAGTGATCTGTCATGTCACAAGGCAGAACAGGGAAATGCCATGTTTACTTCCACGTTCTATGGCTCTGTGACACGATCGCCGGGAGGCCGGCGGACATCGAGTCCGTGGGTTTCGCGGGCACAGTCACGCTGTACACGGAAGGAGTGTGCCCACTAGCCCCGCCATTTAAAGGGGACGTGCAGGTACGCCCATTTGCTCACCGCTGCCATTGTGCCGAGATATATCGGTGTGCAGTGGTCAGCAAGTGGTTAAGCAAGCTGCTAGCAGGCTTCAGCAGACTTGCAACAAGCTTCATGAAGTGCTGAAGTCTGCTAGAAGCTTGTCAAGCTCTGCTTCAACTATCCACATGCCTGCTGAGCTTTGTAGCCTCATGGTTATCCTATGGAGGTCTATATGGGTCTATGACAAGCCTTGATCCACTTTAATCTAGTGAGTGCATGTTTATTGTCTTTTATACTTTTTTTTTGTTACACCTAGAAGGAGGCGCCTTCTTATGTTTGTTTTTTAACGCTTCCATTAGGATCTGTGTTCAACATATACAAACTTGAGCTGAAATGTACTTTAAAATCTACAACATAGCTTGCTAAAAGCTCTGAAAATGGTTTGTCAAACCAAGCTGTTCGCACTGCTCTCATACAAGTGGAAGCCTGTGTGAAACAGGCATAACCTTGCCTATGAAGTGGCACATTTGTATGCTGCACTAATGCACTCTAACAACCAATGACTGTGTGGGTGTCGGTGTTCTAGCAACCAAAGACATTATTGGTTGCCAAGACTCCCGCACAGTGTCCTTGGTTGCTAGTATGGAAATGGAAAACAATGGTAACCGGTTACGGTTACAAAGATTCATCAGGCACAGCTTCATATGACATTAAAGCAAAATCTCGCCCCAGCAAAAAATTTTAAGTCAGCAGCTACACATACTGTAGCTGCTGACTTTTAACCACTTCCCGCCAGGAGGGCATACATGGATGTCCTCCCATTTCAGTGGTTATACCGGGATGATGCCTGCACCTACAGGTATTATATACTTTATATCTTTTTCTACATTGTAAATTTGCTGTCCTCTCAAAATAACTCAACACAGCTATTCATGTCTAAACCATTGGCAACAAAATTGAGTACACCCCTAAGTGAAAATGTCCAAATTGGGCCCAATTAGCCATTTTACAAGGTCTCAGGTGTGAATGGAGAGCAGGTGTGTTAAATTTTCTCACTCTCTCATACTGGTCACTGGAAGTTCAACATGGCACCTCATGGCAATGAACTCTCTGAGGATCTGAAAAAAAGAATTGTTGCTCTACATAAATTTGGCTTATGCTACAAGAAGATTGCCAAGACCCTGAAACTGAGCTGCAGCATGGTGGTCAAGAGGTCAACAGGACAGGTTCCACTCAGAACAGGCCTCGCCATGGTCGACCAAAGAAATTGAGTGCACATGCTCAGCGTCATATCCAGAGGTTGTCTTTGGGAAATAGACGTATGAGTGCTTCCAGCATTGCTGCAGAGGTTGAAGGGGTGGGGGGTCAGCCTGTCAGTGCTCAGACCATACGCTGCACACTGCATCAAATGGGTCTGCACAGCTGTCATCCCAGAAGGAAGGCTCTTCTAAAGATGATGCAAAAGAAAGCGCGCCAACAGATTGCTGAAGACAAACAGACTAAGGACATGGATTACTGGAACCATGTCCTGTGGTCTGATGAGACCAAGATAAACTTATTTGGTTTAGATGGTGTCAAGCGTGTGTGGTGGCAACTGGGTGAGGAGTACAAGGACAAGTCTTGCTTACAGTCAAGCATGGTGGTGGGAGTGTCATGGTCTGGGGCTGCATGAGAGCTGCCGACACAGGGGAGCTACAGTTCATTGAGGGAACCATGAATGCCAACATGTACTGTGACATACTGAGGCAGAGCATGATCCCCTCCCTTCAGAGACTGAGCCGCAGGGCAGTATTCCAACATGATAACGACCCCAAACACACCTCCAAGACGACTACTGCCTTGCTAAAGAAGCTGAGGGTAAAGGTAATGAACTGGCCAAGCATGTCTCCAGACCTAAACCCTTTTGAGCATCTGTGGGGCATCCTTAAACGTAAGGTGGAGGGGCGCAAGGTCTCTAACATCCACCAGCTCCGTGATGTTGTCATGGAGGAGTATAAGAGGACTCCAGTGGACACATGTGAAGCTCTGGTGAACTCTATGCCCAAGAGGCAGTGCTGGAAAATAATGGTGGCCACACAAAATATTGACACTTTGGGCCCAATTTGAACATTTTCACGTAGGGGTGTACTCACTTTTGTTGCCAGCGGTTTACACATTAATGAATGTGTGTTGAGTAATTTTGAGGGGACAGCAAATTTATACTGTTATACAAGCTGTACACTCACTACTTTACATTGTAACAAAGTGTTATTTCTTCAGTGTTGTCACATGAAAAGATATAATGAAATAGTTACAAAAATGTGAGGGGTATACACACTTTTGTGAGATACTGTAGATATATATATACACACACACACACACACACACACACACACACACACATATATATATATGGGACTTTTGTATTCTAATATAAACCTACATTTACAGATATCTGTTTGCATCAAGCTCCCGGTGCCAAGATATACAATTTTAAGATCTATCATGCATTATTTTATGAAATATCACCTAACCATTATAATATGGATTGTATTATTATATGAATTTCTGTGTGTCAGCTTTTTGTACATATGTTGATATCATTTTTGTTTTTATGCATTTTTGTTTACTATGTAATGTGCAATAAATTACTTTTGATTCCATCTAATGTGTTTTCAAGTGACCTGCCTCAAAGTCCCATGACCACTGTTCTATGTTTGTATGGTTAGTATTAGGACACTTACCTGTCCTGGAATCCAGCGATGTCTTCACCCATGCCGATGTATCCATCGGCTCTCGGGTGCTGCTACCGCCATTCGTGGTAAGGGAATCCGGCAGTGAAGCCTCTTGCTGCGCTTTCTGAATGGCTGCAGGGGTAGGAGGTGGGGGCTGAACCTCCAAGTGATCTCGTAGGTGGGGACAGGTACCTGTCAAAAAATAGGTTCCCGCTCCCCCGGGGGGGGGGGGGGGGGAATGTGGTTGCGGGCAGATAAGCGGAGCTTTCACTTTTGGGTGGAACACTGGTAAATACACACTTATTGCCTGTATAAAGGCTGGTCCTATGTGATCACTTTACTTTCTTAAAAACCCCACTAAAGGCAATAGGAAGTGAATCTTAAAAATACATTTTCAAGGCTAATAGGGATTGTCAAACAGATGACATGGGGGGCTGTGCACTGTCCAAGGGGGATATGTAATAGAAACATTAAAATGTACAACACCTTTAAATAACATGCTTGGGGGGGAGGTGCTCTAACCATGCCTGTGAAGTGGCACATCTGCATGATATACTAAAGGCACCATAACTAATGACTGTGTGGCCACCAGCATTCTGCCAATCAATGGCGTTATTGATTGCTAAGACCCTGTCCTGAAAAGTGTCCTTGGCTACATGTATGGAAATGGAAAACACTGGTAACCTATAACTGTTACCAACTTTTTCAGATACAGGTCTGTATAACATTTAAATAGAACTAAAGCCATCAATTCAACTGTTTTCCAGAACTGTTACAATTAAGGCATGCCATGAATTACAACTATTAAGCCTTGTACACACGATCGGATTTTCCGCAGACAAAACCTCTGACTTTTGTCCGAAGGCGTGTGCCTGGATTTTGTCTTGCAAACAAACGGTACACAATTGTCGGCCAACAAACAAGAACATAGTGCCGTACTAGACGTACTACAAACCGAAAAAAAAAGAAGGTCAATTGTCAGATGGCACCCTTTGTGCTCCTTCTGCTAATTTCGTGTTAGCGCTTTTCATTTCGCACTTTTCAGTTCGTTTCTGAATTGGGGGAGACAACGTGATAACATTATTATTGGCCTTGGAGTTATTGCTTTGACCCAAGTTCAGTCCAGGAACAGGAGAAGGAGGATTTCTTGGACCAAAAATTGGTTGCTTTATTAATCGTGACCAATTATGCCATATGCCTTTGCTACGGGAGCTCCAGGAGAATAATTTGGATGATTTTCAGAATTATTTCTGGATGACAGACCACTGCTTTCACCAACTCTTGGCATTGTTGACCCCCTATATTAAGAAGCAGGACACATGCATGAGGCTTTTATTAACTTTTTTTGGTTGAATAATGACTTGATTTGGTATATTTTCTATATTATTGGATGCATAGAATGCACTTTTTGGTTAAGTTCTATTGGAAGATAACATGTCTAATTTTATTTGTTTTCTTTTTTTTTAATGCACAATAAAAAAATTGTGTAGAATAATACTTGGCTAAGTGTTTTACTTCAAATGACAGTTTGGGAGTAGGCAGTTACATTTAAAAAAATACAATAAAATTAACAAGGGACACCAACATAGTTGTATCTTTGATCTTAAAAAATATAGGTGATAACAAGCATAATAATATTATTCTTGATATCACCAGAAAAAAAAAGCCTTTTAAAATTTGTTTGCAATAACTCCATTAGTATCACCAGCAAAGCAGCTTCATTATTATCCCATTAAAGAGGAAGTAAACCCTGATGGGTTTACTTCCTCTTTCATTCCCTGCAAAGGCAAAGCATAATGGACTACTATGCATCGCATAGTAGCCCATTATGTGTCACTTACCTGACACAGGAGCCAGCGAAGTCGCCGCTGTCCCCTGTAGTCCGCCGCATCCATCTTGCTGGTGGCGTCTCGCAGCTCCGCCGCTGTCATTCGGCGAAGCCGTGATGACGTCACTCCCGCGATTGCGCGCGGGAGTCGACACGCGCGGCAGCTCCATTCTTGGAAATGCCGCGCTCAGTGCGCCTGCGCGCCGCTGTCTACGGCGCATGCTTGGACCTACAGGTAAGCCTAGGTCTAGGCTTACCTGTAGGTCACCTAATCTAGGCTTACCTGTAGGTCAAAGTGGTTTGTAAGGGTTTACAACCACTTTAAAGAAGAAGACAATGTGCACTGCATTTCAAGATTTCATAATTTGCCACGTCACGAATGTTACGAATGCTGGTTTACAAGACCGACTGCTTCTGGCTCACCCTTGCTTCTGAGTATGCGTGTTTGTACTTTGGACTTTTGTCTGACGGACTTGTGTACACACACTTGAAAATTTGACAACAGACATTTGTCCAGGGAAAATTTTAAAGCCTGCTATCCAACATTTGTCCACGGAAAATCCGTTAACAATTGTCCGATGGAGTGCACAAACGGTCTGATTTTCCGCCAACAGCCTGACATCACACAATTCCTGTTGGAAATCTGATCGTGAGTATGCGGCATTACAGTTGTTTGTGCTCCCATCAGAACGGTCAAGCCATCAAATGGTTTGTATCATATCTAGTAACAAGTGCAGCACCATGGCAACCGCAGATCCAACAGAGGCTAAGATGTCAGCTTCCTTGGCTGTAGAAGATAGGAGGGTTTAGTTACTCTTTAATCACTTCAATACCAGGCACTTACCCCCCTTCCTGCCCAAGCCAATTTTTAGCTTTCAGCGCTGTCGCTGTTTAAACACTGCACTGATAGGCGGCACTGATGGGTGGCACTGATATGTAGCACTGATGGGTAATTACAGGTGGCACTGATGGGCACTCATGGGTGGCACGGGTGGGCACTGATAGGTGACACTGATGGGCATTAAAAGGCTGCCCTGATGGGTACTTATGGGTGGCACTAATAGGCGGCACTGCTGGGCACTGATACGTGGCACTGATACGCAGCACTGATAGATGGCACTGATAGGTATCACTGATGGCACTGGCAGGCATTGCTGATGGGCACTGATTGCCATCTGCCTGGGCACTGATTGCCATCTACCTGGTGGTCCAGGGTGGCATAACTTTTTGGGTACCTTTGTGGGCATCCCTGGTGGTCTGGCAGCATCCCTGGTGGTCTTGGGCGGGCATCCGCATGGGGGGCTGCAATGATAAACAATCAGCACAGACCCCCCCAGTCAGGAGAGCAGCCGATCGGCTCTCCTCTACTCGCGTCTGTCAGGCGCGAGTGAGGAAAAGCCGATCAATGGCTCTTCCTGTTTACATCGTGATCAGCCGTGATTGGACATGGCTGATCACATGGTAGAGAAAATCCGTCAGAAGCTCTTTACAGAGATCGGTGTAGCGATTAGTCAGACTGAAGCGCCGCAACAACGATCGCCGCGATGCATTAAGATGAAAAACCTTGAGACTTTACAACTTCTTTAAGCTGCATGGGGGGGTTTCACTGTCAGGGCATTAAGGATGTGTAACTCCCTTCCACAATTGGTGGTAACAAATGGAGGATCTTGATGACAATACTAGCTGCACAAAATTATACATCTTTTGACAAGTAAAGCATTTCTCATACAAATAGCTCAACTGCGTATTTAGCTGCTTTCCTGGAATGCAGTCCTAAAATAGGCCGCATGTAAGTAGAACCTAAGTACAGTAATTACTGTAAGAAATGGCCAACCATTTACATGCACCCTGTCCCCGTCTCCGTTAAGCAGACTTGTTTTTTAAATTGGCTGCAATATTTCCTTAAGAGCCGCGGCAGGAAATCAATTTTTACTCCGCAGGAGAGGAAAGGCGTGTGTAACATATTGCCACAGCTTGGTGTAATGAGAGGGAATTGACCGGCAGCAAAATTAAATTCATTTTCAATTCTTTTTTTACCCTAGACAAAGAAGATTTGTTAACAGGCTGAGAAAATAAATTATCATCAGACATTACACCCAAGAGTTGTTGTTTTTTTTTTATTCTGTGCAAAACTTAATTGAAATCACAGGGACTACAGCATCTCATTTACAAATTCATGTAAGTTTTGAAGTTTCTCTATCTCACACTTGGCAGACTTGTTTTATGGGAGAAACCTTTTTAATGTGATCTCATACACAAAAGTACAGCAAAAATGCTTCAAATAAACCTGTACTCTCACCGGACATTATGCATTTGTTCTTGTCCCTGCAGCGTATGAAAAATGTCAATGTGACGGGTTATTTTTCCTTAAAGCCTATGTAATGAAAAGTCCTACAGCCGCCAGGGCTGTATATCAAATCTGCTGCTTCCATGGGCATAAGGAATCAAAGGCCGGTGACCGGTAAAAATTGTCGGCTGAGCAATTTTACCGTCCCGGACCACCCACCCGAATTCTTACAATATGGTCTGACAGACCTGTACACATGTCAGCAGCAATGCTTTGCTTCGTGGTTGCAGCAATTTAAACTCAAGCTACAGAGTTTGACAGATGGTACCACCTCTCAATCTCAGCAATTGAGATCAACGGTCAGTTGTGCCAATGTAATGTCCCACAATTGCCAGGAACAGGAATTAGGAGACAGTAGGAGCACCTCCTGAATGCCTGTCATTCTCTGCTATTACACCCTCTAAAAAACTATCCACCATAGATTACTTTTCAGGGGGCCAAGGCATCCTAAAAGCTTGCATCTTTAATAGCTTAAAGTGATTTTAAAGCCTTAATGCGCGTACACACGACCGGACTTTGCAGCTGAGGTCCGCCGGACTTTCAACCGAACGGGCTTGGCCACACACGATCACTCCAAAAGTCAGACGGATTCGAACATGATGACGTAGAATAAGGAAGTTCATAGCCAATAGCTGCCCTAGCGTTGGTTTTAGTCTGTCGGACTAGCACACAGACGAACTGATTTTTCGACCGGACTCGAGTCCCTCAGAAAGATTTGAAGCCAGTTTTATTTCTAGGTCCGCCTGACTTTTGGAAAAAAAAGTCAGCTAGAACCCACACACGATCAAATTGTTCTACGGACTCTGGTTCGCCGGACCAAGTCCACCGGAAAGTCCGATCGTGTGTACGCGGTATAAGGTACAAAAGCTTCTGTGTCACAGAATCCACCCCCCCCCCCCCCCATACTTACCTGATTCCATTCTTGATGCAGCTCTGTGCGTGAGAGCAGTGGCTCCCTTCACTCTCTACCTCCTCACAGGGCAGACTGATAGCAGGAGTGCTGTGACTCAAATTATGTGATGAGGGAGCAGGAGGCAGGGCCAAGCTGCACTGTATCAATAGAGCTCACATGAGTGCCCCCCATAGAAAGCAGCTTCCTAAGGGAGCACTTGCTGAAGAGGAGGAGGCAGGAGCACCAGTGGGGAACCCCAGAAGAGGAGGGTCAGGGCTGCTCTGTGCAAAAGCATTGCATATTTATAATATGTTTGTTATTTTATTTAAACATTTTTATTAAAATACTTTATATAATATATAATATTTTATTAAAGTACTATTTGTACTGATGTAAAACATAATTAGGACTATCGTATAGCATGATAGTGACATCACATATTCAGCCCTTTTAGGTGAGGAATAGGAAGAGATAGCCTGGCCACTGCGGGCAAAATATGTTGGAGTCGAGGTCTGGATTAATCGAGCTGAGGCTGCTTTTACCTGCTAACCACTTGGGTTGGGTGAGGAATGCCGCGGCCGGGCTATCTCTTCCTATTTCTGCAGCATGCTATGGGTCTATACGGACCTTTTCTCAGCCTGCACCCTCACTAGTCAGCGGCATCCAACTCATCTGACCTTGGCAGCCTTAGCGGCACCCTTAAACATTTATCATGGATCACCTTTAGGTCAGAATTTACAATCAGGAAACCCTTTTTCAAAGTGCATATAAACCCAAAAACAAGATTGTAAATCATTGCAGCTTACCAATCCTAATGCCGCGTACACACGATCGGAATTCTCAACGGAAAAAGCTCTGATGGTGTTCCCATCGCAATTCCGCTCAAGCTGTCTTGCCTACACACGGTCACACCAAATTCCGACCGCCAAGAACACGGTGACGTACAACACGTACGACGGGACTAGAAAAAGGAAATTCAATACCTAATAGCCAAAAGCTTCCATCTCGTAGATGAATCTGAGCATGCGTGATTTTTTTGTACGTCGGAATTGCATACACACGATCGGAATTTCTATCGGGAAAATTGAGAACATGCTATCAAATTTTTGCTGGCGGGAATTCGGCCAGCTAAATTCCGATGAAGCATACACACGGTCGCATTTTCCGAAGAAAAGCTCTCATCAGTCTTTTGCTGGCCGAAATTCCAATCGTGTGTACGTGGCATTAGAGGTGGCAGCTGCATCCGTTTTTTTGGGGCTTTTTTTTCTTTATTTTCACCTGGTGAACCAGCCAATAACACTCTAACAGTGCTGTCACTTTAGTAGTGTTGTCAATCAGGGGAAGACACTAGCAGATTTAAATGAACTTGGCTAACAAAGTAAAGTTCAACTCCAGCTTACACTTTTCAAACAGTTACAGCAACATTTGTGTTTCCTATTGGGATAAAGCTTTTACATAAATTTATGAAATCTGATCATTGTAAACACCCCTACCAGATGTTTATTCTTAACACTCAAAATGCCACTTTTGCAGGACAGCGTGGTCTGTAAAAGGAAGATGAAAAATAACAGACTTACTGGCAGGATCACCACGTGAAAATAAAGGGGAAAAAAAACTAAAACAAAGAAAACGAATGCAACCATCACATCTAAGATCGGTAAGCTGCAATATACCAACTGTTTGCTTTTGGGTTTAGATATACAAATTTGCCACAAAGATCCTTTTAAGTCACACATTCTCCATGTATTTATATACATATATATGCCATCAGGAGGCATCCATTCCATATAGTATTGTAAAGCTACAAGAGATAGTGAGTGATATGAGAGTGCCGAGTGTAACTGCTCTCCAGGGCAGGACAGGTTACTGGGGCTGCAGGTGAGTCAAGCAGGAAATAAAATATGATGGCTAATGCCGCGTACACACGGTCAGATTTTCTGATGGAAAATGTTATATGCTTTCGATACGTTCAAGCTTTTTGTTGGAAATTCCGACCATGTGTAGGGTCCAGCGGACATTTTCCATCGGAATTTCCGACACACAAAATTTGAGATCTGGATGTCAAATTTTTCCGACAACAAAATTCCGATTGTGTGTACACAATTCCGACGCACAAAGTTCTATGCATGTTCAGAATCAAGCAGAAGAGCCGTACTGGCTGTTGAGCTTCAATTTTCTCGGCTCGTCGTACGTCACCACTTTTTTGACGTTGGGAATTTCCGACTACATTGTGTGACCATGTGTATGCAAGACAAGTTTGAGCCAACATCCGGCGGAAAAAATCCCATGGATTTTGTTGTCAGAATGTCGGATTGTGTGTACGCAGAATTAGAGCTGTCTGTGAGCTGCTGTATGCTGGTAAACCAGCCTTGGGTCCCATTGTCATCATGAATGTGTCACAGGGCCAAGGGGTCGCAGTGAGTGTGAGTGTGGCCTCATTACACAGAGAAAGGCTCACACTGATCCTGGACAATGTTCTACTTTTTCACAATACCACAGATGGAGGAACTTTGAACATGAATGTTGCATACACAATATAACACAATTGATAGTAGGCCTATTTGTAAGTGCAAGAATGGAAACTCGTCCATGTTCAGTATCAATGACAGCCAGGGATATTTGCTGTTCCTGCCTAATTGCAATTATCATGAGCACGCCACCATGTGCTGCTTTTATACCGATTGTCCATAAATTCACAGATGGTTGGCAACCATGCTGTATGGCCGTTATAGAATGAGTATTTCCATCTGACGGCTAATGTGTTGACAGACTTCTGTGTACCGTCTAGTCTTTAGTGCAACTACAGAAGCCAACTGTCCCTTAGAAACAGACATTTCTTATTTTCAGGAAAATCCTGCTTCCCATTCCCCATTCTGCGTTACCTAGAAACCATAATTTAAAAAAGATCCATAATTTAAAAGAACAAAAAACAAATGTGGCATTATTTCCTTTTTTTTTTTTTTTTCTTTTTTTTTATATGCTTTTTTTTTCTTTTTAAGCTTTTCTTTGAAAGCTTTTTTTTTCTTTTATTATTACTATTTTTCCAGGAATTCAGCTCCTTTGTAAAAAGTAAGGGCTCACAATGAGTTAAATCCAACAAAGTGCATGGCATTTCCTGAACCTATCTCTATTATTTACATCCCTGCTGCCGCCTCTCTATCCATGCGCCCAGCACCACAGTGGCAGCATTTGATGGCACAATGGCAGCGTTTGGGCACAGTGGCAGCGTTTCAGGGCACAGTGGCAGCGTTTGATGGGCACAGTGGCTGCAATTGATAGCACAGTGGTAGCATTTGAGGGCACAGTGGCTGCGTTTGATGGGCACAGTGGCAACATTTGATGGCACAGTGGCAGTGTTTGAGGGCACAGTGGCTGCAATTGATGATTTTTTTTTTGCGCCCCCCCCCCCCCCCCAAAAAAAAATTTTTGAGCACCAGCCATCACTGCCAGGAGGTGTCATGTACCTCATTCGACTTAACTCATAATGTGCCTTCACTTTTTACAAATAAGCAGTGTAGGGAGGTGTAAAAATGGCAATCAATTCTTTTATCCTGATTGTCCATAAATTCACAGATGGTTGGCAACCATGCTGTATGGTCGGTATAGAACAAGTATTTCCATCTGGCGGCTAATGCGTTGACAGACTTCTGTGTATTGTCTAGTCTTTAGTGCAACTACAGAAGCCAAATGTCCCTTAGAAACAGCAACATTTCTTATTTTCAGGAAAATCCTGCTTCCCATTCCTCATTTTGTGTTACATGGAATCCATAATTTAAAAAACATATGTGTCGTTAATCATTTCTTGATCTCTTTTTCTTTAATATGTTTTTTTTTCTTTGTAACCTTTTCTTTGTAAGCTTATTTTTTTTCTTTTAAAGCCCAGGTCTCTGCCTGGGATATCACATCTTGGACAGTATACAATTTGACCAGCAGGAGGGGACATCAATTACAACACAGGAAAGGATTTTGTCAGGCAACAGAGGAGACAATATTTTTCGGACTGTATCTGGGGTTTTAAAAATTTGATCAAGTCATCTTTATGCCTCATTAGCCATGTGATAACCTGTTTTTGTAACACCTTTGGTACGAACATCAGTATACAATTAACGGTGAATGGATGCAGCTTGACATCTGTTCCACCAGTGACTACCATTGGCTGGGATTATAGAAGCTCCCTGCTCTGACGTGTTGATGGAGAGCATAATTTGGTAAAAACTTAACAATATATTTTTACCCCACTCCAGAAGAAGCATTAAGCAAAACACATTGAGTGTGACCATATCCATAACCAATGTACTGACACGTGACTACTGTATGCCTACATTGATCCTGGGTTGCTGGGATTGAGTGGCACCATTACGGCTGAATAGGTTGAACAGTAGTTGTGGATTGGCCACTAGCAGGTGGCGGTTGTACTACATAAAGATTTTAAAATCTATACGTTTTTATATCTGTGATTTTAAACGTTTTGGAGACATAAAATATATTTTTGCAGTGCTTTTTGTTAATAGTTTCTTGAAAGTCCCACGTTTTGCTTTTCTTTCTATATAGGAATTATTTATTAGGATGTGGTGCTGTTTAATCCATTAACATACTTAAATATTTCTACATCTTGGACAGTTGTCAGCAATGGGGTTCTGTATACTCTTTAATGCACATAGCCATATGGTTTTTGTGTGTATGATTTTTATACATTTTTAAATTAATAAATGGTTTTAAGGTGATGCTTGAGACTTTTGCACACTTGTTTGCCATTTTGTTGTTTAGAATCAAAGATTTCCCCAATCAAAAGATGGTTGCATGGCCTGAAGAAATTCCTGTAATTGAATTGAATTTTAAGGTGTTACTAAAACCACACCAGTAAAATCAGTCTGTATATGCAGTAAAGCATGCTTGTTATACTCACTCTGGAACTTAAAGTGGTTGTAAACCCTTACAAACCACTTTGACCTACAGGTAAGCCTAGATTAAGGCTTACCTGTAGGTCCAAGAAATATCTCCTAAACCTATACGGTTTAGGAGATATTTGCCCGAAGACAGGCACCGCTGTCTACGACGCATGCGCCATAGACAGTGGCGCGCAGGCGCACTGAGCGCAGCATTTCCAACAACGGAGCTGCCACGCGTGTCGGCTCCCATGCGCATGCGCGGGAGTGACGTCATCGCGGCTCCGCCGAATGACAGCGGTGGAGCTGCGAGACCCCACCGAAAAGATGGATGCGCCGGACTACAGGGGACAGCGGTGACATCGCTGGCTCCTGTGTCAGGTAAGCGATACATAATGGGCTACTATGCGATGCATAGTAGTCCATTATGCTTTGCCTTTGCAGGGAATGAAAGAGGAAGTAAACCCATCAGGGTTTACTTCCTCTTTAAAGTAGACTTTCAGTATTTTTTTCGACTTTCCATCTATTAAATCTGCTGCCCTTGTAGTTTTAAGTTTGGATAGTAAACATTTTTTGGGGAGGGTGCATGTGTTTAGCACAAGGCCAATTAGCACTATCCAGAGGGTCAGGCGTCATGCACCCTCGTAGGAGAGTCAGAGGAGAATGAGAACTCCTCCTACAAGCTTTAACCAGACACTGATAGAAGTCACAAGACTGCTGATGAGAAAAGGTATTTAGCAGTTTATATTTACTAAAATAATTGCATTTCCATGTTCTGTGTACTGTGGGAGACCAGATATAGTAAATGCAGGGTCCTGGGTTTAGTAACACTTTAAGATTTCTCGGTTCTTCATCCCAAGACGGGCAGCTTTCTTCATAGCATTCTAGTGCTAATGTGTGCTTTCTTATATATTAGCATGAATAAAGCCAATGAGTATTTAAAGAAAATGGTAGCAGTTCCTTCTAGAACCATATGATTTTGTTTTTTTATAAACCAAGTCAACTGTGTATCAGGTCATTTGGCCCACAGATATTACTGTTTCCAAATAATGTGCGTGATTCTGTTTTCTAAGCATATTTATTCCCATGCTAAATCATACTAGAAAAATCATCTATAACAATGGTCTTCAAACTACAGCCTGCAGGCCAGATGTAGTCCTTTGCTTGCCTTTATGTAGTCCTTGGAGCACTGACACCAACAATGGGGCACTATTCCTTCCACTGACACCAATGTTGGGGCACTATAACTCCCACTGACACCAACGATAGGGCAATATTATTCCCACTGATGCCAATGATGGGGCCCTAATTCCTTCCACTGACACCAATGATGGGGAAATATTTTCCCCACTGAAGCCAACAATGGAACACTATTCCTCACACTAACACCAAAGATGTGGCACTATTCCCCCACCTTCTGACCACAGGTTATATGTCATTTTTTTTACTCGCACTGATAATGAGCATTTTCCAACATCTACAGTTTGGCCCCCAAAAAAACTGAAGGACAGTAAACTGGTCCTTTGTTTAGAAAGTTTGGAAACCCCTAACACAAGGACTTGATAATATGTGTTAAGCAACATTCCATCTTGTTCCACATAGCCGCTTCCCTGATGATGGAGATCTGATACTTGGTGAGATAACAATAACAGAAGCAACAGGAGTGGGAACAGATCCAAAAAATGAATGCAGCAGAAGCAGGCAGATCCTTGCATTGCAGATCTCCAGCAACGGCTTTCTCTCCAGCTAGGAGAAGAATTTATTCTTCTCCTCAGTCTTCACAAGGGAATTGGGAGGCTTCAGTAAGCGAAACTGCAGTGTTTATTCTCATGACACATCACAGGAAGCAACTCCATGGTTAACAGAGGACAGAATTAAAATTAAACTTGGGAAACTTAGCATTAATAAATCACCGGAACCAGATGGCTTGCGCCCAAGGGTACTTAGGGAACTCAGTCAAGTAATTGCCAGACCATTGTTCCTAATTTTTAGTGACAGTCTACTGACTGGAATGCTACCAGCTGATTGGAGAAAAGCTAATGTAGCACCACTATTTAAAAAGGGCCCAAAATACATCCCTGGGAATTACAAACCAGATAGCCTAATGCCGCGTACACACGGTCGAACTGTTTGACGTACTTAGTCCGTTGAAACACATTTCAGCGGACAATCCGCTCGTGTGTGGGCTTCAGCTGACTTTTTCAGCGTGCAGTCCGGAGTACTAAGAATTTTGGATTTTCCAAAAATCTGTCCGTCGTACTTTGGTTTCAGCGGACAATACGGTCGTCAGTATGCTAGTTCGACGGACTAAGAATGGCGCATGCCCAGAAAGGATTTACACGGCGGAAGGGTGCTTTGCTGTGTCTTGGACTTCCTATTTCTAGTCCCATCGTACGTGCTGTACACGTCATCGCGCAAGCTTTCGACGGACTGTTTGTGTATCCGTGTGTGGTCAAGTCCGTTCAGTGGAAACTACGACGGATTGTCCGTCGGATTGTATGACGGACTAAGTACGCCATACAATCCGCTCGTGTGTACGCGGCATAACATCAATAGTATACAAGCTCTTGGAGGGGGTCATAAGGGACTATATACAAGATTTTAGTAATGAAAACTGTATCATTAGCAGTAATCAGCATGAATTTGTGAAGAATCGTTCTTGCCAAACCAATCTATTAACCTTCTATGAGGAGGTGAGTTGCCATCTATAAAAAGGAAGGCCCGTACACGTGGTGTATTTGGATTTTGTAAAAGCATTTGACACAGTTCTCCATAAACGCTTACTGTACAAAATAAGGTCTGTTGGCATGGACCATAGGGTGCATACATTGATTGAAAACTGACTACAAGGGCGAGTTCAGAGGGTGGTGATAAATGGGGAATACTCGTAATGGTCTGGGGTGGGTAGTGGGGCCCCCCAGGGTTCTGTGCTGGGACCAATCCTATTTAATTTGTTCATAAATGACCTGGAGGATGGGGTAAACAGTTCAATCTCTGTATTTGCAGATGATACTAAGCTAAGCAGGGCAATAACTTCTCCGCAGGATGTGGAAACCTTACAAAAATATCCGAACAAATTAATGGGGTGGGCAACTACATGGCAAATGAGGTTTAATGTAGAGAAATGTAAAATAATGTATTTAGGTGGCATAAAATATGAATGCAATCTATACACTAGGGGGAGAACCTCTGGGAGAATCTAGGATGGAAAAGGACCTGGGGGTCCTAGTAGATGATAGGCTCAGCAATGGCATGCAATGCCAAGCTGCTGCAAACAAAGCAAACAGAATATTGGCATGCATTAAAAAGGGGAACAACTCCAGAGATAAAACGATAATTCTTCTGCTCTACAAGACTCTGGTCCGGGCACACCTAGAGTATGCTGTCCAGTTCTGGGCACCAGTCCTCAGGTAGGATCTGACAACTAATGGGGCCCCCGGGCAATAGAAGCTCATGGGGCCCCCTTGGGCGCCGCACCTTGCCAGGGAGACAAGGGGGGGAGCACACAGGGGGAAACTGGAGGGAGAACGCACACGCACACACACTCACACAAACACAGGGAGACACACACACACAGGTGGACACTCACACACCACACACAGGGGGACACACTCTCACACAGGGAGACACACACACGGGGACACTCACACACACACACCACACACGGGGGGGGACACACACAGGGGGATACACTCACGAACACACACACAGGGGGACACGCACACTCACACAGGGGGGAGGACACACTCTCACACACACAGGGGGACACACTCTCACACACACACAAAGGGGGACACACTCACACACAGGGGGACACACTCACACACACACAGGGGGACACACTCACACACACACAGGGACACACACACACACACACACAGGGGGACACACTCACACACAGACACAGGGGGATACACTCACACACAGACACAGGGGGATACACTCACACACAG
This sequence comes from Lithobates pipiens, assembly GCF_037356315.1. Lineage (NCBI taxonomy): Eukaryota > Metazoa > Chordata > Amphibia > Anura > Ranidae > Lithobates > Lithobates pipiens. Next base: position 106,355,709 of record NW_027507764.1, on the reverse strand, counting down.
ACACAGGGGGATACACTCACACACACACACAGGGGGGGGGGGACACTCACACAGGGGGGGGGGACACACTCACACACCACACACAGGAGGACACACTCTCTCAACACACACACAGGGACACCCACACACACTCACACACACACAGGGGGATACACTCTCTCACACACACACACACAGGGGGATACACACACACACACACACACACAGGGGGATACACACACACACACACACACACACACTCACACACACACACACAGGGGGATACACACACAGGGGGATACACTCACACACACACACACACACACACACACACACACAGGGGGATACACTCTCACACACACACACACACAAAAACACACAGGGGGATACACTCTCACACACACACCACACAGGGACACACACACACACTTACACACATACGGGGACACTCACACACATACGGGAATACTCACACACATACGGGAATACTCACACACACACGGGAACACTCACACACACACACACACACACACACATACGGGGACACTCACACACACACACATACGGGAACACTCACACACACACACACACACATACGGGAACACTCACACACATACGGGGACACTCACACACACACACACATACGGGGACACTCACACACACACACATACGGGGACACTCGCACACATACGGGGACACTCGCACACATACGGGGACACTCACACACATACGGGGACACTCACACACATACGGGGACACTCACACACATACGGGGACACTCACACACACACACACACACATACGGGGACACTCACACACATACGGGGACACTCACACACATATGGGGACACTCACACACACATACGGGGACACTCACACACACACACATACGGGGACACACACACACACACACACATACGGGGACACTCACACACACACACATACGGGGACACACACACACACACATACGGGGACACACACACATACGGGGACACACACACACGGGAGGGCACAGGGGGACACACACAGGGGAGGACACACACACACACACACAGGGGAGGACACACACACACACACACACACAGGGGAGGACACACACACACAGGGGAGGACACACACAGGGGAGGACACACACAGGGGAGGACACACACACAGGGGAGGACACACACACGGGGAGGACACACACACGGGGAGGACACACACACGGGGAGGACACACACACGGGGGGGACACACACGGGGGGGAACACTGGGTTGAGGGGATCCGGGGCCCCATGCATCTGGACCGCCACCCCCCCATCACTTGTGGCAGGCCCAGGCTTCACTTACCGGCGGATGCCGATAATACTTTTAACGGCGCCGGCCCCTGCACTCTTCTGCTGTGCCCGTATCTCATGCCGATTACAATGCGGCTAACTCCGCGCTGCTCCCCGCCGGCCCCTCCTTCCCTCCCGTCCGTCCCAGGTGCTTGTACTGTATGCGCTGTGACATCACCTGGGATGGACGGGAGGGAAGGAGGGGCCGGCGGGGAGCAGCGCGCCGTATTGTAATCGGGCATGATCGCGGCATGTGATACGGGCACAGCCGCTTCAAGTGGCCTCTCATGTGGCCGAGACCGGGCCCCTAATGACCTCGGGCAGCGCCCGAGTGACCGACTGGTCAGTCCGCCCCTGGGTAGGATGTACTGGAAATTAAGTGAGTACAAAGAAGGGCAACAAAGCTAATAAAGGGTCTGGAGGATATTAGTTATAAGGAAAGGTTGTGAGCACTGAACTTATTCTCTCTGGAGAAGAGACGCTTGAGATGGGATATGATTTCAATTTACAAATACCATACTGGTGACCCCACAATAGGGATAACTTTTTTGCAGCAGGGAGTTTAACAAGACATGTGGCCGCTCATTAATATTAGAAGAAAAGAGATTTAACCTTAAACTACGTAGAGGGTTCTTTACTGTAAGAGCGGCAAGGATGTGGAATTCCCTTCCATAGGCGGTGGTATCAGCGGGGGGCATCGATTGTTTCAGAAAACTATCGGATAAGCACCTGAACGACCGCAACAAACAGGGATATATATCTTTGTGCACCATTGAACTTGACCAGGAGCTGAAATAGGGCTGGAGAGGTAGGAACGTACTCTCATGACTAAATGCTCTAATTATGCCTCTATACTAAAATGATCATATTTTTACATTGTGATTATTAATGTTGAATGACTTGTTATACTAAATTTATATATCTCCAGACTTAGGTAATGTCCTGATGAAGCTGTGAAGCGAAACTAGTTGAGCAATTACCTTACACGTCTCTACCAACTGTATTTTGAGATATTTTATTTGTATATTTCTGTATATTCTTCTTTTTTTGAATAAATTGTTTTTAATATGATTTAGTGTCTTGACACCAATCTATTGTGAAAAAATCTACATGTACCCCGTAATAGTCCCTATGCTCACTTTCTCCTGTTGATGTCTCTGATAGGAGACCAGAGATGTTAACACCTTCTTTTAACCTATACAGGGATATACAATGTAATACTGACATATAATCACACACATAGGTGGGACTTGATGGACTTGTGTGTCAACCTCACCTACTAAGTAACTATGTAAGCCTTTAGAACAGGGGTCTCAAAACCTTTAAACAAAGGGCCAGTTTACTGTCCTTCAGACTTTAGGGGGGCCGGATTCTGGCCAGTGGGGGGAGAAAATGCCCTGGGCTGAGCATCAGTGAGAATAAACATGGCCTCAGTGTTGGTGGCCAGTAAGAGAGGGAGTAGTGCCCCATCATTGGTATTAGTGGAAGAAATAGTGCCCCATTGTTGGTGTCAGTGGGAGGAATAGTGTCTCATGTCATTGGGAGCAATAGTGCCCCAAGGGCCGGATGAAGGCTAGCAAAGGGCTGCATCCGGCCCCCGGGCCACAGTTTGGAGACCCCTGCTTTAGAAGACCAGAACACAGTGACATCACCAAAAATGATTACAAGTCTGGCAATCAAATGCAGCACTGTCTTAGATAATCTCAAACTGCAGATATAAAGCTATGAGGCTACAGGACACAAAATGCCTTGGCATAATTACATACCAGAAAGTGCACTGCTAATTTTAAAGCCAAAGGTACATATTTAGGACTCCGTTTACATTTCTAGATGTTCCCTATAAGAAAGCAAATGCTCACTTTTTGAGTTCAGGTCCATTTTAAACAATATTCTATTAAATTGAATTGCATGAACTACACAATAACTTTTCAGTGGGCTGGACAAAGCCAATAGGCATTCATAGTGTCATAAAATTTGTCAGGTAGAATTAAATGTCTCTGGGCCTATTACATTATTTCCAAACATGCGTCATAAATGTAAAATTCATTTCTTACAACATTGATTGCGCTGCTTTGTGCCTGCATCACAGGAGTGGGTTTTTCCTGTGCTAAATCCATTTTCTAAAGATTAAAGATAGGGCTCACACAGTGAGGGAACTAAATTCAATAAGCAATAAACAGTAAACATATAAACAAGGGTTTGGAGTGCTGAGTATTTATAGGGTACTATAAAACTAAACTAAACAATATAAACAGCTACAATTTCACAGCTTATAAAAAATATATAAAATCATAAAAAAACAAATTAAATCATCACTAGATTTTACTGTTTTACTGAATAACCACAGTTTTGACAGTTCTCAAGTTGTATGTTGTACTGGTAACATTAGTATAAATTTTTACCTATAGGTAAGCCATAATAAGGCTTACCTATAGGCTGTGGCGGCCACTCATACCGGGTGCAGGGGCGCCACCTTTCTAATCCATGTGCCCGGCCCCTAAGCTACAGGGCACCGGACACATTGGATCTCAATGTTTTTGTTTTTTTTAAGCACACAAATAGAGCCTAAGGCTCTAATTGGCTTAAAAAAGGGTGGGCTTGGGGGGCAGAGCACTGCCCCCCAAGCCCCCCCAGTTGTGTGACATTAGTGAATTAATATTCGCTAATGTCTTCCTGTTTCTCCCCTCAGCCAATCAGGAAGCATGTCCTGAGACCCGATTGGCTACGAGTCCTAAGTCCTGATTGGCTGGGATGAGAAGCGACCTCCGAGACTCGGAAGGAGGCGCAGAGAGGGAAGCCGCCAAAGCCATGACCTGGATGGGGTAATTGCGGGGTGACAGGGGGAAGCAGCGATTGATTGATTGAGCGACCGCCGGAGGTGGGGGGTGGCTGGTTGGGTGGGGACCGCAGGCTGACCCCCCAAGAAAATTGAACACCAGCAGCCACTGCCTATAGGAAGTGTAAATATCTTGTAAACATGCACCATTTAGGAGATATTTACTGTACATGCAGCCAGTAATGTCACCAGCGCGTGCGCTCTGAAGGAATGGTCTTAAACAGCTGATCTGCATGCGCAGAAGTGATGTCATCGTGGCACCGGCCACTCACACGGCCGGAGTCTGCGAACCCAGAAGGAAGACCAGGTGCAGATTGACAGTGTTGACAGCGCAGCACTGAAAGGCTTTGTTCTAAGGTAAGATTCATATAATGTGCTAGTACATAGCACATTATGCCATTGCCTTGCAGGTTGCAAAACAAAAAACACAGTGGTTTACTATCCACTTTAAAGCCTGTCTTTAGCCCAGTCTTTTTATTTTTAGTTTTGAAAGCTTTTCTTTCTGTCTCTGACTCAAGTGAGACCTTGTTTAATCTTCAACTGCCATGGTGCTGCACATGTGATCAGTTATGACACCAGCCATTGGATGGTTTGATAGTTTGACTGAGAGCACAGCCAATCTGCAGTTAGCACTCCCGGCATGCCGGGAATGTAACTGTTTTTTGAAACCGTTAAATTGATGGGTTTACTTCCACTTTAACTCATAATGTGCCTTCACTTTAAGTAGCAGCGTAGGAAGGTATAAAAATTGCAGTCAATTCTTTTATTGGTGTCTGCTCCTCCATTAGGGACATTCACACCACAATTTCTGGGTTCCGGATGATGTGTTCTGACGTGTCTTTGATGTGTTTTTGGTGCATTCCGGTAAGTTTTTTCCCTTTTTCTTCTTTTGCTCTATTGGGGATGTGTGCGTCTATACAGATACATTACATACATGTAATGTAACGTGTTCTACTTTTGTTGACTAAATTGAAACACACTGCACTGGTGTAAACTAGGGACATTGGAAAACATGTTAAACATTGTCCATACAGTTTTGATGCACTGGACTGCATCTAGTGTGAGCCAGCCCTTAAAGCAAAACTAAAGGAACACGTACTTATTTTAGTTCCAAAGGTCCGATGCCTGCAAGGTACCCTGCCAGTGCTGGCATATTCTCCCCGATCCGGGTGTCGGTCTTCAACTGCCTGGATTGGTTGGTGTGGGGTGACATCACTCCGATGCATGTGCAGAAGTGCAGTCACCCCAGTAAATGTACTGGGGTATAATAGACCCTATGTAAAAATGTAATGTCAGCCTTCCAGAGATCCCACAGAAGAGCAACCTTCGGGGAGTCAATGAGGAGAGCAGCATATCAAGCAGATAGAGGCTTCCTGAGCCAATATGTCCTTGATAGGGTCAGCCTGGAGGACAGCTGAACATGGGAACTGGGACCTAGCAGCATGTTGCAGCTGATAACACTGAAATAACAACATTCCTAAACTTTAACAGAAAAAAATGTCACTCTCATGGCTAGTCTAGTATGGACTGAAAAGTGGATGGATGGAATTATGAATATTTGGCAGGTAGGATAGAAAACATATGTGTATGTCAATGGTGTACTTGATGTTTACACCAAAGTTCAGCTTTTTTAACATGTAAGTGTGCTACAAGTATTTTTAACTCAAGGTCTTGAGCCATGCCCTCATGGTGATTAGCTGGGTGGCCATTACACTATCTACTATCTCCTCACTTGTGATACCACTGAAGAACTCACGATATATACACTCAGACGGTATGGAATTAGAGAACACACACTATATCAAAGAATCTTCACTTTGCAAAAGCATTTTCTTTTCCCATATCGCCCTATCTAATTTATATTGTCTGTCCCATCCTATCAGCAGTTTTAATTCTGTTTTCTGTGCTGTTACTTGGCAACCAACAGGAAAACTACATAATGCTTTTATTAAGAAACAAATCCTCACAAACTGTGCTTGCTCCCCAGCGTCATGTACTAACATGCCTGTGGCTTTTTCATATAATTCAGCAGCAGGTAGGGGATGCATCTGATAAAAAATTACAGCTGTAGAGCAAACAGAACACAACAGCATGGAGCTATGTGGTCCTGGAACATGGCATTGAAAATAACCAAGATTAGACTGTAATTGGGCTTGTAGCCATGACACTTTGGACAAAGTGTTCATCATGTACAAATTTAGTTTTTGCCTCAGAGCAGTAATGGAGTTCTGAGGGTTAATTGTGTAGGTTGACTTTGGCATTAGTTTGGCCGGGCTGTGTTAAAGTTCTGCCTGGCCATGTGTACAGTTAGGTGCACATGACAGGCTTAGAACCAGGCCTGGTTGGACGCTTTGGGTATCAGCATTCCTCTGAACCAGTGGGTGTGCCGCGCCCCGCTGAGGAGTCTGGGGAAGGGTACTTAAGATGTTGAAGTCACGTGTTCTGGGTTTGTTCGTGAGGCCATATTGGCCTGTTTCTGGTTCTGGACCGGGGTAGCCCCGCGAGGGGTCCCGGTCACGGGAGCGTGCGTCGGTCCGCAACATGCTTTGGTTGGTCGACCCCGACAGACCTGCCTGGTCTGGGGTGAGGATCCGTCTGTTCCCGAGTCACGGAACCCGGCTGGTCCGAGGCGCAGTAACTGAGGGAGGATTCAAGGCGCCCGGGTGTGCTCTCGGCTTGGAGGGGCACCGCAGCTCGTGTAGGCGACCGGGGAGGACCGAAAAGCTGGCATCCTAAGAAGTGCCACGCTTTTTCCAGTACTGCCAAGGAGACAGAGAACGTTCCAGGTACTGAGGAAAAAGGTTCCTGTTCACTTTCAGTTACAACTTGTTCAAGGTCAGACTTCACAAGTTCTGAATCAAAGTGCTGACTGCCATAATCTCTGGCTAGAGATTTGTTCAGCTTTGAAGCACCCAGCTGCGAGTGGCTACTCTCTGGGACTTTCTGATATTAACAGTTCAAGGTGCCTGAGTTCCTTCACCCTTGCCCTCTGTTCCCGTAAGAGACTGTGTTTATTGGATGTTACCCCTGCAAATAAAAACCTTTCTAAAGGACTTTTTGGTGTCAGCGTCCAAAATTGTTGGGTACTAACTCTGGGAACCCCTAGACGTGGAAGAACAAGCCGAGCGGAGGTAAGCCCAAAAGTTAAGGCCACCCTGCCAAGGATTATGGTCGCTACAGGCTGTTGCTGAAGAAAAGCAATTAAATGGCATACATTTCCAGAAAATGACAAAACATTTATGTTCTTTTGATCCATCAGAGAGAAGGACACCGTGTAAGCAGCTAGCCAAGTGCTTGCCTTATTCGTTGGGTTACTGGTCAGCCTGAGTTTGCCACCCTTGTTTGCTTATCAAAGTGGACTGTTCCCTTAAGGAGAACCAGGTGTAACTGGGCTTATATGGAATTCAGAATATTAAGGGTCCATTTAAATTCTTGGGATGTGTCAATGTGCTATATGTCACATATTAACATGCATTGTGTTAAGGCAGCCCCTTGAAATAAATGGGTTGCCAATGCACCCTACTGAGGTAAAAATGGGACGTGACCCTTTTTTTTTGTAATGCACCAAAACACACTACCAAAATGAATGGCACCGCAATTTATATTACGTGCATTGTCATCTATTGCCATGCAATTGTTTTAACAGGCCCATAAATTTATGTAAGTCAAAACTTTTTTTTGTAGTTTTAGAATGAGTGAGAAAGAGTTAAAAACACCTGTCAAGTTGTATTGCTGTGACCACACTCATTGGATCTCACCTTATCCAGCCATGTGTTCGAGCTCCGTGCTCCCTCCCACAGTCTGTGATCAGTGCTGCCATTGGAAGTCCCCTCCTTCTTCACCTCCTTCTCTCTGCACTACTCCCGATGCCTGCTTCCGAGTTACCAGAAGCCAGATGAGGCATCGGGTATCAATGCACATTAAGAACAACACTGAAACAACATTGGGCAGTATACATCCAGCATGATGTTGATTTTCAACAGAACCCTTGGGGAACACCAACATTTTCTTGTGGACCATCAGTGGTCCACGAACCACGGGTTGGGGACCGTTGGCATATTCTGTGGGAACAGAATCGTGCTAGAATCACACCAAAGTACCAGTAGGCCCTTTTCCAAAATCCCAAAATTGAAACAATGCGATTTCCATTGTCATGCACTTCTGTGTGACTCAAGTCACATTTAAAATCATACTAGTGTGAACCAGGCCTTACAGAAATACCATCCACATCTGTATGAAAAAAGGGCTTATTTAGCCCATTTATGGTTAAAAGCACAGTGTATTACTTGCTTATATACTCAGTGTGCTCTGTACTATCAATAGTGGGGTTCAATTCGCAAAAGGTTAATTGTAATGGGGTTTTTTCACTGTTTTTATATACAGGAAAGGAAACTGAATCATTTCAGGATTCTCTTGCAGGTAATTGCATTTTAATTAAATTGTAAGAAAACGTTAGGAAATAATCAGCAACTCTCAGGAAACAGGAAAGTCTGTGAATGTACTTGCTGGCTTTCTATGCCATATAAAACAGTCTACTGCAGGCTTTCTCACCCCTGCAATAATTTTTTTCAGGTCTCAGGGAACCTCTCCAAAAAAATCAACTCATCGGTGGTCAGTGAGAACAATTCACCTTACACTAGTGGCTAATGGGAAGAATGCCCCCTTCACAGACAGCAACAAAGATCATTGGTGTCCTACTGCTGGCTCAGCCAAACAACGTTGGACCAGAAACTATGGAAGCATCATGAAATGGGAGGCCAATAAGCCACTCTTCAAGGAACCCATAGCAGCCTCTGGAGGAACCCTGGTGGAGAATGTTTGACTTACGTTATATATGTATTAGGCCAAAGTCAGCAACTTTAGACTAGCTCTTCTTAGCTTTTTTGTTTCCAGAAAAAAAATTAAATTGCAGTCACTGCAAGATCTGTGTTAAAATTCTAACCAATTTGTACCTTAGTTGATGAGTTCTTGCCTTTTTTCAACAGTTGAAGTGAGCTACAGAATGGCCAGCTTCAGAATATTCTCCTGTTGTCCAATGAAACTGTTAATGGTTGTGGTACATCTGGGATGAGTAGATACACAGATAAGAAGAAGAAAAGCGGTTTAACCTTAAACCACGTAGGGGGTTCTTTACAGTAAGAGCGGCAAGGATGTGGAATTCCCTTCCACAGGCGGTGGTCTCAGCGGGGGACATTGATAGTTTCAAGAAACTTTTAGATAAGCACCTGAACGACCGCAACATACAGGGATATACAATGTAATGCTGACATATAATCACACACATGGGTTGGACTTAATGGACTTGTGTCAACCTCACCTACTATGTAACTATGTAAGAACAAATCTTACACTACAAATCTTCACTACAAAGGTACATTACAATTGTGCAGTACATGTGGTTGTGGCGTGGTACCATTCATTTAACTGGGTTATGACTGGCAGTAGCTCCACCCCTACCAAACATGACATGTTGTCTAAATGCCACCGGGGGGGGGGGGGGGGGCGGGGTGTTGGTTTGGATTGACGAAGATGAAAAACTGTTTGTTACTTGGCCTTGGCTACATGTGTGAACTAGGCCAAAGAGAGGGGGGGGGCCCTGTTCACACTGGCATTGACGCTCCTCAAACTCTTATGCAATTGATAATATGGAAAGCACCTAGTGTGGTTCCTTTTATAAAAAATATGAAGCGATTTGCTTGAAGATTGAAACTTCATGTTGAGTTTGAAAGAGTTGAAGCATTTAAACTCCTTCCATTTAAATCTATGGTAACGAGCCGGCATGCGTTTGCATCATGGTTGTGGTGCAGCATGTTAATAACATTACAGCAATAATAGCCTTTTGTGGTGTGGTTTTAATGCATCTTTAAAGTGGAAGTAAAGACTTTATAATAAGGCTTACCTGTAGGTACTGTAAATATCTCGTAAACTTGCACCGTTTAGGAGACATGACCACTGAAGGAACGGCCTGCTCGTGCCGTTTCTTCAGGGCCCGTGCCATGACTGGCGGCACTTGCGCGCATGTGCAGGAGTGGCGTCATTGCAGCTTCAGCCAATCACAGCGCCACAAGTAACTCCAAGAAAGATGACGGCATTCTAGCTCATTATGCCTTTTTCTTGCAGGAGGTTTGGAGGTTTAGAACCTATTTAGCAAGCATAAAATGCACCAAAATGAGCATATGTTAGTTAAATGCACCTATTAACGTGCATTTGAGTCAAGTGTGAACAAGCCCTTGGAGAAACATGGAGTCTGCCTTTATTCAACACTTCATTTCAGAATCCCTCAGAAGATAATCAAGTTTTGGTTGACTTCAATACTTTAAGTCACTGATCTGTAACTGGCATGCAGATCGGAGAAGTCATAATCGCTCTGGGTCAATGTTTGAGAAAGCTTTGAAGCCATTCAATTGTCAAAGTTAGCCTCCATATTCTCTCACTACAGGATCACTTTAAGAAGGGTTCAGCCAAGATTTTTAGGTCTATGTACCCATTCTTCCCCATGGATGATGGGGGGAACCAGAGTGGGAGAAGGAAGTCTAAAGCTGGCTATACATGGGTATACATTCCTACTGAATCAGCCAAAACATGTTCTGTGTGTGGCCCTGCTGGCACCACCCAGCTTGACAAAAGTTGATTGAAAAAGGAGCCAAACCGAAAATTCTTGGACAAGCAGAGCCTGCATTCAATCAAATGAGGGTACTGTTTGGGTATTCTGACAGCCACGGGTGCTTGATAACAGGGTACAATAGCTGGCAGTGCAGATTTGGGAATCAAATGATTTCTCACATTCAGTCTGAAAACCTGAAAGAGAGAGAAATGAATGTGTATGACCAGCCTATATCAACAGCTATTCTTTAGTACAGTGTTTCTCAACTCCAGTCCTCAAGGCGCCCCAACAGGTCATGTTTTCAGGCTTCCCATTATTTTGCACAGGTGATTTGATCAGTTCCACTGCCTTAGTAATTACCATAGCTGTTTCATCTGAGGAAAATCCTGAAACCATGACCTGTTGGGGCACCTTGAGGACTGGAGTTGAGAAACACTGCTTTAGTATATGAAAAAGAAAGGTGGAGGCTCAGGTCAAACTACAGCCTGCCCAGATAACAAACCTATACTAAGCACAGCTCAGCTTTAGATGTATTTCCAGCTTGCAATACGTGACAGTCTAGTTCTGTCCTACATAGAGACCAGTTCTTTGAAAGCTGCCTGATGGATGGCAATCATTTGTCAACTGAGTGAAAGCTTTCTTCTCTAGTTCTTAGAAAAAGAAATGAATCATTCACTACCCTTTTCTTCTCCAACGATTACACCAAAATCACATGTTTTTAAGTGGAAACAGTCTGATACAATTCAAAAGAACAGCCTGTAATCACAAATAATTGTGTTTCTGTTCTAATCATACCTGCATTAAAGCAGTTGGAAAGTATATATTTTTTATAATAAAATATTAGACATGGTATGCTTACCTGTTCTGTGCAATTGGTATTGCACAGTGCAGCCGGGACCTTCTCTTCTCAGGTCCCCCATTGGCACTCTTGGCGTCTGCTCTGTGTGCCACCATAGGCAGCCGCGTTTATGGTGGCACCCCAGCGGTCCTGCTCCACGCACAGCGTGTCTTTGTCTCACCCCCCACTCTCTGCTCACAGGATTTGATTGAGGGAGGTGAGGGGGAATACAACTAATGGGATGTTTTTTTTACCTAAATGCAGAGAAAGTATTAAGGTAAAAATAATATCTAGCCATTAGAACCACTTTAAAGTGGTTGTAAAGGTTTGTTTTTTATTTTCTTAATAGGTTCCTTTAGCCACTTACAGACCGGACCATTTTGCTGGTCAAAGACCAGACCACTATTCGGCACTGCGTCGCTTAACTGACAATTGCACAGTCGTGCGACGTGGCTCCCAAACAAAATTGACGTCCTTTTTTTCCCACAAATAGAGCTTTCTTTTGGTGGTATTTGATCACCCCTGCGGTATTTATTTTTTGCGCTATAAACAAAAATAGAGCGACAATTTTGAAAAAAAAAACATTATTTTTTACTTTTTGTTATAATAATTATCCCCCAAAAATATATAAAAAAAAAATTTTTTCCCTCAGTTTAGGCCGATACGTATTCTTCTACATATTTTTGGTAAAAAATATTGCAATAAGCGATTATTGATTGGTTTGTGCAAAAGTTATAGCGTTTACAAAATAGGGATAGTTTTATGTCATTTTTATTAATAATTTTTTATTATTTTTTTTTTTACTAGTAATGGCAGCGATCAGCGATTTTTATTGTGACTGCGACATTATGGCGAACACATCGGACATTTTTGACACATTTTTGGGACCATTGTCATTTATACAGCAATCACTGCTATATAAATGCAGTGATTCCTGTGTAAATGACACTGGCAGTGAAGGGGTTAACCAGTGGGTGGCAGTGTAGGGGTTAAGTGTTTCTAGGGGTGTGTTACTAACTGTGGGGGGGCTGGGCTTTCATTTTGTGAACACTGATATCTGCTCCAATCACATGGAGCAGAGATCAGCATCACTAGTTGCTAGGCAGAATGGGGAAATGCTGTTTACAACGGCATTTCTCAATTCAGCCGCCCCGTGAGACGATCGCGGGTATGCCCACGGCGATCGAGTCCACGGGACCCACGACTGGACTCACGGCAATGGCAGGGCGGCATTAAAGATTGGATGTACCTGTACACCAATATGCCTGCCCGTGCCATTCTACGACGTACATCGGCGTGTGCTGGTCGGAAACCGGTTAAGCTAGTGCATTGTCGGTTTTCCTTCGATTTCCCTTCTAAAATTTTTTTTTCTTTGTTTTCTTTGTCTGAATTTCACACTTTCTGTTCCTCCTCAGTAAGCTGTTCTGACTGACTAAACACCGCTGTGTGTGACATTTACTGAGGAGAAACAGGAAGTGAGAAATTCAGACAAAGAAAAAAAACATTTAGAAGGCAAATCGAAGGAAAAGGTAAGTGAACCAACAATGCACTAGCTTAAAGGAACCTATTTAGAAAATAAAAAACAAAGCTTTACAACCCCTTTAACCACCTCCCACCCGTGGCTGCAGTACAGACTCTGCTGGGAGGGAGTCTATGGATGTCCTCCCATGATCGCGCTTTCCGCGCACCCCTGTGGCACATATAGGCACAGATCTGTGATCGCTGTGTCCTCGGACACAGCTGATCATAGATCAGGGTAAAGAGCCAATCACAGCGGCTCTTTACCGTGTGACCAGCTGTGTACAATCACAGCTGATCACAGTGTAAACAGGAAATGCTGCTTATCGCCAATCCTCTCCTCATGCTGACAGTGCATGAGGAGAGGAGAGCTGATAACCGGCAAATCCACACAGGGGACATCTACATTGATAATCAAGGAACTGATCATCAGTGTCCTCATTATCAGTGCAGCCCCAACAGTGTCTACCAGTGCTGCCTATCAGTGCCCATCAGTGCTACCAATTAGTGCCCATCAGTGGTGCCTGTCAGTACCTATCAGTGCTACCCATCAGTGCGCCTATCAGTGCCCACCAGTGCCACCTATCAATGCCCATCAGTGTCGCCTATCAGTGTCCATCAGTGCTGCCTATCAGCAGCCTCATCAATGACACCTCACCAGTGCCCATCAGTGCCGCCCTATTAGTGCCCATTAGTGTAGCCTATCAGTTCAGCCTCATCAGTGCGACCACATCTGTGAAAGAGAAAAATGACTTATTTCGAAGATGTCATTTTTTTTTTTTTTTTTTTTTGTTTAGTAAACAATAAAACACACTTGTGATAAAATACCACCAAAAGAAAGCTCTATCTGTCTCTAAAAAATAAAAAAAAATTAAATTGGGTACAGTGTTGCATGACCACACAATTGTCATTCAAAATGTGACAGCGCTGAAAGCTGAAAATTGGCCTGGGCAGGAAGGGGTAAAGGTGCAAATGGTGCAAGTGGTTAATGTGAAATAAAAAAAAAATTGAAATATTAAGAAATGGGACAGTTTGCATGTGCATACTTCTATGCATAACTGCATTTACCTGCACTGTACATGGCAGTGGGTTGCAGACTGTTAGCACTGAATAAACCTTGTATTATGATCATAATAATAATTATCAATAATAATCAATTATGGTCATGTTATGTTTAGTTGGGGTATCTTCCTTCAAATGAACCCACATGGTACAGACAAGAGAAAATAAAAGTAGGTGTGGCGCTGTTCATTTAAATGAAACCTGATATGTTAAAAGTGATTCATGTGTTTAGTGCAATTAATACAAATATATCTTATGAAAATAGTGTAATAAAACTCATAAAATGTAAAAAATATATACAAAAAATATATATATAGAAAAATACGTGAAAATACACACAAATAATTCATAGAAAAATATTTCATAGAAAAAAGTACAAATGTGCAGAAATAATTATATAACCCCAATCTGAATAAACACGATTAAATCAAGATAAGAAATCCAATAATAAAGTTCATAGTCCCAATAATAAAAATAATAGGTGAAAGTGCTTTGTGCTAGTGAAGGAAAACCCCCACGCTGATCTATTTCCTCTTGAAAGGTGATCACAGCACGGCTTATCCGTGCTCCTATTGTGACTGCACTCACCAGAAATGACTCCCCCTCCAGGGGTATGAGACATTCACAGTTTTTGCCACTGTGTAGCACTCTGGAAGTTGCCCAATCCTAGGTATCCTGGCAATATTTCACTTGTATACCATACAAAAGAGAGAAGGATCCCAATAGTGTAATATTCTAAAATACCTTTTTTCTTTGTAAAAATGAAATGACCTTACTGAAAAAACACATAGTACGTCTAGTACGTCACTACATTCGTAATTGTTGGCCAACAATTGTGTGGCCGTGTGTATGCAAGACAAGTTTGGGCCTACGCCCTTCGGACAATATTCCACGGGTTTGTTGGCCAACAATCAGATCATGTGTACAAGGCTTTCGTTTCTGAGGTTTGGAAGGCTGAGAACATGAAAATATAGGTGCATTCATACAGGGGGTCAGCACACACTGCAAACTCCACTGGCAAGAACCTGCGGATAGAATGACAAGTGTGTGCAAAGAACTGCAGCAGCTCATCCCACACAGTGCAATGGTGGCTGCAGCTATCTGTGACCCTTCTCACTGCCAGCGACTACATGTGGCTGGGGACAGATGATTGTGGTTGGGCACAGTCTGTCTCTGTCCAACCAGGTCATTTTCGGTTGTCGGCGACAGTGTCAGCAGTATATGCCTTAATGTTTCATGGTAAATCTGAGTACATTCCCACACGTTTTTAAAATATATATTTTTTGTATATTTTTTACATTTTATGAGTTTTGTATGGTGTACAAGTGAAATATTGCCAGGATACCTAGGATACCTAATCACTTTTAACATATTTAATTTAAATGAACAGCGCCACACCTACTTTTATTTTCTCTTATCCACTTACCCCACTTAGATGGGAGTAACCAGTAGGGGCGGCAGTTCTTTTTGATCTTTATTTATTTTTTGCGCACATATTTTTTCCTGCTGGCACCTAAAATCTCCATCGTGCGGAATCAAACATCTTCTCCTCTTACATGGTACAGACAATACATAAACCCAAATACATTTAAAGAGTCTACCTAAACTAGCTCTGAGTTATGAACTATTAGCCCTTGTACACACGTTCGGACATTCCGACGGAAAATGTCCGATCAGACCGTGTTGTCTGAGATAATCTGACCGTGTGTGGGCTTCATCTGACTTTTTCTGTCGGAATGTCCGACCAACAAAGTTTGAGCGCTAGATATAAAAAAAATTCCGACAACATGATCCGATCGGACTTTGTCCGATCGTTTGTAGAGAATTCCAATCGAATAAAGTGCCACGCATGCTCAGATCAATTTCCTACATCAAAGCTATTGGCTACCAGCCTGAACGTAGTCCCGTCGTAACTAAATAACGTCATCACGTTGTAAACGATCAGATTTTCCGACAACTTTGTCCGACCGTGTGTATGCAACACCAGTTTCATACAAAATCCGTTGGAAAAAATCTGACGGATTTTGTTGTCGGAATGTCCGACCGTGTGTACAAGAGCTTAGGTGCATTTTTTTCCAATGTGTTTCACTATTGTACAGCAATACCAGCTAATCGGAAAAGGTTCAAATACATTGGAAACAAGTTCCCAAGTGGTGTGGAGACCATTTTTTTTACTTTGTGAGGGTTTACAAACTTTAGCCTGCTATACACAATATTTTTTTTTGCCTGCTAGTCTCCATATTACTAAAGTTATGAAAAAATTCTCGTACGACAGAAAAAAAATTCGGAACTGATGTAATGTGTTGTAGTTTATTTGTATTGTATTTTTGAATGACAACTGTACTGATTAAATGAAAATCATGCGATCTGGCATCATACGAGAAAAAATTTCATGCTTGGATAATATCGGATGAACTGTCAAGATCAGCTCTCGAAAGCTGTGTACTAACAATCAGATTATCGTGCGATCGTTTTTTTTTTTTTGTACGATTTTCCGATCGTGTGTATGGGCCATATTTCTTCTGCATTCTTCTGTGATGTAAACTCTGGGGGAGATTTACTAAAACTGATGCACATGGAATCTGCTGCAGCTGAGCATACTAACCAATCGACTTCCAGATTTTATTGTCAAAGCTTAATTGAACAAGTTGAAGATAGAAGCTGATTCGTTACTATGCACAGCTGCACCAGATTCTGTGTGCGCCAGTTTCACGAAATCCCCCCTCTGCAATTGTGTCACAAAGAGGTGCAAGGGGGATCATAAAACACTAGGGGGTTGATTTACTAAAGGCAACAAGACTATGCACTTTGCAAAGTGCAGTTGCTCCAGAGTTTAGTAAATGAGCAGAAGCTCTACTGACTTCCACCATTCAATCCTGTGCAAGCAAAAATGCATCTTTTTTTATTTTCCTTGCACGTGATTGGGTATTCTTTGCAAAGAGAATCTTTACCTCATTTACTAAGCTCTGGAGCAACTGCACTTGCAGAGTATAATTGCACTTTGCAAAGTGCACAGTCTATTTTAGTAAATCTATGTAGCATGAATGTCAGCTCACCTTATCCTTAATTTTGCAGGAAAAAAGCACATGAGATATTGATAAATGAACTATTAGTGCATGCACCAACCTCCTCCCCTCTAAATCAGTCTATTAGCAAGCGTGGAATTAAAACATACAAGGAAATTACAAATCCCTTTCAGTCTAGTGAACACTCCTCTCTAAGCAAAAAACGAATCTAGAGAGGTTTATATCTCTAAATATAACCTACTAACAAACTCCCCTTAAGCCACGTACACACCATCTGACTTTCGGATGGGAAATGTTCGATGACAGGCTGTTGGCGGTAAATCCAACCATGTGTATGCTCCATCAGACAATTGTCGGATTTTCCGTGGACAAATGTTGGCTAGCAGGTTATCAAATTTTCCGCGGACAAATGTCTGTTGTTGGATTTTCCGATCGTGTGTACACAAGTCCGTCAGACAAAAGCCCAAAGTACAAACATGCATGCTCAGAAGCAAGGATGAGCTAGAAGCGATCGTCTTGTAAACTAGTGTTCATAATGGAGAATTAACATTTGTGACGAGATTATGAAATCTCGAAATGCAGCGCACATTCTCTTCTTCTTTAATGGCATAATAATGAAGCTGCTTTGCTGGTGATACTGATGGAGTTATGGCAAACACATTTTCAAAGGCTTTTTTTTTTCTAGTGATATCAAGAAAAATATTATTATGCTTTTTTTTTTTTTTTATTTGGGCAAGTTACCACAACACCATTATCCCATAGTTTTTAAGATCAAAAAGATACAACTACCGTAAGTTGGTGTCCCTTGTCAATTTTACATTTTGCATTTTTTAAAATGTAACTGCCTACTCCCAACCTGTCATTTTAAGTAAAACACATATCCAAGTTTTATTCTACACAATTTTTTTATTATGCATTAAAAAAAGAAAACACATAAAATTAGACATGTTATCTGCCAATATAACTTAACCAAAATGTGCATTCTATGCATCCAAAAATATAGAAAATATACCAAATCAAATCATAAGACCCGTTTCACACTGCCGCGCCTATAGCGTCGGATTTTCAGCCCATTTCGGCCACTAGCGGGGTGCTTTTACCCCCGCTAGCAGCCGAGAAAGGGTTAAAACCGCCCGCAATAGTGTCGTTTTGCCGGCAGTAATGCAGCGCTGCCCCATTGATTTCAATGGGGAGCAGCAGTGGAGGAGTAGTAAACACACCGCTCCTTCATCGCTCCAAAGAAGCTGCTGGCAGGACTTTTCCTGACATCCTGCCAGCGCAACGCAGCAGTTTGAGGGCGGATTGCAGGCGCTATTTCTAACGCTATAGCGCCTGCAAAACGCCCTCGGCGTGAAAGGGGTGTTATTCAACCAAAAAATAATGTCAAAGCAACAACTTCAAGGCCGATAATAAATAACACGTTATCTCCTCCAATTCCGCAACATGGCTGGTTGACGAACGGCCGTTCAGAAACAAACTGAAAATAACTAAATGAAAAGCGCTAAGCGAAAAACGGCAAAAAAAAAGTGCAAATCAACACTCAAACTTCTACTAACACGAAATTAGCAGAAAGAACCCAAAGGGTAGCACTAAAGAGCTGAAAAAAACACGTAGTACGTCTAGTACGTCACTATCTTCGTAATTGTTGGCCAAAAATTGTGTGGCCGTGTGTATGCAAGACAAGTTTGGGCCAACGCCCTTCGGACAAAATTCCACAGTTCTGTTGGCCAACAATCCGATCGTGTGTACAAGGCTTTTGTTCCTGAGGTTTGGGAGGCTGAGAACATGAAAATTCAGGTGGATTCATACAGGGGGTCAGCACACACTGGGAAGTCCACCGGCAAGAACCTGTGGCTAGAATGACAAGTGTGTGCAAAGAACTGCAGCAGCTCATCCCACACAGTGCAATGGTGGCTGCAGCTATCTGTGACCCTTCTCAATGTCAGCGACTACATGTGGCTTGGGACAGATGTTTGTGGTTAGGCCCAGTCTGTCTTTGTCCAACCAGAATCATCTGTACCTAACTGCAGGTAATCACTGGCTGCATCAACAAAGACGAACGTTCATGGATAGCTGCAGCCGTCGTTATCCTGTCATTGCATTGTATGGGCTGAGTGGCCGTAGTTCTTCACTAGTCACAGAAATGCACAGATTCTTGCTGCTGATATTTGAAGTGCATGCTAATAATCTGTGTGAATGGTTCCTTCATTGATTTTCTAAACTAGGCATCCAAAATAACTTAGGACTAGTTTACACTTGCAGTTGGAGGCAGAAAAAGCAAATGGTTGAACTACTTTTTTATCCCCTCCTCAAGCTGTAAAGGCAGCCGTAGGGAAGTATCCACATGCTTTGGCCATGATGCTTTGCATCACAGAACGGCAAAAATGAGCCCGCCTATTTTATCCGAAAGGCAGTATCGGCCACTGAACATGACCCAATCAAGTGAATAGGGCTGCGCCATGACCACCCTTCAACTGTATGTATTGCACATGATTGTGGGGCAGGCTTTGAGGGTTTAATACAGGCAGTGACATGAGGCCTCCTCGCTGCCTGTCAAACACTTTCTGAAGGGTGAGCCGTAAGTATAAGAAAAATCTTATTGTTTGTGTCATCCTGCTTTAACATGACCCTATATGAAAAACTAGGCAACAAAATTACAGTCGCTGTCTGTTTTTTTTGTTAAACACAATACATTAAAGTGTGGAGCTGTCCCTTTAACCACCTCAATACAGGACACTTAAACCCCCTTCCTTCCCAGACCAATTTTCAGCTTTCAGTGCTCTCTCACTTTGAATGACAATTACTCAGTCATGCTACACTGTAACCAAATTAATTTTTTATCATTTTGTTCACACAAATAGAGCTTTCTTTTGGTGGTATTTATTCACCACTTCATTTATAATTTTTTGTAATATAAGCGAAAAAAGAGCGAATATTTTGAAAAAAAACAACATTTTCTACTTTCTCTTTTAAAAGAAACCAAAAAAATCTAATTTTGGCGAAAATTTAGGCCAAAATGTATTCTACTACATGTCTTTGGTAAAAAAAATCCTGATAAGTGTATGATCATTGGTTTGTGTGAAAGTTATATAGCCTACAAGCCATGCTATGCATTATTGAAAATGTATCAATCCTAATGCACTGATGGCCTATCTCAGTTCTTGAGGCCCTAAAATGTCAGGACAGTACAATAACCCCCCAAATGACCCCTTTTTGGAAAGAAGACAGTCTGCGGTAATTAGTAAGAGGCATAGTGAATTTTTTGAAGCTGCAATTTTTCCCCCACAATGCTTTGGAAAATTAAGAAATATATATATATTTTTTTTCTTCACTAGATTATCATATTTACAAGTTATTTCTCACATATGGTACAGGCATAATTGCAATTACACCCCAAAATACATTCTGCTATTCGTCCTGAGTATGGAGATACCCCATGTGTCAGACTTTTCCACAGCCTGGCCACATACAGAGGCCCAACATCCATGTAGCACCATCAGGCGTTCTAAAGGCATAAATTAACACATTTCAACACATGAAACACATTTTGAGTACCTATCACATTTTTGAAGGCCCTGGAGCACCAGGACAATGGAATTACCCACAAAGTGACCCCATTTTGGAAAGAAAACAACCTAATGTATATTCTATGAGGCATAATGAGTCTTTTGAACATGTAAGAAAATGAAAACCTATTTTTTTCTCACAAAGTTGTCAATTTAGAAGATCTTTCTAACACATAACATGTACATAGCCAAAATGACACCCCAAAATACATTCTGCTACTCGTCCTGAGTATGGCGATACCCCATGTGTCAGACTTTTCCACAGCCTAGCAACATACAGAGGCCCAACATCCATATAGCACCATCAGGCGTTCTAAAGGCATAAATTACACATTTCATTTCCTGAGTATTACATTTTTGAAGGCCCTGGAGCACCAGGACAATGGAATTACCCACAAAGTGACCCCATTTTGGAAAGAAAACAACCTAATGTATATTCTATGAGGCATAATGAGTCTTTTGAACATGTAATTTCTTTCCACAAGTTTTTGGAAAATGTGGAAAGAAAATAAAAACCAATTTTTTTTTCACAAAGTTGTCAATTTAGAAGATCTTTCTAACACATAACATGTACATAGCCAAAATGACACCCCAAAATACATTCTGCTACTCGTCCTGAGTAACTGGGATGATTTTGAGGGAGGCATTGGGCATTGTTATTGAAATGTAAAAATCTCATGATCATCTCATAACGGTTTCTGGGCATAATTGATGAATAGACCGGCATGTGGTGGATAGGTTGGGTAGACCAGTAGGAATGGACTTCATTTTTTTTTGTTAGCCCCATGTTGAGCGTTAGGCCAAGGAAAATTTTAAATTCTTCCACGGTGAGGGGTTTCCAAAAAAAGGAGGGGCATAGGAAGAACTTGGATTGTTGGCTATATGTTGGCTGGCATATAGATTACATTGCTCCACAATGTCGGTTAGGAGATCATTGGTAAAAAATTAATGAAAATAATAAAGTGGGGTTACATTTTCCGTCTGTATCTGAGGGCCTGGCTGGGATGTAAAAATGGGAATTACAGGTTCTACTGAAGTATCGGGCAGCCATGCTGGATACAGCAGAACATCTGTAAGGCTAGTATGGGCACTGCCTCGTTGATGGGATGCTCCGTTGCTAGTATCTGGCCTATCTTCAAGGAAGGCTGCAGAACTGCTGGTGGATGCCTGCCTATCCCAGAGTGCTGCGCTGCTGGTGGATGCCTGCATATCATCCTGGAGTGGTGCGCTGCTGTTGGATGTCTGCGCCTGCTCATTTCTCCCGTTTCTCCTTGTTAGGATTCTGTCTTCCACCGTTTCCATCTCGGAGCCACTGCTTTCCACTGGCTCATAATCGCTATCCGAGTCTGACGGAGAGAGTTCCCCGCTACTCTCGTCCGACATACTCTGGAGCATCTGGAAAGCCTCCTCTGCGCTGTACGACCTTTTAGTCATGTTGACGGGCAGATGTCAGATGGCGGGCAGGAGATGTCAGATGGTGGGCGTCAGATGTGCCTGATGGCGGGTGTCAGATGCGCCTGATGGCGGGCGTCAGATGCGCCTGATGGCGGGCGTCAGATGCGCCTGATGGCGGGCGTCAGATGCGCCTGGTGATGGCGGGCCGATGCGCCTGGTGATGGCGGGCCGATGCGCCTGGTGATGGCGGTCAGATGCGCCTGGTGATGGCGGGCAGATGCGCCTGGTGATGGCGGGCAGATGCGCCTGGTGATGGCGGGCAGATGCGCCTGGTGATGGCGGGCCGATGCGCCTGGTGATGGCGGGCAGATGCGGCAGGTGATGGCGGCAGGTGATGGCCGGCAGATGCAGCAGGTGATGGCGGCAGATGCGCCTGGTGATGGCGGGCAGATGCGCCTGGTGATGGCGGCAGGTGCGCCTGGTGATGGCGGGTGGCTGATGTCAGATGGCGGGCTGATGTGCCCGCTGTTCTGTATGACAGGTGTTTTTGGGGACACTGTGTTTTTGGGGACACTGTGTTTTTGGGGACACTGTGTTTTGGGGGACACTAGCTGGGAGATCAGTGGGTAAACAGCAGACAAACAGCTATAAACTCACTGATCTTCCCAGCTGAAGCACCGATTTCTCTTCCTCTCCTCACTGACAGGTTCTGTGTGAGGAGAGGAAGAGATTAGAGCAGTTACAACTGCTCTCTATTTACATTACATGACGACTGTGATTGGACACAGTCGTCATGTGATCAGGAGGGCCAATCACATGGCCCTCCTGTTGTATTCTGCTCTCCAGTCTCCGGGGGTCTCAGGCAGATCGGGATCACGCCGCTGCGCGGGCACGTGGCGGCGCGATCACTGGTTATCTGCCACCCATCCCCCTTTGTTTACGTTACGATGGCTGTGATTAGACACAGCCATCGTGCGGATCAGGAGGGCAAATTACATTGCCCTCCTGCCGATCCGAGATGCGGCGTGTGCGGGGGACACGCGCGCATCGGGATCGCGCAGCTGCGCGTGAGCACGCCCGCACGATCCCGCTACTTTGACAGGACGTTCAAGAACGTCCTGTCAGGAGTAGAGAGCTCCCACCCGGCCGTTTATATGCAGTGGCCGGGTGGGAAGTGGTTAAGTAAATTAGTCAATTTTTATGTGAAAGATTGATTTAATCATTAATATATCAGTTCATATGTGAACATTCATAAAAATACATATAAACATTAATAAATAGAAATAGAAATCTGCATAAAAATAAATCCACCAAATAAATAAATCCACCAAATAAATAAATACACCAAATAAATAAGTCCACCAAATAAAGTGTCATAAAATGATAAAGTTCTAAATCAATTTCTTGTGGCAGCAGAACAGAAATCCACCCATATAAAAAGTAAGGAAAGAATCCTTCTTGAGAAAAAAGGAACTGTGTATATCGTCCTTTACTCCACCAATTTCGTGCAACAGCCTCCAATAATCAACACTCCTGTTTACCACACAATATGACCTCAAGCACAAAGAGGTCTAACAACACTTTATGTGAGAAAACTCGATGGATGGATGAAGGTTGATCAATCTCTAATAGCAGCCCTTCATAAGCTCATTTCACTCCAACAGGGTTCCACTTAGACCACCAGTCAAATTATCAAGCATTCACACAAAGGAAAGAGAAAGGAGAACCACCCTAGTGCAGGGGCTTACATCATGCTGTGAAGACGCACTTTTGTACCAAACACGTAGGGCGGAGCTAACGCAGTGCCATCCTCTTGCCCGTCAGGGTGCTCGGTGAATGTTTTGTCTTATGCTATTGCTTGTTGCCTTAATGGGAGTATGTCTATTTTAAAATAAAAGGTGTTTTTAATACTGCACAATGGTGATTCTCCTTTCTCTTTTCTTTGTGTAAATGCTTGATAATTGGACTGGGGGTCTGAGTGAAACCAGATCGGAGTGGTGAGCAGGGCCTAAATGGAAGAGATTGATCATCCTTAATCCATCCATTAGGTTTTCTTCCATAAAGCAATGTAAGACCTCTTTGTGCTTGAGGTCTTACATTCATTCATACATGGTAAGCAGGAGTTGATTATTGGTGGCTGTTGCTTGAAATTGGTGAAGTAAAGGAAGATATACACGTTTTTTTATTTCTCAAGGTGGATTATTTCCTTCCCTTTTCTGTGGGTGGATTTCTGTTCTGTTGCCGCAAGAAATTAATGGAAAGGCTTTATAATTTTATGACACAGTGGATTTATTTTTGTGCACTTGTGGATTTCTATTCTTATTTATATATGTTTATATGTATTTTGATGACTTTTCACACTTATTTATTGGTGTATGAATTGTCACATTTATTTATTGATATCCGAATTGTTTGCACATGAACTGATTTATTCTTGGTTATATAAATTTTCACATAAGAACTGACTAATTTATGTAAAGGAACAATTCTGCACATTAATGTACTGCATTTTATATCAATATTTGTCCATGTGTTAAATATCAGTGAGACCGGCTGTCTTAGATTACATATTGTGATGTCACTTTAACCTGTTCATGACTTATAGTATGGCCTGTTTCACACAGGCTTCAGTTTGTATAAGAACAGTGTGAACAGCAAGCTTTTATGAAACTTTCAGCAAACTTTAGGCAGCTTTGTCCAAGCTTTTATAGCATCCTTCAGCAGCTGTTTGCACATATTTTATGGAGATCTTAATGGGAGTGCTGATTGCCACTTTAAACAAGCTGCTAGCAGGCTTCAGCAGACTTTCAAAAAGCTTTATGTAGTGCTGAAGCCTGTAAGCAGCTTGTTTAAAGTGACAATCAGCACTTCCTTTATGATATGTGTTCAAATCTTGCAAAATGGAGCTGAATAGTACTTTAAAAGTGTCAACAAAGCTTGCTGAAAGCCGTGCAAATGCTTTGTCAAACTTTGCTGTTCACACTACTCTTATTAATGCTGAAGCCAGTGTGAAACCGGCAGTGCAGCTTTACAAGCTCCTCTCCTGCACTGAACGTTTGTAGTTAAAAATGTCATTCGCATGTTGACATAATATAAGCAGAATAAACTTTAGCTTTAAATTGCAAGCTCCTCTGGGCCAGGGATTGATATAAAGCGTAGAAGGAACTCTGTAAAGTAGTGGCAAAAGTGCTGCACCATATCTAATATACAAATACAACTGTACACTACCAAACAGCTTCTTCCTCTATAGACATAACCTGCATATTGTCTTTATCACCATCTCCTCCTTCAGCCTTACAGACATATGGCTCTTCACATGTCACACAAGAATGAAGAACGCATTTCCATTAACACCTCCGCCCTCCATATCTCTAGATAGTATAAATGGTAAGAAACCCCTTTCACACTTTATATTAGGTGTAAGTGCATTCTATACTTTTAGAAGCAAATCAGCATATATATAACACAGGATTTATCAAAGATATATTTACACATAGTGCCACGTCTTATTATGTAAGAGATTCATTGCATAATCATGTATACCATACATTCTATTACTAATACACGGTATTTTGCCTCTCTGGGGGTGACATTGTGAACAGGCATGTGTGGATGGAATAGTTTGCGGACAAAGACTGATATGTACAATATGAAAATGAGTGACATCATAACATTAAAGCAGAGTGCCACTCATTTAAAAGTCAGCAGCTACAAAAAGTGTATTTTAATATTTTAATAATCAGACACCTGTCCCACGGTTCAGCCCCGCTCCTCTCCCCCTCCTCTCCGTGGCATCGGTATTCTAACTGTGGGCGCTCGGTTGTGGCTTCGCACTGAACATGCGCGAGCCACGCTGCAAATGTCCGGTCAACCCCCTGGGACCTGTGACGTGTCCCAAAAGATTACAGGGAGGGAGGGGGGAGAGGTAATCATCCTTCTGGCACCACGGCACCAGGGAAGGAAGTGGGAGCTGGGTGCCTCTAAAAACAGGGTACCCGCTCCCCCCCCTCAAAAAAAAATGACATGCCAAATGTGGCATGTCGGGGGGTCACCTGCACTTAGGCAGGATTCACACCTATGCATTTTTGGTGCTTTTTGCATTTTGCTAAAAATGCATAGGTGTGAATCCAGCCTTAAAGCGGAAGTTCCATTTTTGGGTGGAACTCCGCTTTAAAGTGTATGTAAACCCAAACTTGAATTTTTAGTATGCTTGGCATCATGTCTTAAGTTGGATTCACACCTATGCATTTTTAGTGCTTTTTGCATTTTGCAGATTTGCACTACAGTCCATTTAACATGGTTTCCTATGGAACACATTCTGTAGTGCAAATCTGCAAAATGCAAAAAGCACTAAAAATGCATAGGTGTGAATCAGGCCTTAGGGGTCTGTTAATACTTTCAGCCTGGGTTCACACATATGTGAATACAGACATCACATGTGAGTCGCATCGCATTGCTGTGCAGATCACATGCAATGTCTCTGCAATGCAAATTCAGCCATACAGATTGTATGGCTGAACTCGCAATGGATTTGCACAAAAAAGGTGCAGGAACCTTTTTTTTCCCTGCACTGGAATCGGATCACATGGGTATTCACACCCGTGCGATCCGATTCATGTCTGAATTCACAGCTCGCACTGTGATCTGCAAACCAATCTGAGGGTGTCATTAACTTGGTATTGACACCCACAGCGGTTCGCAGAGGGCAGTGTGAACTGCTTGCGGGGGGAAATGCAATGCAGGAACCGGCACTGGAATCGTCCCAGTTCCCACATTGCAATAGTGTAAACCCAGACTAAAGAGGAGAGGGGCCTTCTGGCTTGTTATTAGAGCTTAGTTCATTAGTCTGTATCTCTGATGGTATAGGATGTATTAGTGCATATGGAATGGACAAATTACAGATCTGGAAAGGCACCATCATTGCAAAAAGATATATCCAGGTTTAAAGCAGCATATGCTCCCATCCAGATGATGTCTTTTTCATATTTTTTCATATCTTTTTACATATTTTAGCAAGATAATGCTAAGTTGCATCTGTGACAATGACATTGTATAACTGTTTTGAGATGTGTTGCTGCTATGAATTTAAAAATTACCTTATTTTTTTCTTAAAATGGTAAACTTCCTCAGGTCAAACATTTGATATGTTGTTTATTTTCTATTGTGAATTAAATATAAGTTTAGGAGATTTGCAAATCATTGAATTCTGTTTTTAAGAAGATTCCTCCCTTCTAGATTGCAAGCTCAAATGAGCAGGGACCTCGGATTCCTCCTGTATTGAATTGTATTGTAACTGTACTGTCTGCCCTAACGTTGTAAAGTGCTCCACAAACTGTTGGCACTATATAAATCCTTTATATATCTAGTATAATAATTATAATAATTTTACACAGCCCCAGTCCCAACTTTTTTTGTCATTGGGGTTGCATTATATACATCAAGTTATTTAAAGTCTGTGAAAATGCCTGGTCTGTAGATAGGATTTCCCAGAATCTTGGTCCCCCTGTCATAACTGATCACTGCTTCCTCCAGACATCTGCACAGAACACACTGTATTGCATAGATGATAAACCTGACGTTGCCACACCAAAACTCATGCTAACTAATCAGTAATGGTGGCACTTCTCCTTTTTCTAGCCGAGTCTATAAATACTACCATTGACCACTGGCCACCCTGTCAATAAACCCAGTTGCCTGATGAGCCCAGAACTCCGGTCTAACCTTTTCCACAATGAATCTTAAGTTGCAGGCTTGAAGAAGTTTTCCATGACCATCCATGGATCGGTGGTTGATGGCACTAGACAACTAGCAATATGGATCAGCCATTGCCTTTAAAAGCCTCTTCAAACCAAGGTTGTCTAAAGACATCATAAATATTAGGCTGATTGATTCTTGAACTGGACATTAGTAGGGTGGGCCTGAGGCATGGCGCTCTCATATTTTTAGGAATAATTAAACCAGTTTACAAATTCTGTGTTGTACTCTGATGTGCCAATTTATTATGTTTGGATGAACTGCCAATAACACATGCCTGTCAAGAGCAGGAGGCGTCTGAGAATCTAGCACAACACACATTCAATCGCAACTATTAAGAGGCTCTTAAAATTACGAAATGATTGGAACAACTTGTTCTGTACACAGCAAAGAGTTTACAAAGAGCAATCTGGACACACAGATCAAGCCCATGTGATCATTTATTACAGAAGAGAAGCATGCAGCACTCCTGATAAGAAGCCTTGAGCATTACATTCAAGAATTTAAAGGACATATTCTTGGAATAACATTGTTCCTATCCTTTATTACACATTAAATCAGCATTGCCTAAACATATCCCCAACTACCAATAGGGCCTCATACATATTTATGTAAAGCAAGACAACTGGCGTGTATTCCAAAAGTACAGCATACCCCTTCACCCCCAAAAATGTTATAATGATCTAAACACACAAGGTCTTAGCAAAGTGTTTGCTGCAGCAAACTGAAAGGGCCAGTGCCTGCTGTGTCTATGCAGAAGCTTGTTTTTTTTTCTTCTACATGGCTACCCCTGGGAGCCCCCTTCAGAAGAACAATGTAGTATGGAAGGTGCTGCTTTTATTGCCCGTGTGTGTGGGCTTTTTCCTGCATATTTTCTAGTTCCATTAAATGATTAAAGCCGGCCATTGATGATACCATGGGTTGCAGGAAAGAAAATCGCTCAATTCCTCCATCAACACAGACAGTGTTGATGGGGGAATACCTCCCGTGGAGCTATTGTGTTTTCCCAACAGGGGGGGTGCAGAGAGCCGTCCCTATTGAGAGAACACAATGAATATTAATAGCGGCTATAGCCACTGGCAACAATAGCATCCTAACATTCCGAAATGCTGGTTGTACCCAAGTCGATCAATGGATCAACCTGGGTACAATCAGCCTGCCCATACATGGCTGGAATCTTGGCTGGTCCTTTCTAAACTGGCTGAGATTCAAACTGTCTTTTAACTGTAGGAAAACCTTATATCCCTTACATCTCTTCCTACCACCCCCTCCCACCGATTCATGCCGCTACTGGTTGTAGAAACTGGTGATCCAGTGCTGCAGTCTGTGCACCTGTGAACCACTCTACTTGTGGTGACAATATCACAATTTTCTAGTCTCTGGAGTCTCAGAGGACCCCACTATTGGACAGCCAAGGGGAAGTGTCTACAGCAGCCTTTCTGAATCTTTTTTTTTTACATGGAGGAGCCCTTGAAAAACCTTTTTGATATCAGGAAGGCCCTGCTAATAATTGTTACATTAGTGTTATGGTTACTGGGAAGAATATTTCTTACATTTAAAGTCATTAGGAAGAATCCCCCCCCCCCACACCTTTACAAACAGCTAAAAAGATCATTGGTCTCAGTGATTATTTATCTGAGAGGCAGAAATTGGTCATTGCTCAAGGAACCCAAGGGCTCCACAGAACCCTGATTGAGGTTGGCTGGTCTACAGCACCCAGGGAACAATGTGAACACCTGAAGTACATGTCATGTCAGGTAAACATATACATGTCAGGTCCATAAATATTGGAACATCAACACAATTCTAATCTTTTGGGCTCTATACACCGCCACAATGGATTTGAAATGAAACAAACAAGATGTGCTTTAACTGCAGACTTTTAGCTTTAATTTGAGGGTATTTACATCCAAATCAGGAAAACAGTGTAGGAATTACAACAGTTTGTATATGTGCCCCCCACTTTTTAAGGGACCAAAAGTAATGGGACAGATTAACAATCATCCATCAAACTTTCACTTTTTAATACTTGGTTGCAAATCCTTTGCAGTCAATTACAGCTTGAAGTCTGGAATGCATAGACATCACCAGACGCTGGGTTTCATCCCTGGTGATGCTCTGCCAGGCCTCTACTGCAACTGTCTCCAGTTCCTGCTTGTTATTGGGACATTTTCCCTTCAGTTTTGTCTTCAGCAAGTGAAATGCATGCTCAATTGGATTCAGGTCAGGTAATTGACTTGGCCATTGCATAACATTCCACTTCTTTCCCTTAAAAAAACTCTTTTGTTGCTTTCGCAGTATGCTTTGGGTCATTATCCATCCAATGAGCTCTGAAGCATTTTGCTGAATATGAGCAGATAATATTGCCAGAAACACTTCAGAATTCACCCTGCTGCTTTTGTCAGTAGTCACATCATCAATAAATACAAGAGAACCAGTTCCATTGGCAGCCATACATGCCCACGCCATGACACTACCACCACCATGCTTCACTGATGAGGTGGTATGCTTTGGATCATGAGCAGTTCCTTTACTTCTCCATACTCTTCTCTTCCCATCACTCTGGTACAAGTTGATCTTGGTCTCATCTGTCCATAGGATGTTGTTCCAGAACTGTGAAGGCTTTTTTAGATGTTGTTTGGCAAACTCTAATCTGGCCTTCCTGTTTTTGAGGCACACCAATGGTTTACATCTTGTGGTGAACCCTACACCTACCTCCTGGAGAGTGTTCTTGATCTGGCCAACTATTGTGAAGGGTGTTTTCTTCACCAGGGAAAGAATTCTTCGCTCATCCACCATAGTTGTTTTCCGTGGTCTTCCGGGTCTTTTGGTGTTGCTGAGCACAACGGTGCGTTCTTTCTTTTTAAGGATGTTCCAAACAGTTGATTTGGCCATACCTAATGTTTTTGCTATCTCTCTGAAGGGGTTGTTTTGTTTTTTTAGCCTAATGATGGCTTGCTTCACTGATAGTGACAGCTCTTTGGATCTCATATTGAGAGTTGACAGCAACAGATTCCAAATGAAAATAGCACACTTGAAATGAACTCTGAACCTTTTATCTGCTCCTTGTAAATGGAATAATGAAGGAATAACACACGCCTGGCCATGGAACAGCTGAGAAGCCAATTGTCCCATTACTTTTGGTCCCTTAAAAAGTGGGAGGCATATATACAAACTGTTGTAATTCCTACACTGTTCACTTGATTTGGATGTAAATACCCCCCAAACTGTGTAGCTGCCATTGGGGAGGTGAGCCGGCTGCTTCCTCTTCTGTTCCCTCATCTGGCTGCTGGGACAACATGTCTCTGGTACTGTCTCCCAGGTGCACGGATCTCTGCTGGGGAGGAAATATCACTTCCTCCACCCTGGCCAACAGTTGGGGAGGGACGACAAACACCTTCTCTAACTTCTCCCCCTGTATCCTGTTCTGCTACTGGGAAGATCGCCACCTTCTCCCCCTGAGCCTCCGGAACTGCCACAGATATGGAACAGAGGTCTTGGTGGCCAGTGCTTCAGCTGGGGAAGTTCTTTCTAACTCCACAGATGCTGCTGTTGATGCTGGGCAAAGCTCCATGATGTTCTGCCCTGATGCTAGCTCATTTTGCTGGGGACTCACTCGGTTGTTCTTTCTCAGCAGAAAAGTCAATTAAATCACAAGTTTCTGGAATTGCTGAAAATCCAAGGAACGGGTTGGCTGCGCTTGGCCCAGTGCCAACACTTTGGCAGGTGACTCATAATCTGTAACATCCTCTAACGAACGGTCAATTAAATCCATACATTCTGTGGTCTGTGGCTGGAGAGATGAGCCGACTGCTGCATCTCCTGTACCCTCATCCAGCTGCTGAACAGACGCACTCCTCCATCCAAGATCATCCCATGCAGAAACAGTATCATCAAGGCCAGTCAGCACTTGCTGCATCTGCCATAAGACCTCTGTGTCCATAACTGCGGGGGCAGGTTGGCAAAGCACACTGTTACCCTGCCACATTGCCAAATCTTCAGCCAGGATTTCAGACTTGTCAGCTGGTATTTCCTGATAGTCCCAGGCAAAGGGAGCCCAGACCTGCTGCTGAGCAGAATCTAGCAGCTGTCTGTAGGCAATCTCCAGCTCCCGTTCCTGATTGGCTGGAAACTCCAAATCTTCCAGTGCCCAGGGAACTTCTGAGACATTCAGCATCTCTTCTCTGTATTCCGAGATTTCTTCCAAATGCCACTCCAAATCGCTCCCAAAGTCAGGGTCCTGACAGCCTCTCTAATAACAGCCTTAGGCCACTGTAGCCAAAGTCTTCTGATGGGGTGTTGTCCACTGTCCATGAGCACACTTGGGCTACATACCAGTGGAGGGCTCTGTAGATCTCGTGCAACTGCATCTCCACCTAGACCAGCTTGGTTAGCTCAGCTTTCCATTCCTTATGCAATGGTTCCCCCAAAAACACCATTCGCACTTCGTACTGCGACCAGTACCTTTCCTGGAAGAAGGTGTCGCTGCTCATCCTTCCTTCCAGAGTTCCCAGCAGATAGAATCATACCATCCCAGCAGGACCTGCTCTGATACTGGTCCTCTGTGCTGTATCTGCCTCTCTCACAACCTCTTTCCGAATTCGTCTTCCATGGCGGCTGGTATCTGTACCTCTTCTTCTCCTCTGATATCCGGACCTTGGATCCAGGTGGAGGTTTGGATGTCCCACACTGCAGGAAACATCCCACTGCGGCCACCAATGTAACGAAATGTCCCACACTCCACTTGAGTCCTTTCGCCATATACGGCTTCCTTCCAATCTGAATATAGATATCAGATATTCCAACCGCTGCTAACAACCAACAAAACAAGACAATACTCGTTTGGTTGCTGGACATGGACTGTTTATTGAAAAAACAGGTACACAGATAATACTTGGGACAATTCCCAACCTCCTTTGCATTCTGGGCGGGGTAGATTGTCCAATCAGCAGAGAGAGCTGTTGGAGGAATTCGCCCTCACCAATCTCACAGCTAATCTACATACACATCCCATAATATGCAAGGCAGACAGACACAATAGAACATTGGAATACAGCCACAACCCAAACAACCCAGCAAAGAGTACACAACAAAATGAAACCATAAACTATTGGGTGAAAGACCCAGGCTTCTCATTAATCAGCATTCCTTTCACATACATCTGTCCACTGAGTCTCAAGCTGGCAGAGACCATCATGGCCTCCTTTATAATGTCCTTTTGCATTGCATAACGGAATATCTGCCTAAATGCTTGTAGCTCCCTCAAGTGCCAGGACCCATAGTCGGTTGCAAGAGGCTAGCATTCAGTCCCCTCCAAAAGACTCTGTCCCGGGTGAGTCTATCACACTCCCTCCGGCAGTATAGATCCCCCCTCCCTCAGTACAGACCCCCCTCACTCAGTACAGACCCCCCTCTCTCAGTATAGACCCCCTACTAAGTACAGACCCCCTCCCTCAGTATAGACCCCCCACTAAGTACAGACCCCCCTCCATCAATATAGACCCCCCTCCCTCAGTATAGACCTCCCCCTCAGTACAGGCCCCCTCCGTCAGTATAGACCTTTCCCCTCAGTACAGATCCCCCTCCATCAGGACAGACACCCCCTCAGTGCAGACTCCCCTCCATCAGTATAGACACCCCCCTTAGTGCAGACCCCTCTCCATCAGTATAGACACCCCCACCTCAGTGCAGACCCCCCCATCAGTACAGACACCCCCACCTCAGTGCAGACCCCATCAGTACAGACACCCCGACCTCAGTGCAGACCCCTCCATCAGTACAGACACCCCCACCTCAATGCAGACCCCCAATCTGTACAGACATCCCCACCTCAGTGCAGACCCCGTCAGTACAGACACCCCCCACCTCAGTGCAGACCCCCCATCGGTACAGACATCTCCCCTCAGTGCAGAGCCCCCAAGTACAGACACCCTCCCAGCAGTACAGACACCCCCCTCTTTGCAAGAGGCTAGCATTCAGTCCCCTCCAAAAGACTCTGTCCCGGGTGAGTCTATCACACTCCCTCCGGCAGTATAGATCCCCCTCCCTCAGTACAGACCCCCCTCACTCAGTACAGACCCCCCTCTCTCAGTATAGACCCCCTACTAAGTACAGACCCCCTCCCTCAGTATAGACCCCCCACTAAGTACAGACCCCCCTCCATCAATATAGACCCCCCTCCCTCAGTATAGACCTCCCCCTCAGTACAGGCCCCCTCCGTCAGTATAGACCTTTCCCCTCAGTACAGATCCCCCTCCATCAGGACAGACACCCCCTCAGTGCAGACTCCCCTCCATCAGTATAGACACCCCCCTTAGTGCAGACCCCTCTCCATCAGTATAGACACCCCCACCTCAGTGCAGACCCCCCCATCAGTACAGACACCCCCACCTCAGTGCAGACCCCATCAGTACAGACACCCCGACCTCAGTGCAGACCCCTCCATCAGTACAGACACCCCCACCTCAATGCAGACCCCCAATCTGTACAGACATCCCCACCTCAGTGCAGACCCCGTCAGTACAGACACCCCCCACCTCAGTGCAGACCCCCCATCGGTACAGACATCTCCCCTCAGTGCAGAGCCCCCAAGTACAGACACCCTCCCAGCAGTACAGACACCCCCCTCTTTGCAGACTCCCCTCCATCAGCACAGACACCCCCACCTCAGTGCAGACCCCCCATCTCTACAGACACGGCCACCTCAGTGCAGACCCCCCCATCAGTACAGACAACCCTACCTCAGTGGAGACCCCCCATCAGTACAGACACTCCCCCCAGTGCAGACCTCCCAGCAGTACAGATACCCCCCCCCCAGTGCAGACCCCCCGATCAGTACAGACACCACCACCATCAGTACAGACACCCCCCCATCAATACAGACCTCCCCAGTGCAGACCCCCCCAGCAGTACCGACACCCCCACCAGTATAGAAACCCCCCTCAGTGCAAACCGCCCCACCAGTATAGACTCCCATCAGTATAGATGCCCCTATAGCTTTGCAGACTATAACTCTGCAGTATACAAAACTCATGCTCAATACTGACTGCAGAGCTCTAGCTCCAACACATCAGGGTGTGTTGGGCCTCTGCACAAAGAGCACGGGTCCTCCTCTACAGCATGCTGGCTGGGGAAAGGCCTTTCTACTCAAACTCTGGCTGCTTTCTAAGGGGGAAAAAAAGTGTTGGACTTTGTGGACCTTTTGTTTTGATGCACCTGTAAGGTATTTTGTTGATTTTAACTTAAAGTGATTCTAAACGATCACCTTGTAAAACAACCCATACAGTTTAAAATAGAAATGAAAGGCAAAATATTTTTGTATAGATATAAAGATACATTATAAATACCATTTTCCCTTTTTTTATTAGTGATCACATTCCCTCTATTCTCAGCTACATAAGAGCTGGGGGAGGGGGGGAAGCTACAGCAGCACACTGAGTTTCCCAGTAAATGTCTGTGCAGCAGGGGCATGTCAGGACAAGTGTGATCATTGGAGGAGAGCACACCAAGGTCCCAGCAAAGCTAGAGAACTGACCACGGGGTGCTCTCCATTTTAGTGTGGTCAGTTTGTAACAGGAAAGCAGAGGGACTAGCAGGAACACCAGAGATTTCACACAAAGGAAGCAAGACAAAGAGAACAGGAGCATTAGTGATTCAGGACAATGGGAGACAAGTACATGGTGCAGCAAGCACATATCAGGAATATGAAATGTGGGGGTAACAAACGCTTTAAAATTCAGTTGGGCCTAAAAAGTATTTTCACCTTTGCAGTCAAATAGGGATAAATAAACAAATGCACACTGTACCTACTTTATATTTGTTACATGTTGGTGGTGGGTAGAGGAGGGGACAGGAAAGGACAAGGGCATGGATGTAGCTCCACAACAGTTTAGCCGTTATTTGTAATAAATAATAATAAAAACAGCAACAACTAGGTATGCTGTGTGAATGGAAATTCATAACAAACCATTAGTGGGGTAGGAGGGGGGGTCCTTAGATCTGCAAATAAGGAAATACACTTTAAAGAATCGTCTTTGGTCTTCTATGAGAACCCAGCTATGGTTGGCTTGTATTTGCTTTCCAACTCTGAAGCACCATGGCAAAACTCTCTGTGACGTATCCTATAAAACTACAATTAAGACCCCTTTCACACTGGAGGTATTTTTCAGGCGCTAAAAATAGCGCCTGTAAAGCGCCTGAAAAATGTCTCATCTGTTGTCCACTCGGCTTTCACACTGGGGCAGTGCGCTGGCGGGACATTAAAAAAGTCCTGCAAGCAGCATCTTTGGGGCGCTTTATGCCGCGTACACACGGTCGAACTGTTTGACGTACTTAGTCCGTCATACAATCCGACGGACAATCCGTCGTACTTTCCACTGAATGGACTTGACCACACACGGATGCACAAACAGTCCGTCGAAAGCTTGCGCGATGACGTGTACAGCACGTACGACGGGACTAGAAATAGGAAGTCCAAGACACAGCAAAGCACCCTTCTGCCGTGTAAATCCTTTCTGGGCATGCGCCATTCTTAGTCCGTCGAACTAGCATACTGACGACCGTATTGTCCGCTGAAACCAAAGTACGACGGACAGATTTTTGGAAAATCCGAACTCCGGACTGCACGTTGAAAAAGTCCGCTGAAGCCCACACACGAGCGGATTGTCCGCTGAAATGTGTTTCAATGGACTAAGTACGTCAAACAGTTCGACCGTGTGTACGCGGCATTAGGAGCAGTGTATACACCACTCCTAAATCACCCCTGCCCATTAAAATCAATGGGCAGCACCTACCGAAGCGCCTGAAAAGCGCTGCAGCAGCACTTTGCGGGTGCTTTCAACTCTTTATTTGGCTGCTAGCGGGCGCTAAAACTAGCGGCCCTTTACAGCTAACGCGACCGCGCTGTCAGTGTGAAAGGGCTCTGAAGGTAAACGGATCCGGCTTTCTGACTTCTGTGCAGCAGCAGTGTTTCCTGGATAGCATTAGTGATTCACTGTTTGATTTTACATGATACTTTGAGTAGCCCTTTGAATAAAATCATTAAACACAAACAGAGCTAGCCGCAGGGAAGATATGACTTCAGGTTTTCTTTTTCCCTCTTATTTTCCAAGTGCAATACCCTAGGCTGGATCAGGTAATTGGTGTTAAATTTAACTTTAACACCAATTAATAAATGCAGTTTTGGTTCCTGCGAATGGAACATAAGTGGGAAAAAGGGGAGAAAATCTATCACACGGAGAAAGTGAATCATGCGGCCCGGTCTGATTGGCCATTTAGAAACAAAATCTATTACTGGGCGCTGTACAGAGCAGAGCTGGAATGGGCTAAAAATATCCAAACTAATCAAGGTATTTACATTTATCTAACTCTGCTGAGGGGGATAATGCTTTCCGTAGCAGAGCTGTGAGACTGAGATCGCTGACAGATTTTGCCATTAAAGTACCCACACTCACAATGCTCTAAAGGCTCCACACAAATCCGAAACTTCATTTTTGGGCAGATGCTGGCAGATTCAATCATCCACTGGTTTCTTACATCTCTGAGAGTCCAACATTAAGATTTTTCACATCATTGTGTTGACTTCCACCCACTTTTCCTTCCCAGGGCTGCACCTGCACTTCCTTCTGTAAAAGCTCTGCCCCGAATCATGTAATTGTTTTATTTATTAAAGTGGATGTAAACCCTCTCCTATACCCAGTGACGTGAACAGCCTCAGATGATACATAGAGATGAAACAAATCTCCCTATATAACTCTTAGCCCCTGTACACACAGTCGGACATTCAGATGGAAAATGTCCGATCGGACTGTGTTGTCGGATAATCCGACCATGTGTGGGCTTCATCGGACTGTTTCCATCGGAATATCCGACCGACAAAGTTTTAGAACTGGGCTATAAAATTTTCCGACAACCTGATCCGATCGGACTTTGTCCGATCGTTTGTAGAGAATTCCGATCGGACAAAGTGCCACGCATGGTCAGATCAAATTACGAGACCAAAGCTATTGGCTACTAGCCTGAACGTAGTCCCGTCGTAACAAAATAACGTCATCACGTTCGGAACGATCAGATTTTCCGACAACTTTGTCCGACCGTGTGTATGCAACACCAGTTTCGGACAAAATCCGTCGGACAAAATCCGACGGATTTTGTTGTCAGAATGTCCAACCGTGTGTACAAGGGCTTACATGTATATCTGCTGTCTTCAGCTTTTTACACTCTTTGGAAAGTGCAGATCACCTTAGAAATCTTTCTTCCTCTTCCAGAAGTGGGTGGGGAGTCTGGACGTGCACTGCGTGTGAGCTGATTGGAGGAAAGGGACACACCCTCCCTCCACATAGGCAGAGGAACGAAAGAACATGCAGAGCTGTATTCTGAATAGACAAGCTCTCTGCTAATCTTTCCTCTAAATTCCCTCCCCATCACAAATTTCCAGCTGCTGTTATCTCTTGTGTTGGAGAACTTGTCAGAAGTGACTCTGCTAATAACAGAGGAATGGTTCACCAGAAAGAAACAGTACTTAGAGCTTTGAAGAGAGATAGGTAAACACCACATATATATGTGCCTAGGTCAAATTGCATGAATGGGGTTTATAACCACTTTAAATGTTGGCTTTGTGTGAATGCTAGACATTGGTATCAGAGAAAGCATGCTGTCTGCAATGTATTCACATCCACTTTTAACTGTACAGACCAATGACATGAAAGTTTCTTAAACTGCTGTGAGTCTTCTGACTCCTCTATCCATTGTCTGCACACACCCATAGATCATCAGGAGAAAAAAAAAACCTGTTGTATATTTTTAGACTTGGTACTTTACTACCTTATGCAACTGACCTACATGATTAATACAGCCCTGATTCTTACTGCCCACTTCCTTCCTTCCCTTTTAATATTTTACATTATAGAGAATAAAGCCAGAGCTATCAGAGGCTGGGACAAAGCCTTCCAGAAATAAAATTCTGAAAGTGATATCTTTAAATAAATCTTTAAATTGAATTTCATCTCCTCTAATTACTGGTAATTCAACCCACTAAAGTACACCAATAACTAAACCTTAAAATATTCTAGTAACTGCAACCACTTTGAAAATAAAATAGGGAAAGCCAACCTACTGCTAAGCCTGCTATACAAATTGAAGGCCTTGCTCAATACAGTGTACACATGTGCAAGGGCTGTGTTTGCCCATAAGGGGGTGCACAGGTGTTCCATGCATCCCCATTCATATCAACTGGGATGCAGCAGATGCACAGACACAACCACTGCTCCCAATCTGACATCCATGCAAGTGCACATACATGGCCCCAAAGGCAAGTTGTCTGTGTTTGGGGCTGTATCCCACATGGATGTTAAATTGGGAGCAGCGGCTGTGTCCGAGCATCCGCTGCATGCCAAATGACATGAATGGGACTGCATGTACAGAGATACATGGAACACATGTGTGGGTAAACATGGCCCTTGCACAGTTGTGTGCTGTAGAACGCCTATGTGAACAAGCCCTAAATGTAAATATAAATACAGTGGGGAAAATAATTATTTTATCCCTTGCATCAGGATAAAATAGCATGGAGATAGGGCAAGCCACACCAAAAGGGGGGAAAAAAAGGGGGGTAATAGGGTTATGAATGTATAAATGTATATGTATAATTTTGTAGTATTTGGGGACATGACTATGAATGGATTTTAGGGAAGCTCATAAGAGAGCGATGAATGTAAATGGTGAAATGTATAATGGATATGTAAAAAAACTAATAAAGAGATATTAAAAAAAAAGAAGTTTCAGCTCCCTTTATAAATTTTCTATAGGGTTGAGGTCTGGCTAGGTCACAACATGACCTTAATGTGTTTCTTCTTGAGCCACTCCTTCATTGCCTTAGGTTTTGGGTCATTGTCATGCTGGAAGACCCATCCACGACCCAGCTTCAGTGTTCTGGGTGAGGGAAAAGGGTTTTCACACAATATTTTACAATAAATGGTCCCCTCCATTGGCCCTCAATGTGACAAAGTTGGCCTGTACCTTTAGCAGGGAAATAGCCCCAAACAATCATGTTTCCACCTCCATGCTTGACTGTAGGGATTGTATTCTTAGGCCGCGTACACATGCGCGGACTGTTCGCCCAACTTTGTCCGCTGAACAGTATTTCAGCGGACAGTCCGCTCGTGTGTGGGCTTCAGCGGACAGTTTCAGCGGACAGTCTGACGAACAAAGTTTTTATACAAAACTCATGCTCAATACTGACTGCAGAGCTCTAGCTCCAACACATCAGGGTGTGTTGGGTCTCTGCACAAAGAGCACGGGTCCTCCTCTACAGCATGCTGGCTGGGGAAAGGCCTTTCTACTCAAACTCTGGCTGCTTTCTAAGGGGAAAAAAAGTGTTGGACTTTGTGGACCTTTTGTTTTGATGCACCTGTAAGGTATTTTGTTGATTTTAACTTAAAGTGATTCTAAACGATCACCTTGTAAAACAACCCATACAGTTTAAAATAGAAATGAAAGGCAAAATATTTTTGTATAGATATAAAGATACATTATAAATACCATTTTCCCTTTTTTTATTAGTGATCACATTCCCTCTATTCTCAGCTACATAAGAGCTGGGGGAGGGGGGGAAGCAACAGCAGCACACTGAGTTTCCCAGTAAATGTCTGTGCAGCAGGGGCATGTCAGGACAAGTGTGATCATTGGAGGAGAGCCCACCAAGGTCCCAGCAAAGCTAGAGAACTGACCACGGGGTGCTCTCCATTTTAGTGTGGTCAGTTTGTAACAGGAAAGCAGAGGGACTAGCAGGAACACCAGAGATTTCACACAAAGGAAGCAAGACAAAGAGAACAGGAGCATTAGTGATTCAGGACAACGGGAGACAAGTACATGGTGCAGCAAGCACATATCAGGAATATGAAATGTGGGGGTAACAAACGCTTTAAAATTCAGTTGGGCCTAAAAAGTATTTTCACCTTTGCAGTCAAATAGGGATAAATAAACAAATGCACACTGTACCTACTTTATATTTGTTACATGTTGGTGGTGGGTAGAGGAGGGGACAGGAAAGGACAAGGGCATGGATGTAGCTCCACAACAGTTTAGCCGTTATTTGTAATAAATAATAATAAAAACAGCAACAACTAGGTATGCTGTGTGAATGGAAATTCATAACAAACCATTAGTGGGGTAGGAGGGGGGGTCCTTAGATCTGCAAATAAGGAAATACACTTTAAAGAATCGTCTTTGGTCTTCTATGAGAACCCAGCTATGGTTGGCTTGTATTTGCTTTCCAACTCTGAAGCACCATGGCAAAACTCTCTGTGACGTATCCTATAAAACTACAATCAAGACCCCTTTCACACTGGAGGTATTTTTCAGGCGCTAAAAATAGCGCCTGTAAAGCGCCTGAAAAATGCCTCATCTGTAGTCCCAGTGTGAAAGCCCGAGTGCTTTCACACTGGGGCAGTGCGCTGGCGGGACATTAAAAAAGTCCTGCAAGCAGCATCTTTGGGGTGCTTTAGGAGCAGTGTATACACCACTCCTAAATCCCCCCTGCCCATTAAAATCAATGGGCAGCACCTACCGAAGCGCCTGAAAAGCGCTGCAGCAGTACTTTGCGGGTGCTTTCAACCCTTTATTTGGCTGCTAGCGGGCGCTAAAACTAGCGGCGCTTTACCGCTAACGCGACCGCGCTGTCAGTGTGAAAGGGCTCTGAAGGTAAACAGATCCGGCTTTCTGACTTCTGTGCAGCAGCAGTGTTTCCTGGATAGCATTAGTGATTCACTGTTTGATTTTACATGATACTTTGAGTAGCCCTTTGAATAAAATCATTAAACACAAACAGAGCCAGCCGCAGGGAAGATATGACTTCAGGTTTTCTTTTTCCCCTCTTATTTTCCAAGTGCAATACCCTAGGCTGGATCAGGTAATTGGTGTTAAATTTAACTTTAACACCAGTGGTTGTGTCTGTGCATCTGCTGCATCCCAGTTGATATGAATGGGGATGCATGGAACACCTGTGCACCCCCTTATGGGCAAACACAGCCCTTGCACATGTGTACACTGTATTGAGCAAGGCCTTCAATTTGTATAGCAGGCTTAGCAGTAGGTTGGCTTTCCCTATTTTATTTTCAAAGTGGTTGCAGTTACTAGAATATTTTAAGGTTTAGTTATTGGTGTACTTTAGTGGGTTGAATTACCAGTAATTAGAGGAGATGAAATTCAATTTAAAGATTTATTTAAAGATATCACTTTCAGAATTTTATTTCTGGAAGGCTTTGTCCCAGCCTCTGATAGCTCTGGCTTTATTCTCTATAATGTAAAATATTAAAAGGGAAGGAAGGAAGTGGGCAGTAAGAATCAGGGCTGTATTAATCATGTAGGTCAGTTGCATAAGGTAGTAAAGTACCAAGTCTAAAAATATACAACAGGTTTTTTTTTTCTCCTCTCCTGACGAACAAAGTTTTTCAGAAATCCCGTAAAACTGTCCGCTGAAACTTGGTTTGAGCGGACAGTCCGCTCGTGTGTAGGCTTGTTCGTCAAACTAAGTCTCGCGCATGCTCAGAAAGAATTTACACGCCGAAGGTTGCATTGTAGTGTATAGGACGTCGTTTTTCTAGTCCCGTCGTACGTGCCGTTCACGTCATCGCGCACGGTTTCAGCGGACTGTTCGTTCATCGTGTGTGGTCAAGTCCGCTCATGCTAATTTTGCTAATTTTGAGCGGACTGTTTGTCAAACTGTTTGACGAACAAGGTTGGGCGAACAGTCCGCGCGTGTGTACGCGGCCTTAGGGTCATAGTCAGCATTTTTCTTCCTCCAAACACCGCAAGTCGAGTTAATGTCAAGGAGCTCAATTTTGGTCTCATCTGACCACAGCACTTTCTTATAATGCTACTCTGAATCATTTAGATGTTCATTGGCATGACTGTACATGTGCTTGCTTGAGGAGGGGGTGTGTGGTCAAGTCCGTTCATTCGAAAGTATGACGGACTGTCCGTCGGATTGTATGACGGACTAAGTAGGCCATACAGTCCGCCCATGTGTACGCGGCTTAAGGATTTAAGGAACATCTGAGTGAACCAAAATCCCTCCTGAGATGTGTGCAAACCTGGTAACCAACTACAAGAAATGTCTTACCTCTGTGCTT
This sequence comes from Lithobates pipiens, assembly GCF_037356315.1. NCBI lineage: Eukaryota > Metazoa > Chordata > Amphibia > Anura > Ranidae > Lithobates > Lithobates pipiens. The sequence goes on along the minus strand of NW_027507764.1, from coordinate 106,312,688 downwards.
GCAAACAAGGGTTTCTCCACCAAGTCCTAAGTCATGTTTTGCTTGGGGATCAAATATTTTACTCACTGAAATGCAACTCAATTGATAACATTTGTTTTATGTGTTTTTTCTGGATTTTTGGTTAATAGTCTGCCTCTATAATTTAAAATACACCTATGATAAAAATGATAGACCCTTAATTTCTTTGTAAGTGGTCAGACTTACTAAATCTACAGGGGATCAAATAATTATTTGCCCCACTGTATATATACACTGTTACTGTCATGCTGTCTTGATCTATGTAAGTGTATTGCAAAGGCTGCTGAAAATGCTTGAAACTGAAAACTGCTGTGTGTATGGCCAACATTAAAGAGCTAGAACAGCCCTCAGGAACTTTCAAAAAGCTCAGACATACTTGCCCATCTGCTAAGTGTCAATGTGGCCCAAGTCAGACTCTATAGTCATTATATGATCAGCATTAAATCATTTTGCATATACAACTTTATTCTGCATGTGTAGTTCCTATTAAATGATAGGTTCTTATTAAACAGGGAATAGGGAATTGGCTCATTCCCCATTCCAAAAAATGGAAATATGTAACCAGCCAAGATTTGTTACAGCTTTCCAAAATCCCAGAGTTTGGAACAGACATGATATGGGATCAACAAAGTATAGAACCCCACAGAAAAAAATGTTCATGTTATGTTGGCTTTTGCTTTCTGTTATAAACTTCATAGCCCCCTTTAACACTGGTGGCCCATAAGCTATATAGCCAACCTAATAATAGCTTCCTTTAATATATTCCACTTAATACAGATCTCTGGAGTTGATTTACTAAAACTGGAAAGTGCAAAATCTGGTGTAGCTGTGTATGATAGCTTAACAGCTTCTAACTTCAGCTTTTTCAATTAAGCACTTGAAGACCGATTTACGCCGATATACATTGGCACAATGGCAGAGGTGGGCAAATGGGCGTACCTGTATGTCCCCTTTAATTGGTGGGGCTAGCGGGCGCGTGCCATGTACAGCGTGACCATGCCCTCCCTAGGACACACTTAACCCCTTGATTGCCCCCTAGCGTTTAACCCCTTCCCTGCCAGTGTCATTTCCACAGTAATCAGTGCATTTTTATCGCACTGATCGCTGTATAAATGACAATGGTCCCAAAATAGTGTCAAAAGTGTCCGATGTGGCCGCCATGTCACAGTCATGATAAAAATCGCAGATCGCCACCATTAACCACTTCCCGACCAGCGCACGCCGATGTACTTCGGCAGAATGGCACGAGCAGGCATATTGGCGTACAGGTACATCCAATTTTAAATGCCGCCCTGCTATGCCATGCCGGTCGGGGGCCCCCCTGAGTCCGGTCGCGGGACCCACGGACTCGATCGCCGCAGGCATACACGCAATCGTCTCACGGGGTGGCTGAACTGGGAGATGCCGTTGTAAACAGCATCTCCCAGTTCTGCCTAGCAACAAGTAAAGCTGATCTTTGCTCCATGTGATTGGAGCAGAGATCAGTGTTCACTAAAAGAAAGCCCAGCCCCCCACAGTTAGTAACACACCCCTAGGAACACTTAACCCCTACACTGCCACCCACTGGTTAACCCCTTCACTGCCAGTGTAATTTACACAGAAATCAGTGCATTTGTATAGCAGTGATTGCTGTATAAATGACAATGGTCCCAAAAATGTGTTAAAAATGTCCGATGTGTCCGCCATAATGTCGCAGTCACAATAAAAATCGCTGATCGCCGCCATTACTAGTAAAAAAAAAAATTATAAATAAAAATGTCATAAAACTATCCCCTATTTTGTAAACGCTATAACTTTTGCGCAAACCAATCAATAATCGCTTATTGCGATTCTTTTTACCAAAAATATGTAGAAGAATACATATCGGCCTAAACTGAGGGAAAAATATGTTTTTTTATATATTTTTGGGGGATATTTATTATAACAAAAGGTAAAAAATAATGCTTTTTTTCAAAATTGTCGCTCTATTTTTGTTTATAGCGCAATAAAATAAAAACCGCAGAGGTGATCAAATACCACCAAAAGAAAGCTCTATTTGTGGGAAAAAAAGGATGTCAATTTTGTTTGGGAGCCACGTCGCACGACTGCGCAATTGTCAGTTAAAGCGACGCAGTGCGGAATCACAAAAAGTGGTCTGGTATTTGGCCAGCAAAATGGTCCGGACTGAAGTGGTTAATAATAAAAAAAATAATAATACAAATGCCATAAAACTATCCCCTTTTTTGTAGACGCTATAAGTTTTGCACAAACCAATCAATATATGCTTATTGCGATTTTTTTTTCCAAAGATATGTAGACTACATATCGGCCTAAACTGAGGAAAAAATATATTTTTATATATTTTTAGGGGATATTTATTATAGCAAAAAGTTAAAAAAATAGTTTTTTTTTCTAAATTGTCGCTCTTTTTTTGTTTATAGTGCAAAAAATAAAACCCGCAGAGGTGATCAAATACCAAAGAAAGCTCTATTTGTGGGAAAAAAAGGATGTCAATTTTGTTTTAGTGTAATGTTGCACGACTGCGCAATTGTCAGTTAACGCAATGCAGTGCTGAATCACAAAAAGTGCACTGGTCAGGAAGGGGGTAAAATCTTCTGGGGCTGAAGCAGTTAAGCTTTGATAAAATAAAAATGAAAGCTGATTGGTTTCTATACACGGTTAGAGCAGATTTTACACTCTCCAGTTTTAGTAAATCAACCTCATTGGTGGCTCTTGATTTATACAAACTTTATAATACCAATCTGCTTCCCTCTTTGCATGGCTCCCAGCTCCCTGTACTGTAACTGATTTTCTACTCAATCCCACAATTATGCCAGTTGAACCACCTAAACTATGACTGCTATGTGTAAATATACCTTTTACTGAATAGATACTGTAGATCAGGGGCCAGTTTACCATCTTTAAAGCCCCGTACACACGAGCGGACTTTTCGACATCCAAAGTCTGACGGAATGATTCCGTCAGACTTTTCGATCGTGTGTGGGCTGCAACGGACTTTTGATTCGCAAAAGTCTGACAGACTTTAGAAAATGGAACATGCTTCAAATTTTTCCGACGGAACTCCGCCGGACCCAGTTCCTACCGAAAAATTTGCTCGTGTGTATGCTATTCCGATGGACTAAAACCGACGCTAGGGCAGCTATTGGCTACTGGCTATGAACTTCCTTATTCGAGTCCAGTCGTACGTCATCACATTCGAATCCATCGGAGTTTGGTGTGATTGTGTGTGGCCAAGTCCGCTCATTCGAAAAGTCCGTCAGAACTCTGTCGGAACTCCGGCAGAACTCCGGCAGAACTCCTATGGAAGTCTGTCGGACATAAGTCCGCTCGTGTGTACGGGGCTTTAGAGTTTAGGGGGACTGTTCCCAGTGGGAGTTAACAATGGCCGATCTTTGGTATTAGGGGAGGAAACAGTTGGCGTCAGTGGGAGGAATAGTGCCCCCTTTTTTTTGTCAGTGAAGGAAATTATGCCCCAGCGCTGGTGTCAGTGGAAGGAATAGTGGCTCATTGCTGGTGTCAGTGGCAGAAATTATGTCTCAAGGGCAATAATGTCTAAAGCAGGAGTCTCAAACTGGCGGCACTCAGTTGACAGTTACCAGCATGACTCCCACAGGCAGAGGCATGATGGGATTTGTAGTTTCGCAGCAGCTGGAGGGCCGCCAGTTTGAGACCCCTGGTCTAAAGGCAAGCAAAAGCCTTAGGGCCGCAGTCTGGAGACCACTGCTGTAGATCATCGGATAGATCTATAGACAGCTACATAGAAAATGTATTATTAAATGGTGTTCAGACTTTGCCTCTTATAATTCAGCAAAATTACTATGCCAGAATTTAATTTTTAAATACCTGCAAAAATACCCAAGGTTCTCTCCAACGCAGAACTAAATCTTTATGTGTATCTGTTTATGTGAAACAGTCCTGTTCCTGGGCACATGATATGTACGACTGCCAAAGCCTATAGACAAGCCACATTAACAAAATATATGGCATGTTCCATTTCTCACATGACGTGTATGTAGTTTATATTCATAACGTATCCTCATAGAATTCAGTAGAAACCACAGCTGCTTGCTCTACCCACTCCAAGGGCCTCCATACTGATGGATGGGATCATTACAGATAGAAGTGATTCTTGGGAACAATACATTTGCCTTATTGTTGTACTGTGATTCTCAGCATATATTCTTACCGAGTCATTCAACTTCAAAACACAAATATATGCACATGATTCCCAAGACAAATGGGAATACAAAATTTGTTTTGTTACAAAGCAAGCATATAATTCACTGCACAAAAGTACAGAATTGTCGAAAAAATTACAGCTGCCTGCCCATCAATCTGCATTGATGATCTTGATCTTATACTAGGATAAAGAAAAGCAGGCACTCTACATTACTATTGGGCAAATGATTTGTATATAAGCTCACACAATAAAGAATAACTTAAAGTGTATCTAAACCCAAAAGCAAAATATTATATATTGGGGTCAATTCACTAAAGGTTACCGCATTCGATATGAAGGTCATGTGACCCATTTTTTGGAAACACTGCATAAGATAATAAAAGAGTAAATCCATCAAAGTAAAATATCGACTGTGAGGTAACTACTGCAAAAAAAAAAAAAAAAAAAAAAAAGCTATATCATTAACCGCTTGCATATATACTGCGACAGGTCTGCCCTATTGCATGGAACGATGTACCTGTATGCCATTTCGTGCAATAGCCAAAAATGGAGCCACCCGCGATCGCTCCCAGAGGGATAGAACGGCGGTCTGTCGATGTAAACAAGGCAAACCGCAGTTCTGTCAGAGATGAACACAGTGATCTTGTGTTCCTGCTAATCAGGAACACGGATCACTGTGTTCATCTAATGCAGGGGCGCCCAACCTTCTGAAGCACAAGGGCCACTTAAGTGACTTGGTAACCGGTCGCGGGCCACAATGAGCTCTGCATAGACACAGCCCTCTAAACTTTTTTTTTTTTTTAAACTATCGAATTGGAGGTAGGACACAAGTCGGTTTACATCTGCCACTCCTTAGCCCTTGTACACACTCCGACGGAAAATGTGCGATCGGACCGTGTTGTCGGATAATCTGACAGTGTGTGGGCTTCATCTAACTTTTTCCGTCGGAATGTCCGACCAACAAAGTTTGGGAGCTGAATATAAAAATTTTCCGACAACATGATTCGATCAGACTTTGTCCAATTGTTTGTAGAGAATTCCGATAGGACAAAGTGCCACGCATGCTCAGATCACATTACAAGGCCAAAGCTATTGGCTACTAGCCTGAACGTAGTCCCGTTGTAACTAAATAACGTCATCACGTTCTGAATGATCAGATTTTCTGACAACTTTGTCCGACCGTGTGTATGCAACACAAGTTTCGGACAAAATCCGTCGGACAAAGTCCGACAGATTTTGTTGACGGAATGTCCGACCATGTGTACAAGGGCTTAGAGGTGAATGGAGGGTCCAATTGGGTTACACTGACCGTGTAAAAGGGGCCCCAGGCTGCTTTCACACTGATTCACTGCGGTTTTCCCCCATCGTGGGTGCAAAGCAGTGTACCCTTTGGCTTTCCTGCCCTTTGCAATAGACTTCTATTATATTCTGCAGGTTTGGTGCACTTTGAGAAAGCTCACCAAACTCGCAGGTAATAACAGAAGTTCTCTGGCTCAGTGCAGGTAACCCTGCAGAACAGATATGCCCATATATACACTGTGATTTTAGTAATAAACTGAGTTTTAATAACAGTATTCTATTCCATCCCAGAGCATGAGGTCACGGGCCACATCAGAGTGCTCAACGGGCCACTGGTTGGGCACCCCTGATCTAATGAGTCCACCCCCCACACAGTTAGAAAGCATGCCCTAGGGACATACTTAACCCTCTGATCACCCCTGGTGTCAACCCCTTCCCTGCTAGTGTCATTAGTACGGCGTATGGTAACTGTGCATATTTTTAGCACTGGTTCCCAAAAAAGTGTAAAAAGTGTCAGTTAGGTGTCCAATCAATGTCGCAGTCCTGCCAAAAAATCACTGATCACCGTCATTACTAGTAAAAAAAGAAAAAAAGTCCATAAATCTATCCCCTAGTTTGTAGGCTCTATAAATTTGCGCAAACCAATCAATATACACTCATTGGGTTTTGTGTTACCAAAAATATGTAGCAGAATATATATTGGCCTAAATTGATGAAGAACATTAATTAAAAAAAAAAAAAAATTGGATATGTTTTATAGCAGACAGTAAAAAATGTTGTTATTTTTTAAACCAAATTTTTAGTCTTTTGTTGCTTCTAGCACAAAAAATAAAAACCACAGAGGTGATCAAATACCACCAAAAGAAATCTCTATTTGTGAGGGGAAAAAAGGACATCAATTTTATTTGGGTACAGCATTGCAATTGTCAGTTAACCACTTCCCGACCAGCGCACGACGATGTACGTCGACAGAATGGCACGGGCAGGCATATTGGCGTACATGTACGTCCAATATTCGTTGCCGCCGTGCCATCGGGAGCGCACCGCCGGCGGCGCGCTCCTGCGCTGGTTGGGACCCCCGTGAGTCCGGTCGCGGGACCCGCGGACTCGATCGCCGCGGGCATCCCCGCGATCGTCTCACGGAGCGGCCGAATGGAGGAAATGCTGTATAAACAACATTTTCCCATTCTGCCTAGCAACTAGTGACGCTGATCTCTGCTCCATGTGATTGGAGCAGAGATCAGTGTACACTAAATGAAAGCCCAACCCCCCCACAGTTAGTAACACACCCCTAGGAACACTTAACCCCTACACTGCCACCCACTGGTTAACCCTTTCACTGCCAGTGTCATTTACACAGGAAACACTGCATTTATATAGCAGTGATTACTGTATAAATGACAATGGTCCCAAAAATGTGTCAAAAATGTCCGATGGGTCCCCGACAATGTCGCAGTCACAATAAAAATCGCAGATCGCCGCCATTACTAGTAAAAAAAAAAAATAATAAAAAATTATTAATAAAAATGCTATAAAACTATCCCTATTTTGTAAACGCTATAACTTTTGCGCAAACCAATCAATAATCGCTTATTGCGATTTTTTTTACCAAAAATATGTAGAAGAATACGTATCGGCCTAAATTGAGGGAAAAAAAAGTTTTTTTATATATTTTTGGGGGATATTTATTATAACAAAAAGTAAAAAATAATGCGTTTTTTTCAAAATTGTCGCTCTATTTTTGTTTATAGCGCAAAAAATAAAAACCGCAGGGGTGATCAAATACCACCAAAAGAAAGCTCTATTTGTGGGAAAAAAAGGACGTCAATTTTGTTTGGGAGCCACGTCGCACGACCGCGCAATTGTCAGTTAAAGCGACGCAGTGCCGAATCGCAAAAAGTGGTCTGGTCTTTGACCAGCAAATTGGTCCGGTCTGAAAGTGGTTAAAGTAACGCAGTGCTGTATCGCAAAAAAAAGGGCCTGGTCATTAAGTGGGTAAAACTTTCTGGGGCTGACGTGGTTATGGTTATTTAGCACTTAAATTTTGCGGGGTTTTTTGTTTTTTGCATTCTTTTTTCTTTATTTTTTTTATTTTTTTTTTGCAGGCTAAGGCCGCGTACACACGGGCGGACTGTCTGACGAACTTGGTCCGCTGAAACGTGTTTCAGCAGACAGTCCGCTCGTGTGTACGCGGCCTAACATTGCACCAGAATGCATACAGCAATTATGTGAAAATAGCAAAACATTCTAGGATGCTTTCATTCACCCTCTGTTGAAATGTTGCAATTTATTTTAATTCCTGAGCTCAGAAGAGAACATTTTCACACTGATGTATTGTATACTTTTCACCTCCTAGCCAGTGCAGAGTCCCTCTAATTGTTATTTTGTACTTTCCTAAAATTCCGCCAGTAAACACCAGGTGATGAATAACGAATGTGTGTGATTTTAATAAATTGACTTTAATTATCTCATTTTTTCAGGTATTTACCTCACTATTTTACAAATGTGTGATATTTTTCTCACATTCGATATTTTACTTTGATGAACTGACTCTTTTATTATCTCATGCGATATTTTTTTAAAATAAATAATCACAGTACAAAATAACAATAATTAGAGGAACTTTGCACTGACCAGTAAATTAAAAGTATACAACGTATCACTGTCGAAATGTTTTGCCCTGAGCTCAGGAATGAAAATAAATTGTAACATTTCACCAGAGGAAGATCATTAAAGTGGTTTTGCACTCATGACATTTTTATTTTTTCTGTTTAAGCTTTAAAATGTATCTATTGAAATAAATATGCTTACTTTTCCAGCATTTCTCAGTGCAACATGTCCGTTTTTCCTCCAAATTTTACTTTTTATTTTTAGTGTTTGGCAGATCTCATTTTTCGTGTGGGCATTTGAAGCTCACAAGCAATAACTTCCTCTTTCCAGTCTTTGCTAGGAACCAGCATGCTTTGCCGGTTCCCGCGCATGCTCTGTAGCTACAGCTACGAGCGGTGCAAATCCAGAATGTTGTCAGGACAACGGCGTGATAACGTCACGTCCGTGAAATCTCGCGAGATTTCGCCAGTCTAAGGCCGCGTACACATGGGCGGATTGTCTGCCCAACTAAGTTCGTCAGACAATCCGACAGACAGTCCGTCCAACTTTTAACCACTTCCCGACCAGCGCACGACGATGTACGTCGACAGAATGGCACGGGCAGGCATATTGGCGTACATGTACGTCCAATATTCGATGCCGCCGTGCCATCGGGAGCGCTGGTCGGGACCCCCGTGAGTCCGGTCGCGGGACCCGCGGACTCGATCGCCGCGGGCATCCCCGCGATCGTCTCACGGAGCGGCCGAATGGAGGAAATGCTGTGTAAACAACATTTTTCCATTCTGCCTAGCAACTAGTGACGCTGATCTCTGCTCCATGTGATTGGAGCAGAGATCAGTGTACACTAAATGAAAGCCCAACCCCCCCACAGTTAGTAACACACCCCTAGGAACACTTAACCCCTACACTGCCACCCACTGGTTAACCCTTTCACTGCCAGTGTCATTTACACAGGAATCACTGCATTTATATAGCAGTGATTACTGTATAAATGACAATGGTCCCAAAAATGTGTCAAAAATGTCCGATGGGTCCCCGACAATGTCGCAGTCACAATAAAAATCGCAGATCGCCGCCATTACTAGTAAAAAAAAAAATAATAAAAAATTATTAATAAAAATGCTATAAAACTATCCCTATTTTGTAAACGCTATAACTTTTGCGCAAACCAATCAATAATCGCTTATTGCGATTTTTTTTACCAAAAATATGTAGAAGAATACGTATCGGCCTAAACTGAGGGAAAAAAATGTTTTTTTATATATTTTTGGGGGATATTTATTATAACAAAAAGTAAAAAATAATGCGTTTTTTTCAAAATTGTCGCTCTATTTTTGTTTATAGCGCAAAAAATAAAAACCGCAGGGGTGATCAAATACCACCAAAAGAAAGCTCTATTTGTGGGAAAAAAAGGACGTCAATTTTGTTTGGGAGCCACGTCGCACGACCGCGCAATTGTCAGTTAAAGCGACGCAGTGCCGAATCGCAAAAAGTGGTCTGGTCTTTGACCAGCAAATTGGTCCGGTCTGAAAGTGGTTAAATGAACGGACTTGACCACACACGACGAACAGACAGTCCACTGAAAGCTTGCGCGATGACGTGTACAGCACATACGACGGGACTAGAAATACGACGTCCAATACACAGCAATGCCACCTTCGGCCGTGTAAATCCTTTCTGAGCATGCGCCATACTTAGTCCGTCCAACTTGCCTACTCACGAGCGGACTGTCCGCTGAAACCAAGTTTGGACGGACAAAATTACGGAAATTCCGAAAGACTTAGTCCGCCAGACTGTCCGCTGAAAAAGTCAGCTGAAGCCCACACACGAGCGGATTGTCCGCTGAAACACGTTTCAGCGGACTAAGTTGGACGGACAATCCTCTCGTGTGTAAGCGGCCTAAGCCGCAATGTCTCCTGGGATTACTTGGACGAGATCCCAGGAGACAGTGCGGGGATCAGCGGAAGTGATGCTGATCCCCGCATAAAGACCGCCCATAGCCGCAGGGGATGAAGAGAAAAAAATTAAGATAACGACAGGTAGGATAAATAAAAATAAAAATGAAGGGGCATTAGGCAATGTGTGGACGGTAGCAAAAACAAACGCAGTACGATAATAAAATGTGTGCAGAACCACTTTAAGCACACGAGAATGTTTTCACAGTTTCGTAGTGTTTCTGTGTGCATTTATTTCTTCCTCTGGTGCAGTGTTAGCATGTAAAAAAAAATTGTGAAAAGACAACGCCAAAAATAACGCAAAATTTTAAGTGTTACTAAACCCGCAACAGTAAAATCAGTCTGTATATGCAGTAAAGCATGCTTGTTATACTCGCTGTGGAACCTAAGGGGTTAATCATCTGCATTGTGTAAAAAGGCTGTTTGATTCTGTCTTCTCTGATACTCCCATTCCATCTACTGACAGAACAGAGCATTTTTTTTTTCTTGAGTGGATGCATGTGTTCAGCACAGGGCCAATCAGCACTGTGCAGACAGAGGGTCAGGGAAAATGAAAACTCCTCCTACAAGCTTTAACCAGACACTGATAGAAGTCCCAAGACTGCTCTAAGACCCCTTTCACACCGGGGGGTTTTGCAGGTGCTACAGCGCTAAAAATAGCGCCTGCAAAGTGCCCTGAAAGAGCCGCTGCTGTTTCTCCAGTGTGAAAGCCCTTGGGGGTGCGCTGTCAGGACAGTAAAAAAAGCCCTGCTAGCAGCATCTTTGGAGCGGTGTATACACTGCTCCTGCCCATTGAAATCAATGGGGCAGCGCGGCTATACCACCGGCATAGCTCTGCTGCAGCGGTGGTTTTCTTTTCAAATATTTTATTAAAGTATAAAGAACAGCTGTATACAAACATAAAGAATCGTACAGTTGTGAATAATTATAGCAACAACATACAGCCATTGGTAACAGCACGAAGTCAACATAGGGAGCAAAATGAAACAAGTGAGAACATTCAAGATCCAGCAGTTCCACCGAAACATAATACTAACAGACATTTCTACCCTGGATCCTAGATAAACTAAGAGGGGAGTCATACCAGCATGGGATCCCCTTGTAGGGTGTATCAATCCCCCAACTGGGGAGCAGAAACCACACAAAGTAATTTTACCCTACTTTAGTGTAATTACAAAGGTAGATAAGATGCAGACTAATAAAGTCAACCAACAAAGGAGAAAGAAGAAAGAGAAGGTGAAGACAAGGAGAAGTACAGGGATGAAAAGGAGTACGGAGGCATAGGGGGGGAGAAGAAGACAAGGAGGGGACAGTGGACGACTCATCGGCCCCAGGGATCCTAACAAGGGGGGGTCCCTAGGTGAAAAAAAAAAACACACCTAAGACTATGGCGCTAGGAGATGAGAATCAAAGTTTGGGGGTAGGAAGTGATCCACCCAAGGTTGCCAAATCCTGTTATGAAGTGGGAGTTTATCCAAGATAGTTGCTTCACTGCAGCGGTGGTTTTAACCCTTTCTCGGCCTCTAGCGGGGGGGGTAAAAGTGCCCCGCTATCGACCGAATAGCACCGCAAAATTGGCAGTAAAGCACCTCTAAAAATAGAGGGAGTTTACCGCTGACGCCGCCCCCGTGTGAAAAGGGTTTTACTGCTGATGAGAAAATGTATTCAGCAGTTTAGATTTTCTAAAATAATTGCATTTCCATGTTCTGTGTACCAGTTTTTTAATAAATTGACTACTTTTTGAGATACATACCACATGAGTTATTTTAACTTAAAAATTCATGCGGTATTTATCTCTTAGTGAATTGACCTCATTGCAGCTTACCAATTCTTAGATATGTTTTTAGGCTTTTTACTTTCACCTTGTTTTGGGTTCTGATATGCTTTAACCTCTTTACGGCCACCTAACATATATGCGTCAGCAAAAGGGTGGGCCTTTGCCTCCACATACCCCACATATGTGTCACTGGGCAGTTGATGTTTATGTGCTCATTGTGCGCTCCCAGCACAAAGACTGAGTTGTCAGAAAAATATTTTTATTTGGAACTAAAGATTGGTAGCTGGCGGGACCAGCTTCCGATCATGTGACCACTGTGACATCAGTCACATCATCACCAATCCTTCCCATCCTTGCTGAGAAAACCATCCCATCCTTCCATATGTATCAGAAATATTTTTTTAGGAGAGCTGTAAGGAGGATAAATCTGAGAGCATTGTAAAGTGGCTGTAATGTCAGTGATTTATAACACTGCCTTCAATGTCTTGAGTCTCTGACTATCTCATGAAGCATGTCCCAAGTCTCCAACAACTCCTACAACATAACAATTCTGTCCATCCCTTATAGCAAGCCTATAGTCTTTATCCATCTTTCATGCATATCTGCAGTCTCTGAAAAATTTCTGTAGCATTAAATTCACAGAATTTGGTCCTTGGATGATGTAGGGGGCCCTCACTTGAGGCTTCCTATAACAAGACAGTTGACCAACAATGCCTCAAAGAGTTAGTCCACCAAAAAGTGATATTTTGGTCATTGTTGGAACCTGGTGGATTGAGTCATTTTTTCTTCTTAAACCCTCCAACAGTGAGCTCTCCCTGCCATGATTTCACGTGGAAGTTTTGGTTTCTCTTGTCCACCTTTGTGTGTTCCAGCATCTCCTGTTACGCACTCCAAAATCTAAAAGGGAGAGTGGAAACCTACTTTACAGGGTTACTAGGAGACTACCTCCTGAAGCATATTTTGTATAGCATTCTCTCATTACCTCATGTATCACTATCACTAATTTCATTTATGTTTTTGTTTTTCTTTACATCAGACCTCCTCTACCTGAGAATCAGCAAGCAAACTGCACAAGATATTTTGCGAATAGATGTATTATAAAAAAGGGGTTCTTGGATGACCAAATTATAAATGAAAGGACTGCTGTACTACAACAATGAGTATGTAGATCAGGGATATGCAATTGGCGGGCCTCCAGCTGTTGCAAAACTACAAGTCCCATCATGCCTCTGCCCCTGGGTGTCATGCTTGTGGCTGTCAGTCTTGCTATGCATCATGGGACTTGTAGTTCTGCAACAGCTGGAGGTCTGCTAATTGCATATCCCTGATGTAGATGGTGCTTCATATGCTGCGTACACACGTAGCGGACTATCCGGCGGACTTAGTCTGGCGGACTTCCCGCCGGACTGTCCGCCGGACTTTCCGAACAAGCTACTTGCCCACACACGGCACTTTTTCAGCGGACTAATACGGCATACTATGTCCGCCGGACTATCCGCCGGACTTTTGAAATGAACGGACTCGCCCACACACGCGGTGGAAAGTCCGCTCATTTCAAAAGTACGGCGGACTGGCATACACACGGCCGGATTGTCCACCGAAATGCGATTCCGGCGGACAGATTGGAGTGCAAAAATACTTTCTAAGTCTGCCGGACTTTTGGGTAAAAAAAGTCCGCCGGAGCCTACACACGGGGGGGGATTGTTTGATCGTGTGTACGAGACATTATATGCATTTCAAGGTTCATTTTAAGTTTTGCCAGGAGAACACCTTTTCCTCTTTAATATTTGCAAAGTAATTTGCCTTTTCTTGACCTATATAAAGAGCTGACATATGTAATAAATGCTCAGATTACTTTATGTAAAAAGAAAAAAACTAAAGAAAAAAAAACAAAACAAAAAACTTTATCTGATCTTAGAAAAGACAGCATCTTCCCATGCAAAAACTGAGAGAAAGACTGCTAAGACAGCATTGGGAGCAATGTTAATATAATAATTAAATAAAACCCAATGAACTGTATTCTAAGTCCAAAACATTTCTGATGAATTGATACATAGATAAACCTTCAGGACTTAGGTAGCCATGTACACGCTTAAAACTACAGATCAATATCCTTGTGAAGACAGGATTGTATAAAACAAGACATGTATCAAGGTTACAGTGTCAAGTGGAATGATGGATGGGATCACTAAGATATATAGTAAAGGCAACGTATCAATGACAATAAATTAACTAATCGATTCGAAGCAGACCTAAAGTCTAAGGCCGCGTACACACGCGCGGACTGTTCGCCCAACCTTGTCCGCTGAACAGTGTTTGGGCGGACAGTCCGCTCGTGTGTGGGGCTTCAGCGGACAGTTTCAGCGGACAGTTGGCCGAACAAGGTCTTACGGAAATTCCGAAAAACTGTCCGCTGAAACAAGGTTTCAGCGGACTGTTCGCTCGTGTGTAGGCTTGTTTGGCCAACTAAGTCTCGCGCATGCTCAGAAAGGATTTCCACGTCGGAAGGTTGCATTGCAGTGTATAGGACGTCGTATTTTTCATCCCGTCGTACGTGCCGTTCACGTCATCACGCACGGTTTCAGCAAACTGTTCGTCCGTCGTGTGTGGCCATGTCCGTCCATGCTAAGTTTGAGCGGACTGTTCGCTCAAACTGTTGGACGGACAAAGTTGGGCCAACAGTCCGCGCGTGTGTACGCGGCCTAAAAGTCCACATTCATAGTCCCAAAGGTGGCCCCCGAATTAAAAAAGGAAACAGACTGAGCAAAAAATGAATATTGTAATAAACATTAGAGGAGAAGTGCATGATATGTATCACCTCCACCCTACAGCATCAGTGTCACGATTAGTGTCACATGCTCCAACAATGACAAGTATAACACCTCAGTCCACCATTAAATACCAGTGCCGTGATCTCCAGTGCCCCACATATATATTGTATATGATCTCATCAGAAACCATTGTCCCTTTATTGATAAATGGGTCCAAGTGGGCTTTTCATAATATAAGTCTCCACCACTCCTCCAATCCTAGTCAAAATGAACCCCAGCACTTGAATGAATTCTGGCTATGAAGCTTATACAAGAGAGTAAAAAGACAGCAAGGCAGATATAATTGTGCAACAAATGTATTTATTTAGGAAATGGGTTCACACATGCTGCAGCCACGGTGACAGCATGGGGTCCAGTGAGTCTCTGTTCACTGATTCAGGTGCGAATCAGGTCTGAATTTTTTCCCGAGTTCGAACCTGAATCAGAACCAAAGACACACAGGATCCCCTATTGAATGTGGACAGTGGCCATCCCAGAGGTGTGTGACCCAGCTCCACTGAGAGCCAGTCACAGTCTCCTGTCATGCAAATTGGATGCGGTAAAATCTGCATCCAATTCACATATATGTGAACCCAGCCTTAATGCAGCTAAAACTGTGTTTTAATAATACCCAGTATGTCCAGAAGAAGCTTCCTGAAGACCTCCATTCAGAATGAAATGCGTAGAAGCGGAATCGCTGATTATGTCATTTGCTCCCTGTGGAGTGCAGGCTGGTTCTGGTTACACAGAATAGCGGCGGCTCGGAAACCTTTTTAATCTAGATATACTGGGTGCCAGGAGGCACTGTATTATTTGAGGGTAACTACACAGTTTTATCTGCCCTTATTTATTTAAATAAATTTGTTGCACAATGATATCCGCCTTGCGGTCTTTCTACTGTCTGGTATGTGCCTCATAGTTGTAATTAAGTCAAGTGACTTTATCACTTGGATTGGAGGAGTGGGGGAGCCTTATATTATAAAAAGCCCACTTTGACCATTAAAAATAAAGTGAGCTATAAAATGGTCACATGGTGCCTGACATATCTCTTCCTTTAAAGAGAAGTATGGCAATACAATTTTTTGGCTATACTTCTGGATCACACAAGTACATTTACCTTTGTTCTCCTGTGAACCAGAGTAAGCTTATAGTGGGCTATCCCACAGCTGCTGGGACAGAGCCATACCAAGTACAGGAAGGCCAATTGACTCCAGCTTTCAGCACCAGGCCAAGAAGTGGGCATGCATGATTGGCTCTGGTTCTCAGCCAAGCCCGATCCCTCCCACGTCTGCAATGAGTGCCGGAGGAGCAGAGCAGGAAGAAGTGACTGACAAACCTTTTTTCTGGTTTATGTGCTACCGAAATACTGGCAAAATCCAGCAGAAGGGAATTAGAATGCAACCAAAACAGTAAAAACAGCTGAGGGTATGTCATGGGTAATATAACTGTATCATAATGCTTTATTCCTGAAAGAATGCCTCATCTGGCCTCTGCCCCATATTTATACATACAGTATATTCATACAGATAAGGGAAGGACCCTTTTCAGCTTGCCTAAAATGAAATACATGAATTATGAGGCTAATAAACAACTACTTAGTGCGACATTTTGAATACAAAGCCCCAAAGATACAGCTGTACATAGATGCACCATTATAATACAGTCCTAATGCCAGAGAAAACATTTTTCTGCTACCTTACTCATGATTACTGACTAATTTGTCAACCCCTAGAGAAAGGAGACATCTGTAAATTTAGTTCAAGAGCAATCACCAAGTAGGACAATGGACAAGAAACGCACTAACCTGTTGGCCTTTTGCTTTGGTGTGCCATTCAAATGAATAGGACTGCATTGCACCTACGCACATAATTATATCGCAACAAAATTTTGTTAAACTGGTCCTTAGAAACCCATTAAAACCTTAATGGGTCTCTGTGTTGATCCTTAAGGATTAGTTTATCTACTTCATATGCAGGTAAAGAGGACAATGAGAGCTTGTTTAACCACTTTAGTCTCAGAGCCATTTTTTCCATTTTCAATTTAAATTTTTTGTTTACATGACTAAAAAAATAATTTTAGGCCTAAAGATTACTTAAAACAACCAAACATTACATATTTTCTGAAAACAAACACCATAGATAATAAAATGTTGTTAGTTCCACTTTTTCATATTATAGCACAATGGTTTATGAAAATCCAAATTTCAACATAAAATACACTAAAGTTAATTTTAGGGCACACAAACACAACAAATGACCCCGTTTCTTGGTAAAGTATAAAAAATGAAGTCGCGCTAAGTAAATAGATACCCAACATGTCAAGCATTAAAACTGTGTGTGCCTGTGAAACAATGAAAAAACTTCAATACGCTATATTTTCCATAGGAGATGCTTTTAAAGCCTCTACAGGTCATCAGTTTGGCATTACCCAGGGGCTCTGGTTCTAAAATAATTGATCTCACTCTGGTGCAGTGATATATAACATGTAGTGCAATCGCCATTTCTAAACGTAGGCACCCCAAAACATGCATTTTTGTGTGTATGTGGGGTGCTAAAACATATTTTTCATTTTATGTGTTTTTTAAATGTTTAGCTATCTATTTATTTACGTATTTATGCATTTTACAAATGACTTCATTACTATCTCATAGGGGAAAAATAGCCCCCTATTTAACAGCATATAGGTGAAAGGTTCTCTTTATGAGACATCCGGGGTCTAATAGACCCCAGATGTCTCCTCTGTACTCCACTGCAGCTGCTTCATTAGCCACTAGAGATCCGCGCTATAGCCAAATGACGGCTACAGCGCGGACCTCCTTTGCCGGGACTACGTCTATTGAGGGTAGCACTCTGTGATCGGCGTGTCTATGAGACTCGCCTGATCACGAATCCGAGCAAGGGGTCGATCCCGACCCCTTACCACGTGATCAGCTGTCAGCCAATGATAATAATCGGCTATTATTCCTCCTCGCGCGAGGAGAAAAAAAAAGAGCCGATCACCGGCGGCTGTGATCGGGACATCAGTCCCGATCACGGCCAGCCCTGCCAGTGCCCACCTGCCCCCTGCCAGTGCCACCTCATTAATAAATAATTGCCCCCGTCAGTGCCACCCATCAGTGCCCACAGTGCCACCCAGCAGTTCCCACAGTGCCACCCATCAGTGCCCACAGTGCCACCCATCAGTGCCCTCAATAACGGTTCTGCACCCCAGTGCCACATATCCGTGCCCATCAGTGTCATCTACCAGTGCCCATCAGTGCCGCCCATCAGTGCCCAGCAGTGCCACCTATCAGAGCCACCTATCAGTGCCCATCAGTCCCATCTATCAGTGGTACCTATCAGTGCCCCTTAGTGCCACCCATCCGTGCCACCCATCCGTGCCATCTTATCTGTGCCCATCTTTGCCCATGTAATTAAATACCACCAAAAGAAAGCTCTATTTGTGGGAAAAAATGATAAAAATTTAATTTGTGTACAGTGTTGTATGCCCGCGCAATTGTCATTCAAAGTGCATCAGCGCTGAAAGCTGAAAATTGGTCTGGGCAGGAGGGGGGTTTAAATGCCCAGTAAGCAAGTGGTTAGGCACCAATCCAGTGTTGATGGTGGAATCACTTCTGCAGTACTGTTGTATTCTGCCGGCAGGGAGTCCTCCCTGCTGGCAGAACACAATGATTACTGATGGTAGCTATAGCCACCAACAGTAATCACATGCAGAAAATTTGACAGGCTGTTGTGCTGAACCCACCTGCCCATTGATGGTTCGATTCTCAGCTGGTCACTCCTGAACCAGCTGAGATTTGATCCATCTATAGCCAGCATTAGGGTTTTGACCTACTGAGCTTTTAACCCTAGCACTGTACAAGTTCACAAAATAGTTCACACCTTAACAATGCAGTCACACAAAGAACAACGGGAGAGCCTTGCCCCATGTTTCAGGCTCAACCTCTACTCAAACAAATTATGAATGGATTGCGCATTTTTTTTTCCTCCCCAAATAGACAAGGAACACAAAGCGATTGGTCAGAAAGATTTTCCAACAGGTGACAAATAATTTATGCATGCTATTGAGTAGTTGTAACAAAGGGAAGCAGTCTTTATTGCTTTGTCGTTAACCCTGCTAAAGACGTAAAATAGAGCAAGCCACATTCATCTTCCTTCTGCGTCTATTAATATTTCCCATCTGAACAGCATATGTGCTCTGCATAATAATCAAAAGTAATCTCTTCCTTCTGCTGTCCTGTCATACATTTAATGCACATAAGGCCATATACTGTGAAACCCTCTAAGTATACAGAAGCTTTAAAGCTTTGAAGCTCTGAAGTGAAGCCATCATCAGCGGCATCCAAGGAGTCCTTCACTGTAATGCCCTGTACAAACGGTCGGATATTCCGATGGAAAAAGTCCGATTGGATCTTGTTGTCGGAAAATCCGATCGTGTGTGGGCTCTATCAGACTTTTTCTGTAGAATTTTCCAACACACAAAGTTTGAGAGCAGGATCTAAAATTTTCAGACAAAAAAAATCTGTGTGTAGACAATTCCGACATGCAAAGTGCCACGCATGCTCAGAATAAACTAAGAGACGAAAGCTATTGGCTACTGGGCCGTTTATAGTCCCGACCGTGTTTGACGTCACCTCATTCAGAACGATCGGATTTTACAACAACTTTGTGTGACCGTGTGTATGCAACACAAGTTTCGGACAAAATCCATCGGAAAAAATCAGACGGATTTTGTGGTCGGAATGTCCCACCGTGTGTACAGGGCATTAGGGTGGCCTGGCTTTGGAGGGTAACAATGGACATCTGTATAACTGTATTTAATGTGAATATACAGCGTTCACCTTTCACTGCAAATCCGTAAACACCATGAGTGTGATCCAATAAAGGACTTGTGACACAATTTTGGTGTTATGACTGTACATGGAACTCTTGCTGAAAGCCATAAAAGGAGTGCGACAGTTTCATAGTATTTCTGACAGGTGCAATAAACTTAGAAAGTTCTTATTTGCGATACTTCACGTATTCATCAAGAAATACCACCATTAACCACTGACAATTGCGCAGTCATGCGATGTTGTACCCAAATAAAATTGACGTCCTTTTTTCCTCATAAATAGAGCTTTCTTTTGGTGGTATTTGATCACCTCTGCTTTTTTTTATTGCGCTATAAACAAAAAAAGACCGACAATTTTGGAAAGAAAAACAATATTTTTTACCGCTATAAAACATACCCAATAAAAAAATTTAAAAATTTAATTTCTTCATAAATTTAGTTCAATATGTATTCTGCTACATGTTTTTATATTGATTGGTTTGCACTAAAGTTATAGCGTCTATAAACTATGGGATAGTTTTATGCAATTTGTATTTATTTTTATTTTACTAGTAATGGCAGTGATCAGCGAATTATAATATTATCGGGACTGTAATATTGCAGTGGACAAATCTGACACTGACTGGCACTTCTGACACTTTTTTGGGAACCAGTGAGACTAATACAGAGATCAGTGCTAAAAATATGCGCTGTCACTGTACTAATGACACTGGCAGGGAAGAGGTTAACATCAGGGGCGATCAAAGGTTAACTGAGTTTGCCATTGTTTGTGTACTGTGAGTGAGGTGCTTTTACTAAGAGAAGACATGGATCCTTGTCCCTGCTTTGCAGGAGCACGGGATCCATGCCTTCCCTACTGACAGAACAACAGCCTTGTTTACATAGGCAGACTGCCGTTCTGCCTCTGTAACAAACAATCAGCGGGTGCCGGCAGCCATCGAGTACGTGTTACTCGCTGATCGTCTCCCGCTGTGCTGATTCATTTGTAGTCCTGAGGCAAGACACACTTCTTAGGAGCATCTTCACCACTCTTCAGCAGCTCTTCTCCCTTCTCCCTTAAGCTTGCCTGAGTACAGCAGGAGCCATTGGCTTCTGCTGCTATCCGTTAAAACCAGTCAGCAGTGAGCAGGGGAGGTGCTGACCTGCACTGCGTGCCTGAATAGACGCACACAGCCTGGCACACTATCAAGCCCACACAAGTTCCCCCATTGGCAAGCTGCTAAGTGGCACAGAGAAAGGAAGAGCCAGGAGCCCCAGCAAAGGAGGATTGGGGCTGCACAGAGCAGTAAATATACAATGGGGTTGATTTATTAAAAATGGAGAGTGCAAAATCTGGTGCAGCTCTCCGACCCCCCTGTCTTCTGGGAGACACACGGGTCCCAGAAGACAGCAGGGACCAGTCAGAATGCGCAGTGCGACTCACGCAGTAAGGAAATAGGCTGAGAAGCCGCAAGGCTTCACTTCCTGATTCTCTTACTTAAGATGCCGGCGCCGGGGTGCTCTGGACTAGTAAGTGTCCTTATTTTAAAAGTCAGCAGCTGCAGTATTTGTAGCTGCTGAATTATTATTTTTTTGCCTGCAGAACTTCGCTTTAAGAAGGGGTTTAAAGCACCCGCTTAGCACTGCTTTGAAAGTGGCACCCATTCATTTCAATAGGCAGGGGCGGTGGAGGAGCGGTGTATACACTGTTCCCCCTACTGCCCCAAAGATGCTGCTTGGGGGAATTTTTTTCATGTCCTGCAAGCCCACCACCCCAGTGGGAAAGAACTCTGGCTTTTACACTGGGGCTGCACAAGAAAAAGTTTACAGAAGCTTTACAGGCGCTATTTTTAGTGCAAAAACACCTCAGTGTGAAAGGGGTCTTATAGATAACTACCGTATTTAACGCCGTATAACACGCACTTTTTTCCCCTTAAAATCAGGGGGAAATCGTAGATGCATATTATACGCCGATCCCTGCTGATTGTGAGCAGAGGATCAAGCGATGGTATATATTTGGTATATATTTTGTGCAAATGAAATAGACTTTTTATCATTTTATTAGCGGTCATATGACTGCTATGATCCTTTTACAGGTCATATTTGGATGGGCAGAGATACACTCACAGTCACGCCTAGTCCCGCCCTATGATGGACATAACATGGGGACTGGGCGTGACTCTGAGCGGAGCCGAGAGGAACTGAGCCTAGCCAAATAAACCCAGCTATGTGTATCTCGGCGGCGCTTGGCTCCGCTCACAGGACTGCAAGAAGAGCCGAGAGGAGCCAAGCCTAGCCGAGTACACTCGGCTTTGTGTATGTCAGCAGCGATCGCCCCTCTCCGATCGCAGTCAGCGGAGATGAGCGCCAATTTTAAATAATCAGCCTGCAATGAGGCTGGGCAAGGCTGCAAGGACACTGGGCAATGCTGCAAAGACACTGGGCAAGGCTGCAGATGGACACTGGGCAAGGGTGCAATGATGGACATGGCTGCAGATGGACACTGATAAGGATGCGTCGATGGGCATTTAAATGTACGTTTTTTTCCTTAAAATTTCCCTCCTAAAAGTTTTTTTACTTAAAATTCCCTCCTTAACTTGGGGTGTGTGTTATACGCCCATAAATATGGTATATATTTTGTGCAAATGAAATAGACTTTTTATCATTTTATTAGCGGCCATATGACTGCTATGATCCTTTTACAGGTCATATTTGGATGGGCAGAGATCTACACTGGTACCTCTGCTGATGTCATCTTCCAAACAGTAATTGTGAGTGATGTTCCCTGTCAATCCCTACATACCTAGTGTGCAGGACCAGCCTTCTCCTCCAGGCCTGCAACACTGGGGGAAGAGGCTGCCTCGTTACCCTACCAATGCAGGCTTGTAGTCCTGCAGTGGCAATGCAAAGCAAATAGGGACAACACTGTGTGAATTTCAAGAGCCTTCATACAGCTGTTCCACCCTTAAATTTGGAATTACTTTTACACAGTAAAACTGGAAGGATCATATGGTATTTGAAGTAGAAAATAGAAAATGTATGTGACAGCCAATAATGGGTTAAAATAAAATGACCCCTTTTGCATTGAGGTTCTGTTTTGCCTAGACACCAATATTGCTACAGTATTAAAATGACTGTTTCCTTTTATAACCATCACTAATGACGTTGTCTTTTTATAGCGGTCGTTCGAACGGCAGTTCGAAAATCAATAGACAACATATTTACTGTGTACCTGGCACCGCTATTTACACAGCTATGTATTTCAAGACCGCTGCTAGATGGAATCCCATTCCAGGTCCGTCTGTCACATGTTTGTCTGTTCACTTTCCATGGCAAACTCCTGGGAAAAAAGATAAGGCAACCTTTTGTTGCATGAGCTGCTTATCAGCTGTGCTATATTTAGACGCCATCTCCATATTAGAGAGGAGTTTAATGCACAACCATGTACTCAGCATGCACAAGTTAGTCTCTAAAGAGAAATCTAAAGAGCATCTGTTGTGCCATAAATAAAAATACACAACTGCAATTCACAGACTCATTTCTGTAATGCCAAAAGAAATATGTTTTTGTTGAGTCGTCAATTTGGTTGAACAGAACTTTTATAAGGCTACATGTACACTGGCCACCCCTAATCGTATCTCTCCTGGCGGCAGAAAACCGCTTTTGTCACGTTTGCATTTTTTGCCAAAACGTTCCTCTCCTGAACGCGATTCTTCTACATTCAGGAGAGGAATGTTTAACTGTCCCTAAATTCTGATAAAGTCTAAGCCCTTGTACACACGGTCGGACATTCTGACAACCAAATTCGTCTGATTTTGTCCGAAACTGTTGCATACACACAGTCGGACAAAGTTGTCCGAAAATTCGATCGTACTTAACCTGATGACGTTATTTCGTTAGGACGGGACTACGTTCACGCTAGTAGCCAATAGCTTTGGTCTAGGAATTTGATCTGAGCATGCGTGGCACTTTGTCCAATCGGAATTCTCTACACATGATCGGACAAAGTCTGATCGGATCAGGTTGTCGCAAAATTTTATAGCCCAGCTGGAAAACTTGGTCCGTCGGATACTCCGACGGAAACAGTCCAATGGAGCCCACACACTGTCGGATTATCCGACAACACGGTCCTATCGGACATTGTCCATCGGAATGTCCGACCGTGTGTACAAGGGCTTAGGGGTTGATTTACTACAGGCAAATAGACTGTGCACGTTGCAAATGGAAGTCAGCAGAGTTTCTGCTTATTTACTAAGCTGTGGAGCAACTACGCCTGCAAAGTGCACAGTCTTTTTTTTCCTTTAGTAAATCAACCCTTATATGTCCATGCACACATAGGGGTTGATTTACTAAAGGCAAAAAAAAGTGCCCTTTGCAAAGTGCAGTTTCATTCTAGAAGTGCAGTTGCGCCACAGCTTAGTAAATAAGGTTTGCAAAGAGTACCCAATCACGCGCAAAGAAGAGAAAAAAAACACAATTGGATGGTGGAAGTCAGCAGAGCTTCTGCTCATTTACTAAGCTCTGGAGCAACTGCACTTCTAGAGTGAAACTGCACTTTGCAAAGGGCACTGTCTTTTTACCTTTAGTAAATCAAACCCTATGGGGGTTATTTACTAAAGGCAAATCCACTTTGCACTACAAGTGCAAAGTGCTCTTGAAATTGTACTGAAAGATTACTTGGAAGTGTAGTCGCTATAGATCCGAGGGGGACATACAAGGAAAATAAAAAACAGCATTTTAGCTTGCATATGATTGGATAATAAAATCAGCAGAGCTTCCCCTCATTTCCCATCTACCCCTCAGATTTACAGCAACTGCACTTCCAAGTGCACTTTGAGTGCAATTTCAAGTACACTTTGCACTTGTAGTGCAAAGTGGAGTTGCCTTTCGTAAATAACCCCCTATGTGTACATGGACATATAAGGGTTGATTTACTAAAGGGAAAAAGACTGTGTACTTTGCAGGTGTAGTTTCTCCAGAGCTTAGTAAATTAGCAGAAACTCTGCTGACTTCCATCATCCAATAATGTGCAAGCAAAAATGCTGTTTTTTTTAATGTTCCTTGCATGTGATTGTGTACACTTTGCAATGTGAAGCCTTACCTCATTTACTAAGCTTTGGAGCAACTGCACTTGCAAAAGGCAACTTTGCAAAGTGCACAGTACCTTTCAACCCCATAGGCTTTTATACCAAATGAGTTCAGGTGCTTTAGCAAAAAAATGCCAAAAGCTCCTAAACTCACATTTAGGAGCAGTAGTGTACGTGAGGCCTAACTGCACTGCTATGCACACTTATGCCGCGTACACACGATCAAACAATCCATTGGAAAAGTCCGGCAAACTCAAGTCCGCCAAACAATCCCCCCGTGTGTAGCCTCCGGCATACTTTTTTGACCAGACAGTACGGCGGACTTAGAATTTCGTGTTGCACATCAATCTGCCCGCCGTACTCGCATTTCGGCGGACATTCCGGCCGTGTGTATGCCAGTCCGCCGTACTTTTGAAATGAGCGGACTTTTCCCGCCCGGAGAAAAGTCCGCTCATTTCGAGCGGGTCTCAAGGTAGGCGGGGCCCGCGAAGGAGACGCCGCTGGCCCCGCCGCCTGGTATGGACTTAAAGGGGAACCCCCAACGCCGAAAAAAATCGGCGTGGGGTCCCCCCCAAGTCCACAACAGACCCTTGTCCGAGCACGCTATCCGGCCGGCCAGGAAAGGGGGGGCGAGTGAGCGCCCCCCCCCCCCTCCTGAGCCGTACCAGGCCGCGTGCCCTCAACATGGGGGGTGCCTTGGGGAAGGGGGGGCCGCGCGGCCCCCCCACCCCAAAGCACCTTGTCCCCATGTTGATGAGGACAAGGGCCTCTTCCCGACAACCCTGGCCGTTGGTTGTCGGGGTCTGCGGGCGGGGGGCTTATCGGAATCCGGGAGCCCCCTTTAATAAGGGGGCCCCCGGATACCGGCTCCCCACCCTATGTGAATGAGTATGGGGTACAATGTACCCCTACCCATTCACCTGTAAAATAAAAGTACAAAAAAAACACAACACACGAGATAAAATACTTTATTGCACAGCTCCGGGGGTCTTCCGTCTTCGGGGGTCTTCTCGCCGGACTCCTCCGCTATCTTCTTGTAGCTCTTTTGCTAGCGGAGGAGTCCGGCTTTCTTCCTCGCCGCCGGCCTCTTCTCCCGACTTTGGGGGTCTTGTCCCCCTCTTCGGTTCTTCTGCCGGGCTACCGCGCCTTCTTATAGCTCTTTTACAGACGGTGGCCCGGTCTTCTGTCGCCGCTGCCGCCTTCCGTTCTTCTTCTTCTTCTTCTTCTTCTTCTCCTTCACCCATGTGACATAAAGCCATGTGACACCGCCCCTTGTCCCTATATAAGTGGCCGCGCAGCGTGTCCCTGGCATTGTGGCCGGAGAGAGCGTCGAGTCAACATCTCCAGGAGAAGAAGGAGAAGAAGAAGAAGAAGAAGAAGAAGAATGGAAGGCGGCAGCGGCGACAGAAGACCTGGCCACCGCCTGTAAAAGAGCTATAAGAAGGCGCGGTGGCCTGGCAGAAGAACCGAAGAGGGGGACAAGACCCCCGAAGTCGGGAGAAGAGGCCGGCGGCGAGGAAGAAAGCCGGACTCCTCCGCTAGCAAAAGAGCTACAAGAAGACAGCGGAGGAGTCCGGCGAGAAGACCCCCGAAGACGGAAGACCCCCGGAGCTGTGCAATAAAGTATTTTATCTCGTGTGTTGTGTTTTTTTTGTACCCCATACTCATTCACATAGGGTGGGGGCCCGGTATCCGGGGGCCCCCTTATTAAAGGGGGCTCCCGGATTCCGATAAGCCCCCCGCCCGCAGACCCCGACAACCAACGGCCAGGGTTGTCGGGAAGAGGCCCTTGTCCTCATCAACATGGGGACAAGGTGCTTTGGGGTGGGGGGGCCCTCTTTCCTGGCCGGCCGGGTAGCGTGCTCGGACAAGGGTCTGTTGTGGACTTAGGGGGGACCCCCACGCTGATTTTTTTCGGCGTTGGGGGTTCCCCTTTAAGTCCATACCAGGCGGCGGGGCCAGCGACGTCTCCTTCGCGGGCCCCGCCTACCTGGAGATGCGCTCGAAATGAGTGGACTTTCCTCCGCGTGTGTGGGCGAGTCCGTTCATTTCGAAAGTACGGCGGACTTAGTACGGCGGACTTAGTACGCCGTATTAGTCCGCTGAAAAAGTGGCGTGTGTGGGCAACTAGCCCGTTCGAAAATTCCGACGGACAGTTTGGCGGACGTCCGCCAGACTAAGTACGTCGGACAGACGGCTACGTGTGTACGCGGCTTTAGGAAGGATACAAATGCAACTGAAGGGCTAGTTCACACCAGCCAGCATGGAGGTGCATGTTGGGTAGAGACAGCGAAGGGCAGTATGATATGTTTTTACAACACATCTGTTTACATTTTTTTAACCTTATTGAAGTTACGACATGCTAAAGTGGATGCATTGCTCTGAGAAAAAAATGCAAACTGTAACCTTACATTGAGCCTAGATTGATCTGCATAGCTCAATGGACATGATGTGAATGAATCCAAAACCTGATGAATCTAACTGTGCACCGCTGTTTGCAAAAGGTAAATATCCATAGTTTAAAAGTACTCACAAATGCAATTTAATTGAAGAACTTGTAGGTGCCAAGACTTTTTGCAACTAGTGGTGTACACTCAGATGTACCTTTCTTTGTTTGTTTTTAGATTCTATTTTCTCTATATGTAGATTGGGAAATATGGTCTCACCACAAACTTGCACCTTTACACATAGTGGCCCGTGATAAGTTCCCACTGCACATGCGTGAGATCAGAAGGCGCTTGCTAGGTAGCCAGCAGCACTTTATGCCGGAACAGACTCCTAGCGGACTTCAGATGCCCACACATTTAGAATGCACACTTGCTGGATCAGGAGGGTGCAGTGAGTACCAATAATTTTACTAACAAAGAAAACCTTGTCAGATGTAGCATATGCTGATTTTTAATCTATGATTGGTGACTATCACGGGGATGATTTAAAAAAAAAGCCTGGAACTCCACTTTAAGAAGCCATTTGTCCCTTTGATCTTTCAGGGAAAAGTAATAGAGTCTCTGAACAATCCACTTCCTTCCTGCTTCATTCCTCCATCGGAGCTGGGAGTCATCCCTGTGGAAGCTCTGCTTTATTTGGAGTCAGGGCTTACAAAGGGTTGATGAAAAGGGTCGGTCACCTTATCAAGTGACAGTGTTTGAGCCTGTCAATTGGCAAATCAGGCTTGAGCGCTGTATCCTGGGAAGTCACAGGTTCTCCCATACCTGGAATTAATAGGTATTTTGCAATGGAACTTCAGGGAAGCAGACTGAGTTGGAATGGGCAAAGTGACAAAGTCTCATGAGGAATAGACAGAGGCTGCCACTGCTAACCCTTCCTTCTGAAAATGCAAGTTTTCCAGCTGTCATGCCAATTCAATGGTTTCAGTAATTCAAGACATTGGTCTGGAACAACTGCAGAAATAACTAATCTTGAGATCTGTCCGATTTTCATTTCCCTCATCCTTCTGTGACTTATAAATAATGGAGCCAGCCAAAGATAGGCAATTATCATTGAAGGAGGGCAGCAATGGGAACCTCCATAATTTTATTAGAACAGGTGTACTTTGTACTATTGTACTTTGAAGTAAACCTGTCACTACACTAAAGTTAGCCCAACCTATAAAAGAAGATGCTCTATACTTTCCTTCCCTGCAGTCTGTGTGTTAAAACTCCAGTACGTTGCTGGTCACTGTAGGTATCTTGTCAAGTACCTGCTCTCCGCCATGCGCTATGATTCCTCTGGCCGTGTCCTCAGGAATTAGTAGAGCATGTGCCTTTCAAATTCATATGTTATTTAAATTTGAACAAAAGTTCCACTGTAGCCTCCCTGGCAGTATTCCAGAGTCTGGCTCGAGGGGGAGATTTCAAAAAGCGGTAACCCCGAGCCATGTCCGTCCCCATGTAGAGGTTACTTACCTTGTCCCCTGGATCCTGCTATGTCTCCCCGCTGTGATCTGCGAGCCGCCGTGTCTCACTCGATCTGTCACAGTGCCGGGCTCCGTTCCCTGCGAGCGTTGTGACGCATGGGGACGGAGTTCGGCACCAAATTCAAGAAGTAAAAAACATAGTATAGATACAGTATACTGTAATCTTACAGAATACAGTACTGTATCAAATAATTACACATCCCTTTTGTCCCTAGTGGTTTGTCCAGTGTCCTGCATGCAGTTTTATATTATAGATACTGTTCTTTCTGCCTGGAAACTGGAGATTGTCCATAGCAACCAAAAAATGGCAGTTTACGAAAGTGCTTTTAGACCAGCTATAGAACAGCGATAATAATTTAGAATCACTTTCAGAATTGAGAGATGGTGATTCATGGGGAAATTCATCATCAAACACTAAAAGTAATGACAGCGACAATTCTGCAACTGAGCAAATTTCAGTGTTTTTGATTTGATTACATTATAGAATAATTTATATTATTATTTGTTATAATTATTTATAGTTATTTATTATATTATAATTTCGTGTTTCAAACTTTATCATAACCGGGATGTCTACTAGACTCTTGTTTGGACAGATTTAAGTGAGTTATTTCTTAAGCCCCATACACACAATCGGACTTTGTACAAACTTTCCCGTGGACTTTTGTACAAAGGGCATTGGCCATAAGTTTGTATTGCATACACACGATCAGACTTTTTAGGCAACAAACACGAACGTAGTGACGTTTCAACATACTGACGACACTTCAAAAGAGGACCTTCAATTACTCCAGCGCCACCTTTGGTTAACTTCTGTATTGTTGTCTGATCTTTTTCATTGGTTCTGAGCATGCGTATTTGTAATTTGTACAAAAGTCCGATGGTTTTGTGTACACACGATAGGACTTTGCTCCATCGGACTTATGTTGTCAAAAAATATGTCCATTCACACAGCCAACAAAAGTTTGTCCGATGGAGCATACACACGGTCGGATGTTGCTCCAAAACAGTTAATTTGCATGTTTAGTGTCAAAAAGTCCGATCATGTGTACGGGCCTTAAGAATTACAGGCCTACAATATAAAACGCCAAATTTCCATGCAAAATAATAGTACCGCTTTCAGCACCTAAAATGTGAAATAATCATACCGCCAGGGAACTTATGTACTCTTTTATATACTTTGCAAATGTGGTAAAAGAATATAGCTAGACCCCACTCCTGTCATTATACCTGCCCCCATCAAGGTGCCAGGAGAACCAATTAACTGTCTGGATATCTGCCAGATGGTCTAAACCTGATATACATATTGACAGAAGCAAATAATGAATATAGAAGCACACAAGATCTCATCATAATCCAATCTCCTGATTTTGCAGTAGTGTTTGAAAACCTGAGAACTTCGTTTTGGAAACCTCTCTACATATCAATAAAGTCACGCATTAGCGTCAGAAAAGAAAAACATCACGACTTCTAATCAGTTTACATAATGCGTGTCATTACCTTCCTCCTTCTTCCCCACCTGCTTAGGGGTTTCTGCTACATTTAATTAGCTTTGGACAGACAAAGCATCTCTCCATTCAGACATTTCCATAGTGACAGCAGCTGACCAAATCCAAGAACATGGAGAGTATAACGAGCACACACACAATTACAGGCAGCAATGAGCACACAGCCTCAAAGCGAATGCCTACTTCTCTAAGTGAATGAGGTGAAAGTTAAAATTCACTTTGCAAAGCATACCCAAACATGTCCAAAGAAAATAGAAATAGATATTTCCTTGCATGTGATTAGATGATTATAGTCAGCACAACCTCCCCTCATTCACTAAGCCACATATGTCAAACACAAGGCCCAAGGCCTTGTCATGTGGCCCTTGCACCCAGTTTTGCAGACAGAACGTTGAGGTACTCCATTCCGCCACCTCCAGCTTTCGCCCTCCGCTCCCGTTCCCTGCTGTCACTTGTAAACACAGAAGCCTTCTGTGTTTACAAGGGACAGCTTTCGGATGTAACAGATCCCCCATGACGGGGAATCGCATGGACAGATTTCCAGAGAGAGAGAGGAAAGAATGATTTTCCTGCGAGGACAGGCAGAGCCGCTAAACAGGGAGGTACTAGAGTTGGGCCAGGTAGGATAGAGTAGTAATGCGAGAAAGTTTAGGGGTTGGAGCGGACCCCTAAACCATGCACTCTGTACACACCTGAACTATGCACTCTGCACTAAAAAAAATTCAAATGTATTTATATTGTGTTAGGTAAATATTAAAGTGTTACCAAAGCTTTAAATTTATTTTCTCAATTCCTACTGTTGATGTGATAAATTACTTTATCTACCGCCTTTTCATTATTGTAGTGATCCCCTCTAAAGTCAGATGGACCACTTGGCCTGAGTTAAGCTCTTCAATTCAGGGTAGATCCATAAAGGGTCCTATTGAGCCACCATTGCATTGATGCAAACACACAGTCATGAATCCTTAGGATAAAAATTGTCAATATGCCGCGATGAGTGCAGCCTGTGCTGAGACAAACTACATTGATGGAAAGTATAGTCTGATCCAAATCCTCAGGATAAATCCTATGGCTATATGAACCACTTACGAATCCAATCCAGCACACTTAACGCAGCCCTTCTGATAGACTGAAGAGATCTCTAAGCGGCAAACAGACAAAAAGAGCAAGATGTGCAGACTAAGCATAGTGGGTGTGTAAACATTTATTAAAGTGCTAGTAAAGCTTGTTAAAAAAAAAATACAAAATTCACCTCGCAAGGCAATGTCATAATGTGTTAGTATGCATCCCATACTAGCACATTATGAGAGACTTAACTTAAGATGAAGCCCCCAAGGGGCACACTGTCACTGCTGACAGGGTTTCTATCTTCACCCGGGCTTCCTTCCTGGTTTGCAGGCTTTAGCTGCCTGACGGGCCGAGCTGCAATAATGTCACTCCTGCACATGCTCACAGAGATCATGGTTTTTGGCACAGACCACGGCACGTTTAGGAGATGTTAATTTTTCCTACCACTTTAAAGGAAGACAATTAGCAACTCACAAAAATAAAGACAAACTGTGCTTATCATGGTTCTCAAAAGGATTCCCAGCTGGAGAAGACATCAAGAAAACCGTTACAAAGGATACACTGGGTATGATCTGGATGGCACCTGCCGTGGCTAAGAGACACCAAGAGGGCATCAATCTAAGTGCAGAAAGGTGCAGAGAGGGATACAGCACACAATAACTGACAACTCACAGTGTGCGGATGATCCCATGCATTACAGTCAATGGTGAATTGGCGAGGAGGAGGCATCCAGTATCCCAAGATGGAGCTGCTGCTGCAAAGATTGGAGTGTGGTATCCAGCTGGCTTGAAAAAGAGGCAGTGGCTTTGAAACATGTTGGCACCTTCCTGACATCACATCCTGTATCATCACTTCCTGTCCTCACTTGTGTTCCATCGATCCACATGTGCTTCCTGTCCTGACGCTGCCTGATCACCCTGGCTACCACATTCCACTCCTGGAGGGTATACTCTGCAATCTTGTGGAGACTGCAGAGTATACACCCGGCTGCCGGCTCTTCTTTGCTTATATTCCCCTGACCCTGCCTCTTCCCTCCTCAAAGCCAACAGAGGGACAGCAGTTGTCTATTGTGACTTGATATACGGACCATGCTATACTGACAGGAAGCTCAGGGAAGCTTTGCTCAGGAACCTGCAGTCATTGCCTGGGTTTAGAAAAGTATATATGTGTTTGGGCACAATTTTTATGAAAAATATTTACTGTACAATGCTTCACTTCTGTAGCTGTGGGCATGGTTGAGAAGTTTCCTAGGTGTAATTTTTGCAGTAACATACAACTCCAAAGAAGCTATATAGCTTTTTTGAGGAGTTGTAGCATTGAGTCCCGGTGACTGGCATTGTTGTTCTCCCGCCCTGCCTCGGGAAGCAGTGGAATGCATTAATACTCATGTCCACCTAACTTGGAGTCTAAGGGACGTCTCTGGAAGCCGTAGCAGTGGATACCTGGTGATACTGGCTCAATAGTGTGGATTACATGCACACTACCCCTGCAGAGGTGATGGGATCCAGTGATTGGGGACCCTTGAGGGGGAGCACATAAGTCACCAGGAGATACTGCGAGCACAAAAGTCACCTGTGATTGATGTTTTTGATTCAGTTATTTGCACTATATGATCACCAGATGTGAAAATCGCTATATAGCTTCACTTATATAGACTGTGTTTATTCTACATATATTCCTTATGGCGATGCTCTGACTTATGGATCTGGACTTTTTGATCTATGGACTTTACAGCACTTGCTTTTTATTTTTTGTCTGATACCCACTGGTTCTATTATTATTATTTTTTGGTGGGTTGGATACACTAATGCATACTAATCTATATACTTTATATGGACTTTGATCTAGCACAGCACGTATTGATACTTTATAATTACGGAATTGTTAAACAGTTTATATCTTTTTTGGGGATTTATCACCCTTGATCTACTTATGATACATATGAGTATATCACTTTATTCCACATAAGATATTTATGGATACAGACCCTTAGCATTAATTAGTTAGTGGATTTTTTGTTTTTTCTTCATGGGATTTTGGTTGTCAGGTGCCCACTCTTAAGTGCACTAAAAAAGAGGGGTTTTGTTTTGTAGACCCATATTAACCGGACGACATCACCCTATGGGGGGGGGAGTCTGTTCCATTTTTGGATTTTTGATCATAGCCCTTACTATCCTCTTGCCCTTCCTGTACCTATTTATCTTTCTGGTAGCGCCACTGACCCCTTTGTTTCCTATCAGTTTTATGTATAGTGCCCCCTAGGGGAGCCCTATTAGGGGAGGCAGCCACCTTTTTATTTCACCATAAGCGCGGCTTTCTTATACCTTCTATACTACGGTTGAGAAGTTTATCCTCTAAGTTCCTCTAACTCCTCACCGAAGTTGCTCATGTAATTTACTCATCAACTCAGCTCACCCTGCCCTCATCTTCCTGCTCTGTGTTTACAAAAGGGATTAGAAGGCTGGAAGGCTGGGAGTGGGGAGCATTCTGAGTCAACTCAAGTGCCTTTATCATACAAGCTGTGAGCCCTGCATATGAATTTATCCACAATACCTGCAACTTTAGGGTCACGAGGGTTTGATTTAAATCTCTTTTACTGGTTGTTAGAAATATGTACTGTAAACACCAGAATGTCCATAGCCTGATCGCAGGTTTATTATGATGTGTTTCAAAAGGTAGGCTTGAGACTTCTTGAACAATAATAATAGGTTAAAAGAATGAAACAGTTCACCCAAGTATAAAGCCTCTACATGGTATCAGTTATTGAATCAAATAGTGGCCAAAGACCTTTGAGCGAAAAAAATAGGAGATCTATGGCCGCAGCATACACTTTCATTTTAAAAATCAACATTGTAGATGTTTCAGGTTGTGAGTGTTGTCTGCTGGCCATCTCTTTATACAACTTTCTGGATTCTCTGCATGCTTTTCAGCTTCTCCTCTGCTGTTTACTTTAAATTTATAAAGACTACATATCCCATGGTACCTTGTAGTGATTGTTGTACTGACTCTGCCTCCTGAAACTCCTCCTCTCAGCTCCTCTGTAGTTCAGAAGGCAGGTTCTGTGAATTCTATGACACATCAGTGCCTACTCTGGTCATATTGTACACGTTAAATGTTTTGGGATCTTCACAAAGTTTACAAATTTCAAGATCTGTCAGATTAATAGGATAGACTAGAAATAACTGAAATGCAATGTAGAAATGTATATAATGCTTTTAACTTTTGACCATAAGCAGTTACCGTTACTTGAAAAGGCGCTTTTTTTGTTGGTGTTGCCCTTTATGGCATATATATGAGTAGATGACCCACTGCTACAAGAAAGGGAACTAAGCAGGCCTTCCAGTTTAGAACAGACATTGCCTACACTGCAGATCTGGGATGCAGTTAAACACTGAATATCCAAACTTCTTATGTCATTTATCCCCAATCCTGCTTTTCCACCAGAGTTTCAAGATCCTATGTCCTTCATAGAGTGGTCCCTTAGAGGCCTCACTCAAATATGACACCTATTATCTAAAGAAAGATTGAGTCCAACTCTTCCAGACACTACAAGAAAAAGAGCTCCCTAGCAGCAAAGAGACTTTCACTACCTTAAAGGGGTTGTAACCTCTCATGGTTTTTCACCTTAATGCATTTTGTGCATTAAGGTGAAAAACCTTCTTTACTTCAGCCCCGCCCCAGATCCCCCCCCCCTTTTTCTTACCTGAACCCGATCGTTCCAGCGACAGGAATGAGCACAGCAGCTCCAGCCACTGTCTTGGGTCCTCATTGAATAGATTGGCTCCCGCTGCTGTCAATCAAATGAAGTGACATGGGGATGGGGGGGCCAAGTCTTGCTGTATGTTTCAATGGAGCAGCAACAGGACTCAGGAGCGCGCCCGCCACGAGTTCCCCCATGGAATGCGTCTCTCTGTGGGGGCACTCGATGAGGATAAGGAGCCAATAGCGCCGCCGGGGGACCCCAGAAAAGGAGGCTTGGGAGCCACTCTATGCAAAATCCTTGCACAGAGGAGGTAAGTATAACATCGTTTTACAATCACTGCATGCATCAGGGATGATCTCCCAACTTTACTTTTTAATTCTATCCCCTCCCTCACAACAACTCCCCTCATATGCAGAGAAATGGACGGGAGATCTAGGCCTAGACTTGGATGCACAAAATTGGTCCCAGATCTGGGAAACAACCAAATCATATTCTCATAATGTATTGGCAGTAGAAACAAACTACAAAGTTTGGAAATGTTGATAATTGGTGCCCTCCAAGATTGCCCACTGGGTTCCTGACTATCAACCACTATGTTTCAAGTGTGCGGCCAGGTAGGAACCTTTTTTGACGTTTGGTGTACATGTCCTATAATATGACATTTCTGGCTAAAATATTCTAGTTGAACTCTGAGCTCTTAGACTCCCCAATCCCTCTAATGAATCTTAGACCCCCAAGTCTTCCAAAACAAAACTTCAAACTCCTCCTTTATGTATCTCTATGTGACAGTCAGACAAACAACTGTGAAAGCCTGCGAAAACACAGGTTTGCTATATAGGAAAACTGAAGCAAAACTTAAGAGACAAAATGAACAAATATCTGCTTTCTGGCAACCCTGGAGTTTTCAATTTATCACTAGTGGCTTTACCAAAACCTTCTGGAACGATTCCATTTTTTTTGTTCTAGCCCCCCTGTTCTTTTCCCCTATCCCATTCCCTTCTCCCTACACCTGAGTTCTCCTCTCTTTTTACTCTTTCCTCTCCTACACCCCCCCCCTTCCCATGTTCTCCCTGTCTACTCCCCTTTACCTATATATATATATATATATATATATAGAGAGAGAGAGAGAGAGAGAGAGAGAGAGAGAGAGAGAGAGAGGGCTCTCAAACCCATTTACCCATGATTATATTGGAACTCCTGCTCCCAATATTTACTAGTTATAACTAGGGTTGCACCGATACTGATACTAGTATCAATATCGGTGCTGATACCGAGCATTTGCACGAGCACTTGTACTCGATGCTTGACGTGATACCTTGACATTCAGGGAAGATTGGTGTGGCGATAGGGGAGTTACAATCACCGATCTCCCTGTGTGGCTTTCAGTAGAGCATCTGACAGTCACTTCTCCTTTCTTTATTGAAAGCCACACAGGGAGATCGGTGATTATAACTACCCCCACCACCGCACCGATCGTTCCTGACTGTCGCCTGAATCCTCCTCTGGTCCCCCCTCCATGTCCTCCTCTGTGCTCTTCTGTGTGCTCCTCCCTGTGCTCTTCCAGTTCCTCC
Organism: Lithobates pipiens; assembly: GCF_037356315.1. Classification (NCBI taxonomy): domain Eukaryota; kingdom Metazoa; phylum Chordata; class Amphibia; order Anura; family Ranidae; genus Lithobates; species Lithobates pipiens. The sequence goes on along the minus strand of NW_027507764.1, from coordinate 106,276,374 downwards.
GTGTCCTCCTCCCTGTGCTCCTCCAGTTCCTCCGTGTTCTCCTCCCTGCGCTCCTCCGGTTCCCGCCGTCTCCTCCTCTGTACGTTCATCCCTTTTCTCCACCGATTCCGCTGTGTTCTCCTCCGGTCACCCTCTGTGCTCCTCTGCCTTCCCCTGTCCCAGATCTGTCAGGATGGAGAGCGGACGAAGGAGCTGATATATATGTCATTTACCAGCTCCTTCCTACCCTGAATGGACAGAGTCAGTGATTACTGACTTTGCATTCACAACTGAGCATCGTAAACTGTTCCTTTTCATTTATATTCAGTGCTGCTGAGGCTGCTGAGAAAGGGACTGGGAAATCTGTGTCCTCAGTCCCTTTCCCTGTCTCAAAGGGGAGAGGTCAGGGTGTTTACACCCCCGATGTCTCACCAACCCCCCCCCCCCCCCCAACAGGGTTCATTAAAAAAAAGGAAACATTGTAATAAATAAATATTTAAAAGTAAAACTGTAAAAATAATAATAAAAAAAAAAACACTGACACCACCCCCTCCCGCTCAACCCCCTAAAAAAAAGCATTGTAAAAAAAAAATATATATATCTATAAAAAAAAAAGTTGTAAAAAGTAAAATAGTTAAAAAAAATAGAAAACAAAAAATTACTGACACAGTCTAGGTCTCATCAGTGCCACCTATCAGTGTCTGCTAGTGCTGCATATTAGTGCCACTGTGACATGACATTTAAAAAAAAGTATCAGTAATCAGTATCAGCAAATTCTTGAAAAAAAAGTATCAGTACTTGTACTCGGTCCTAAAAAAGTGGTATTGGTGCAACCCTAGTAATAACAGTTCCCCCTACTCAACATGTCATTCTAATTGATATTCCTTGTTTGTACCCTTATCCAATTTATGGTAACTGTTGGTTTCCTTCTTTATGTGTACTATTATAAGTAACTATAACTCTGAAATGTTTCAATTTGTACACAATAACTTTATACTTTGTACCTTAGTAACCTTAGTAACATGTTGCATATACCTTGTGAAAAGCAATAAAATATTTAACAAAATAGACATTCCATTGAAGTATTCAAAGTTTTGTTCCATAAAAAATAAATAAATAAATAAACTCTATTATATAACAAAGTAGTGTGTCAGTTTAGCAAAGCTAGTAGACTGTAGGAAATAAACAAGGTTACCTAACAAAAGATAAGGACTGATGGTAGGGACAGAGAATCACTGGTGCAAGGACAGCATATTTACTGTGAAATACAGCACCAAATTCTACTCACTAAAGATTTTGAAATGTTGTTGAGGCCAATTTATCCACAAAAGCAGTGAAAACTGAAGTATTTAAATAACCAAGTAGCCTAGATGTAAATGTATTTCAGTTAAATGTATTGGGGTTAATCAAAGTTGATACCTGATCAATTGCTATGTGTTACTGTATATAAACTGCTTTTTCAACCAAATTTGAAAACCTCTTGAGTTTGCAGACATGCAAACAGCACTGCAGATATTGCTATTTACAAAGTCTACTTCTACTGGTTTCATAAAGACAGCATAATGGCTTGGTGGTTAGTGCTCCTGCCTTGTAGTATTAGGGTCCTCCTTGGTTTGAATCCAAACCAGGACACTACCTACTTTGAGTTTGCATATTTTCCCTGTGCTTGCATGGGATTCCTCCCACACTTCATGCTGTTAAGTTAACTGGTTCCAATCTAAACCCTAAAATACATATGTGAAGTAGACCTTAGATTGTAAGCTCACTGAGCGCAGGGAAAGATGTAAATGTATAGTATGTAAATTGTTGGTGCTATATACGTACAGTAAATACCTCTAGCAACAGGGTAAGCGAAACATGCATTTTACTATGCAAATTATAAACAGAGAGTGAATGATCACATTCTGCATCATCCCTTTTTCTCCCCCCACCTCCCTATTGGCAAATAAGCATAATGGACGGCTTTTCTTGCCAGTAGGAAGGCTTGAATAGTGGAACAGAGTGGGACAGAGATCCAAGCCCTGATTTTTGTGCCCCCAGGGCACACTGAAAATAAACCAAATGTGTGTGTAGGCCCCTGGAGGTGCCAGTTTTATGGTTTATGAGCCAGTGCTTAGTTCTTGGAGAGACTTCGAGTTTGTTTTAAAGGCCATGTCATATCGTAATAATAGTTAGTCACATTCAACTAGACTTGTTCTGTAATGGTGAAAACGATACTGCCATGTTTAGCTGCACTGTGCAATCAGTGTACAATATTTTTGGCTTTTGGTTCTCAAATAATATATCCTAATTTCTATAAAAAAAACAAAACAAAAAAACTGCCTTATCTCTCCATTTTATTCTGCAGCCTAACCAAGCTGCTTATATACTGTCCAGCCACTGAACAATATCTGTGTCTATTGTCTCTCAGATAATACAGTCTAATTGTTATTGTAAGATAAAACTTACCTTGTCTCTTCTTATTTGTTGTCTATTCAAGAGCTTGCATACTCCTCTGATACTATCCAATGTCTACCAAACACGTACCTGAAGTCTACAGTATATTTAGGATAGACTCACAAACTACTATTAAACTGTTATGCCACTGAACATTTTGGACGATGTTGAAGGCTTTAGCTTTGTTCCAGTAGGCCAATTCAGGCCTTTTTGCTGTTTGTAAAAATCAAGTGTCATGGTCAATTATAACTAAAAAAAGCTTCTTTTTTTTTTTTTGCATGTTGAAATGAATCAGAGTTGGGTGTTTTTTCTGTATTTAAAGCCCAACTCTGTGCAAAAAAATATTTTTCCATGCAGTGGGGCTGTGCCCGCACTGCACAGGTCAACTGTTTGTTTTGTCCAAGGGAATGGAGAAAGCTGTATACTCCCCTGATCTTCCACTCCACCTGCAAACAGTGTTCCCCCACAATCCAGTGGTGGACTGTTCCCAACGTCCCCATGTCCAGAGCAGACATGAAGATGTCAAAAACAATCCACTGCACAAGACTGCTAGACCTCAGACAAGCAGGAGCCACAGAGACCGGTCCTGTGTGGGGAGGACACCTTCCGCCACTCCACCCGGGTCTCCTGTCCCACCAGGAGGCCTGAGTGACCAGCTGGCACATCTGCCATCTGGCCGAAGACCTGAACAAAGCAGATCAGCTTGTTCGGGTCTCGGATTTAGTAACCCAGAAGCGATGTCATGACATCACTTCCAGATTACTGCCATCCTAAAGGCACCAGTTTTAAGAAATAGAAAATATAAAAAAATGCTGATCTTGATGTTTTGAATACTTTCAAGTGCAGAGGAGGGGTTTGAGGTCTTACAGAGTACCTGTGCTGCCTATTACTGTCACAAGGGATGCTTACATTTATTGTGACAGCAATAACACTGATTACTTTTTTTTTTAAAAGACAATGTAAAAATAAAAAGTTTAAATCTACAGAATATCTGCATCTGATATTGGCTATTGGCCTGAAAGGCAGCCAAAAAATCGGTATTTTTTTTTTTTTTTTTATTTTTTTTTTTTTTTTATTATACACGAAGTAAAAATGGGGAGTGGGGAGGGAAAAGGAACTCACACATATAAATATGCAAATATAGATGTATGTACACGTGTGTTTATTTTTTATTTTTTATTTTTTTTTGGAACTATACACACGAAACTAAAAGGGCAAAGATATTGGGGGAAGGGAGGGAGAAGGCACTCACATATATGGGCACATATATAGATGTATGTATATAAGTTAAAGAAAAAGAAAAAGGAAAAGCAAAGTTTTTATTTTTTTTTTTTGGTATATTAACACAGTAAAGATGAGAGTGAATATGGGAAAATGGGGGGGTTTTGTTTTTTGTTTTTTGTTTTTTTTTTTTTTTTCTTTTTTTTCTTTTTTTTTTTTTTTTTTCTTTTTTAAAATACAGTAAAGATATAATAAATGAATATATGATAATAGGGGGAAATAAAATTTTTATTTTTTTTTATTTTTTTATTTTTTTATTTTTTTTGGATGTATTATGGTACACTAACACAGTAAAGATACGAGGGAATATGGGAAAACAAGGTTGGGGTTTTTTTTTTTTTTTTTTTTTTTTTTTTTATTATACACGAAGTAAAAAGGGGGAGCGGGGAGGGAAAAGGAACTCACACATATAAATATGCAAATATAGATGTATGTACACGGGTGTTTTTTTTTTTTTTTTTTTGGAACTATACACACGAAACTAAAAGGGCAAAGATATTGGGGGAAGGGAGGGAGAAGGTATTCACATATATGGGTACATATATAGATGTATGTATGTAAGTTAAAGAAAAAGGAAAAGTAAAGTTTTTTTTTTTTTTTTTTTTTTTCTTCCCTCTTCTTCCACTACCTTGAGAGATCCCTTGAAGATCAAGGGATAACTCACCCCCTCTAGAAATTTTAATATGGAGGGGTTAAAAATCTGCTCTTTTAATGCAAGAGGCCTTAACTCTCCCTCAAAAAGAAGTCAAATTCTAAACTTCTTCCATAAACAAAAAGTAAATATAATCCTTTTCCAGGAAACACATTTTCGTTCAGAGCATATTCCGAAATTAAATAATAAGTATTATGTTAATTGGATCCATGATACATTTCCATATTCCAAGTCAAGAGGGGTATCAATAGCATTTCATAGAGATACGTTATATCAAATAATTCAGGAGCATAAAGGGAAAGATGGAAGATCTTTGGTTGTAAAGTTAAAAATATTTGGCAAGATGTTTACAATCATTAATCTCTATTTACCAAATTATGAACAAATTGAGTCAGGGATAAGAATCTTAAGAAATGTAATGGATAGTGTAGAAGGAATAACAATAATTGGCGGAGACTTAAATTTTATAATGGATATGAAAATAGATACTACTAATACTCATCCCCAGAGGAGAAATAAACATCTAAAAGAATTTAAAGAATTATTAGATGAATATCAATTGATTGATATATGGAGAGTACAACATCTAAAAGAAAAGAACTTCACGTATCATTCTAATATTCATGATTCCTATCATAGAATAGATTATTTTTTCCTGAGCCAATCTGGATTATTGATGTCCCCAACAACAGAAATAGGAGGATTTTTATGGTCAGATCATGCACCAATATATATGGAATTAAAAATAATGGAAAATAAAAAAACAAGGGGGAGATGGAGCCTTAACGATAATTTACTTAAAGATAGAAAATGTGAAGACGACATACAGCGAGCGATAAAGGAATTCCAGTTAATCCATGATAGAGATAACACCTCAATTCCTATACAATGGGAAACTCTAAAATGTGTACTGAGGGGACTGTTCATCAAACACGGATGTAGGATAAAAAGGGAAAAAGAACAAAAAAAAGACCAACTATTGGTGGAAATTAGGATATTGGAAGGAAAACATAAACAGAGTTTAAAACCAGAAGATAACATACTTTTAAAAGACAAAAGAATTGAACTACAGGCCGTGCTTGATGAGGAGTCCCTTCGTTCAAGAGATAAGAATAGAACACAATGGTACTATTATGGTAATAAAACGGGAAAACTACTTGCAAGAACATTAAGAGGACAACAATCCACGACATCTATAGTAAAAATCCTAAAGATAAACGGGGAAATAACATATGACCCAACTGAAATTGTAAAAACATTTCAAGAATACTATGATAAACTATATAATATAGAAACACAACAGGAAAATAAAAAAGAGGAAAGGGCAGAAAAAATTAGAAAATATATTAACGAAACAGCGTTACCAAGATTCCCTAAAGAAATAACTGAGAAAATGGAAGAAGAAATTACAACAGAAGAGATCCAACAGGCAATTGCCGAACTGGCCCTGGGAAAGAGCCCAGGACCAGACGGTTATACAACAAGGTTCTATAAACGGTTTCAAGAACTAATTATACCCATACTTAAAAAAACATATAACTCTATAACGAAAATACAGACCTTTGTACCACAGAGTACAGAAGCTCACATTGTATTAATCCCCAAACCAGAAAAAGATCATACATTAAGTAAAAATTACCGCCCTATTTCATTAACAAACATAGATATTAGATTATACTCAAAAATTATTTCTAATAGATTAACCCCTATTTTGCCAGAATATATAAAGCTGGACCAAACGGGTTTTACAAAGGGGCGGGAAACTAGGGATAATATAATGAAGACCTGTACTCTGTTGGAATATGCCCAGAGAGCCGCCATCCCGGCCTGCTTATTAACCATAGACGCTGAGAAAGCTTTCGATAGGGTGGGATGGCGGTTCTTAGAGGAGGCACTAATACAGTTAGGACTAGGCCCAAAAATGTTAGGCTGGATTATGGCATTATATGCCAATTCAAGAGCCAAGGTAAGAATAAACGGAATACTATCAGATTACATAAAGATATCGAATGGTACCCGCCAAGGTTGCCCCTTATCCCCTTTATTATATATAATAGTGATGGAACATCTAATCAATGCAATTCGGAAAAACAAAGATATACAAGGGATTAAAATTAAGGATAAAGATTATAAATTGGCCGTATATGCGGACGATTTGCTATTATATATAACAAATCCAATCATAACAATTCCTAATATAATAAAAGAATTAGATCGATTTGGGGAACTAAGCAATTTTAAGGTAAATTATGAGAAATCAGAAATGATGAATATCACAATAAATGAAGAATTACAGATACTCTTGCAGGAGGATTTTCCGTTTAGATGGCAAAAAGAGGCAATCAAGTATTTGGGAGTTATGATTCCGAAGGATTTGAAACAAATACAAGAATTAAATCATAATATGATTATACGTAAAATAATAAAACAAATGCAAAAATACGAAAAAATAACATATTCATGGTTGGGTAGAATAAATATAGTAAAAATGGAGATACTGCCAAAGATATTATACATATTCCAAACATTACCTATTGTTCCAGCTAGGAAAATCATGATAGATTTAAGGAAAGCTATAAGTAGCTTTGTATGGGCAAAAAAAAACTGCCGAATAAAAAGAGAAACACTAACCAGAACAAAAGAAAACGGAGGGCTCGCACTGCCCGATTTTGTAAAATATATGCAAGCTGCATCATTGGTTAGAATTATAAATTGGCAACATGATAAAGAAAAAAAACAATGGGTAACGTTGGAAGAGACAATTACGGGAATACAACTTAGATTTTTACCTTGGATAAAACCTGAATTAAGAACAAACAAAAAGGAAATGCCAATTTTCGTGAGAGCTACTCTAAAAATTTGGGACGCAATGCTAAAGAAGGGAAAGCTATCCTCCAGAACTGGACCATTGACTCCATTGATGTCCAACCCAGAATTTAAGCCAGCTTTGGAAGGGGTAAGATATTTAATTTGGAATAAGATGGAGAATGTAAGACTAGTACAGATTCTGGTGGATGGAAAAATGCCAAGTTTAATTGATCTCGGATTGGAAATTAAAAATGATTGGTTGCAACATTATCAATTAGAAAAATTTATGGAGCTAAATAAAAATTTAATAATTAGACCATTAACTAAATTTGAACAAATAATATTAAAGGACCAAAACCATAAGAACAAACTATCTAAAATATATGAACTATTGCTACCCATGGGGGACATTAAAGACCTAATAGAAATTAGAAAATGGGAGGAAGAATTGGGAGAGACAATTACAGAAAAAGAATGGAAAAATTTTTTAGGGATAATACATAAAACCTCAACGGCATTAAAACATCAAGAAAGAAATTATAAAGTGGCATTGAGATGGTATTGGAGCCCAGTTGCACTAAAAATAGTAAATAAAGGAAATACAGATAAGTGCTGGAGGTGTGGGATAGAAAAAGGAACACTGGAACACATCTGGTATAGATGTAAGAAAGTGAGAAATTTTTGGTTAAAAATTTTTGAGATATACCAAAAAGCGACGGGAAAAGAATTAATCCCAGACGTAAAGGTAGCATTGTTTTCTCTTACGATAGATACACTGGATAGTATGAAAAATGGATTAATTCAACATATGACAACAGCAGCCAGAACAATAATAGCACGTAAATGGAAAGAAACAACTAGTCCAACAATATCAGAATGGATATGCGAAATGAACGAGATATGTTTTATGGAAAAACAAACAAGAGAAGAAGGCTATGTAAAAAACCAGATACCAATAGTGTGGAAGAAATGGGAAGAATTTCGGTCCTCAAAAGGAATGGTAGAATATTTATAATTAAAAGAAAAAGGGAAGGAGGAAGAGGAGGGGGGATAGGAAGGAGAAAGGGAGGAACATTGTTTTCTTGTTTTTTTTTTTTTTTTTTTTTTTTTTTTTTTTTTTGTTGTTGTTTTTTGTGATAAATGATGAATAAAGTGTCTTGTGTTTTGGGAATAATGTTGTATGTTGTTGTTGTAAATGGATATGTTTGGTTAATGTTTATTATAAAAATAATAAAGAATGGATTTGAAACAAAAAATCGGTATTGGCCCTGAAAAAACTATATTGCTCGATCCCTACTATATACACTACAGCAATGCCAAATTGTACCCTAAGCCATACACATACATACCCAATACCATTTAAAAATGTAGTTTTAATACTACCAACCTTCCCATTCTAGCCCCCCTTGATCTCTCAATCATCCACTATACTTAGAATGGCATTGCTCAGGAAACTGACACATTTTTCGATTATAATTTTAAGTGCTGCTGCCATCCATGCAGAGGAGTAGCTGCCATGCTATAGACTATTACCATATTGAGACAATCAATTCTTTAAAAAACGCTGATATTTCAAGAAAAATGTCTTATTAAGGATCCAAACTCTAGAGCAGTGATTCCCAACTAGGGTTCCTTCAGAGGTTGCTAGGGGTTTCTTCAGCAATGGGCAATTTCTGCCTCTCAGAACCATTGATCTTTTAGCTACCTGTAAGGAGGTAATTCTTCCCAATGACCACAAGTATAAGGACCATTCTTCCCACTGACCATCACACTAATGTATCATGAGCTGTAGATTTCTCATTTTTAGAAGGGGTTCCCCCGAGACCAGAGAACTATTTCAAGGGTTCCTCTGTGTTGAAAAGGTTGAGAAAGGCTGTTCTAGAGTCTCATAGTCTCATAAGTGTCTCCATCATTATAAACAATCTTCCTTTCTATAAAAATGGCTCCTTTCACTGACTTAATGCAAATGTTATATTTTTAACTGTTTTTAATATACCTGACAAAGCAAGCTCGTAAGATACAGACTTCTCTTTGCAAAATGTTAACCAATAAACACAATACACAATAAATTCTAGCACCACCATAACATATAGCAGAGTTTTAATGACAGCAGAGACATGAATTCAGTATTGTGCATTACATGTAGGTTACCCCTTAAAACATATGGATGTTACTCAACCCCTTTAATAAACACCATCATATAATAGGTAATGGGAAATGCTACTGACTCTTACCATGGCAAATAATGATATCACATACAGCTAATCCCTTCTTACTCCTGGCTGGTAGCCTTACAACATAAACATAGCTTTAAATCCAATTTATGGAATCTGATTATCATGAAAATAAGCCTGGATATGTGTGTCTCCATTAACATCACCGCTCTGTCACCAAATCGTTAGCACTGACACTGCGCAGTTCTTTTCACGTTTAAAATTAGAATCTCAGAGGGATCATTTCTCAAGTAGAGCAGAGAGCTGCTGTAGAAAACACAGGAGGCAGTGACAGAAAGCATTCTGGAGGAAAGTAACAAACTGGGCCACCAGGGTTCATTGATGGTTAAGGAGAAACCCCTCACCATCGAAGAAATGCTCATCCTAGCTACTGCAGAACCTCTTGACTGACAGCCATTTTCAGAACAAAACATGGCAGTAGCCCCATTTAGGGAACATTGACCAATTTACTTCTAACATACTCAGAAAACTGACTTTCAATGATTCACAAGATTTCCAAAGTAGCTGAATTAGCATTTGCTGGAACTTGCCCAAAAGTGGATCAAATTAATTTCATTCTGACCAGACTAGTTTGGCCTGTCAGCATCCAATCCCGGTGATTTCAGGCACCCGGGAGGCACAGGTGCGGCATCCAGTCCCACTGCCAGCAACCTGTCAAAAATGATGACAAAAGATCAGTGAAAAATGTAGCGCTAAAAATATAAAACAATAAACATTTAACAATATATCAAGTATTGTGTGTAAATAATAAAAACTTTGAGCTAAAAATCAATCTCAAATATAATGAATATAAAACAGAACATGTATATAATGAGTAGAAACACAGGTGAGAAAGTCCCAAAGGTGAAACAATCCTAAGGTAAATATATATGGAGTCTACCACGAAAAGTTGTCGCTCAGAAGTGGGGTACAAAGGCCTCAGCAGGCATGTAGAGTATCAGGGATAGTGTGTCCTCTACCCAAGATAAGGGGTATACACTCTTACCAGAAATAGTGGACTCAAATGTCAGCGACGAGTCAATCAAGAAAGGATAGCCCGATCAGCAGATTTCCAAAACAATCCAGGGAATCCAAAGAGCTCCAGGAACAAATCCATGGAATCATACAGGTAATCATGAAGCTGGAACTCAGATGTTACGCAGCCAGACTGGAAAGCCAAAAAATGATTACAAGATCACATTGTTTAGTCATCAAAAAGTTCACATTCTTCACTTGGTGAAAAGTAAAGTAAAGTGGTAGTGGCTAGTTCCTACCCAGTAGAAGGACCCTGGTGTGACTTTTGAGAGAATTGAAGAATGTGAACTTTCTGATTACTCAACAATGTGATCTTGTAATCAGATTTCGGTTTTCCAGTCTGACTGCTTAACATCTGAGTTCCAGCCTCAGGGTAACCCGCATGATTCCCTGGATTTGTTCTTGGAGCTCTTTGGATTCCCTGGATCATTTTGGAAATCTGCTGATCGGGCTATCCTCGCTTGATTGACTCGTCACTGACATTCGAGTCCACTATTTCTGGTAAGAGTGTATACCCCTTATCTCGGGGTGGAGGACACACTATCCCTGATACTCTACATGCCTGCTGAGGCCTTTGTATCCCACTTCTAAGGGACAACTTTTCATGGTAGACTCCACATATGTTTACCATAAGACTGTTTCACCTTTGGGACTTTCTCACCTGTGTTTCTAACCATTATAAACATGTTCTGTTTTATATTTATTATATTTGAAATTGATTTTTATCACAAAGTTATTATTATTTACACACAATACTTGATATATTGTTCAATGTTTATTGTTTTATATTTTTAGCGCTACATTTGTCACTGATCATTTGCATTGCATTTTGTCACATTATTATGTAGCAGCTGTTCATTTTTCTTCACTAATTGAGTTAGGGCAGTAATATCCCCTATCCACAAAAATGATGACAGGCTGAAATACGCAGAGGCTGCATGCTGTAATAAAAAGTCCTTGTATTTAGAGTCATATGCTTTCAGTAATGTGTGCCCTGAATGCAGAATTTCATGTCATGCAGCCCAAAGAGTATCTAAACCCTCCAAAAAGTTATTATATTGCAGATTAGCAGTTCTTAGATGTGGTGGCTGCATTAATTTTATTTTTGTTATGTCTTGTTTTTACCTGGTGATCCTGCCAGTAAGTAACACACTTCTTGTCCTAAAGGGACAACACTCACTCACTGGTTTGTATCTACTGAGGGGCAACACTGTCACACTAGGCTTCTTATCTGATTTGGACTACAAACACTGCCTTCTCCCTCCATGGCCCTGTGAAGAATGCCCCTTTCATTGGTGGTCAGTGGGAAGAATGACTCTTACGTTGGTAATCAGTGAGAAGAATGCTCCTTATATTTGTGGTCAGTGGGAAAATTGACCCTTATGTTGGTGGCTAGTGCGAAGAATATTCCTTACATTGGTGTTCAGTGGGAAGAATGTTCCTAATGTTTGTAATCAGTAAGAACAATGCCCCTTATATTGGTGGTCAGTGGGAAGAATGCCCCCTATATTTGAAGTGAGTGGCAAGAATGTTCCAGGTCTCAGAAAACCCCATGCTAAAACCAGTTTATTGATGATCAATGGGAAAGTGCCCTTTATATTGGTGGTCAGTGGGAAGAATGCCTTTCCCCCTGCATTGGTGATCAGTGGGAAGAATGACCCTTATATTTGTTGTCAGTGGAAAAAATGGCCCTTACGTTGGTGGTCAATGCAACGAATGTTCCTTGCATTGATGGTCAATGGGAAGAATGTCCCTTACATTGGTAATCAGTGGGAAGAATTCTCCTTATATTAGTGGTCAGTGGGAAGAATGTTTTTTGCATTGGTGGTCAGTGGGAAGAAGCCCCTCTAACACTGGTGATCAGTGGGAAAAATTACCCTAAGTTGGTGGTTAGTGCACAGACTGTTCCTTAAATCGTTGGTCAGTGGGAAGAATGCCTCTTACGTTGGTGGTCAGTGGGAAGAATGTCCCTTACTTTGGTAATCTGTGGGAAGAATGTCCTTCTACATTGGTGGTCAGCAGGAAGAATCCCATCTTACATTGGTGGTCAGCAGGAAGAATCCCGTCTTACATTGGTGGTCAGCGGGAAGAATCCCCTCTTACATTGGTGGTCAGCGGGAAGAATCCCCTCTTACATTGGTGGTCAGTGGGAAGAATCCCCTCTAACACTGGTGATCAGTGGGAAAAATTACCCTAAGTTGGTGGTTAGTGCACAGACTGTTCCTTAAATCGTTGGTCAGTGGGAAGAATGCCTCTTACGTTGGTGGTCAGTGGGAAGAATGCCTCTTACGTTGGTGGTCAGTGGGAAGAATGTCCCTTACTTTGGTAATCTGTGGGAAGAATGTCCTTCTACATTGGTGGTCAGCAGGAAGAATCCCATCTTACATTGGTGGTCAGCAGGAAGAATCCCCTCTTACATTGGTGGTCAGCGGGAAGAATCCCCTCTTACATTGGTGGTCAGTGGGAAGAATCCCCTCTTACATTGGTGGTGAGTGGGAAGAATGTACCTTACATTGGTGATCAGTGGGAACTATAATTCTTACATTGGTGGTTGGTCAGTGGGAAGAATGCCACTCTTGCAGACAGCAAAAAAGATCTCTGATACCATGCTGTTGGATTTACCATTTGGTTTTGGACCCAAATGCAGACACCATAAGATGGGAGGTCAATCAGCCAAAGCTCAAGGGATGCCTAGTAACCACTGCAGGGATCTTAGGTATCCACTGAACCCTGGTTAAGAATGACTGATCTACACTAACAGGTGCGTATACTTTTGGTGAGCGCTACACAAAGGGCCTATACAGTTCAATTGAAAGCAGCTCATAGATATTTGTATGTTAGACCTACAGATGTATTATATAGTAAGAGTTATAATGTATGTAATATTTCCTGCCACTGTGAAACCCTTTGAGCTAATGTACCAGCATGCATTTGCACAGTGGAATACATAGAATACATTTAAATATTACTCTGGTAAGGATGTAACTCAGTCCAGGAACTTTACACCAGTTGTGGACATATTGTATGTAGGATACAGCTCTTTTCGCAACAACTGGAGAAAACCCCAAAGGTTAGATGCCAGCTGTAATTTTTTTAGAAACATTGGCTACCTGGTTCCTGGGATTTGTCCAGTCCGTTAAAGTAAGGATTTTGTAATTTGAAGTTCTAGTTAACATTCAAGCAGCAACTTTCAAGTATGGAACTTGTGTAACTTCTGTAAAAACTGTTAATACTAGTACTTCCTTCACGGGGACTGACATAACATGTCTGGGTGTGCCTAACATGTTCCAGAGGTTCTATAGCAGCTATAGGCAACTATTCTTCAATTCTATTTGTTTTTTCCTTGTGCTATGCTCAATGTGCCCTGTAGATCCTATTTGATACATCAGCACTATATTGGTTTGGAATCTTGATCTGCTCAACCGAACAGCCCTATTGCCTGCCATTTAGTGCAATATTATTTATATTAGTCTTACTCAGGATTTGGTGGATCCTAGGGTTCCTCCAGAGCTAATTAGGAGTTCCTTGAGCAATGGGCAACTTTTACTTCTCAGATAAGAAACCACTGACACTAAATGATTGTTTCAGTGATCTGTAAGGGGGGCATTCGCCCCACTGACCACCAATATAGGGAGCATTCTTCCCACTGACCATCAAGGTTAGGAGAATTCTTCCCACTGACCATCAAGGTAAGGGACATTCTTCCCACTGACCATCAAGGTAAGGGACATTCTTCCCACTGACCATGAAGGTAAGGGGCATTCTTCCCACTGACCATCAAGGTAAGGGACATTCTTCCCACTGACCATGAAGGTAAGGGGCATTCTTCCCACTGACCATCAAGGTAAGGGACATTCTTCCCACTGACCATCAAGGTAAGGGACATTCTTCCCACTGACCATCAAGGTAAGGAGCATTCTTCCCACTGACCATCAAGGTAAGGAGCATTCTTCCCACTGACCATCAAGGTAAGGGGCATTCTTCCCACTGACCATCAAGGTAAGGGACATTCTTCCCACTGACCATCAAGGTAAGGGACATTCTTCCCACTGACCATCAAGGTAAGGAGCATTCTTCCCACTGACCATCAAGGTAAGGAGCATTCTTCCCACTGACCATCAAGGTAAGGGGCATTCTTCCCACTGACCATCAAGGTAAGGGACATTCTTCCCACTGACCATCAAGGTAAGGAGCATTCTTCCCACTGACCATCAAGGTAAGGGGCATTCTTCCCACTGACCATCAAGGTAAGGGACATTCTTCCCACTGACCATCAAAGTAAGGGACTTTCTTCCCACTGGCCATCAATGTAAGAAACATTCTTCTTAATGACCACCAAGTACAGTGAATTTTAGATATTTTAGTAATTATTCTCAGGGGTTCCCTGAAACTGGAAAATTATTTTAAAGCTGATTCTGAGGAAAGTAAAAATGCTCCCTTGGAGTGCTTTTTTAGGACCTGGGGGGCCGCAAAAAGTTCTTTTACTTTTCCTGACTTTACCTGATCCTCCGCTTACACCGGGCTCCCACCAGGCTGTAAGACCAGTGACCACAACCTCTTCTCCTCTAGGCTCTGCTGGTTGCAGATCCCCTGACATAATCAAGAAGAATGTAGAGTCCATAGCCATGCCCTGGAAGTGAGGGCACGAGGAACTACCCACTCCTGGAGTGTAGGGGGGTAGAGGAGAGCAGACTCTACCCAACCCCCCCATGTAACCCTTGTAGTGTGGGAGAAGCCCTGAGATAGGATTTAAAGTGGTAATAAAGTATATTTTTAAATTAGCTACTAATAGTAGAACTCCCATGCCCTTGCTGATGTTTTTACCATTTTTCTACTCTGAGCTTTCTCCTCATGCTGTCCATTAAGCAGGAAAAAAATTGTGGATGTGGGATGTCATTTTGTACAAAAAGAAATACTTTAATATCACTTTAAAGGTTCCTCCATATGGAAACAGTTAATAAAGACCAACCTATACCGACCAGGCGATGAACTCAGGAACGGGCAAGTTCAAAGCAGCGCATGGTGAGTTTGTCTACGTGACCCTCCGATGTATAATAATAATAATATAAATACTAATAGTGATAATATTAATATTGATCATAATAATACCAATAATAATAGTAATAATTGTCCTCTAGAACACTAATATTAGTAGTTTCTCCATGATAAAACTGCAATAAAGATTAAAGTATACCAATGATTTGACACATTCACGGTCAGTTCCAAGCAACACATGAATTGTTTGTCTATGTGACCCTCCATATGTATCATAATAATAATAATAATAATAATAATAATAATAATAATAATTTATTATTAATGATGCTGATATTACTAATACAAAAAAATAACTACAATAATAACATTATAATATAATAGAAATAATATAAAAAAGTTATTTGTATTAATTATAATAAAAAAAATAATTATTATATATAATTTTGATGATAATAATGGTAATGATAATAATATTATAATAATATAACAATAATATATTACTATTGATAGTATAATAATGGCCCCATGGTGGGGTGTAGGTGATATATGGGATGTGGGTGTAGTCGTCCCATGGTGGGATGTAGTGGCCCCATGGTGGGTGTAATGGCCCCATGGTGGGGTGTAGGTGGTAAATGGGATGTAGTGGCCCCATGGTGGGGTGTAGGTGGTATATGGTATGTAGTGGCCCCATGAAGGGTGTAGTGGCCCCATGGTGGGGTGTAGTTGGTATATGGTATGTAGTGGCCCCATGGTGGGTGTAGTGGCCACCCCATGGTTGGGTGTAGGTGGTATATGGGATGTATTGGCCCTATGGTGGGATGTAGTGGCCCCATGGAGGGTGTAGTGGCCCCATGGCAAGGTGTAAGTGGTATATGGGATGTAGTGGCCCCATGGTGGGGTGTATGTGGTGTATGGTATGTAGTGGCCCCATGGTGGGTGTAGTGGCCGCCCCATGGTTGGGTGTAGGTGGTATATGGGATGTATTGGCCCCATGGAGGGTGTAGTGGCCCCATGGTAAGGTGTAGGTGGTATATGGGATGTAGCGGCCCCATGGTGGGGTGTAGTGGCCCCATGGTGGGGTGTAGGTGGTATATGCGATGTAGTGGCCCCATGATAGATGTAGTGGCCCCATGGTAGGTGTAGTGGCCCCATGGTAGGTGTAGTGGCCCCATGGTGGATGTAGTGGCCCCATGGTGGGATGTAGTGGCCCCATGGTAGGTGTAGTGGCCCCATGGTAGGTGTAGTGGCCCCTTGGTGGATGTAGTAACCCCATGGTAGATGTAGTGGCCCCATGGTAGATGTAGTGGCCCCATGGTAGATGTAGTGGCCCCATGGTAGGTGTAGTGGCCCCATGGTGGATGTAGTGGCCCCATGGTGGATGTAGTGGCCCCATGGTGGGATGTAGTGGCCCCATGGTGGAGTGTAGTGGCCCCATGGTGGAGTGTAGTGGCCCCATGGTGGGGTGTAGTGGCCCCATGGTGGGATGTAGTGGCCCCATGGTGGGATGTAGTGGCCCCATGGTAGGTGTAGTGGCCCCATGGTAGATGTAGTGGCCCCATGGTAGATGTAGTGGCCCCATGGTGGGATGTAGTGGCCTCACGGTGGGATGTAGTGGCCTCACGGTGGGATGTAGTGGCCCCATGGTGGATGTAGTGGCCCCACGTTAGGTGTAGTGGTCCCATGTTAGGTGTAGTGGCCCTACGGTGGATGTAGTGGCCCCACAGTGGATGTAGTGGCTCCACGGTGGATGTAGTGGCCCCATGGTAGGTGTAGTGGCCCCATGGTGGGATGTAGTGACCCCCATGGTGGGATGTAGTGGCCCCGTGGTGGGATGTAGTGGCCCCGTGGTGGGATGTAGTGGCCCCACGGTGGTATGTAGTGGCCACACGGTGGTATGTAGTGGCCCCATGGTAGGTGTAGTGGCCCCATGGTAGATGTAGTGGCCCCATGGTGGGATGTAGTGGCCCCATGGTGGATGTAGTGGCCCCATGTTAGATGTAGTGGTCCCATGTTAGGTGTAGTGGCCCCACGGTGGATGTAGTGGCCCCACGGTAGGTGTAGTGGCCCCACAGTGGATGTAATGGCCCCATGGTAGGTGTAGTGGCCCCATGTTAGGTGTAGTGCCCCCATGGTGGATGTAGTGGCCCCATGGTAGGTGTAGTGCCCCCATGGTGGATGTAGTGTCCCCATGGTAGGTGTAGTGGCCACATGGTAGGTGTAGTGGCCCCATGGTGGGATATAGTGACCCCATGGTGGGATGTAGTGGCCCCATGGTAGGTGTAGTGGCCCCATGGTGGGGTGTAGTGGCCCCATGGTAGGTGTAGTGGCCCCATGGTGGGATGCAGTGGCCCCATGGTGGGGTGTAGTGGCCCCATGGTGGGGTGTAGTGGCCCCATGGTGGGGTGTAGTGGCCCCATGATGGGGTGTAGTGGCCCCATGGTAGGTGTAGTGGCCCCATAGTGGGGTGTAGTGGCCCCATGGTGGGTGTAGTGGCCCCATGGTGGGTGTAGTGGCCCCATGGTGGGGTGTAGTGGCCCCATGGTAGGTGTAGTGGCCCCATGGTGGGATGTAGTGGCCCCATGGTGGATATAGTGACCCCATGGTGGAGTGTAGTGGCCCCATGGTGGGATGTAGTGGCCCCATGGTGGATATAGTGACCCCATGGTGGATATAGTGACCCCATGGTGGGGTGTAGTGGCCTCATGGTGGGATGTAGTGGCCCCATGGTGGATGTAGTGGCCCCATGGTGGATGTAGTGGCCCCATGGTGGGGTGTAGTGGCCCCATAGTGGGATGTAGTGGCCCCAGGGTGGATGTAGTGGACCCATGGTGGGGTCTAGTGGCCCCATGGTGGGCTCTGATAGCAGTCAGTGAAGGGTTCATTGTGTGAGCTGAGTGTCCCCTGTACAGGAAGTGTGACATTGTAGCCCCTCCATGTCCTCCTCCCCGGAGCTCCTCCCACAATGTGACCCGGGTTGGGGGCAGAGGTCCGGGGTCCCCCCAGCACAGAGCACTCACCGAATCTGGTGTCCGTACTGGCAGCCTGATGATGGGAAGCGGCGGAGAGGAGGAGGAGGAGGAGAGCGATGTTCGGAGAGCCCGGCATGGTTAATCCATCGGTCTAGCAGTCCATGAGTGCGGGAGAAGGACGAGGGAAAGACCGGAGAAGTGTCAGGGGGGATGGGCAATGAACGATCCCTACTATTCCCGATCAGCTTCAACACCCCGGACAGCGACCAGCACCGACCCCGCCCACCCTGAGGACACGCCTCCCGCTGGCTGGTCACATGGAGCGGAGCCCGCCCCCTGGAGGAGATGAATGGGACTCCTCCGGCATGGCGCTGTCCTTCCTCCGGTGCTGATGAATGGAGGAGACCATTCACCGGGAGGGGGGCAATTCCCGGACTGAGGGGTCATCCTCCTGTGTACCATATCATCTCCATATACTACCAGACATGGTACCGTCCGCTCTGATATCACGGGAGGAGAGGGGGGTGATTAGGATGTAATACCGACCGGGAGTGATATCTATACCGTCCGATATATTCTACATACAGCATGTCCGAGCTCTTCTATGATAAGATCCCCACTGCCGGGCAGGGTTACAGCGCCCCTCTGGTCTGCCATCCTGGGAGTAGGGGGCATTAGGCTGTAATGCCAACCCAGAATGATGGATGTGCCATCCTATAATCTACTTTCTCATGATTCCATAATAAGACATCTACTCTTTCATGGTACAGTGCCCATCCATGGTTTGGAATTAAAAGGGGAATTACACAGGGATGCCAACCCAGAGTGATTTATATGCCACCCTACATAACCTATTTATACTGTTACAAATCATCACTTCCACAGTAAAGTGCCAACCTATTATGGTTACAGCACCTCTGGTCTGGCATCATGGGAGTATGGGGTCATTGGGTTGCAATGCCATCCCAGAATGATGTAAGTGCCATCCTTCATAGCATGCATTCCTATTATTCCATAATAAGGCATCTACCCCCCCCCCCCCCCCCCCCCCCATGGTTTGGCACTAGCTAATAATGATTTATGTGCCATCCTACATAATCTACATTCCTATTATGCCATAGTAAGATGCCTACAGTATGGTGTCCTCCACGGTCTAACATTATAGGGGGCATTAGAGAGAAATACTTGCTCAGAATGATTTATGAGTTATCCTACATCACCTACCTATGTTATCTCTTCCGTGGTGAGCAGTCTACCCATTAAAGTGCCACCTCTGCTATGGCATCATGGGTTGGGGTCATTAGACTGTAATGCTATCCCAGGATGATGTATGTACCATCCTATTTTTTTTGAAAGCCAGTGGCGTGCAAAACACACTCCAAAAAACTTCACCCGGTGCATAAAAAATGTGCACACACATAAAGAGTGACACAAAAAAGTGCAGACGGGTACACAAGTCCTCTAAAATCAGAGGACCTTGTCCTGAATCCCCCGGGGCGCTAGGCTCCTGACAGGGACAAGGACACTTAAAACTTGGTCTTCCTGGCCGAAACCAGTCAGACCCCGTTCTTCGGAAGGTCTGCCGAAACAGACCCACCCAAATACTAGGTAGGGCTCCCCCGAAGGAAGACCCCAAACCCTAAGGCAGAGGGTGGACTAAGCCAGAAGGCCATGTCCACCCCCACACCAGACTTTCAGGACAGGCCCTAGAACCTGTGACCCTACTCATCACAGCAAACGTGCAAAGTGACAAAACAAGACGTGACAAGACACACTGAAAATAAATAAAAAGTGGGGAAGGGATAGTGGAGAGGAGAGTGAAAAGGTGGTCGTTGTGTGAAACAACGACCAGGCCCTCCGGCCGGGAATAAAAAATTCCTCTGGTCCCAGCCAAAAGGCCCGGCCCAAGAGGCAGGTGCTAAAAAAGCGTGTCATGGTGCAGTGACCGTGGTGCCCAAAATCAAAGTGACCCTCACTCACAGTGATTGTTAGGCACCCCTGGACTGCCACTCCAGGGGCACATACTCCATAGGCTTTCAAGACCGCCCCCGACCCCCGGCCCAGACCACAGCAGCCCCCACCCCAGACAGGAAGGCATGAAGATCAGGAAGCTTGGTGAGAGCCCTTTACCATCAGGCTCCACCGTCGCTCCCATCACTCCTTCCTAATTATATTCGGATGTACTAACCGGCACTCCCCCTCATCCATAGGGAGTAACCAGCGTTCCTTTCCGAAAAACTGCCCGGGGCTAGAGCTACCCCAATCCAGACCAGAGGCCAGGTACCCGGCCCTCTGGATCCGACCAGGCAGCACCTGCCCTCACCAGGGGCATCCTTCCAGATGGCTCAGACTCAACCATGCATCGGCCCCCAGTTTACTGTCGGGCGGCACGACGTGGCCCCTACCGAAACCATCCTTCGGGATGCAAATTACACCATCGGAGAGCGCCGCCCAAACCCTCTCAAATAGGGATGGACCAGCGCCTCCTTTGGCAACTGATAAGAACAGATACTACACTTGATCTTAGCCAAAAGGCCGAGAAGCCTGTATGTACCATCCTATGATCCCATAATAAGTCACCTATCCTTTTAGGTTAAAGTGCCTATCCATAGTCTGGCATCATGGAGGGCACTGAACAGCAATGCCAACACATTAGGGTTACAGTGCCACCTGTGATCCAGCATCATGGGAGTATTTATTGGGCAGTAATGCTAACCCAGAGTGGTTAAAATACCATTTTACATAACCAACGTATAGCATTTCATGTCATATCTTCCATGATGATGTGCCTACCCATTAGAATTACAGTGCCACCTCAGGTCTGGCATCTTTGGGGGAGGAGGTCATTAATAACAACCTAGAGCAGGGGTCTCAAACGGGTGGCCCTCCAGCTGTTGCAAGACTACAAGTCCCATGAGGCAATGCAAGGCTGACAGTTACAAGCATGACTCCCAAAGGCAGAGGCATGATGGGACTTGTAGTTTTGCAGCAGCTGGAGGGCTGCCTGTTTGAGACCCCTGACCTAGAGCAATGTATGCACCATCCAACATAACCTACATTCCTATTATTACACAGTAAGGGGTCTACCCATTAATGTAATACTGCCCCCATGGTCTTGCATCATAGGGGGCATTAGACTGTAATGCCAACTCACAATGATTTATGTGCCATCCTACATAATCTACATATACTCTTTTATATAACTATTTCCATGGTAAAGTGCCAACCCATTAGGGTTACAATGTCACCTCTGGTCTGGCATTTTGTGAGTGCGGGGGGCATTAGGCTGTAATGCCAACCCAGAATTATGTATGTGCTTTACTAAATAACCTGTGTTCCTATGATTCCATAATAAGACATCCACACATTAAGTTAAAGTGCCCATCCGTGGTCTGGTATCATTGGAGCATTAGACACAAGTAATTTGTTCTACATAACCTTCTACAAACATAGTTGTGCCGTGTGAATAAAACATAAATAACCCCCATTGTGTTCATAAAAATTGCATGAAGTTGTGAAGTCCAGTGCTGTGAAACAATAAATTGAAATACACAAATCAAATTGTGAGACCACCTTAATGGATCCAATCCACAGTGCTCACAAAATAGTGTCCATCATTCACTAATGTGACTACAGCAAATTGTGTTCAGTGAGCCCACCACCTGTGTCCATCCAGCTCCTTATCAGAAAGACAGATCTCAAATTATAGGAGGTCTGACATAGCATGAAGATGTGAAACAATGGGTCATCCCATCAAGGGACATTAAACGGCACTTCGCATTGGGATTAGACTGTATTAGTCCTCCTCCTGTTCCTCTACGGTGGCTTAATCAAGAAGAGAAACCTCCAATGCTGTATTACCGTTTCAAATGTTATTAATTAAAGTAAAAAAAACTACCTATAAAATGCTATCTTGTAATCGTACAATGCATAAGAAAACGCAGCTAGTGTCGGCTCCAGCAAAGGGTGGGTGACGTCAGCACAAGCTCTGCCCCACCCTGCTGTACGTTTCGTCTAAGAAGACATTGTCAAGGGGATCAGCGTAGATGATATGTACGTTATGCACTTATTTCTTCAATGGAAAGGAGCCTATTACCCACTAACAATTTCCCAATTTATCTTTGGAATTAATAAAGTATTCTGTATTATAGTTACAGTTTTTTTAACAGACTGGGTCAGAGGTAGGCAGGTGTAAACGGCTGGTCCATAGAGGTGAATGGACTGTCTGATCAGGCAAACCTGATCAAACCCTTTGTGTGAAAGGGGCCTTAAGCAGTGGCGGCCAGTGGTAATTTTTTTGGGGGGTTGGAAAACAGTACCACGTTGGTCAGCGGGCGGGTCTGGTGCCCTTGCCCCATCTATGCAGCACTTCACTGGCGGCTTCCCTTGCTCGGCAGCGGCGGCAACAGAAATAGCTTTCCCTTCCTCTGCTCTCCATGGGCATCGACAGCTTGTGTTTCCTCCCTCCTCCTCAGCGACCAATCGGGAGTCTTCTCTTTTCAGCCAATCAGAAAACAGGTCTCAGACCTGCTTCTGATTGGCAGGATTGAGGATCAGTGTTACAACAGCAAATATTCATTCGCTGTTGTAACACCTGGGTGAGCTCATAGCGCAATGCTCTGTGCTCTGAGCCCACCCTATTTTGAAGCCTATCAGAGCCTATTGCTATAATCAGATGCTTAAAAAAAACACCCCGCCGCTGTAATTCAGGCGCCCGGCGTCCTGAAAGGGGCCGGACGCATGAATAGGGGGTGGCTGCAGCAGACGTGGATAGATTCTTGCTATGCATAAATCTATCCATTATTCATATAGGGGTTGGCATGGATAGAGGGGGCGATGCCCGGGTGCCCCTAATGGAAGGGCTGTTACTGGCCTTAAGCAGACTTGATGCAGGTAATCTTTCCCTCCTTCCTGGATGATGGTTCATGCAATGAACACTAGGATCTGTGAATGCAAGATGAATAAGACTGGGAACTACAGCACAATAAAAACCTTCAAACAGGAAGAGAAGAGAGAGCAGAGTTTTCCGGGGCTTTGAGCTAGAGATCTGGGCAGACCGTATGAGGAAACCAGAGGGTGCGGACCTGTTGCTGTGCATGTTCACACTGGGAGAGAGGCTGGTGAAGGCCAGAGTGTTAGGACTAGTTTACACTTTTGCTTCAAAACATGGCTTTGCACACGCTTTGTTAAAGCTCTCTGAATGCCAGTCAAAGCCCTTTACTAAAAAAATGGTTAGCTTACAGTCCTAATATCTCAGTACAGCGCAAATACAAAAAACTCTTTACAGTGAAATACTAAATGCATAAACAAAAGTCCATATAGTGAATGATACAATATACAGTGATCAAGAAAGATCAAAAAAGAGTCCACTTGTGCAGTGTGTCTTTAATCAATATATCCAGTGACGATGTGATCCCTTCACCAATGAACTAGTTGGACTCTCACCTCATCGAATGGACCCCTGATAAATCAGATAGGTCAAAAACACATGTTCCCATCAAGGGTGAAGTATAAGGCTACAGCAAACCAAACGGAAGCATTTCCAGATAGAATCTCCTCAATGTCATCAGATCAGGATAATGTCATATATGAAAAAGAACAAGCAAATCTAGTGCTCTCCGTTTGATAACAATTTATTAAAACAAATGAATAAGAACAAATTTCCACTCACATTTCTAAGCACTGATCTCCAGTGCCGAGTGCAAAGCAGGAAATAACATGCATGGATCAGTGTGTCAGCTGGCGGATGACGTCACGACGCGAGTCACGTGGTCCGTACGCGTTGCGTCCCAGGGAAAGGGCGGGACTTCATCAGCGGTGACGGAATGACGTCGGACGGCCGCTTTATACTAACACACTGAATTTAAACCAATAAACAGCGGAGTTATGCGCAAGGCAAATGCCGCTACTAGCGTGACACCGGAACATACATCTGTGATCGCTCCATACACAGAGGGAAAGGAAAGGGCATATAGAAAACTTTATGAGCGCCAAAAAATATTTAAAACAAAATTAAAATCAACACCAGAGAGAAGCGTACGTCAAGTCCGCTAATTAGGCAACAAAATATCACCCACTAATAGTTCTCGCATAAAATATGCAGAGAAACGAACGAGACGTTGCCCAAACGGACAATACAAAGCTTTAGACGAATCTCCCGGTAGGTCGCATGACCAATGATAAGAACTAACGAATATACCCGCAAATGCCGCTGACGTCATCAGAAAGCTACACTGATCCGTACATGAAGAAAAAACAAACAAACATACCTATAATTAAACACATACCATACAGGTAAAAAAGAAATCAAAAAATATATACAAAAAGTAAATATAAAAATAAAAATAAAAATATCACAATAAATATAAAAAATATATAAAATATATAAAAAAGAATCAGATACTTCAGAACAAAACAATTATCTGTCCGAAATGAAACAATTTAAATCAAATTCCACATTTAAACCTCCCGGGGCAAGAACCCGTGTTTCATGGATCCAATAGGATTCACGTTTGCTTAATTGGCGTATGAAGTTACCTCCACGCCAATGCTTGGTGACCTTCTCAATCCCCCAAAAGCTCAAACTCCTGGGATTCTGGGAATGCACCAATTTAAAATGGCGAGACACATTATGAGTCTTCAGGCCCTTTTTAATATTATTTACGTGTTCACCCAACCTCACATGTAGAGGTCTGGAGGTTCTACCGATATATTGGAGACCACATCCACATTGTAACATATATACCACCCCTATGGTGGAACAAGTGATGAGTTTATCAATCTTGTATTCCTTATTATTACTAGTGGCTATGAAGGATTTTCTCCTTTTCATATTGCATCTAGAGTGCCTACATGCCGTACATCTACCACACGCATAAAAGCCGGATAGAAAAGAAAAAAGCCTGCTTTCAGTTTGTACAGGGGGATCAATAACACTCGGTGCTATTTGGTCACGCAATGATGGAGCCTTTTTATATATGAAAGAAGGCCGTGCGGGTAACAATGGACCCAACACTCGGTCTTGTTTCAGTATAAACCAGTTTTTGGCCACAACTTTTTCAAATTTTTTATACTGTACGTTATAATCAAGGACCATTCGGAAATTAACCCCTTCCACACCTGATTCTTTTGCCTTATCTTTAATCAGAAGGGACCTATCCATCTGCTGAACCCTAGATATTTCATGTTCAAGAGCAGATGGATCGTAACCCTTTTCCCGAAACCTAGAGGACAATGTGTGGGCTTGATTCACAAAGTCAACCATGTAAGAACAATTCCGCCTTAGTCTAACGTACTGTCCCCTGGGGATATTGCACAACCAAGACTTATGGTGGCAACTCCCCAGGGGAATGTACGAATTCCGATCAGTTGGCTTAAAGTGGTTTTTCAGTACTAGCCCATCATTTGCTTTGGTGATCTCTAGGTCAAGAAACACCAACCGTTCTTGGCTGATATTCCACGATAACTGGATGTTTTTGTCGTTAACATTCATAGTACCGACAAATTCATCCAATCCTCGCCGATCACCATCCCATACTAAAATGAGATCATCAATGAATCTATTGTAGCAGATTAATTCCTTGGGGCGATTCCGAAAAACAACTTCCTCCTCCCAGTGGGCCATAAATAAATTGGCCACACTGGGAGCAAACTTGGCCCCCATGGCAACCCCCCTTACTTGTAAATAAAACTGATGATTAAACCAAAAATAATTCCTAGATAAGCAAAAATTCAAGCATTTGAGAATATATTTTTTATGACACTCCGATAAATCGGAGTAAGTGGACATGGCCTACTGAACTGAAGCTCGCGCATCACTGTGTCCTATAATAGTGTACAGTGAGCCGACATCAGCTGTCACAAGAAAACAGGAGGCCGTGATATCCAATGACTCAAGAATTTGAATAATGTGTTTAGTGTCTTTAAGGAATGCTTTGGTTTTAAATACCAAGGGTTGTAGAAAAGTGTCAATGTACTGACCCACTCTAGAGGAGATAGAGTCAATACCGTTAACAATAGGCCTGCCAGGCGGGTTAACACAATCCTTATGGATTTTTGGCAGGCTGTATATAATGGGGGTACGGCAAAATAATGGGTCAAGATAAGATCCCTCTTTTTTATTGAGAATATTTTTATGTTTCCCTTCTTCTATTAGCCAGTGTAATTCATCCTTATACTGTAACATAGGATCTTTGTTCAAAATATGATATGTGTCAGTGTCACTGACAAGCTTATTCATTTCGGACATATAATTAGTTCTATTTAAAATCACCAATCCCCCCCCTTTATCCGCGGGGCGTATGACTATGTCATCCCTGCTCCTAAGGGATTCAATTCCCAATTTGATAAACTGGGGGTCCTTTACTTTGCGTATTTTAAGATTGTCTAAATCATTTATAACAACATTCTTAAAAACATCCAAAAACTTGTTATCGGTGTTTAGGGGGTTAAACGTGGATTTATTACGGAGATTTGAGTGATGATCTTCAAATATTTTCACCTGTCTAACAGGGTTGGATAGAAAATATTTTTTCATGTTCAAATTCCTAACAAACTTTTGGATGTTAACATATGTATGGAATTTACTAAAATTCCTAACCGGAGCGAATTTTAGACCCCTATCTAGAACTTTTAACTCATTATCGCTTAATGGACATCCACTTAAGTTGTATATGCCTGTCCCTATTGGGGTTTTTGTTTTTTGAATTCTCCTGCCCCCTCTCCTTCCTCTCTCTCTTTTCTTTTTCGGACCTGATTGCCCGACTGGGGGGTTCCGTACGGTTGCTGTCTCCACCACTCCTGATGGATAGGTGGAGGTGCAAATGGTGGATGGATGGGCTGGTGAATAGGGGGCTGCGCATAAGGGCCCCTTCCGGGTCCACTCTGTGCACCCAAAAAATCCCCTCCCTCACCGGCTCCTCCATATTGTAATGGTCCATATCTATTAGACACAGGTAAAGTGTATCTCGGTTGACCACCATACGGAACCCTCTGATGGGAACCATAATCAGACTGATACCCACCCTGTCTGCTAGGGGAATGGTAGCCATAATAGTACTGAGACTCATTAACAGGGTCTGCCCTGGAGTCAGAATTCCTATCACGGTTACCATTACCTCTACCTCTTTTCTTTCCGTAATTATTACGGGGTCCCCTATTATATGTACCTCCCCTCGGTGCACTACTCCTAGTGTTACAGGGATCTGGCACCAGATTTTCCGGAATGAAGGTGCCTACAGAACCAAGTGGCGGTATAGGGGCCATAGCATCAACCTCAATAGGAGTATCATGGTGGATATCTCCCTCGGTTTGATTCATTTTTTGCCATTTAAAGACATTACCCCCATTGAAATCATCTGAGTCTCTTATGAACTTTTTCTTTTTCTTATTTTGGACCTCAAAGTCCCACTTTGCCATCTTGTCCTTTAGTTCAACAGAGAGTCTAATGAAATCAGGAGTGTCTTTAAATGATTCAATGGAATGTTTAATCTCATTGATCTGACTATCTAGAATGGTCATTTTTCTTTGTTTACGTTTCAACAAAAATTCCATTAATTCTAGACCTTTATTAAGAAAAAAGTTTTCCCATTCCAACATGGAATCCCTATCCAGGAGTCCATCGTTAGGAGGAACGTCCCATCTTAAACGACGTGGTATTAATCTAGCTGAAATATATTGCTGGAAAGAAATGATATCCCACCAAGCTTTAACCTTTTTCTCAAAAACATGACCAAGCTTTCTAAAGGCCAAAACCACATCCGGGGTTTGTTCAGAAATAGGGGTACGCGAAAAAATATCACTTAATTTAACCTCTCTATTTTCCAAATATTGAAATACATCCATATTAGCTGCTGAAATTGTAGTAAATTGGTGCAGAAAAATAGTGAGAAAGTCAACCAGCGCTAAAAAAACTGAAACAGAAAAAAAATATAAAGAAAAAATGCAGCTAGAATACTGTAGGTCAAATTACCAAATCCCACATTTCAAAATATAAATATCTCAGTACAGCGCAAATACAAAAAACTCTTTACAGTGAAATACTAAATGCATAAACAAAAGTCCATATAGTGAATGATACAATATACAGTGATCAAGAAAGATCAAAAAAGAGTCCACTTGTGCAGTGTGTCTTTAATCAATATATCCAGTGACGATGTGATCCCTTCACCAATGAACTAGTTGGACTCTCACCTCATCGAATGGACCCCTGATAAATCAGATAGGTCAAAAACACATGTTCCCATCAAGGGTGAAGTATAAGGCTACAGCAAACCAAACGGAAGCATTTCCAGATAGAATCTCCTCAATGTCATCAGATCAGGATAATGTCATATATGAAAAAGAACAAGCAAATCTAGTGCTCTCCGTTTGATAACAATTTATTAAAACAAATGAATAAGAACAAATTTCCACTCACATTTCTAAGCACTGATCTCCAGTGCCGAGTGCAAAGCAGGAAATAACATGCATGGATCAGTGTGTCAGCTGGCGGATGACGTCACGACGCGAGTCACGTGGTCCGTACGCGTTGCGTCCCAGGGAAAGGGCGGGACTTCATCAGCGGTGACGGAATGACGTCGGACGGCCGCTTTATACTAACACACTGAATTTAAACCAATAAACAGCGGAGTTATGCGCAAGGCAAATGCCGCTACTAGCGTGACACCGGAACATACATCTGTGATCGCTCCATACACAGAGGGAAAGGAAAGGGCATATAGAAAACTTTATGAGCGCCAAAAAATATTTAAAACAAAATTAAAATCAACACCAGAGAGAAGCGTACGTCAAGTCCGCTAATTAGGCAACAAAATATCACCCACTAATAGTTCTCGCATAAAATATGCAGAGAAACGAACGAGACGTTGCCCAAACGGACAATACAAAGCTTTAGACGAATCTCCCGGTAGGTCGCATGACCAATGATAAGAACTAACGAATATACCCGCAAATGCCGCTGACGTCATCAGAAAGCTACACTGATCCGTACATGAAGAAAAAACAAACAAACATACCTATAATTAAACACATACCATACAGGTAAAAAAGAAATCAAAAAATATATACAAAAAGTAAATATAAAAATAAAAATAAAAATATCACAATAAATATAAAAAATATATAAAATATATAAAAAAGAATCAGATACTTCAGAACAAAACAATTATCTGTCCGAAATGAAACAATTTAAATCAAATTCCACATTTAAACCTCCCGGGGCAAGAACCCGTGTTTCATGGATCCAATAGGATTCACGTTTGCTTAATTGGCGTATGAAGTTACCTCCACGCCAATGCTTGGTGACCTTCTCAATCCCCCAAAAGCTCAAACTCCTGGGATTCTGGGAATGCACCAATTTAAAATGGCGAGACACATTATGAGTCTTCAGGCCCTTTTTAATATTATTTACGTGTTCACCCAACCTCACATGTAGAGGTCTGGAGGTTCTACCGATATATTGGAGACCACATCCACATTGTAACATATATACCACCCCTATGGTGGAACAAGTGATGAGTTTATCAATCTTGTATTCCTTATTATTACTAGTGGCTATGAAGGATTTTCTCCTTTTCATATTGCATCTAGAGTGCCTACATGCCGTACATCTACCACACGCATAAAAGCCGGATAGAAAAGAAAAAAGCCTGCTTTCAGTTTGTACAGGGGGATCAATAACACTCGGTGCTATTTGGTCACGCAATGATGGAGCCTTTTTATATATGAAAGAAGGCCGTGCGGGTAACAATGGACCCAACACTCGGTCTTGTTTCAGTATAAACCAGTTTTTGGCCACAACTTTTTCAAATTTTTTATACTGTACGTTATAATCAAGGACCATTCGAAAATTAACCCCTTCCACACCTGATTCTTTTGCCTTATCTTTAATCAGAAGGGACCTATCCATCTGCTGAACCCTAGATATTTCATGTTCAAGAGCAGATGGATCGTAACCCTTTTCCCGAAACCTAGAGGACAATGTGTGGGCTTGATTCACAAAGTCAACCATGTAAGAACAATTCCGCCTTAGTCTAACGTACTGTCCCCTGGGGATATTGCACAACCAAGACTTATGGTGGCAACTCCCCAGGGGAATGTACGAATTCCGATCAGTTGGCTTAAAGTGGTTTTTCAGTACTAGCCCATCATTTGCTTTGGTGATCTCTAGGTCAAGAAACACCAACCGTTCTTGGCTGATATTCCACGATAACTGGATGTTTTTGTCGTTAACATTCATAGTACCGACAAATTCATCCAATCCTCGCCGATCACCATCCCATACTAAAATGAGATCATCAATGAATCTATTGTAGCAGATTAATTCCTTGGGGCGATTCCGAAAAACAACTTCCTCCTCCCAGTGGGCCATAAATAAATTGGCCACACTGGGAGCAAACTTGGCCCCCATGGCAACCCCCCTTACTTGTAAATAAAACTGATGATTAAACCAAAAATAATTCCTAGATAAGCAAAAATTCAAGCATTTGAGAATATATTTTTTATGACACTCCGATAAATCGGAGTAAGTGGACATGGCCCACTGAACTGAAGCTCGCGCATCACTGTGTCCTATAATAGTGTACAGTGAGCCGACATCAGCTGTCACAAGAAAACAGGAGGCCGTGATATCCAATGACTCAAGAATTTGAATAATGTGTTTAGTGTCTTTAAGGAATGCTTTGGTTTTAAATACCAAGGGTTGTAGAAAAGTGTCAATGTACTGACCCACTCTAGAGGAGATAGAGTCAATACCGTTAACAATAGGCCTGCCAGGCGGGTTAACACAATCCTTATGGATTTTTGGCAGGCTGTATATAATGGGGGTAC